>NC_085048.1:3192910-3796331 GCF_963662255.1 Cinclus cinclus
GATATTAGGAAGAAATTCTTCCCTGTGAGGATGGGGAAGCACTAGCACAGGGTGCCCAGAGAAGCTGTGACTGCTCCTGGATCCCTGGAAGCATCCAAGGCCAGGCTGGATGGGGCTTGGAGCAACCTGGGATAGTAGAAGGTGTCCCTGCCCATGGCAGGGGGTGGAATTGGATGAGCTTTAAGGTCCCTTCCAGCCCAAACCGTTCTGGAATTGTATAAGTCCATGGTTTCACATGTAGGAGGCTGTAAGGACACTGGAGAACATCTGGGGACTGACATATGAGAACAAGGTGGAAGCCACCACCAGGAAGACCCTGCTTGGCTGGGTGAGATCACAACCTGTGCTTTCAGGTAGGGGAAACAAGGACAGATGGAGCCCATCTGGAGTGACTGGGAGCTGCAAGTGAGAGACTTCCTCCCTTCTTAGTGCCCTTTTTCACAAGCTTTCTCAGGGTTCCTCCTCCAGCTGTTTCCAGAGGACATCCCTGGGCTGAGGAAGAAAATTATCTGGGCTTTTGGACTCCAGAAGCTCCATCTCGTGGCCACGAGATCCCTAGGCTGGAGGAAATAGAGGAGACCCAAAGATGAAGAGAAGTGACACACAGGATACCTTAGATATCAGAAAGACCTCCCTGGGATGCACTAGGCAAACCACACCATACCCAAAGATTTTTATTTTTAATTCTTGCTTTTGAGCTGCCTGAACTGCGGCCATCACTGGGAGAGCCTTTGCAATAGGAGGCTGCAGCTGCTGGTTTTCCCTGCTCCCAGCAGTTGGAATGTGTCTCAGATCAGAAGCAGGTTTCTGTCTGGAGCTGCCACAATGTCACCCTGTTCCCAGGATGACTTGGCAGACACTACTTCAGTGCTCAGCTTTTGCTGCACCTCCTGGTAGCTCCTCCTTCCCACCTCAGTGGTGGATGACATCAGCTTTCTAAAAGAGTAACTTCCCTTTTCATAGGGGTAGGAAGTGAAGCTCAGTTAGCAAAGAGAGGTCACCCACCAAATGGTGAGGCCCTGTCCTAAAGCTCAAAGCGCTCCACCTAACCTGACACTGTCCTCTTCTTCCCCAGCCCCAAACTTGAGCAGCTCTACCTCCATCCCCTGCCCTTTACTGGAGAAGAATTGGGAAGGGAAAATGTGGATTGGCAAGGGGGAAGTTTGGCAAATCTGCAAGGGCTTCCTCATTTCTGTGTCTCTAAGAGCAGGCACACCTGGCTGAGGCATGCTGGGCTGGGTGTCTGTCCTGATTGTCTTCAGCGTCACCCAGGCTTGGAGGGTGTCAGAGGATGGTGCCAGGCTCCTCTCAGTGGTGCCCAGCCACAGGATGAGCAGAAATGGACATAAAATAAACCTCAAGAAGCTCCACCTCAACCACGATGAAAAAAATTCTTTATGCTGAGGGTGTCAGAACACTGAAACAGCTGCCCAAGGAGGGTGTGGAGTTTCTTCTGTGGAGAATTTCCAAGCACACCTGGACATGTTCCTGTGTCACCTGCTCCAGGTGACCCTGCCTTAGCAAGAGGGTTGGACTGGGTGTTCTCCAGAGGCCCCTTCCAATCCCAAACTATTCCGGGATTCTGGGATTTAGAGATTCAGAGATTCTGTGCTGACCCTCCAGGGAGACCCCCAAGGACTGGCCCTGTGTGAGGCCCAGACAGCCTTGCAGCCCTCCATTGTTGTCTTCCTTTGTCAGGAGCACAGCTGCAGAGCCAAGGCTGATCCCCACCCCATGTTTCCAGAGTGGGCACCACCCACGTGCACCTAGAGGAGCCACCCCCACCTCACACATTATCATGTCCTCAGCCACCCTCTTGCTGTCCTTGTGTCCTGTGGCTGGTAAAGGTCTTCTGCCATGACCTCAGCTCAGATCTGCTCCGTGAAGCTTTTCCTCCTGTAAACAACATCAGCAGTGTGGGGTGACCTTTAGCTTGTGCATCACACCCAGCAGATGTTGGCTTGTGTTTGTCCTGCTCAGTGGGGACAGCTGAAGTGTAAACCATGTGAGGTCATCCCAGCCTCGAGCTGGCTGAGACCAAGCATCCTTTTCCCTCCTGCTGCCACTAACAACGCAAAGATGACGTCACACAATTACTCACAGAGGTGAACATGGTGGTTTTTGGGGGCCTCGGGTTTGTAACAGCTTCAGAAAATACACTGAGAAAACCCCAGAGGAGCCAGCTCGTTACACACCCACCATGGGAAGCCTCTGCAGAAACAAATCCTACTTCTTATACAACATTTATCTCCCAGGACAGAGTTTCAGTCTCTCAATTGAAGATGCTGAGGCAAAATGAGAAAGTCACTTCCTCAGAGCCACCCACAAGTCCCTGACCAGGTCTTAATTCGTTAGACCACGCTGCTAAGGTTGAGTAGGTTCATAGAGGGATGGGGCTGGCTGGAACAAGATGTATTTCATCAGTAAAAGGTCTTTTTCTAGTCACAGAAAAGCGAGATCATTGCAAAGCCAGTTTGTTGGGTTGTTTCCTAAAAATTTGGTGGTTTGCATAGTGGAAGCACGATCCATTCACGGCCATTTTCACTGTTTTTAAACGAGAGCTGTTAATAGCCTGTGGCATTTGCTGGGGTTTGCCTCTGGATTCTTTTTGTGTTTCTCGCCTTCCTCATTGTTATTTTCATTGGCCAGGTTGTCTGGGAAGTGCAACTCCCACCCCCTCCCAGATGATCATTTTTATAATCAAAATAGAGCAAGGAATCCTTAGGGGGGGAGAAAAGAGTCAGTTCTGACACAAAGACCTGATTAAAAAAAGAAATCCCATTAAAAGCATTTGCAAAACCAGGCTGCTCCTTCTATCCGGGGTGTAAAGCTGTTGGTTTCATGGATGGTGTGGATGTGGTGGAAGCCAGAGACCTCTAAAAGAAAAAATTGGGAAGGGCCTTCAGCCCCATGGAGCATCTGTCATGGGTTCGACCAGTGGCTCGTTCGCCCTCGGATCGTGTCCCCAGGAGCAGCAGCGTTGGAAGCAGGCAAGTTTGGAATATCCCACCCCCATCCACATTCCCCTAAGGGTGGGGAGAAGCCCAGCAGATTTTTCTCTGTCTTCATCCACTCTCCCATCCCTCCTTGCCCTGTTTCCTCTCCCCACAATCTGAAGGTTCTAGAGGTGATGGAGGCGCTTCCCAGTGCCTGCTGGATCTGGCACCAAGGGACGGTTTGCAGGGACACTGTTCCCTCTGGTCTGCTGCAAAAGGAGGGGAGGGCAAAGAAGTGCCAGGTGTGCTCATCCTGGCGCTCCCATCCTCCCCATTCTCCCAGGGCCTGGAGGGGAGGAGAGGATTTATGTGTGGGGAAGGCTGACAGGAGCTGGGCACAGCTGTGATGAGTAGGGAAGTGGTCTGCATCCCATTGCTATTGCTGGCATGCAATTGGAGGTGTTCAGGTGGGGAATTAGAGAGGTACATCCTTCCCTACAGCCCTTTGCCTCAGCTGAGTGTGGTGTTACTCATCATACCCTCCAAGACCCTATCCAAGGAACTGAATTCCTGAGCATCAGCCTGCCCCCAGGTTAATTTCTCCTCTTGGGTCTATAAAATGCTGTCCTCTTCCTAGAAAAAGTCATCCTCTGGGATGCAGGGCCTCTAGGAAAGGCCTTTCCCAGGGCAGAATTTTGGGTAGCCACATACAAAGGTGTGGAGCCCATCCATCTCCTCATGTTCTCAGAGCTGGGAGGGCCAGGACCTCCCCAAATCCCTACAGATTCCCGTGATGTGTCCTCCAAGTACTGTGGAATGGAGCATCGGGGATTCTGGCCAAGGGACCATGACCTGTCTCACTTCCATAGGGTTTGGATGTCAGATAGGGGTGGCCTGCAGAGGGGATTTCTCCTTGATGTGCCCCAACTCACCCAGGACCCACCCACAATTTGGTCCACACCAACATTTTACAGAGAAACGTTTGAGTTGACATTTGGGTTGAAATTCCAGGCTCTGCAGGAAATGCTTTTGGGCAGTGCACTTTTGTCATAAAACCTGTCCCACCTGAAGAACCCCAGAGTGGCTGCAGGTACCCAGAGGGTTTGGTCTCATTCTCCTGGGCCCATCCTCTTCCTTCCCACTCCAGTGCATCCCACTGCCCCTGAGTCCTGCAGAGACATTCCCAGCAGGCATCCCACCTTGCTGCCTGGGCTGAGCTCATGAGAGAAGCATGAAGGGAGCTGGGATAAGCAGTCTGCCCTGCTGCTTTTCCCCTCTCCAAGACCCTGATCCCTGGCTCTGTTTCCTGGCCCACAGCCTCCTGCAGCCCATCTGTGCATCCGTCAGCTTCCAGCGGGATGCAAAACTCAATGTAAGCAGCCATTTTTCCTCCAGACAGATGTTTTGATTAGGGAATGGCCACTCTGGCAACAGGAGGCTGTTTTCTTCTTCTGGAATGAGCAAGAAGCTTTTATTATCTTCTTCTCTTTTTTTTTTTTTTTTAAATCGCTGTCAAAAAACTTTCTGTGTCTGCTTAAACTCAAAGTCCTGGAAATCTGTGTGATCCCACACCACTCCCCCCAGCCTCATACAGTTTTCTCCCATAGATTGTCCCAACTCTTCAGAATGGTCTGGAACAAATGGATTTTCTGCTTCGTTCTCTTCCTTGGGCCCGGTTCACCTGGAAATCATGGCCTAAGAAAAATGGTAGAATTAGAGCAGATATAAATTTTAATAGAAATGGAAATCTGGCTTGGATTGTTTCAGGAGATCCTAAAATATGCCAGTGGGCTTCAGTCTCTTTCCTGAAATGTGTACCCCTCACTTAGGGATAAAACACAGGACCACAAAGCTCCTGGATTTGTTGTCTGTCTGCCTTGGGCTGCCAGGGAACAGATATTTCCAAGATAATTTGGCCACATTGGCTGTGCTCAAGACTGGGACTTGGACAGAGTCCAAGCCAGGGAGGTAGGATGCATTGGAATGGGGAAGGATGAGGACTGAAGCCAAGAGGAGGCAGCTACAGAAGCTTTGGGGTTCTCCAGGTGTGAGAGGTTTTATGATGGGTCAGCACCTCACCTCAGTGGGAGAGCCCAGCTGCTCCTGGGGGTTCTTCACCTTCCCTTCAAGGACGTTTGACATGGACCAGAGTGTTTGACAAAGTCCTCACTGCAGAAATACAGGCTGGTATCCATCAAAGATCAGGCCTGGAATGGGACCTGAACACTGAGCCAGTAGGCTGTTCCCAGTTCTCCAGTGACGATGCAGCATGGAAACCCGACATCTGCTCCACTCCCCAACAAGAGCCACAATGCTTCTTGCTCTGGGCTCTCCAGCTCTTCACGGGGACTTCCTGCCGTGCTGGAATCATGGAATCACAGGATGGTTTGGTTTGTATTGGAAGGGACTTTAAAGCCACAGGCAGGGACACCTTCCACTAGACCAGGCTGCTCCAAGACTCATCCAGCCTGGCCTTGAACACTTCCAGGGAGGGGCAGCCAGACTTTGGCCACCATGTCACAGAGGATGGCTGTAGCCTCCCCCTTCTGCCTTGTTCATAGTTTCAGTGCTCTTTATAGCACAACACGTTGGTCTGGAGTCATCTTCTTACCTCCTCTTAGCAATGAAGTTGCAAATTATTTCAAAATATGCGCTAAAAAGGACTTGACTGAAACCCAGAAGAAGTAGAAAACAGTCACAGCAAAAATCACTTCAGTGGCAAATCTTCCTTCTTATTTAAGGAGCAGATCCACCAAGATCTTCAGTAATTCTTCAATTATGTGTCTTGCAAAGCAATCCAAGGGTGCCAGGTCAGGAAATGTTCTGAAGAGCTTTTTTATTGCGGGAAAAGATAACTGAATGCATCTGTGATGAGCTGGGAACTGGAGGAATTTTTTTTACTGAACATTTTCACTCCTCACTGATGCAAAGATGTAAATCTGAATACTTAAATTATTGCATCTGCAGTGAATTGATTTCAGCAATTCTTTCAGGACAGGGGAGGACTTGCAAAGAGAAATTCAGTATTTAAAACCCTTGATAATAGGCTAGATTTGCATTTTCAAATTAAATTTTTAGGGTTTTTGAACCCAATTCCTTTTAAAAATGTCTTCTTAAAAAAGAGAGACGTTCTTAAGTTTTTAAATGAATTTAAATTTCTGATCTTGGTGAGCTGTTAAAACACTTTGTTGCACCCACTGCAGAACCTGGATGGAAAGGGGGCTCATTTTGTGATTTCAGTAGGCTTGGGGGTTTTTTTTGGAGCTGCCCTCAGAGTGAAACTCTATTGGCTTACTTGGGTATTAACCTCTTTTTCCATGGCAGTTTCATGGGGTTGAGACAAATGGTGAGCCAAGACTTCTGCTTTTCTGCTCTATTTGGTCTTGTTTCCTTTCCTGTACCCGCCCATGCAATCCCAAGGCTGCCTGTCAGTGTCCTCCACATCCCTCTTGCAGAAAGTGATGGATTCTCATCAGAAACTACTTTAGATCTCTTTTGCCCTGATAAGGGAAAGCAGCCAACAGCAGTAGGTGGGGCAGGGCTGCTCACTGTAAAAATGAGATGGGCAAAGCTTTGAAATGACAGAACCCAAGGCAGTGATGTGAAACTGAGTCCAGGCAGGTTTAGGTTGGACATCAGGAAAAGGTTCTTCCCCCAGAGGGTGGTCAGGCACTAAACAGGCTCCCCAGGGAATGGTCATAGCCCCAAAGACTGCCAGAGCAGCCTTTGAACAACACTCTCAGGGATGCACAGAGCGGGATTGTTGGGATGTCTTGGCTAGGGCCAGGAGCTGTATGGATGAACCTCGTAGGCTCTTTCCAGCTTAGGGTATTCCATGATTCTATGATCTTTGAAGAGCTCCCTTTGACTCATTCCTGCAGAAACACTTGAACCTGCATCCACGTCTCTGTAGCCAAAATGCCACCTCGGCTACCCCTGTGAAGGCTGCTAAAATTGCATTCTGTCATTCCCCAGTGTGGGCACCCAGCCCATTTTAGAGGTTCTGCCTATACATCTTGTGTTCCTGTGGCCTGTACATCTGTCCCACAAAATCAGGGCTGGTTGCACCACAGAGCTCATTGTCCTGCTGTCTATTGTTTTCTTCACCTTGGCTCTTCCAGGAACATCTCTGCATCAAATATTTTTTTACTTATAACCTAACCTATTAGCAGCTAAGCTGGACTCATCAAATTGCAGAATACCCTGAGTTCTAAAGGCACAATAAGTATCATCAAGTCCAGCTCCTGGACCTGCACATGACCACCCCAAGAATTCCATAATTTTGTTTCTAAAGCTTCTTTTTGCTGATTTTTTTTAATGTATATAGAATCATAAAATCCCAGAATGGTTTGGTTTGGTTTGGTTTGGTTTGGTTTGGTTTGGTTTGGAAGGGACCTTAAAGTTCATCCCATCCCACCCCGTGCCATGGGCAGGGACACCTTCCCCTATCCCAGGTTGCTCCAAACCCTGTCCAACCTGGCCTTGGACACTTCCAGGGATCCAGGGGCAGCCACAGCTTCTCTGTGCTGAAACCTGTGCAAGGGTCTCCCCACCCTCACAGGGAAGAATTTCTTCTGTGTTTCAGACCTGAATTTCCCCTGTTTCAGTTTAAACCCATTAATCCTTGTCCTATCACTGAATTCCCTGATGAAGGGAGAATATGGAAAAAACTTTGCATTGACTTAAAAGTTTTTTGTTCTGCTTGTTCTACTTTGATTTTTGGTCACTTTAAAAATAACTTGTTTTACTAATTTGGAGGCTTGAGGAAAAAGGTTCCACCCTCCCCCTCCCCCCCCCCGCCCCTTAGTTAGTAAATAAAATCAACATTGTTAGATGTGAAAAACTATAAATGCGTAAAAGGAAATTTCCATGATTTTCTGAGTTATTGTGTTTTGCCCAGAAATCCTTTCCACTGGAAAATTAAGTAAAAACAGGATGGAAGAACTACTCTAAGCGGCTTTTCTAATTTGTTTTTTTTTTGTGAAGATAATTTTTGAAAACATTAACCAGAAGCGAAACACATTGGCATGACGTGCGCACTCAACTCAGCCACCTTTATTTGTGAAAATAAAATTACTTTTAAACAATTAAAGGTTCCACCAGCTGTGAAACGGGAACCAGCAGCTTGCTGTATCCAACAACATTTGTCTGCAGGACTATTTTGGGTTTTTCAAAACACCTGCTGGCCCAAGGGATGGTGACGTTGGGTGCCAAAGGTGTTGGAAGCAACTAGGAGAGTGGGACTGCTGGATTCTGTAGGGACTGTGAATCCCCAGAGCTGTTCTAACCCCTTCTGTGTGTGGGTGGAAGCGAGTGACCTTTGTGGGAGGCTTGACTCGAGGTGGGCTGTGTTGTTCCCCTCCCTGAGCTGCTTTTGCACGGCTGCATCCCCAACATGTGCGTGGGGACAAAGCTGAGCCTATGCAAGGCTGCAGAGGTGTTTTCAGTCTCAGCAGGGTACGGAAAGGGCTGCAGTGTCCCCATGGGGATGCACAGGTCAAGTTGTGGACCCCACTCCTCTCAAACACTTCCTGAAGAGCTGGGATGGCCCCGAGCCCCTGGTGGGACTTGCTGAGGTTGATGTTCCTCCAAGCCTTTCCCATTCTGCCCCACCAGTGCTTCCACTGGGTATCAGAGTAGCTGAAAGAAGATTCTCAACCCAGTGGAGAGAAGTAGGACACAGTGATGATGTGGATGGCTATGGTCTACAGCTAGTAAAATAAATACTGCCAGTGAATATCTAAATAACAGCTCCATCATCTATTGCAATGGTTATAGTGTCACCAGGTCGTAGCTTCTCCTGTTGAGTCATGAGACCTCCTTGCTTTCTAAACTGCTCAAAGACACCTAAATGTGGCTCACTCCACTTAGTCTCAGATTTGGTCAACAGCCTAAGGCTAAAGCATTACAATGTAAGCGAGTTCAGCAAGAAATGTACAGATTTTCAGTCTTTGTAATTCGTAATTCAAAAACACCTATGAAGCTACTTCAGGATTTATCTCTCTATTTGGCCAGAACTGAGAGCTTTTACTCACCCACCCAAAAGTGATTGATCCCCACCTTTGGGCTGGGTGTCCTGCAGGTGTCCCTGCCAGGATGAGGACCCATCCAGAAGTTGCCTTCTGTCTTGGAAGATCAGTTGGTCCAGTGGGTCCAATCTCCAACAGCATTTTATACCCTTTTGCAGGCCCCCAAATAATCACAAGTATAATAATAATAATAATAGTAATAGTAATGATGATGATGATAATAATAATAATAATAATAATAATAATAATAATTTGCCATTTTATTTAATTATTTAGTCTTCCAAATAATTATGTGAGCACCTGGTGTTCTTATGATTGGACTAATTACATTGCCCAGAGCGGAAGGGGAGAGGGAGGATGTGTGTGGGAGGATATATTTGATGCCCCAAATATCTTTCGTTGCCATCACGCATTGAGAGCAACTGAAAACCCCAAAAGAAGCATCCATGATCCTGTAGATGGTCTGTCAATCCTCTCATAAGATCATCCGTGTGACACGACTGGCAGTCAAAGCAAATTGCTGACTTGTGCTGTATCTCACATTCCCTAAATCTGCCCAAAATGTGGCAGTTGCATGAATTATCTCTCATTTGGGAGCAGAGTATATCAAAGATCCCAGGATTTTCCAGTAATACAGTAAAAAGGACAACAAATCAATGTCAAACCTGTAGCTGAATTTTCTGTCTTTCACAGTTGGTAATAAGCTAAAACTTATCCATCATCCAGCCCTGACTTAAAATGATACTTTGCTGTTCCCTGAGTAAAAAGAAAATTCCAGCCATTCTCATGGCAAAACCCCCACGATCCAGAATCTGAAATCCTGACACAAAGTTGTGAGTGGAAGAGCAGGAAAAGTTCCCCTAATAAACCATGTGCCATTGCACCACCAGATCTGCTAAGCAGAGCAAGCTCTGGGTGCAACCTGGAGGCTGCCAAATGAAAATGAAATTTCTGCAGGAACTGCTCTGGTTGATTTAATAGGTGACACTCCCCCTCTGACCATTCTGTCAGTGCCTGGAGCAGAGCTGAGGCCAGGGGACAGATGGATGGGCCATCTGTAAACCCAGGTCAAAGGAAATCTCAGAGATGAAAGAGTTTTGGATGGGGGGAAAGTGAGTATCAGGCTATCCTGAAATATTTCACCAATTCTTTCTATTTTGCACACTGTCTCAGTGATGATAATAATAAAAAAAAAAAGCAGAAGGGAGAAGACATTAAAAAAAAAGAGAGAAAAAAACCCCCAAAAATTAAAATATTGAGATGGCTCCATTAGAAACCTCATTTCAGAGTCCCAGATTTTAAAATATTAGCTCCGTGCTAGAAAGCAAAAAAAGAGTTGTTTTTACTGGAATATTTTTTCCCTGTGTGTCTGGCTTGCTGGGAGCTTTTCTGAACACACTGGTTGGAGTCTGACTACCAAGACACAGTGCCAGGCTGACATTTCGGGGGTGTCCCTGGACTTGAGGTCCCTGACCATCCATGATCACTGCAGACCTTGAGGTATCTTGGCAAGAACAGGAGTTGATGTGTCTCTGCACAGCTATGAGTATTCGGGGGTATGAATTTTGGGGGTTTTTGGGCATGTAGCCCACACTTTCCTAAGCCTTTGGTTTAAAGCAGGGGTAGGGCAGACTTTGGCACTGGATTTTGCACTTCAGCAACGCTGGCTTCAGCTGCTCCTTCATTTTTGAGGCTCCAAGAAGAGTTTGGCCATTTTAGCTACCCAGACCCGTTATTATCCTTGAATTCCTACATTTCTAGGATGAAAGTCAAACAGTCCTCAAGCCCAAGTTTGGAAACCTTAATGGAGACCAGATGATGATCCATGGAAAGGGTTTGATCTATTTATGTCTAGCGATCCTAGAGGTGTCCAGGAGGTCTGAGACATCCATAGGGGTACAGGGAAACTGAATCCATGATTTCTGAGAGAACCACACCTTGTGAGGACCCAGAGCACATCAAAAAGTACCAGAGTATTGCAGATGGATGAGACAAGCCCTCAGCCCACACTTTAGAGGCGGGATGGATGCAAGCTGCACCACATTCCCTGAACTTCTTACAGCATTCCAAACGTCCAAAGAGATCCTGTGCTTCCTGGACAAGCCAAGTGTGAGTCTGTGCTGCTGAAACGTGAGGAACAGCGGGAACGGTTCCGTGCACGGCGCGGCCACATCCGCACGCTGCCCTGGCCGCGTGGGAGGGACACGAGCTGTAGAAAGATCTGAGCAGCCTGAGGTGACTTGTTCTTGGGCCACTGACTGCGTGACCCTCCTGAAGCCCTGGTGCAGCTGAACAGCTCAGCACAGGGCTATTGATAAATCCACCTTCATCCCTCTGGCATCACCCGGCTCTGGAGCAAGTTCAGTATCAGATGGGGATCTCTGAGTATCCAAAGCAGTCATTTCAGCCTCCTTTTTTTTTGTTTTTCTGGTGTCTTATAGTGTCTGTCTGAACCTCATTTGAAAAGTGTGAAACACCAGAGTCATGTGGGAGCAGAAACCATGGGGTTCACAAGGTCCATGGTAGCGGGAGGACTGCAGACAGGATGGGTTTCAACTCCTCTCTTCGTTATCCCATCGCCCTGCATTCCGACTTTCTCCAGCTTGTTCTTCATGAATGCAAAGACTGTTTTGTCCCTCAGTGCCTGCAGCTTTCCCTGAGAGCAGTTTCATTAAAAGCAATTTCTGCTCTTCCTTCCAGGATGGGCTTGTTTGGCAGCAAAAATCATCTGGTGTCCAATGAGAAACACACTTCTGGAGGCAACACAAAAACCAAGGGAAAACCTCCTCCTGCCCCACCCAAGGTAAGCCTGCAGTTTTGTGTCCTTTTGGGATCACCCCACAGCTCAGTTGGTGTCTGGACTGACGCAGGAAATATTTAGAATCACAGAATTATTTGGGTTGGAAAGAACCTGAAAGCTCATCCAGTTCCACCCCCTTGCCGTGGGCAGGGACACTTTCCACCATTCCAGGTTGCTCCAAGCCCTGTCCAGCCAGGTCTTGAACACTTGCAGGGATCTGGGGGCAGCCACAGCTTCTCTGGGAGCTAGTCCTCCCAGCTGATCCCTTTTGGACAAGGGGTGGGAAGGGCTCCAAGGAACCTTTCGAGTGTATTTAAAACCCCTAAAATACTGTATATTGGTACTTTGAAATATCTTCTCATCAGCACTTTGAAACCCAAGCTGATGTTGCTGACTTGCAAGATGGGTCAGATTCAGGCTAAGATTCAGAGTTGCAAACCACAGTGGAAACTTCACCACTGCAAGTCCTCAGTAGGTTCATTCAAGAGGGTCTGCAGCCAATCTGTGTCGGGGTGAGCTGAGAATCAGAAGTGCTGGGCATCTGCTGGTGCCTTTGCATTCCCTCAACCTCTGCTGGCATGGACACAGAGCAGGAAGGAACTGGGGAAGGATTTAGGAGACCTCAAATGATAAAGTTCTTGTTTAAACTTTGTAAGTCACTTCACCTCTGTTGCTGTCCAAAGGATATGAAGTTGTTTTGTCTTTCCTTGCCCCTGCCAGCACTGCAGCTAGCACAAGAGAAACTTGAGGTGCAACTCATGTGAAAACCATCTCGAGCCCTGGGAGAGGGGAGGAATTGCCAATCATTGCTTTTTATGACAGCTGGAGATGTTTTTCACTCCTTTACTTTCATTTCTGAGCTCTCCCATAGCTATTCAGTCCAGTTTTCATGACAGCAGATGTCAGATTGACCAAGAAGATGTTATTTTCCTAAATTTCATCCTCTCCAGCTCACTGGAGAGGAGCCACTATCAGTATAAATACAGTATCACTGACTACCTTCTGCCATTCATTATTTTTTGCTACAGGCACTCAGCTCTCGCATGTCAAGGGAAATTCAAATTTCTTCCACTTAAATGAGAAATGGCAGCAGATGAGCAGCTCTCCCACCCATCACTGCTGCTAAGTTGGGGTCAAAGGGTGGTGCAGGCAGAAAACGTGCGGTGCTCTTAGTTCTGTGTCTGTATTTCACCATTTTTGCTTGTGTGTATTAAAATACGTGATGTGGTTGAACACCCACTGTAAGGTGGGTGAAAGCCAGTTTCAGACTGTTATCCCCAAAACAAGGTGGTTCCATCCCAACTCATTTGGAATGATTTATGGACAATTTGCCAGTTCCAGCAGCAGGGCCAAAACAAACCGAGGACAAAGTCAACGTTTTAAAATTGTGCCCAGATGAGCTGCAGTAACTTGTTGCTATTTAATTTCACAGTCTACAACTTCCTCTTGAGGAACAGTGGAGGGGTAGCTGCAATCTCTGCTCTCTGTGACCAGTGACAGGACCCAAAGGAACAGCTGGAGTTGTGTCAGAAAATATTTAGTCTGGATATTAGGAAAAGGTTTTTCCCCCAGAAAGGGGCACTGGAAGGACTCCCCAGGGAATGGTCACAGCCCCAAGGCTGCCAGAGCTCCAGGAGAGTTTGGGCAGTGCTCTCAGGGATGTACAGGATGGGATTGTTGGGGTGTCTGTGCAGGACCCAGAGCTGGATCAATGATCCTGTGGGTCCCTTCCATCTCAGGAATCCTAGAGTCACTAAATCATGGAATATCCCAAGTGGATATCCATAAGGACCATCGAACATTCTGTGATTTCTACAGTTCTCTGATTAACTTGCTGTTACAGTCACTGCCTCTGTTTTTTGAATGTTATCTTGAGCAAAGGATATCATACACCCATGATCCTTGGGACAATTATGGCAGACAATATCTCTGGTTTTTGGCTTCAAACAATTCTGCAATTTCCATTTCTCAACTGGACCATTCCTATCTCATCCCTCACTGATCCAAAATCTGGCAACTGTGAACAGGGGTTGGATAGAGCAGGCTCCAAGAGAGTGGGCAGCAGATTTCTGCTTTAACTCAGAGGGAAACCAAGGGTTATTCCAGCTTTCTGTGAAGACAGCTATGAGCCCCTCATGGCAAAATGTGCTAAAGCCATCACAAGGTGTGGAGCCAGACACAGGGGCTGCTGACTGACTGCAGTGGTCTCTGGACCAGACTCCCACTCGTCTGTGAAGCTGAAATCAGTTCTTCCTGAAACACTGCAAAGTGATAAATATCTCCTTTTTCCTTTCTATTTCTATCACAGGGGAGACAAGTTATCAACAACCCTCATCTAAAACAAGCCTCTGCACAAGGTAAGGTTCTGTTTTCTTTGCCTGCCTGTGGGGTTTTGCAGGGTGGTGGTCCCCAAATGTCAGGGTTGAAGGATGAGCCATCGTGTCACAGGCGTGTGGCTTCTGTGTTTGCAGCCGTGCCAGGCAGGGAGTTTATCAGAGTGGTTCAGAAAACTCAGTGTACATCACCAAGCAGCTGCCAATTTTCCCCTGCTCATTAAAGAAACCCAGAGGGAAAAGCACTCCCCCTCCTCTGGAAGCAGGTGATCTTTAAGGTCGCTTCCATGATTCCATGACTGGAGGAGCAAAGGGAGATCTGAGCCTGGAGCTGTGTGAGATTTCTCTGCTCTGCCTGCAGCATGACAAGTCATGGATGCTTTATCCAGCCAGCTGAAAATCTCACAGGAAACAGCAGGCATCAGAGAGCCAGAGAAGCTACAAAGAGAAGGAGAAGAAAGGAAAGAACATAAAATAAGGATACACAGAGCCCCTGCCTGGAGACAGGCTGTTGGCTTCATCCACCTCTGCAATTATCTGTGGGTCACAGATGGTGCTTGGAGATTATTGTCTTTTAGCAGGGAACCCTCAGCTCCCTCTGCCTAGCTTCCAAGAGTAGCTCATGTGTATTTCTGTCAAAGAAATTCTGCAGATTAAGGACAGAGAGAAACATAATTAGAAAAGGGGGGGAGAGAAATAGAGGAAGCTTGGAAGAGGGCAGTTAGCACCAAAGATGAAAGTTCTTCACATGGATGAAAGGGTGGGATTAGGGGAGATGGTGTGAGGGAAGAGAAAAGGGGAGGTGGTGAATAAATGGGATGGGTGGAATGACAGTGTTAAGTCTTCTTAGGTCTTATGGATGGTGGTGGAGGGTCCCTACCATGGGCCAAGCACAGGAGCTCCTGCAACATCAAAATATTCTTCAAATTTGACTTTTGTTAAGAAGAACAAATTTGTGGGAGGCAAAGATCCTCAACGACATGAGCTGGGGTGTGTTTTCATGGAAATGCTGTTTTTCCAGAAACTCCATTTTCTTCTGCAGTATTGTTTTCATGGCGCATTTCCAAGTGGACATGCTCTCCCATCTCCCCAGCTGAGCAGGGATTGGCAGTTTTTCACAGGATTTTTATCACAGAGTTTTTATCACAGGTTTTTTATCACAAGATTTTTATCATAGGGTTTTTTCCACTCTGGTCAGAGTCATAGCAGAAATTGTGATCGGGGAGGCAGATTTTACTTCTCCTTCATGCCCGAAGGCAGAAGTTGAAAGATGCTAAAAAATGGATTAAGTACAATATTAGACATTTTCAACTCTCAAAACTAATTTTGTTCATTAGATTCAGTTCCAGTTCTGGAGGAATATGCACACTGACAGTCTGGAAAACTTCCTATTTTTCTCTGCCAGTGTCTGAGTTTACCTGAAATTATGGTGCATCTGACTGTGCCCTGTGGGACAAAATGGGTTAATAAGAGCCATGTAAGATATTTGAGATACCAGAGATCTTCTCCTAAGTAGCAGAAATTCAAGTGAATCAAAAGAGAAAACACAAAATCCAGTCAATCACATCATATAAAAACAATAAATTCAGAAAGATGAATTAAATCCTGTGGGAACACTTTAAATTCAGTCAGGGAAAATTATTGGTTCTGGAAGCATAGCATATGTAAAATCGACCCTCTATTTTCTGTGTTTTTTAATTTTTGTGGGTCTTTGTTTTTGCTCTTCTTGCATTTTGAATGATTTTTCTTTGTTTGTTTTTTCTGATCTCGATTTGTTGAAATTGTCTCACACTTTCCAGCTTTCACACCCCTGTCTCAGAAATAATTTATTTATTAATTTTTAACAAAAATTAACTAACTCCTCCTGACATTATTTATCCTCATGGAAGCCACACAGAGGCAGTCAAGCAGTGCAGAACTCTACATTCAATGCGGTGCATGTGGCACCATCAGCCCTCTTTTCACTTGGGGCAGTTCTTCCATTATGTGAGTTTCATTTTAACACCGTTCCCTGAGAAATCACAAAGTTTTTAAGGCTGGTTTTAAGTCTCTGTGGAGTCAAAATTTTAATTCTGAACCCCCAAAGGTCCTGGCCCTGCAAAGTCCTGGCCCATGGTGGGTCCAAACACAAGAGTCCCATGGTAGAGCTGCTGTTTTCTTGTCTTGGATGGATAAGACATAGAAAATAGTTAAAATAACCCTTGTCCTTGCCCTGCCAGCTGCTCACAGCTGGATTTAAATCCCACTGATGGAAAGAGCTGGTGGTTTTGGGTGCTTGTCCTCAGGTATTTTAATAACCTGTAACAGCACAAGGAGTTGAACTCTCTGCGTGGTTATTTCTTCTGGTAAGGAGCCACAACTTCTTCCACCTCTTCACTTGCTTCCTGCTGACCAGAATATGAACAGGGCTGAGTTCCAGGGTGTGGAAGCTTAGCATGCTCTGGAGCTTGAGGTCTTTTGAAGCATCTCTAAGTTACTTCTGAAATGTTTGGTTGTTTTTGTTGTTGCTATTTGAATGTGGTTTTGCGTTTGAAAGGAATGCTGTCAGTAATGTGAGTCTGAGCTGGAGTGGGAAAAGGAAGGGTTGTTTCTACTGAAAAGGCTGAGTTTTCAGTGAGAAATTAAAACTTCTAATCAAAAATGTTTACGTTGGTCTGGAGCACATCTAAGGAGAAGAGGCTGAGGGAGATGGGGGGGCTCAGCCTGGAGCAAAGGATGCTCAGGGGAGACCTTCTGGCTCTGCACAACTCCCTGAAAACAGATTGTAACCAGACAGAGGTCAGGCTCTTCTCCCTGGTAAAAAGTGAAAGGACAAGAGGAGACAGCTTTAAGTTTCACCAGGGGAAATTTAAGTTGAATATTAGGAAAAACAATTGCAAAAAGTGTTATCGACCTTCAGATCAGGCTCCCCAGGCAATGGAATCACCATCCCCGGAGGGATTTAAAAGCCATGGGAATGTGGCACTTTCGGACATGGTTTAGGGGTTACCTTGGCAGCGCCAGGTTAATGGTTGGACTTGATGACCTTAGAGGTCTTTTCCGAGCTGAAGAGTCAGTGATTCCAACCAGTGCATGCCAGGCTGGAACAGAAAGCTGACCCCATTTCCAGCAGCAGTAACCCATAACTCAGCGCACCCACCTGGCCAACGTGTTCTGCAAGTAGTCACTGACACCACGACCATCCTAAAAGGGCTCTAAACCAATGGGTGATCCTCTGGGACAGGATCAGCCTGGCTTTTTGGCCATGAGGTGTTGGCAAAGACCTTCCATTCAGGACAAGCCAGCAGTGGGAGGACTGGTTGAATCATTCTATTGAGCCACCAAACTGGCACTCAGCCTCTGCAAGCCCTGCTGGTATCTGACTTTCCTGACAGCAGCTCTGAGCCAGGATGTGTTTGGCTCCCAGTCAAAGTCCTGGGGCTGGCAGCTTTATCTGCAGAGCTCCTCACAGCCCCGACCAGCCTCTCAAACTGGCCAAGGCAGTGTTTTCCGTGTGTTTCTGGTGAGGTGATGGATTCAGAGACAGGAAGAGCCCCTTCAGCATCATGAGATGGCAACTCCTGCTGGCTCGGGCAGAGAGAGCTTTTCTTCTGGCTCATTTCAGTGTGCAGTGTTCTCAGTGCTTATTTTAGGACAAGAGGTGATAAAGTATTTATTTCAGCATACAAACCCTTTTTGTCCTTGCTGTAGTCCCTCTTTTTAATTTCATTTATTTTCACTTACGCCAGTTGCTTTGAGATCAAAACTCCATTTTGATTTTCTGGAGTACACTGCTACTCTGGGCTTGAAGATATTTACACATTTGCTCTTATTTTTCCAAGCAGGGGTGTGATCACAGCATTATTTTCCTTTCAAGAGGACCAGGAGGGTGTGTGGATGGTTGTGGACACCTCATCCCAAACCCTTTCATGTCTGAGCAGATGTGTGATAACAACTTTCTCAAAGAGGCAGACAGAGAGAGTTTGGGTGCACTGCTAATTCGAGCTGCCTCAAGGGGAAGCCCCCAACCGTGCCAGCTATTTTCAGACTTCAAAGCATTCTCCCTTGTGACTGAGCATCCTTTTCCCATCCTGGGAGAGAGGCTTTGCTGGAACCTCTCATGGATCTCCGATTTCCTTCTCAAAAGCCTGAAGGGAGCTGCTCAGGGCTCTGCTTTCCAAATCTGCCTTTCCTCCCACGCTGACCCTTTCTCCTCCCTAACAAATTGCCATCGGAGCAGCAGCCAGCCTTGCACAGACACGAACCCCAAGTTGCCCCAGAGACACGGTTATCTTGCTGTGACAAAGGGCCAGTCTGGCTCCTTTGCTGGTGGCATTATTTGAAAAGGTCACCCAAAGACAGTGGCTTGACAGGCTGTTTTGAAAAATGCTAATAATAGGCTGTCCATCGGTCTCAGTGCATTAATTAGGCTGAGCACAAGCTGAAGCCTTGCTGCAGCATAGTTCCCATTCTTCTTTTCTTCTCTTTCTTTCTTTCTTTCTTTCTTGCTTGTTTTCTTGATTTCTTGCTTTCTTTCTTTCTTGCTTGCTTTTCTTTCTTTTTTCTTTTTCTTTTTCTTTTTCTTTTTCTTTTTCTTTTTCTTTTTCTTTTTCTTTTTCTTTTTCTTTTTCTTTTTCTTTTTCTTTTTCTTTTTCTTTTTCTTTTTCTTTTTCTTTTTCTCTTTTCCTTTTTCTTTTTCTTTCCTTTAAATTTGAAAATTTTTATTCTGTTTTTCTCTTTCTCCTTATTTTCACCCTTCTCCTCCTTCTCATTCTCCTCCTCCTCCTCCTTTCCTTTTCTTTTTCACCATGGTGTTTTGGTTTGATTTTTGTGATCCTGTGCATGTGCTGATTCTTTTTATAAATTTTGACTTGCCCCAAAATAGCTGCTCTTTTCTGCTTCAGCAGCTCTGAGTGTGCAGAGCACAGGGGAAGGGCTGCACCGCTTCCCTGAGAGCAGCCCTGGCACCTCTGGGGTTTGCAAACCAAGAGATTCAGCTCCAGCCCACAGGGATCAGCCCTGGGCTGAGTCAGAGCATCGTGGCACGTGGCTCATAAAAAGGAGAGAGAGTGACTTTTTATATAGGCAGATAACGACAGGACAAGGGGCAGCAGTTTTAAACTGGCACAGCACAGGTTTGGGTTAGATTTGAGGAAGGGATTGTTCCCTGTGAGGGTGGACAGGTCCTGGCACAGGGTGTCCAGAGAAGCTGTGGCTGCCCCTGGATCCCTGAAAGTGTCCAAGGCCAGGCTGGACAGGGCTTGGAGCAGCCTGGGATAGTGGAAGGTTCCCTTGCCCATGGTAGGGGGTGGAATTAGATGATCTTTAAATTCCCTTCCCACCCAAACCATTCTGTGATTCATTCTATGATCTGCAAGGAAAAGTGGTCAAGAGGGAGGGATGACAAGATACTCAATGAGCCCAGAACATAGGCCAAAGACCACGAGCCCAGGGAGAGCTAAATCCTAGAAACAGCCTCAAATAACAGAAACTGCAATGACTTTATACTCAATCAAAATCCCATGTAATTTCAAGTAAAATTCCTCAGCCACCCTGGGAAGTGTTGCAGTTTTCATTTACCACTGTGTAAAACTCAGGCTGAACTCTGACAAGTTATTTATGACCTTTTTAATTCCAGACAAACTATTTTTTTTTTGGTTGACACTCTGGGTTTTTTGGATGGGGGAGTGGTTCTGCAGCGTTTTGGAAATCCATGCACAGGAAATGCTTTGTTGAATCAGTGTTAATGCCTGAGCAGAGGTTGTGGTGAGCAGGAAAGCTGGGTTGGTGGAAAGGTTGGATTTGGGGGTGGGAAGGTGACAGAGCCCAGTATTCAGGGGCTGAAATGCCCTCACCATACACCCAGGTGTGCATCAAGCCACTCAAAGAGCAGTCTGGATTCAAAGGAGTTAATTCCTCTTTCAGATCACTTGTTCGTGGTTGCACTGTACGATTTTCCTGCCTCAAGTGACCGTGACCTGGAGCTGGTCAAGGGAGAGAAACTCCAGGTCCTTTCCAAGTAAGTGACCTGCTGCCAGGAGGAAGTTTAAAGAATGAGCACAGGGAGGCTGGGAAAAGGAGAACCTTGGGGTCAGCCACCACTTTGCAGCTGACCAGAGCTGAGCCTGTGCCTTGGCTTTGCTCCAGAGCGTGGCTGTGGGTACCCTCTTCTCTCTGCACAGTGACATTTCCGTCGGTCACAGATACTCTGGGACTGGGTATTGTCCCTGCCTGGGTGGCACTGGGACCCTCTTTGCTGTCAATGCCTGTGGGTGCAGAAGTAGCATAAATAATAACAACAGCAAAAACAGCTCCTGTCCTGTGTTTGTGCTGATTCTGCTTCTGCAAAGGATGTGGGTTGGGTGTAGTCAGAGGAAAGGACAGAACTGAGCCACACACTCGTGAGGTTTCATTTCAACTTCTTCTCAAGCTCACCACAGAAAAGACCCAGTCCATAATAGGGCAGAGGTGGGCTTGGGGCCCCCAGACCCTGGAGGGCTGCTCCATCCTTGACTGCTCTGTGAAGCGGCCTCCAGAGGTGACATTTCTCACCCAAATGCTGTGGGCTGGGACCTGTGGGACAAGGAGATGGAGAAGCCCCTGCATGGGGATGGCTTTGAATCACAGCTGGTGGCTCAGTCAGGAGCGGGACTGCAAGGTGGGGTGTCTGGAACATGAAGGAAGGAGCAGAAAGGACCCACATTTCCTGTTCAAGAGACAAACCAAACCCCATGACCCAGATGCCCCTTCTCTCTCTCCAGGTGTGTGTCAAAGGTTTGGGTCTGTGGTTGCTCCACGTTCATGGAAAGAGATTGTCACCTCCACAAGTCCCTGAAACACCAGCAGCCTCCAGCCTGGTTTTTGGTCCTAGGGAATCCAGAGGGAAGTGCAGAGTGGATTATGGAGTCCTAGTCCATCTGCAGTGCTCAAACCCCACAGTCCACGTCCTCACAGACCCAGCTTGTCACAAATCCTCCTCTGGGCACTCACCTCACTCCTTTTCCTCTGCTCCCTTTGCAGCGAGGGGGAATGGTGGCTGGCAAAGTCCCTCAGCACTGGGAGGAAAGGATACATCCCCAGCAACTTCGTGGCACAAGTGGACAGTTTGGAAGAGGAAAAGTAAGTGGGAACACTTTTGAGAGGTCAACGGGGATGCAGTGCCCTGGATCTCAGCAAGATCTTTATCGATGGCAGGAAGCTGTCACTGCTGGGCTGGATGGCAGGAGATCTTTTCTCATCCCAAACAATGCTGCCCAAAAGCTCAGGACAAGTTTTTAAGCATCATATTGGTGTAGAAAGGGAGGATGAGGTTGTTATGGGGCAAGAGGGCAAAGGTTCTTGTCCCATTGACTGCACCCACTGCAGAAAACAAGGATTTGGGGGAGCAATGGAAAGGTTATGGTGACAGTGCCAGGGACTGTCCTCTGGTCCCACTGGGCAGTCCACCCACACAGATGATGTAAAACCTCTTCCCCTTCCATACGTAAACTGGGAATCTCTGGATGGTGTGCACTGATCCAGGTCTTGTGTGTACCAGGGACCACACTAACAATTTAATAAGACAGAAAGCTGAGTGCCAGTGCCCAGACCCACAGTGATGTTTGTTAAATGATCCCAGATGCAGCCTCCCTGCAAGGAAGATCAAATTAAAGACTGGAGTCAAAAGAGTTTATTTTACCTATAATATAAACAGAAGGAGATTTTTTTTCCATGAGTTATCCTACTCTATGGCATTCAGCTCGGAATGATCAGTCCTGCCTACAATCTCTTCTTGGAGGGAAGAACCATCACTGAGTTCAGCAAATATTAAGCAGCACACAGAAATGTGGCTGAGACATAAAAGCTCTTTGTATCCAAAGCCTGAACTTCTCCTGTGTTTGGGATACTGCACATCCCATCTATTCCCCACGCTGTCTGAATTTCCAGGCTGTGAAACAAGCCTAAAGTGACCCAAATCTGGTGTTAATCTACCCAAAACAATCTATTACTGCCACTTTCCAGCAGATAAAAAACTACTTGTTAATAAAAACAACCTTCAGTTTGACAGTGTAATGTTTAAAAAAAAAAAAACTAACTGGAAATAATTACAATTTTTTTTTTAGAGTTTTTCCTTTTCAAGCCATGATTTTGCCTTTTCTGTCTCCCAGGTGGTATTTTAGAACTCTGAGCAGAAAAGATGCTGAACGGCTGCTGTTGTCTTCTGGGAACAAAGTTGGCTCTTTCCTTGTCAGGGAGAGTGAAACCACCAAAGGTGAGATCCATGGGGCAAAGGTAATTCCTCATTGTTGCCCAGGCTTGGGAAACCTTCAGCAGAGCTTTAGAGGGAAGCTGGGGATTTGAAGGGCAAAGATTTGCTCATGATCCACTCATTTGTTCAGTTCTGGCTGTGGTGAGAGGTGGACCAGAATTCATGGCAGAGACAAAGGAACACAAGCAGATTTTCTAAAAATAGTTTAGGGGTTTTCTTTTCCTTTTCTTCCCAGGGAAATGTCTCTCTTGCTTTTTTGTGTGTGTGTTTTTTTTTTGTTTGTTTGTTTGGTTGGTTGGTTTGTTTTTTTAGGTAGTTCTACAAGGTATTATTGAAGGAATATTTCTCCGTTTGCAATAGAAACTTGCAGAATTTTGAAAAAAAAGTCATTTTCCCAGGGGAAGCATATTTTTCCTGATTGTCTGTAGCAAGGAGAATTCATACAAACCAGAACTTTTGCAAGCAGAGTGACTGGAGCAGGATAGATGGATTTCATCCACTTTCTTTCCATATGAACATGTCCGACTTTTGAAAAAGTGATCCAGTGAGGGTGGAAAGTCCAGAGCATTGGGGCCACTCCTTCTGGGTAGTGGATATTGTTATTAACCATAATACATAACCATGTAATTTCAATTTCTTTGTTCCATGCTATTCATTCATAGGGTCTGGAAGTTAGTTTAGGTTGTCCCATGGGAATTCCGTATTGTTTCTTTCCTGGTTTTTCTCCTTGCTTCTTCTGGGCCATCACTTGTTTTTGCAGCACGGAGGAAATGACGCTCACGGTGGTCCCGTGGTTCTGCTCTGAACCAGACCTGTGGAGAAGTCCAGGAAAGTGTTTCAGTCTTCCTGTCATTTGGTTCCTTTCCTTTCAAATAGATACAGGAGTCTTTCCTCAACACATGGCAAAAGGTGCTTTGTGTCCTCCCGGTAGAATCAAGGAATTGTTTAGGTTGGAAAACCTAAACATGTAAGATCATGGTGTCCAACTGTGACTTGGTCAGTAGAGAGCTGGAGCACCCATCTGAAATCATATGGAACATTCTTTCCCTTGGCTTGTTTCCCAAGCACTTCCAAAGGCCCAAGCCAAACAGCAAGAGAGGGAACAGTCTGGTTCCTCCATCTTACAAATGGCTCTTGCCTACTGCAGCATCTCCTTCTTCCTTTCTTGTCCTTTTCTCCCTCCTATTCACAAGGGAGGTCTCCAAGGCAGCATCTGCTCCTTCCACCATGGAGGTGTTCCTTCCACCATCACCAGAAAATTAAATAGTGCCAGGTCTGGATGCAGCAGCTGGAACCTCATCCTCCTGTATCTGTCTCCCTCAGCCAGCAGGCAGTGGGGCTGTGTCAGAATGTGCCATCCTGCTTTGAATTTCCCCCTCTGCCCCATGCCTGGACTCACCTCCACACGTCCCTGATGAGCTGATGCCAAACAGGAAGGCTACTATCCATAAGGATTTGCAGCTTGCAGAATTTTTAGGGAACATTCAGTTCAGGAAACATTTAAGAGATTTGTTTCTGTGCATTTCACTTTATAAGTCACTTTTTCTGCTGTATCTCAGTTTCCCTGCTACCTTTGAGATGCTTTTGCAATGATCAGGTTTGGACTTATCACCATGTGTTGCTTTTCTGTTTACCCCATTCCCTTAGTTTCTGGGATATTTGGGCAGCTAGTGTGATTGTTCCTTGCACCCAGGAAGGGCAGGGAGCAGCACAATGCAAACACTCTGTGTTTGAAGCTGTGTTTGAAGCTCTGTCCACACACAATCCTGGTCTATGTGACATTCTCTAGGTGCCACACATGCATGGGATTAGACTTTTCCTTACACTTGTTCAGGAAAATTGTCCCCAACTTCTGCAATTATCTGGAGTGTGGGTGGGTCTTGGTCACACAGGGCACAAGCAGAGGTGGTGGAGTCCTGAAATCCAAGGAGAAATCACCAGATCCTCAATGCCCTGTCTCTGCTGTCAGGAAGAATGAGGTGTGTGATATTCTACATTATCAGATGTGGGTTCCCCTCCATGGAAGCTCCATGTGAGTCCCAAATGCTCAGATGTGACTCTGGCCTGTGCCTTTTCTGATATTTAAGATGAAACATGGATGTTATTCCTTCCAACACCTCATCCTCTGAATCGTCCTGTGTGCTACCTGAGCACTCTGTGTTTTGGGCTGCCTGAATGACCACATTTGATCCATCTTAGCCATGGCTTCCTCCTCCCTAAAGAGAAAGGGAAAAGACAAAGCCAGGCATCTCCAAATGTGCCATGAAGCTGAATTCCCTGATGCAAAGCATCCTGTGGCCCACCAAGAGATGTCCAGAGCAATGCCATGGAATTAACCCTGCCCTTGCAGCCCCCCTGTTTTTTTCTGTTTTCCTTCCCCATGATGTGTGTTTTCATCCACTTAACACATCACCAGCAAAATTTGACCATCAGAGACAAGCACTGGGCTGAGCTAACCCCTATTAGTGCCTTAAACTGGGAGGTGGTTGTCCCATACTGGGATGTGTCAGGCACAGCAGGATGGGTTCTGTACCCTGAGTAGGAGCAGCACCTATTCCCAGCCCATCCTGAGCAGATCTTTGTTTTCCTCATGGTTTGAGAGGCAGAAACTCTACAAACCTTCTGAGTCAACATTTCTCAGAGTCCACAGAGGGCACACCCAGCACCCTGGAAGATGGGGACAGTGTGGGAAGCAGGCAGCAGCGAAATCATCATCGGAGCACTGGCCTTGCTGAAGCTGCTGCAAATAAACAAAGTCCCCCTGAAGTAACAACCATTCCCAAAGCTTCAGGAACACATTCCCCCAGCTGTGCTGAGCCACGGGCTCCTGGCTCCCAGCAGGATTCCTGTGCCTCTGCTCATAGCAGGAGGGACTTCACTGAGCTCAGCCTCTGCATCCAGCTGAGCTCCTGTGCTTCCCTTTGGGAAGGATTTAAGGGGCTGCTGAGAGCTGTAGGAGCAGGAAATGGACTAAACCATGTCCCCAAGTGCCACATCTATGTGGCTTTTAAATCCTTCCAGGATGGGGACTCCTTCACTGCCCATGGCAGTTGTGCCAGGGCTGATCAATTTTTTGATGAAGAAATTGTTCCATAAATTTTGTACTCCAGACTCTTTACCAGCCCTGATCTGTGCCAGGATGTGGTGCAGGACTGCAGAACAGGTGAATATTTCTTGCGGCTGAGGAGTGAGGATTCTTTTTGTCTATTCTGGATATGAGCAGAGGGAATTAGGAATCAATGATTTTCATTTTCTGCTGTCATTAGTGTCCTGGTTTGAAAGACAGGTGTTTGCCAAGGAAAGCAGAAGCTTCCCCTTGGACTGAAAAAAAAATCTGATTCTTCCAATTATTATAATTTTGGAATTAAGAGAGCTCTCAGGCAAAGATATGGGGGTAGGAATAACAGTTCTTTACTAGTATATCTAACAAGACAAACAAGAACAACAACAGCTATGAAATTACCCACAAACAGAACAGTGACTCAGTCCCAGTGTTTTTTGGCTGCAGGCACCTTTTCCCTGAGCTGCAGTTCCCGGTGCTGGAGGCGGGCGGGTCCTGCAGAGCCGCAGGAGGGCTGGGGGTGATGGCAGCGCTGTCCCAGGGGGAGAGAGAGATGGAGAGAGAGCTCTCCGCTCACGGTGTGGGTCCCAGTGCTCAGCAGAGTGCTGGATGGTGGTAGTTCACAGCGAGAAGACAGCCGGGCAGGGTCCCATGGTGGTTTCCCGACGCTGGGATGGCAGGGATGTGACACAGACGGCGATTGTCCTTCTCGTCCGAACTCCGCGGGGGAAATGGGCCGAGACCCAGCCTTCCGCTTCCTCTTCTGGCTCTTTGAATCTCGCGGGGCTTTCCCTCTTCCCTCCCGTCCCCTCACCCTTGTCACCAGGGCGCAGTCAACAGGTATCTTAGCATGACAATGGGGAAAATTCCACAGAGGGAAAAAGGGAGAGAACTAACCCTCAACATTATCCACCCCGAATTTTCCCCTACCACCATGCCAAATCAAATTAAAATCTTCAAATTATAGACATCCATACAGTTACAAATACAGGCACAGTATTGTAGGTAGTTCACCCTAAAACAAGGTCTCCTTGGGGTATGCATCGGGTCTTTCCATCCCTTTGCATGACCCACCAGGTACAACCTGGCCCTTGAGCAAAGACCACCCCACGAATTGGATTGTCTTTGCTGGAGGCAGGGTTCACCCAAACAGTTTTTCCTAGCATACCTCTCATGTGCACCACTGGAACCTTATCTCCATCTGGTGTTCTCAAGGGCTCAGACTGGGCAGGGCCTGCTCGATTAGTGGAACCTCGGGTGTTCACTAACCATGTGGCCTTTGGTAGATTAATCTCCCAGTTCTTGAAAGTCCCCCCACCCAGTGCTTTCAAGGTGGTTTTAAGCAGCCCATTGCACCGTTCCACTTTCCCAGCCGCTGGTGCGTGATAAGGAATGTGGTACACCCACTCGATGCCGTGTTCTCTGGCCCAGGTGTTTATGAGGCTGTTCTTGAAATAAGTCCCATTGCCTGGCTCAATTCTCTCAGGGGTACCATGTCTCCAAAGGACTTGCTTTTCCAGGCCCAGGATGGTGTTGTGGGCAGTGGCATGAGGCACAGGGTAGGTCTCCAACCATCCAGTGGTGGCTTCCACCATGGTCAGCACGTAGCGCTTGCCTTGGCGTGTCTGAGGCAGTGTGATGTAGTCAATCTGCCAGGCCTCCCCATACTTCTATTTGGACCACCGCCCCCCATACCAGAGGGGCTTCACTCGCTTGGCTTGCTTGATGGCAACACATGTCTCACAGTCATGGATAACCTGGGAAATACTGTCCATGGTGAGATCCACCCCTCGGTCTCGTGCCCACTTATAGGTAGCATCTCTGCCTTGGTGACCTGAGGCATCGTGGGCCCATCGAGCCAGGAACAACTCTCCCTTGTGTTGCCAGTCTAAGTCTATCTGTGACACCTCTATCCTTGCAGCCTGATCTACTTGCTCATTGTGTTGGTGCTCCTCATTAGCCCGACTCTTGGGGACATGAGCATCTACATGACGGACCTTTACGGGTAGCTTCTCTACCCGACTGGCAATGTCTTTCCACTCATCAGCAGCCCAGATTGGTTTTCCCCTACGTTGCCAGTTAGCTTTTTTCCATCTTTCCAGCCAGCCCCACAGAGCATTGGCTACCATCCATGAATCAGTGTAAAGGTAAAGCTTTGGCCACTTCTCTCTTTCAGCAATGTCCAGGGCCAGCTGAACGGCTTTGAGTTCAGCAAGTTGACTTGATCCACCTTCTCCTTCAGTAGCTTGTGCAACCTGTCGTGTGGGGCTCCATACGGCTGCTTTCCACTTCTGGTTCATCCCCACGATGCGACAGGAACCATCAGTGAAAAGAGCGTAGCGAGTTTCATCTGCTGGCAGTTGGTTGTATGGCGGGGCTTCATCAGCCCGGGTCACTTGTTCTTGCTCCTCTTCATCGGCAAGACCAAAATTTTCACCTTCTGGCCAGTTTATAATTATTTCCAAAATCCCAGGGCAATTTGGGTTTCCAATACGGGCGCGCTGTGTGATGAGGGCAGTCCACTTGCTCCATGTGGCATCGGTGGTGTGGTGGGTAGAGGGGACCTTCCCTTTAAACATCCACCCCAGCACTGGTAGTCAGGGTGCCAGGAGGAGCTGTGCTTCTGTGCCAATCACCTCTGAGGCAGCTTGAACTCCTTCATAAGCAGCCAAGATCTCCTTCTCTGTTGGGGTGTAGTTGGCTTCAGACCCTCTGTAACTTCGGCTCCAGAATCCCAGAGGTCGGCCTCGGGTCTCACCAGGTACCTTCTGCCAAAGGCTCCAGGACAAGCCCTTGTTCCCGGCTGCAGAGTAGAGCACATTCTTCACCTCTGGCCCCGTCCTGACTGGGCTGAAGGCTACAGCATGAGCAATCTCCTGCTTGATCTGGGCAAAGGCTTGCTGCTGCTCAGGGCCCCAGTGGAATTCGTTCTTCTTCCGGGTGACCAGGTAGAGAGGGCTCACGATCTGGCTGTACTCAGGAATGTGCATTCTCCAAAAGCCTATGGCACCTAGGAAAGCTTGTGTTTCCTTCTTGTTGGTTAGTGGAGACATCGCGGTGATCTTATTGATGACCTCAGTGGGGATTTGGCGCCGCCCGTCTTGCCACTTTACTCCCAGGAACTGGATCTCTCGGGCAGGACCTTTGACTTTGCTCCTCTTGATGGCGAAACCGGCTCCCAGCAGAATCTGGATGATCTTTTCTCCTTTCTCAAATACTTCCATCGCCGTGTTCCCCCACACAATGATGTCATCAATGTATTGCAGATGTTCTGGAGCTTCACCCTTTTCCAGTGCAGCCTGGATCAGTCCATGGCAGATGGTGGGGCTGTGTTTCCACCCCTGGGGCAGTCGGTTCCAGGTGTACTGCACGCCCCTCCAGGTGAAAGCAAACTGAGGCCTGCACTCTGCTGCCAGAGGAATGGAGAAAAATGCATTGGCAATGTCAATGGTGGCGTACCACTTTGCTGCCTTGGACTCCAGCTCGTACTGGAGTTCCAGCATGTCCGGCACGGCAGCGCTCAGCGGTGGAGTCACTTCATTCAATGCACGATAATCCACAGTCAATCTCCATTCTCCGTCAGACTTGCGCACAGGCCAGATGGGGCTGTTGAAGGGTGAGTGGGTTTTGCTGACCACCCCTTGGCCCTCCAGCTCACGGATCATCTTGTGGATGGGGATCACGGCATCTCGATTTGTCCTGTACTGCCGGTGGTGCACTGTCGAGGTGGCAATTGGCACTTGCTGCTCCTTCACCTTCAGGAGTTCCACTACAGATGGGTTCTCTGACAGTCCAAGCAAGGTGTTCAATTGCTTAATGTTTTCTGCCTCTACAGCAGCTATTCCAAAAGCCCACCTGAGTCCCTTTGGGTCTTTGTAATAGCCATTCCTCAGGAAGTCTATGCCTAGAATACACGGTGCCTCTGGGTCAGTCACAATTGGATGCTTCTGCCACTCCTTCCCAGTCAGGCTCACCTCAGCCTCCAGCAAAGTCAATTCCTGTGATCCCCCTGTCACCCCAGCAATAGAAACAGGCTCTTCCCCCACATGTTCTGATGGTATTAGGGTGACCTGTGAACCAGTGTCAACTAATGCCCTATGTTTTTGTGGGTCTGATGTGCCAGACCATCGGATCCACACCGTCCAAAAGACCCGGTTTTCCCGTGCCTCTCCCTGGCTAGAGGCAGGGCCCCTCTAGCACTGGTTATTATTTCCTTCCTGGGTATACATGTTGGAGGTTCCCTCAAGGGGATCTGACAAATCATCCTCCCTTTTGTAATACCCTGCATCTTGGTTATGGGAAGTTGAGGCTACCTTCACTTTAGTGGAGCTCCCTTGGTTAGTGTTTCCCTCCTTGAGTTGACGCACCCGCGCTGCCAGGGCAGGAGTGGGTTTCCCATCCCACCTCCTCATGTCTTCCCCATGGTCACGCAGAAAGAACCACAGGTCAGCTCGTGGGATGTATCCTCTCTCCCTAGCTGGGGGACGTTGGGCTCTAACTCTGGGATCTGTGACTCGCACTGGTGCTGCATTGACCTTCTTCATCTCCTCCCTCACCCCTCTTATCTCCTCCTTGAACTCCTCTCTGAGTTCCCTAATCACGGCAGAGACCTGAGCCTGCATTGGGCCATTCATTATACTCTCAAAATTTCTGAGCCTATTGGCAACAGAACCCACTGTCTCGTGGTTGGTGTCAGCATTAATGGCTGCAATGAATGTGGTGTATTGAGATGGCCCCAGGTGTGCCAGATTCCACAACATCTGCCCTGTGCACCTGACCTTGTCGGGGTCATTGTCATGTTGTCCACCCCTCCCAAAGAGTATCTCCAGTACTGCCACTTCTCTCAGCTGTTGGATCCCCTCCTCAGTGGTCTTCCAGCGCATTCTATGGTGGTGCTCCTGCATTCTCTCTCTATGGACAAACGTCTCTCTTACACTCATTAAAAGCCGCTCCCAGAGGGAAAGGGGGCCTGGTTCTCTTACGAATATGTGATCCACACCTGAGTCCTGGGTCAGGGGTCCCAAATTCCTTGCCTCAGTACCATCCAGCTGCACACCTGTACCCATAAGGTCCCAGACCCGCAGTAACCACGTTGTAAAAGCCTCACGGCCCCTTCACACAACATCTTTACGCAGATTACGGAGACTCTCGTATGACAGGGACTCTGTGACGATCTCAACCTCTGGCTCCCCTGCTGGTTGTGAGGGCCCTGCTTTCTGATCATTATTATCTAGGTGCTTTGTTTTCACCTTAGACTTTCTAGTTTCCACAGGGGCAACTACTGCTGGCTGTGAGTGCCCTTGCAGTTCAGCTGGAACCTGGAGAGATGTAACATTTGTGGGTTCCACTGCTGCACCATCAGGTTCTCCCTCTTTAAGGCAGAGGGAGAGTTTCTCAAGAGCTGGGGAAAGGTACTCCTTCAGCATTTGGCCCATCTCCTTCACTAGAAACCCCACCCACTCTGGATGGTTCCTTTCTGAGGTGAGCTCTGGGGCAGAATCAGGCTCAGGGGCAACATCCTTAACCTCTGGGGCAGAATCCTTAACCTCTGGGGCAGAATCCTTAGTCTCTGGGGCAGGGGCAGAGTCAGGCTCTGGGACAAAATCCTTAGTCTCTGGGGGAGAATCCTTAGTCTCTAGGGCAGAGCCAGGCTCTGGGGCAGGGCCAGGCTCTGGGGCAGGATCCCTATTCCTTGGGGAACATATCAGGGTTGTCATCCAAGTCAATCTCCCCTCATCTTGGAATGTTAAATAGAACAGGTTTACAAGGCCTATTAGCAATGTCAGCCACTGTATGATATCATTACTGCTTAGAAGAGATTTGAACCCCTCAAAAGCTGGTGGAGCAGACCCAAAAAACTGTGTAAGGGGTTGGGACAAAATTTTCCCTGGTGTCATATCCTCACAGTATGTACCATTATTAAAGTAACCCCAAAAACATACAGTTAGAGTGTGATAGCTCCGAATCCATGTGCCCACCTTCCAGAGGAAGTTAAAAATCCATGAATTTCTCACGTTATCAGCCCACAAAAGGAACTGGATAATAGTTACAGCAGCCTGAGTTATAGGACCCATGTTCAAGTAAGGGATTGCAAATGGGAGAGATAAAGCTGTGGCCACATGGAGCCCAAACCACGGTAAGCTGGACAACATGATGCCACCTAACACAAAACTGAGGTAACTCAAGAACTGTTATTCCTTTTTCACCCTTTTCTCTCAATGCCCTCGGGCCCCACGTTGGGTGGCCAAAATCTGTCCTGGTTTGAAAGACAGGTGTTTGCCAAGGAAAGCAGAAGCTTCCCCTTGGACTGAAAAAAAAATCTGATTCTTCCGATTATTATAATTTTGGAATTAAGAGAGCTCTCAGGCAAAGATATGGGGGTAGGAATAACAGTTCTTTACTAGTGTATCTAACATGACAAACAAGAACAACAACAGCTATGAAATTACCCACAAAGAGAACAGTAACTCAGTCCCAGTGTTTTTTGGCTGCAGGCACCTTTTCCCTGAGCTGCAGTTCCCGGTGCTGGGGACGGGCGGGTCCCGCAGAGCCGCAGGAGGGCTGGGGGTGATGGCAGCGCTGTCCCAGGGGGAGAGAGAGATGGAGAGAGCTCTCCACTCACGGTGTGGGTCCCAGTGATCAGCAGAGTGCTGGATGGTGGCAGGTTACAGCGAGAAGACAGCCGGGCAGGGTCCCATGGTGGTTTCCCGACGCTGGGATGGCAGGGATGGGACACAGGCGGCGATCGTCCTTCTCGTCCGAACTCCGTGGGGGAAATGGGCCGAGACCCAGCCTTCCGCTTCCTCTTCTGGCTCTTTGAATCTCGCGGGGCTTTCCCTCTTCCCTCCCGTCCCCTCGCCCTTGTCACCAGGGCCCAGTCAACAGGTATCTTAGCATGACAATGGGGAAAATTCCACAGAGGGAAAAAGGGAGAGAACTAACCCTCAACAATTAGGAACAGGGACCATGTTGGATGGGGCTTGGAGCAACCTGGTTTAGTGGAAGGAGCCTGTCCATGGCAGGAGATGGAACAAGATGAGTTTTAGGGACCCTTCCAACTAAACCATTCTGTAATTTTGTGAAGGAAGAATTGAATCTTTCCACCTTCAGCATTGCCTCTGCATGGCAGCACCCAAGGGAACAGAAACCAGCCATGGAGAATGACAGGGAAGCTCCACCACGCTCCTTGCAGCAAACTAAACTGTGGCTGGGGCTGAGATGCAGCCATTAGCTTAATGACAGGGTAAGAATTAACCCTGGCAGTGGAGGAATTTGCCCTGACTCTGTTTGAAAGGTGCAGGAGAGTTTAAGTGGTTGGTGGGGCCAGGAAAGGAGATCCCGTGGGAGAAAAGTATTTAGGATGCAACCACACTGGCAAACAGTGCAGGTCTCTTCCCTGCTGACGTGTTTGTCATCAGCTCCTGGATTTCCTTCTGCAGGATCATCAGTGCAGCTGCCTTTACACCACGTTTGGCTCCCACTTTGAGCAGGCTTTGTCCTGTAAAAATCCCACACAACCCCAAATCTGTGTCCCAGGCATGCCAAGCACCCTCTGGGTCTTGTGCCACGTGAGCCCAACTCTTTAGGGCTGCAGCCTGGCCTGGGCAGTATTCCAGTCCCTTTGAAATGAAAACGACATCATCATCCCCAACAGTAATAATGGAAGTCAATAATAGTTAATAGTAGTAGTAATAACAGTAATAATAGTAGTTCTAGTAGTAGTAGTAATAGTAGTAGTAGTAGTAGTAGTAGTAATAGTAATAATAATAATAATAATAATAATAATAATAATAATTAGCTCTTGTCATTGTCATGCTCTTCTTCACAGAATCACAGAATCATTAAAATTGTAAGAGATCTCTTAAGATTATCAAATTCAGCCTTTGGCCTTAATGTTTGTTATCATTATTTTGGAACTTAGGGCCACATGAGTACCACAGAGGAGGCAGTAGAGCCACTTCTTTGCCTTTCCCTCGAGGTTTTATCGCCCCATTGAAGATGTTTCAGGGCTGTTTCTCAGTTATTCAGCTGCAGGACTGATCAAATCAAAAGGGCTTCTCAATTTCTCTTCTGACTGACATTCATGGTGAAGGAAAGAGAAACAGAAGAGCTTCCCCTGCTGAGGAGACCACCACATCAAATTTGAGGTTCCTTGGCTCTGCATTTAAGCCACCAGGTTTTTCCATGAATTTTACACCACCAGATCTGGTCTCTGCAGAAAGGGAGTCCCCTCAAAATGATTGCTGGAAAAAAAAACTTCAGGCTCTTCCAAACTCTGCTTCTAAAGATTTATGTTCACTCCAACAGAGTGAATATCCCCAGAGGTGAGGGAGTTTTTTGCTGCTTTTCATAAATGCAAACAGTTTTCAGGCACAGTGTAGAGAAAACTGCTGGTTCTGGGATGGAGGAACACCAGCCAAGAAGGATTTATGTTAATAAACTTTCCCTTCACGCAGGATTAGGTTTTGGAGCTGCTGTGGATGGCCCTGCTTCTTTTTTTGATCCTGCATGAACACACACACACTTTTAAACACGTATTCCCTTGTCTTTTCATTAAAAAAACATAAAAATTGAGCAGTTTATCAGCCCAGGTGACACATTAGAGTTAGAACTGCCCAGCAGGCTTGTCACAACTCGCTCCAGAAATATGAACCAGACAAAAGGGAAAAAAGCCCCACTGCTAAGCTGCATTGACTTGCACTGACACAGGCTGCAAGTTCTGCTCTGCAGCAACATCTAGTGATGCTTTTGTGCACTAAAACTCAATCTCTTGGTTCAGATTCGCATGGAGGGAATAGCAGGTGGAACTGGTGGATGGCTGAGCAGCTCCCCTGAAGCCCAAAAGGGACAAGATTCCAGATGGGAATCTCTAGATCTGGTTTAGCCACAGTCACAAGTTCGTGGCTGAACAAGACAATTCTCCTGTACCCACCTTCTGTACCCCCCAGCTGAACCACTGACCTTGGCACAAGGTTTAATAATGTTGAATCCAGAGGAAAACAGCTCTAAATTGCTTTAAACTGAAAGAGAGCAGGTTTAGGCTGGATGTTAGGAAGAAATTCCTGGCTGTGAGGGTGGTGAGGCCCTGGCACAGGATTCCCAGAGAAGCTGTGGCTGCCCCTGGATCCCTGGAAGTGTCCAAGGCCAGGTTGGATGGAGCTTGTAGCAACCTGGGATAATGTCCCTGCCCATGGCAGGGAGTAGAACAGGACAAAATTTAAGGTCCTTTCCAACCCAAACTGTTCTGGTTTCATGATGCTGAGGTTGGCAGAGCTCAGATGGGAATTTGGAGCTGTGGAAAGACAATCCTGACCCATGGAACATCTGATTGCTCTGCCTGGAGAGGTGCTGCTGATCCCCACAGTGCTTCCATGGGGCTGCTGGCCACAGCCCAGGCAGCTGCTAGTCCAGGAAGCCTGGACAGCATCAGTTAAACTCTGATGAACTTTTATCCTGTCCCCTTGTCTTGGAGAGAGGGAAGCGTGTAGCTGTAAATTCTGGGGGACTTGCCCTGGAAAAGGCATCAGCCAAGGAAAAAGGAGGCAGCTGGTCCCTGACTGGGCTGTGTTGGAACTTGGAAGTTTGGGAGTTTAGAATTTTTTGTGGTTTTTTTGACCCTGACCCCCAGGAGAACACTTCTTTTGACTTAAGGCCTCGGAGAAGGCTTCCAAATTTGAGTGATGGAATTAGAGCCATGGGTATGTAGCTGGAATAGAAGTGTGTAATTTCACATGGTTTTGAATTAAGGGTTTTTAGAATATAGTAACAGGTATGGGACAAGATAGAGGTTCTTGGGTGTTGTCTCTTTCTCTCTTCTCCCTTCTTTTTCATGGTTTCAGGTGGTAGTTTTTGGTTGGATAGTTAGTGCTGTACTGGGGGTCACAGGTGTTTAGTTATTAAGTCAAAAGTAAAAATAATATAGGTGTTAATTCTCTATTGGACCGTTTAGCTTTAAAAAACCTTGCAACTAGCTAGATTTGTCTCCATTTTCTCACTTTTAGCTGGTAGCTAGAAGTGTTGAAGAACTCTCTGTACTTTAAATAAAATTTAATAAACAACCAAGTCCGAACATGAAAAAATTCATCTCCTTCATGCTTTTAATCCTAACTCTAAGTGAAAACAGAAGAAAATGAAAACAAGCCACTAATTAGGTGGTGCAGTTAACAAGTGAGAACCCGTGTGAGGAAGAAAAACACCTTTTAAGACTTGGAGTCAGGACTTCCCTGAAGAAAAAGCCATAAAGTAAGCAGCTGGAAGCTGGAAAAGTCCCTGTGTGTTTAAGACCTTTGTGTTTTTAATCCTAACTCTAAGTAAAAATGAAAGAAACAAAAAAAAACCCCAAAACAACAACAAAACCAAAAAACCCACACAAATTAAACAGTACCATTAACCCATTAGAGGGGTGCAGTTTGTCCTCACGGCTCCTTCTCTCCCTCTCCAGATGCCTATTCCCTGTCTGTGAGAGACAGCAACTCTGCTCATGGGGATGTCATCAAACACTACAGGATCCGCTCCCTGGATGGTGGGGGGTACTACATCTCCCCCAGGATGACTTTCTCCAGCCTGCCAGAGCTCATCCATCATTACAGCCGTGAGTTTTTCACCTTCCCTCATGGATTTGTGTCCTGGAAGAGAGTGGGGACAGAGGGAGGACAGGCTTGGGGAAACACCCCAGCTGCTCCAGCTGCTCTCATGGGTCAGGTGTGATCCTACAGCCAGAATCCATGTCCTGGTTTCCATCCTAGGGAATTGCAAAGGTGAGCTCTGCCCCTGGCCCTAAAGTTAGGGAGTGTCTCCCATCAGGAAAGTAAAGAGGTGAATTCTGTCAGGATATGCAAGAGGGATGCATGGGAAGCAGGGTCTGGAATTACTGGACAGGATAATTTGCTCCTCTATGGCTCCCTTTGTGATTTTCCCTTTGATTGGGACCATTCTGGGTGCCTTGATCCCTGTGGCCTAAATTTTTCATGAAATCATAGAATTACAAAAACAGCATTATCACCCTCAACAGCAATAATGGAAGTTTAATAATTGTTTATAGTAGTAGTACTACTACTACTAGTAGTACTAATAGTAATAATAATAATAATAATAATAAATAGCTGTTGTCATCATTATCAAACTCTTCTTCACAGAATCGCAGAATCATTTAGCATGAAAAAGAGCTCTTAAGATTATCAAGTCCAGCCTCTGGCCTTGATGCTTATTATCATTATTTTGGAAATTAAGGTCACATGGGTACCACAGAGGAGGGATATAAATAACAGTTTAAACAATGAATGTCCAGCAGTTTGCAACTGTGCAAAACAGAGGTGAATTTGTGCTGTTTGGGAGCTTTCCTAATGGAAGATGTTCAAGTGGACAACCATTCTGGCTCCTCAGATTTTCTTTAGAATGGGAACTTTTCTTAGAGGAAGAGCCCTCTAAGAGCACTGAATGCAGCTGCTCCCCCTGAGCTGCCCAGGCCACCACTGACCCACGTCCCTAAGTGCCACATCAACACAGCTTTTAAATCCCCCCAGGGCTGGGGATTTCACCACTTCCCTGTGTGGTTGTGGAGGTTTCTGTGGATTGATTTTTTTCGGGCATGTGTGGATGGAGGAGGTTTTCTGTGCCATGCCACTGAACTGTCCTGTGCTTTGTCCTCATCCAGAGAAAGGGGATGGGCTGTGCCAGCGTCTCACAGCTCCCTGCACATCCCTGGTGCCCCAGAGACCCTGGGCCCAGGACGAGTGGGAGATCCCTCGGGAGGCCCTGAAGCTTGTGAAGAAGCTGGGCAGTGGGCAGTTTGGGGAAGTGTGGATGGGTAAGTGGAATACCCTGCATTCCAGGGGAAAGGAAAACTTAAAAAAAAAAAAAAAGTGTTGAAGTCACTCTTCACTCATCTTTAGGGATATCCACTCATTCTTCCTGGGAATCCTGGGCACAAATGTAGTGATGCCATTAATGTTAAGTCACACCCAGTAGGGTACCTCAATGACATTTTCCCACTTTTTCTGCCTCCCTGTTCAATTTTTACCCCAGATCTCCATCCCTGCTGCCTTCCTGCCTACTGCTAATCAGTGGGAGAGGGAGTGGGGGGAGCTCAGCTTCCTTTGCCACCCTCTTTGTGGTTGCTGGGTGCCTTGGAAATGGAGATTGCGGACAGGACCAGGCTGAGTTCATGTGCTGACTGCACAGTCCTGCCTTTTTGGATGGCATTTGGGTGATTTCAGAGCCCAGCTGGTGGGGGGCCCCCGGGGTTTCCCCCAGGAAGGGTCTGGGAGGGTTGTGTGAGGGTGGGCTCAGTGCAGGGACAATCCCTGATGCAGTCTGGTGCATTGACAGCTGTGACACGAGTGTCCCTTCTCCCCTCACACCTGCTGGCACTGGGATTTGCCGCGTGTTTCTTCATGAGGGATTCAAGCTGTTCCTGTGGTCTTCTGCTCCATTAGCTCTTCTTATCACACAACCCCACAGAGCCTGCAGAGAGCCCCAGATTCCTCAAAACACCATAATCTCTCTGCAGGCTACTACAAGAACAACGTCAAAGTGGCTGTGAAGACCATGAAGGAGGGCAGCATGGATCCTGATGCCTTCCTGGCAGAGGCAAACCTGATGAAGAAGCTGCAGCACAACAAACTGGTCCGGTTGTACGCCGTGGTCACCAAGCAGCCCATCTACATTGTGACAGAGTACATGGCCAATGGTAAAAAGCCTCCTGGAACAATTTTCTGGGCTTCTGCAGAACCAGTTTGGTGATCTGGCTAGTGCTGCCACGCAGAGTGAGGGTGGGCAGGACGGGTTGTATCAAATCTGTGAGAAAGTGACCTGAAAGTTTGATTCTAATACAGAAGGAGACTTTCTGGGGGGTGAAAAAATTATGGTGATGCTCCATTTGAAAAATGTATTGAAAAATATAGAAAATATTGAATTTGAAAAAAAGTATTGAAAGTTCTCCTCTCCACTGTCCTCACTGGAAGTTTGTTTCAGGCTTTTACTCCCCTCGTGGTGAAATTGTCCCTTCTTTTGCCCCTCTTGTTTATAACAATTTAAATTATGAATGCCCAGCAGTTTGCAACAGATCTGTGCAAAACAGAGGGGAATTTGGGCTGTTTGGGAGCATTCCTAATAGAAGATGATCCAGCGGACACCCAGTCTCATTCCTCAGATTTTCCTTAGGATGGAGACAGATTTGTTGCATGTATTCAGAGAAGCACCAGGGAAAACAAATCTATAGATTATTCAGAAGAGTTACAGCAGTCCCTCCTCCCTGCAGGGTGTTTGCTGGATTTCCTGAAGACAGAAGAAGGAAGCCAACTCAATCTCCCCAAACTCATTGATATCTCTGCTCAGGTCAGTGAACAGTCACTGGGAAAAGGATCTAAGATTTGTTATTGCCTCAGTGGAATTCCTGCAAGTCTGAAGTCAGTCAGAGCAAAAATTTCCTGGAGAAAAACAGCTCCTCCTGGTGTGTTCTCTTAGGGATTCTCCTCATCCTTCACATGTCCATGTGCCTATCAATTCTGTCCTTAGGCCAGCCCTCTGAATGCTTAGTGCAGGGCTAGAGATCTGGAGTTTGGGGTTTACTGGGGGGTGGTTGAGTTTATTTTAGTCTGATTTTATTTATTTTGTTTTTCTGCCTTGCTCAGCAGAAAAAAAAATAAATTTCTTTTTCTTTTTACCAAAAAAAGAAGAAAAACCTCAACAAAGAGACTCCCAATACAGGACCAGCAGTTCTGCCTTTCTGATGATGAGGCATAAAGGATGTTCTGACCCTCAAACTGGGAATATTGTTCTTCAGGAAAACAAACTTTTAACTTTTAAGCATTCCCAGGCTGCAAATCTTGATAGTTGCAGCTTCAGTGTAACATTTTCATCCAGAAGTGCCTCTAAACACAAATAGGGCAAAATTAGGGAAACCACATGAAGAATGAGAATGGCGTAATCATTGCACTTTGGTCCCAGCCAGCTGTTGACAGAATCTGGCTCACCCAGAGCAGAGTTAGGCTAATTAGGAAATATTAGGGGAAAAACCCTGAAGCATCAGGCTGAATAAAGGTCTGGGATTTATCCATAAAATCACTCAGCTTCTGTTGTCAAAGTGGACTTGAGGAAACAAAGTGTAAAGTTTGCTGGTTCCAGCCCTCATACAGAGTTACTTCTTAATGAATTTACAACTGGAGAATCTTAATATTTGAGGAAAAGTTTACGATAGTGAAAGACATTCCTTCTTGCTTTAACCAGGATGAAAATATTTAAATCCTTTGAAGCAGTGCCACTTTTGTCTTTTTTACTTCGAACCAACCATAGGGTGCAGAGGAACCTCTTTCTGTTCCTTCCCTCTCCACTACTGATAAATTTTCCTTATCTGCAGCTTCATCATTGTTGTCTGTGAGATGTTATGGGGACAAATTCACCCTCCCTGTTTAGGTTGTTTGACTTAATGACTTCCTTCCTTCCGTCCTCTCCTGAAATCCCCACTTCCCTCCCTCCATCTTTCATTGTTTCATTCCCTCTCTTGAAAATTATAGCCTCTGGTTTGTTTAAAATTCCTGAGGATAAAGAAAATTATCTCAATTAATCCATATTACAGAGCCCTTGGGTTTAGTGGGAGCATTTCCCAGAAATTGGCAAGATGCTTTTCCATGCAGGAGGAAATTGCTGCAGCCAGAGCAATCTCTGGGTGACTCAGAGCCAAGATTTTGGCCAATGTTACAAAATCATGGAATCACAGAATGGGATGGGTTGGAAGGACCTGAAAAATCATCACATTCCCACCCCCTGCCATGGGCAGGGACACAACCCACTGTCCCAGGTTGCTCCAAGTCCCATCCAACCTGGCCTTGGACACTTCCAGGGATGGAGCAGCCACAGCTTCTCTGGGCACCCTGCACCACACAGCAGGACCAGGATAATTGAACACAGACCAAACCCCCACACCCCAATGGTGTAAAACCCACAGGAGTCACCCTCAGCACGGGGTAGGAATGATTTTACCCATCCCTGAGGCATTGGCACCAATTGGAAGAGCAACTTTTATCCTTCCCTCTCCCACCCCAGCACCACCTCCCCAGCTCAGAGATTCAAACATTCCCTGAGTATCTCTGGGAGGAGCAGCAGGAGGGAAGGGCAGTCTACTGAGCTATTTTGCAATCTGTTTATCTGTGGTGTTGGGGTCATATCATAACTTAGCAGGTACCCAGCCCTCTCAAGTGCAATTTTTGATCCGATGACATCCGTGGGAGTTAAAATTAGAACAGCCTGAGCCAAGGCACTCGATCCTGTGGTCAGTCTTGAGGGTAAACGCTTCAAAACACTCTTGGCTGGAAGAGGCCGAGCACCAGGTCCTATCTCATTAACATCAGGACAGGAAATTACATCAATTCTTCCATTTTCCACTGCAGAAGCAGCCCTTGCACTAGAGGGGTGTTGACATAGGTTAGAAATACAGCATTGGAAAGTACGTGTGAGTATCCTGTTTGAAACCACATGTGACTTCTGAGGCTCATGTGAATCTGCATGGAGTGGAAAATTGCTCTGACCTCACCTACAGGCACTTAAAAACTTTAATAGGTGCTACCCATGGATGGCAGGGGCTGCACAGATGCACTCACCTTCCCAAAAAATGCCCAATCCAAACCTGAGACTCAACCTGGCAATCTCTGTCTTCTATCAATCTCCCTTTTCAACCCCCAGCACTCATTAATGAAATATTGCTCCTGTCATGGATAGAGGCTCATCGCACACCCGGTACTTTAATTAGATTTTAGGAATAAATCCTTCCCTGGGAGGGTGGGCAGGCCCTGGCACAGGGTGCCCAGAGAAGCTGTGGCTACCCCTGGATCCCTGGAAGTGTCCAAGGCCAGGCTGGACGGGGCTTGGAGTAACCTGGGATAGTGGAAGTTGTCCCTGACCCTATGGCAGGAGGTTGGAATGAGAGGATCTTGAAGGTCCTAAGGTCCCTTCCAACCTTCTATAATTCCATGATTTGCTAGTTTGATTTTTTGTGTTTTTTTTTTTTTCTTTTTCTCCTTTCTTAATTCACATATTTAACCTGGAATGTTTATGACTAAAATCCCCACTGCAGAGGAGAGATTTATGGCAGAAACTGGGAATCCAGTGATGTGGTTTCAGTTCTCTCTGCAGACACGACTCAGGGCTGTGACTTCTGAACAAAGCAGAGAGTGGTGCTTCTGTTCTGCTTCACTTGGCTGCTCCGGCTGGTGAAGCTGAATATCTGTACAAGGTCAATGTCTATTTATTTACCTGTCTGCTGATCCACCTGTCCATCCATCCATCCATCCATCTGGAATGCAGGCACATCCATGTTGATGGAGAGATAACAGCAACCCTGTAAAAATGCTGTTCTTTGCAAAGGCGGGTGAGAAACAGCCAAGATAAAATGGGGAGGTGATGATGAAGAGGGGCTCTTCCTCCCCTCCCAGGTGGCAGAGGGCATGGCCTACATCGAGCGCATGAACTTCATCCACCGGGACCTGAGGGCTGCCAACATCCTCGTCTCAGAGACACTCTGCTGCAAAATCGCTGATTTTGGCCTGGCCAGGCTCATCGAGAACGAGTACCTGGCTCAGGAAGGTGGGTGTCCTTCCCAGCACTGCCCTTATCTCCCACCCTCCTGCCCCCAGGAATGCCAGGATACCAGGCTGGCATCAGGCACAGGGCACCAGAGCCCACGTGGCTGCTGCTGTCAGCACCGGGCAAGAGGTAGAGAAATAGAAACACCCAAAAATCCAGATTCTGGGAGAGGCAGCAGCGCTTGGGGATTATAAAACCAACTGAAAACTGCAGAGGGAAATGGGGGAAAACGCTCTTTTTGGTTCTGTCTGGGGGAGTCCTGCTGACTCTCCAGTTGTTTGCTGGAGAAATTTGACCTCTGCTAAATGAAAGCTGCTGCCTGTGGCCAGGTTTTCACAGGGATTCAGTCCAGAGGGAAGGAAATTACAGAGCTGGAGCCACAAATCTGGATCCAGCAGCAGCTTCCAGGTGTGCCAGGCAAACCAAGCCCTGACCACATCTGGTCCCTTCCACAGCAGAGGGACTGCTTGAAAAACAACAAATCATGGAATCATTTAGTTTGGAAAAGACTTCTGAGATCATGCCTGTGTTGAGCTCTGACTCTGAGGTCAGGTATGAGATCAAATTATTCAGATTGCAAAGGGACTCCACAGAGCATCAGGGAAAGCAGCAGAAGTAATTGAAATAAAACAATTAAGTCAGGTGTAAGTGGCACTTACCAGAAGATTTTCAAATTTTGGAAATCTGTCCTCTTCTAGAGTTGGGATGAGATAAAATTCCCCTTAAAATATACTCTGAGGAAAGGAAATTTAATAGGTGTTTGGGCTTTTTTTAATGAGATAGGAAACATTCCTTTCAATATCCTGTCCCCAAAATACTTTTTGATACAAATTATACTCACTTCAATATGCAAAACTATTTCAGAGTAGTAAAAGATACCAAATGTATTTCAGAAACTGCCATGAAAGGGAATTTTGACTTTGCTGCAAATTTTTAAGGCAGTTTTATCCTTAAGAGAAGCTTTGATGAAATCTGTATAATTCTGTTAATAACCAAAGGAGCTGCTTTTCCAGAAGAAAGTAGTTCCCATCAGCATTTTTTCCAGTTAGCTTTGCTCTGGAATAACAGCTCATCTCTATCTGCTTTGAACAATTCTCACTTCATAGATTGCATTTCTCAGCCTTGTCACTCAGAGTGGGATGTGCAACACCTGAGGTGCTTATTTCACACCCTGCAGTTGGATTTCCAGTCCTGCAAGGATGTGTATAAATAAAAATGTGGTTTCCTCTGCAGCGTAACATGATCAGTCCCCACTTACCAAAGTGGTTTTGCTGTTGGTTGTTTGTTGGGTTTTTGTTTTTTTTTTTTTGTCTTAGCTAAACTGAAATTGCAACCTTATAGTCGTTGCTGTCCACAATGGGTTAAGCAAGAACTCCGTGTGCAAAATAAAATAGGGCTTATTTTGGTTTTAATATAAATACTCAGCTTTCAGGACTGGGGAAATTGCATTTGCTGTAGTATTTACACACTTTTGCTAAAAACAACCCCCTTCTAATAAGAGATGTCACAAAATCACAGAGTAGCCGGTTGAAAGGAGACCTCAAGGATCATCTGATCCAATTTTTCTTGTGAAAACCAAAGAAGTTTTGTACAGAATACACTCCTACTGTTGTTGTCCCGTAATAAATCTGCCAAACTGGTCTTGAATATTCCATCCAGCTCTGGGATGGAGCAGGTCCTGAGGAGGACATGCAGATAATCAAAGGGCTGGAGCCTCTCTCCTAGGAAGAACCACAGAATCATAATTAACAGCCCAAAGGAACCAGGGATCAGTTTTGGGGAATGCTTTTGCTTGAGACAGGTGAGGCAGATGCTCTAACTCCAGGACTTATTCCCTTTTGTTTCCTTCGGGACAGGTGCCAAATTCCCCATCAAATGGACAGCTCCAGAGGCCATTAACTATGGGGTTTTCACCATCAAATCTGATGTGTGGTCATTTGGGATCCTCCTGACAGAGATCATCACCTATGGCCGGATTCCTTATCCAGGTACAGGATCCTTTATCCAGGTATAGGATCCTTTATCCAGGTATTAGATTCCTTATCCAGGTACAGGATCCCTTATGCAGGTATATGATCCCTTATGGAGGTATATGATACCTTATGCAGGTATATGATTCCTTATCCAGGTACAGGATCCCTTATCCAGGTACAGGATCCCTTAGAGAAGCATATGATTCCTTATCTAAGTACAGGATTCCTTATCCAGGTACAGGATCCCTTATGCAGGTACAGAATCCCTCATCCAGGTACAGGATCCCTTATCCAGTTATAGGATCCCTTACCCAGGTACAGGATCCCTTATCCAGTTATAGGATCCCTTATCCATGTACAGGATCCCTTATCCATGTACAGGATTCCTTGTCCAGGAACAGGATTCCTTATCCAGTTATAGGATCCCTTACCCAGGTACAGGATCCCTTATCCAGTTATAGGATCCCTTATCCATGTACAGGATCCCTTATCCATGTACAGGATCCCTTATCCAGGTACAGGATTCCTTGTCCAGGAACAGGGTGCTGGGAATACAGGATGAGTGTCCAGGCACTTCCAGGGATCCAGTGTTGCTCTAGGCTTGGAGTCCCTCGCTGGAGTGTGCCTGGACACACACAGCTGTCTCTTAGAATCACAGAATCCTTTAAGTTGCAAAAGGCCTCTAAATTGAATTAACCCAGTACTGCCAAGGCCACCGCTGATCCATACCCCCAAGTGCCACATTTACACATCTGGTAAATCCCTCAAGGGATGGGGACTTCACCACTGCCCTGGGCAGCTGTGTCAGGACTGGATAATCCTTTCCATTAAGAAATTGCTTTTAAAATCTGATCAAAATGTCTCTTGGTACAACTGGAGGCCATTTCCTCTTGTTCCCTGGGAGCAGAGCCCTGACCCCCCTGGCTGTCCCCTCCTGTCAGGGACTTGTGCAGAGCCACAAGGTCCCCCCTGAGCCTCCTTTTCTCCAGGCTGAGCCCCTTTCCCAGCTCCCTCAGCCTCTCCTGGTGCTCCAGCCCCTTCCCCAGCTCTGTTCCCTTCCCTGGGTATGCTCCAGCTCCTCAATGTCTCTCTTGTCACAAGAGGTCCTTCAAGCTGGCTTTCCTTCCTTCAGTTTGTGCAAAGCCAGACTTAGAGAGGGGAATCAGGGAGGGGACAGAGGGATGGAGGGGAAGGGATGATTCCCAGCTGCAGGAACCTCCGCAGCCCTTCCAGCCCTGCGGGGATGGGAGCTGCTGGGAGCATCGACCTTTGGCCGGCTGAGTGCTGAATAACTCCTGCTGGGCTGTGTTCCCCTCCAGGGATGACCAACCCCGAGGTGATTCGCAACCTGGAGCGGGGCTACCGCATGCCCTGCCCGGAGCTGTGTCCCGGGGAGCTCTACAGCATCATCCTCAAGTGCTGGCGCAGCATCCCCGAGGAGCGCCCCACCTTCGAGTACCTGCAGTCCGTGCTCGAGGACTTCTACACCTCCACGGAGAAGCAGTACGAGCCCGAGCCGCAGCAGTGAGCTGGGGACACCTGGGGACAGCGCTGCGGGACAGCCACCACCCGGCGGTGCCTCGGTGCGGCCGCTTCCCTTCCTCCCGTCCTGGCGTGTGGAGATGGGGAATGAGGAGGGACATGAGCCGGGAGGATGCTGCAGGCTCTGTGGTTGTCGCAGAGACTGAAGAGGCGGCTGAGAGATGGCACAGCTCCTGCCTCGTCCGCCTCGGAGGGCTGCCAGGCATCACCTCTGGCGCGAAGAAAACTCCTTCGTGACCCACCTGGATAGAGAAAAAGCCCGTCAGCTCCGCAACTGAGGCTCCAGGAAGAGGGTGGAGGGGTGAAGAATCTCTGCCCCGCTCTGATGCCATTGCTGGCCATACCAAACCCCCTCCGTGCCACGGGCAGGGGTGGCAGAGTGTCCTGCCCGCCCCTCCTTGGGCCACTCCAGCTCTGGAGCGCTCCTGCCGGGTGATGCCTCCGCTCTGCCTCAAATCAGTAATAAAAAACTGGACACGAGGATGTCCCATTTCTTTATTGAGTTGTCAGGGTGTGAGTGAGCCCGTGTCCTTCCCGTGGCCACCGCCAGACCCTGGAGGAGAAGGGAGAGGCCGGGGGATGATCTGGAGTGGTACCCGGGGAGGGAACGGGGGATGTCCCCGAGGAGCAGGAGAGATGTTCGTGGTGTGGCCACGAGATGTCCCTCCTTCCCAGCGAATCTGGACGGCTCTCGCGCAGTCAAAACTCACATAAAACGATACTTTGGAAATAAAACCCTGCCTCGCTTGGCTGAGCCTTCGCTGCACAAGCTCTCCGTGCAATAGCACGGCAGGTCCCGCTCCGCACCCAGCGCCGGGAGGGTTCGAATGCCATTTCCCTGGTTTTTGGGGAATCTCCAGCCCGGGGGAATGCCCACAAGAGGCTTCAGGATGGTCTCCGGTCAGGAGTTTCAGTGGATTGTGCAGTGGAAGGCAGAGCAAAAGGGCACAGATGGCACATGGAGGGAGTGTGAGGTGCACAGGAGTGAGCTGAGGCACGGGGGAGCACTCCAGAACCATCTCCCCAGGGTGTTTTCATCTGCTGTTTTCTTCTCCATGAAGGAGATTTTGAGTCCAGCTGTAGACGGTGCATTTCACAGTGGAAAAGGGGTGCTATGGGAAAGAGACAACAGAGATGGAAAGAGAGATCTCTGGCAGACCTTAAAATATTCAAATGGGGTTTATAAGAATGATGGGGACAGACTTTTTACCAGGATCTATTGTTATGGAACAAGAAGTGAAGTTTTTAAACTAAAACATGGTAGATTTAGACCAGATATAAAGAAGAGGGTTTTTTTAGGATGAGGGTGTAAAACACTGGCACAGGTTGCCCAGAGAAGCTGTGGCTGCCCCTGAATCTCTGGAAGTGTCCAAGGCCAGGTTGAACAGGGCTTGGATCAACCTGGGATAGAGGAAGGTGTCCCTGCCCATGGCAGGGATGAGAGATCATAGAATGAGATGATCCTTAAGATCTCTTTCGACCTAAACCATTCCATGATTCTATGTCATGCGTATCAGAAAAAAAAAAAAACACCCAACCAAGCCCAAGGCATGACACAGAATTACCTGTTCATGCCACAGCTGCACAAAAGCCTGGGAGAAAAAGGTGTTGTCCCCCTCAGGGGGAAGGATGATTTAATGGCCATAAATGATCTCCCAGACTGAGAAAGAAGGGAATTGGCTGAGATGACCCAATCTCAGAAAGGCTAGTGCAGAACCCCTAAGGTGTCTGGGATTCTTCCATAGGGATGGTGGATGGAGGTTTATGGGAGACCCGCACCCCTCTAGGTCTGCACTGGAGCTGGATGGGAAAGCTTGGGCTGTGGAAAAAACATCTCCATCTTCACAACCTGAACCCTATGAACTCAAGGCTAGTAAGTCCTAGAAATAATTTAAAATTAATCAGGCTCCTTTGTGGTTCACAAGGGGCAAGTTACAAGTGCTATAATTACACAAAATCCATTTTAAACTACAGGGGGGAAAAAGCCAATATTTATTCAATAGCTTCACTGGAGTTGAAGGAAAAGTCTTTCCCCTTGCTTGAACTCCAGCTTGGTGTCTCTCAGATCCCAGAAACTCCATGCAGAACCAGCAGACTCCTGTTAATGAGATGATAGTAAGGAAATAAATACGGATGAAAGCTATTTGACTCCTCGGCTGTTAATATTTTATTGAAGTGAAAACTGGATTATTTGTGCTAGAGCAAAGCAGGAAGAAGGGCTGCAGGGTGTCTGCTGAGCACTTGTACATTGCATTATCACCCAAGGCCAAAGTGTCAAGTGTTGTAGCTCAAATTAGAAAGGAAATGGATATTTTTATGGCCAGTTGCAGCACGTGGCAAAGCCCAGGGTGAACATAACAAGAGGCTGTGAGCTGAGCTTCCTCTGCACTGGCCACATGGTCCTTTTTGTTCCTGCTGAACAAACATGATAAATTTGTTCTGTAGGGCAGACCTGGATCCCTAATCTCCTCTCCATGAAGCCCCTGGAAACTCTTCCCTTGCTTTGGGAGCAGGCTGGGGTTGTGCCACCAAGCTGAGCCTCTCCAGGGGATGGAAGGAGAGCGTGAGATCCATGAGCAGCCACGGTTTTACAAAACATCCACAGTTTTACAAAGCACCCACCAAAACCACTGGGAAACGGGCCTTGCAGCTCCTCCACCACATCTGGACAGAAAAGGACCTGCCCTCCTGAGCATGGCAATCAGGGATTGCAATCACGATCCCAGGTGAGGAGTGGGGTGCTGTCCTCTGTGACCTCTGGCCCGGGATGTCTCCAATGCCATCACAAAGCTCTGCAAAAACCCTTTCATCCCCACGCCAACCTGGCAGCCTAAGAGGTGTCTGTTCACATGGGTGAGCTCCAGCCAGTGGCTCACAAGGGAGTCTTGGAGCAGGAGAAAGGTGATAAAAGTGATTCAGGCTCTCAAATCCAACGTACCCAAGAAGAACTTGTTGGGCTGTGCAAAGGTATTTTACAAAGATATGAGTAAAATCCTGACACAGACAGAGCATGAACCCCTGACTGGCCCAGAGAAGGATTAAAAAATTATCAGGTGATGTCTATCTGGCATAATATCCAGGACAATCCTTTCATTTCTTCCCTGGGTGCCTTTGGAATGTTCTTTACAATTCTCACACTGAAAGATTCAGTCCTCCATTACTGGTCTTTTCTTTCCCATGCAGCCTTGGTCCTGTTGCTGCATCCCCATCTTCTGCCTGAAATTTCATCTCTGTGGGTAGTGTCTGGTCTTGTGCTGAGTTCTTTGTCATTAACACCCTGTTTACAAGTGGTTTGAGGCTTTGGAGAGAAGGTTTTTGTGGTATTTCTCAGTTCTTCACCTTGCAGATGTAGAAATAGCCCGTGGCTGCAATGTAAAACCTTCCCTGGGCAATGGTTGTGCACTGTGACATCTCGGCAAAGTGGGAAGAGCATCGGGAAACTTGGAGCCAGGGCCATCAGGGGACACAGGCATGGAAAAATCAGCAGGTGCTGAGGGGAGAGAGGTGAGAGAGGCAGGAAGAGTTAACACAAGAGAGGTGAGAGGGCAGGGCTGTGAGGAGCTGCAGCTTTGGGTGTTTTTTTTTTTTTGCTGTCTGTCTCATATGGTGTGAGCTCCAGCTTTCCTCAGAACCCAGGCACTCCCTGCAGAGTGGATTTTCTCACGTCTAATAAAAGATTCAGCATAGCACACACTCCATCTGCAGCTGGACCCTGGAGCTGAGAGATGGGTTTGGTTAGTTGGGGTAAGACAAGGCAAAGCAGCATCAAAGTCATGTCACAGAACCATGGACTCACAGAGTGCTTTGGGATAGAAGGAACCTTAAAGCAGATTTTGATCCAACCCCCTGCCATGGGCAGGGACACCTCCCACTATCCCAGGTTGTTCCAAGCCCCATCCAACCTGGCCTTGGACACTTCCAGGGATCCAGGGGCAGCCACTGCTTCTTCACAGACAAGAATTTCTTCCTAATACCTAATCTGAATCTACCCTCCTTCATCTTAAAGACGTTATGCCAAGTCCTGGGAAATTGGATTTTATTTCAATGCCATCCCATGCTGGGCTCTTGTTTGGAGCAGGACAGCACTGCCAGGCACAGCTCACCCACATGTACACACATTACCACGTTCCAGGAGCTCAGGCTCTCTCCCAAAGGGATAAAGGGAGGATCAAAGTGTCTCGACCTGCTCTGTGTAGGACAGGCTGCCTGGAGCTTGCCTTGCTGGCACTGCAAATCGAGGCTGCCAGGGAAGGGAGGTGGTGAGGAGCCCTCACCTTTCTCTGTTTTACCTCCACCCACCCACAGCAGGGTAAATATTCCCTCGCAAACACTGCAGAGCAAACAAGGGCATCAATGTCCTGCCAGGCTGAGTTCTGGTCTCTGAGCTGCTCCACCAAAGGGAACAATGACCACTTTTTTCAGGAGCTGGCCAGGCAGCTCAGTAGCCCAGTGCCATGGGAGAATTCACCGAGCTTGCTTCTCCAAGGAGTCTTGGCTCAGAGCACCCCCAAGGGTGGAGACACTCCAGGCTGGCTCTGCAAAGCATTTGTGGCCATCCCTGAGCACCCCCAGCCAAAGAGAAGCTGGGTCAGTGTGTCACAGCCAGGCTGTGAGGGTGGCAGAGACCACAGATGTGTTCCTGGTGGGAAGCAGAGACAGAACCTGCAGCAAATCTGCCCAAGGAAAGTCCTCCCCATCCCCACTGGCAGCTCAGGGCAACATTCCATCTCTGCCAGCAGCCAGGAGAAGCCTAACAGGGCTCAAGAGAAGCGTTTTCTTTCATCACTTAGGGCCCAGGGCTGCCCCAAAGAGGTTTGTGTTGGGCTGCAGGCAGAGGGCTGGGGCTGTTTCTGGAGGATTGCACATTCCTCAGGGGGCTGAGCCAGGTGATACAACACCATCCCTGGCTTGGAAAGTCTCTAAATCACTGATTTCCTTGATCTGCTCTCCCAGAGCTTGTGCTGCACCCTTGCCCGTGACATTTGGGATTGCCCACCACTGCAGACAAGCTGTGACCTGCCATGGGTTCTCCTTTCCTAGGCTGCTTCCATTTCTCCAGGGTTTCTTCCTCCCCTAGTCTGTCCAAGGTCACTCCCAGATAAAATTAGCAGTTTATCCAGCATTGGAGAAAAGGGGTGGCCAGCTGCTCTGGACTGCTCATGATCCTGGGAGCTGGCAACAGGAGATCCAGCTCTGACTCCCTTTCAAGATAAGGATGGCCTTGCCACCTTCATGGTCACAAGAAAAGGATTTACAGCCAGCTTGTCCTCTCACCTTAAACCTGAGCCACAGGTCTCTGTCAGCAAAGCAGAAGGAAAATCTCCCTGGAGCCACCAATCCCTGCCACCATCCTCTAAATGCCAGATGTCACCCTGATTGGACCGTAGCCAGATGTTTTACTGGTTACCCTTGTCTCTGTGATAACAGGAGATTCCCCTCAGCCTTTCAAATGTATATTTAACTCATCCTCACCTGAACCTTCTTTCTGATTCTGACCTTATCTTTCCTCTTTTCTTTTAGGGGTGGGCTGAGGCCACTGGGTGGAGACAGTGAAAAGGCAGCTGTGGCAGGGTGGTGGGAGTTTTCTGTGGTCAGCCTACTGCCCTGGGCTGGGGGTGCTCAGGATCATCATCAGAAATGGGAGTTAAAACCATATTGATGATTGGGAATGAGAACACTGCTGGAAATTAGGTAACAGGCTGCCCAGGCTGAATCACCATCCCTGGAAGGATGAAAAGATGAGTGGATGTGGCACTTGGGGACATGGGTGAGGGGTGGCCTTGGCAGTGCTGAGGGATGGTTGGACTTGATGATCCCAGAGGGCTTTTCCAGCCTAAACAATTCCATAACTGCAGGGAGCCTCCAAGCCACAGGGAAAAGCCTTGACTGGGGATTGTGCTCTGGCACAGCTGCTCTGAACAGGTAAATGTGAGAGGCTTTACCCCTGTTTTCTTAACCAGATCAAATATCCAGAACAACTGGCCTGTCTTGTCCAGAATATCAGAAATTAATATCACACCTTGCCTCTCCCATCTGCATCTGACCAACTTCCATAAAAATCACAGAATCACAGAACGGTTTGGGTAGAAGCCATCTTAAAGATCATCCAGTTCCAGCCTCCCTGGACAGGGACACCTTCACTAGACTTTGTCATCTTCAAACAAGGACCTCAGGCCTTCCTTTGGCAGGACAAACACTTCCATGGCTGCTCTGTCTGGTGTCGACTCTCCCGGACCTTAATCTTTGGCACCTACTCAGTACAGCTGTGCTGGTAAACAAAAAAAATACCAGTTCTTTCCCCTGGTCCTGAGGTCAGTTGTTCTGCTCTGGCCATGCCCATGCTATTAAGGTCTCTCAGCCTCTAAAACAGTGTGGAAAAATCCAAAATATATTTTGGGAGTTGTTCTTGGTGTGTGCTATCTCCAGTCTGATACCCAGAGATTGTTTGGATTTTTAATAGTTCCTGGGAGGAACAGGTGAAGAGTTTAGCAGTGCAGATGATCACATTCCTGTCTGTGTTGATTTTAATGCTACAGATACATCCAATAATCACAAATTTGCCTGAAATCACCAGTGCTGGTTTATATCTGGTGGACAGAGCCACCTCTCTCCATGGGCCAACACCACAGAGGGAGTCAATCAACACAACTGGTCAGACTGGGAAAAGCCACCTCTGCTTCCATGGACTGGCCAATGTTTATCCCAGGTGTTCAGGTGCTCCAATAGGTTCCCAGCCACGGCTCTATATGGGCCAGGAGCCCTCTGTATCTCCAGATCTCTTCCCCTTGGGCTGTGCAGCATCTCCCCACAGCTCCCCTTGCACTGTAGGTGGTCTCCAGCCCCACCGCATGGTCGCTTCCCCCTGATAACTCCAGGGTCTCAAAGGTCACCCCAAGGGCAGGAGGGGGACATGTATCAACCAGCCCCGACATGCTGCACTCCAGGAGTAGCTGTGTTTAGAGCCAGCAACTCTCTGATCTTCAATAACCTGGCAGCAGCTTGTAAACAGTGCATTTGACGTGATAGCATCCTCCGTGAGCAATTTACACCCTCCCTCCCAACCCCCTGCCTTCTTCTCACTCCCACTTTGGCTGCTCGGAGCCAAAATTGCTGGGAGAGGCTCAGCCTATGGCTGAGTGTGGGATGCAGTGGGCTGGGGAGTTGGGGAAGGCTGCATGGGTGGGAGCAGTGGTTTGTATGTGTGCTCTGCATGCACAGTGTGAGTGTGTGGTGCTACAGAAGCACTGATGGTGTATCTAAAATACTGCCTTACTTTGTCTCTTGTGGGTTTGACTTAAAAAGAGTGGGACAGTGGAACACTGCAAAGCCTTTGGCATGGACCAACCACCTCCCAGCCCCAAGGCGTGACATGAAAATGTAAAGACATTTGTTGGGAATACAGCAATACCCACCAGGCAGTGATGTAAATTCACCTCCTGTTTCATAGGATACTTGAATGTTTTGGGTTGAATGGGAATGTAAAGATCAACTTGTTCCATTATTCCAGGCTGCTCCAAGCCCTGGCCTTGGACACTTCCAGGGATCCAGGGGCAGCCACAGCTTCTCTGGGCACCCTGTGCCAGGGCCTCACCACCCTCACAGGGAAGGATTATTTCCCAATATCCCATCCATCCCTGCCCTCTGGCACTGGGAATCCATTCCCTGTGTCCTGTCCTTCCATGCCTTGTCCCAAGCCCCTCTCCAGCTTCCCACTCTCAGCTCCTTGTACACAAGTAAAGAAAGCCTGAGTTCTGGGGATGGGCTGTGTTTTACTCAGAGGGGTTGTCTATGCCTTGTCCCACTTGGATGAGAAAGGAAGGAACATCAGGATAATTCGTTGCAGGGCAAATGCCCAACCAATGCCCAACCATTCTGAAGCAGGAGGAGCTCAAAAAAAATGGATGGAGAGAAAGGGGTTGACCCCATTACTCTGTCTCTCGTAGAAACATGGAAAAAACCCTCTGAAACTCCATCTCCAAACTCTCCATCCTGCTTAGTCTGGCACAGGTCTGGCTTGGCCTGGGTAGCACTGACCCAGGTGAGTCTCAGGCATAACCTGGGTGTTTTTATGAGCCAGACACTATTTCCAAATTCCAATAATCATCGTGAACCTGGCCATCTTTTTCTGAAGGTGAAGAGCGCTTAATAGGTTGGACCCAACCCATGCTGCAGGACCTGAAGGTCCCTCCATGTGGGGACAGAACAAAACACGAAAGCAGGAGAAACCAAAGAGCTCTGCAGCCACATCTTCCCTTTCCTTTTTCCCCTGGCAAAGCAGCAGGTGAAGGTCACAGGATGGAGCCCAGCTGCGCTGGCTACTTCCAACACAATCTCCCATTAAATCCCAGCTGTCTGCCCCACTCCTCCTCCTCCTCCTCTTTTTGCTGGGAGCAAGATGGCAAAACAATGCTGCCATATCCCTGCTGGCTCTGGAGCTGCTCAGGGTGACTCTCCATGCTCATCTGTGCCCTGTCCCCATGGCCACCCCTCACCTCCCCTCGGGAATGTTCTGTCCCCGGCAGCGGGAGCGTCACGGGGGAGCTGCCTGCGTCAGGCTCTCCTGCCATGGAGACCTTGACTCCTGCCTGGGAACAGCAAGGACACTCCAGAGCTGTGCTGGCAATGTGGAATAAAGGGTTTGGGGCGCAGGATGCTCTGGTCCAGTATCCCTGAGCTGGTGGCTCCAGGGTGTTGCTTCAATAGGAAGTGCCAGATACCCCCAGCAGCAAGCTGAGCAGCTCTCATGGGATATTCTTTAGATCCTGTCCTCCTCTTCCTCCTCTCAGACATAGGGTTTGTACCCCTGACAAAACCCTAGTGTGTTACTTAAAGACTTGCTGGTGCAAAATTGGGTTGTCTTTCTATCCATATGAACATCCACACTGTTTTCACAAGGATTATAAACTCACCATGACTTTGACCAGGATTTTCCCTGGTCCACAAGCCCAAGAAGCTGTTAGTGCTAACCCAAATGAGGACAAGGAAAACATCAAAGTCCTGGAATCCCTGAAGATGAGATGCAGAAGTGCACTGGGGCCTGCACCCACCATGCACAGGAGGAGTGTTTCAGCCTTTGCTGCAGTCCAGGCAGCCCACCAGTATGGATAGTGGGAAAAAAATGTCTTTTTTATCTTAAAGAGAAATATTTTCTTAGCCAGAGAACATCTCTCCTTCCCTGGTCATCCACTGAGCACAGCCAGCCCAGCGGAGGTCAGGTCTCCTCCTCATGCCTTTCCTCCTTTAACCTTTTCTCTGAGGTGCAGCATTTGCAAGGTCCTGAGTGCTCAGCAAGATGGGCTCAATTCCTTCCTCCTCCCTACCTGAACAGGAGCCTTGGAGCTGCAGGAAGCTCAGCCATCCATGAGCAGGGCAGCCCCTTTGCCCCACATCCCTGAGAAGAAAACTCAGCACCAGGAAGCACCACAAGATCTCAAAGATAAGGTGATGCTACTTTTGTTTTTTACCTTTTTTTTTTCTTTTATATATTCTCTGTATTCTTTACACACTTTTTTTTTTTTTTAATGCGGCAGGAATTTAGTGGTTACCAAGACAAATCTGAACCTCCCAAAACCCCTCAGTGCCCTGTGCATCCAGCAGAGGAAAGGTCCAAACCCACCTACAAACACACCACAACTTCCAGTCAGCCCTCTAAGGCTCTTCACACAACACTCAGCCCACACTCAGCAAGAAAACCACAGAATTTGGGTGAAACACAAAGTCCAGTCTGCCCAGAAATGTTTCTTCCTGCTCCTTCAACTACTCCTGTTATTTTAGGAGACATCTCCATATCTGTCTGGTTTTTAGCTGCTTTTTCTCAGCACAAGCCAAGAGCAAGAGAGAGGGGTTGGCTGCCACTGGTCTGCTGCTGCTGAGGAGATTTGGGTAGGCAAGAAACTGTTTGGCACCAGGGTTGACATGAACAGCTCAGGCTATTTAAAAAGGGTGATTTAATCAGCAGAGGTATTTCTGCCCAGCTCTCTGCACAGTACATTTGGCATTTTGCTGGAATCAGACCAAGGTGTTTTATCAGGAGCAGCGAGGAAGGGAAGGAAAGGGCAAAGCAGATGTGGGTGCAGATGAAGAAAAAAAGAGAGGCTTCCAAGGCTCTTCCATAAAGAAAAGCAAGGAAGAGAAAACAGAGTTAAAAATAATATCATGGCATGTTCTGGGCAGAGATACCAGCAACCTAGGAAAAATATACGCCTTTATTTTTTGCCAAGAGGGAAATAAAAGGGAGGATGAGGGAGGATGCTGAGGCTGTTCTTTGATTTGAAAACAAAACAAGGCCAAAGAGTAGAGACAGTCACTGGCATTTTTCAACAGAATCTGCATTTTACTGCTAAAGCTAAAGCAAACTGGGCTTGAAGCTTGCCAAGTGCAGGAATTTGCTTGGAGGAAGAAGAGTCAGATCCAATCCTATGCCACCAAATGTTGTTTTCACAGTCCTATGGAGAAATTTGTGCAAATCCTTGGATGAGGTGAATGGAAATAGTGTGAACTCTGCTTTTTCCTTTCGGTGGTTGTCAGTTCAGTCCCTTCTGCTGTCAAGAACAGCCATCGTCATCTAAGCATGAAGGGCCAAAGCCATCCAAGAATTAAGTAGTGACTCTCCATCATTTGAGAGGGAGTTAGGTACATACATTCCTTTAAGGAGCTAACCATAAAGGCTTGTCTGGAAAGACTTTTGCACCATTTTAACTTTATCTCTTCAAGACAGCTCTGGGTTTTGTCTCAGCTGGCTGAAATTTTTCATGACCATCATTAATTCACTCAAAAATGCAGGTTTTGGCAGATCAAGTCTCTTTGCAAGTTCAGGCCAAATTTGGCATGTTCAGCCAAAAACAAAACAAACAAACAAAAAAAAAAATCCCCAAACAATAAAAACCCCCCAATGGAGAAAACTTTGATGTATTTTGATCTGAGTTTCAAAATGACTGGACAATGACAATTATCTCAGCCTTTCCTCTGATGATTTTCATGGCTTCCCATTTCTTTCCCACTGCAATCATAGGAGGAATCACTGCAGCCAGGACAGCTAAAACTCCAGCTCTGTACCCCACTGCTGTGTACACAACAGGGAACACCAGAACACCAGAGCATTTCTCTCTCTGGTTGCCACCTCCTCCACAAGCAGCTCTTTGGAAGAAGGGTCCCAGTTTCTGATCCTTTCCCAGGCTGAACTTGCTCATTAGGGCTTTGTAAACGGGGAGCAAGTGCAGGCTTGGACTGAATAGCGCAGCCTGGAGAAGGACTCTGAAAATCCGTGAGAAATTAGCAGAGCAGGCACTCCAGGTTTGGAGTGAAAACTCATTTCAGGTTTGGGCCAGAAAAAGCAATAAAGGATGTGGCTGTACCACAGCTGAAGGCAACCTTTAAATATCCCTTTAAGAGAAGTTGTAACAAATATTTATTTCCCTGATGAATTGGATCACTCAGCTCAGTTCACTGATACAACATCGTCCCCCACTCTAAAATCCCAAGGTGGGAAATGCCAACCCACTGGTGTCTGCAGAAACTACTGGTTGTATTTCAAGGAAACCTGCACACCTTGAGGTCCCAAATAGTTGCAGAAATTAGCAAAAAGACATTAAAGATGGTTGCACAGGGATTTCTCATTCATTTCATCCAACAATAGCTGTACTGGACACCCCCACGGCAGCTCTTTGGTCCATATATGTTGATTCTGGTCCATTTTCAAGCATCCTTTGCTGCTGAGACACAAAAGCTGCTATGGAAGTTCATGGATCTACAGGAATTTTCAGAGCTCTCCTCCAGAAGATGCACAGAAGACAGGCCAGGTCACATGAATGGGCTTTGTTGGACAGCACAAATATCACTGCTCACCCCCCCTTCCCAGATAAATGGCACCACTCCACCTCAGAGCCAAAGGATCCCAAGAAGTGATCAAAGACATTTTAGGCATCTGAATTCATCATAGTTTCCTGGCTCCACGGTCAGTGATGCTTGGAGAGCAGTTCAGTTGGATGGAGGTGTCTGCTTTAACATGAGCTGAATCCTTCCAGGGTCTGCTGAGTTTCTGGGTGACACCTCCAGTGACCACCACAGGACGCATTCGACAGCCACCATGTGAAAAAACGAGCTGAAAAACCACTTTGCTGAGAAATTTTCCGTGCAAAACCAATAAATTATTCAATCTTATCCTTTGCCTGGAGTCTGATCCAGAGGAGGTGTTGAGATGTGTAGGAGCCTTGAGATTTGAGATAATCCTTGCAGCACTGGGTTTCACTTGGAGGAAATGGAAAATCCTGGCGGAAGATTCTGTGCTCATTACACATTTGTGGCCTAGAACAGCTCGTGGCAACACAGGGACAAAAATCCCTGCTGAAATCTTCACCTCCTGTTCCCTCCATCCAGCAAAAATTGTGTTTCTAATTGCCACAGGTGCTTTGGGAGAATTCCTTGGTTTGGGTGGATTTCCGTGTTGCAGGAGGCTTAAAGGGACAATCAGCTCCTGGTTTGTTCTGGAGGAACAACATCCATTGCAGTCAACCCTCGGTCACAGGAAGAGCAGTGAACGCTGGGGTAAATGAGGAAAATTTGGATGTTAAAAATGTGGAGGGACTGCCAGGAAACACTGGGAGGATATCTGAAAGGCAGCAGAGGAAATGAGATGGAAGCGAGGTCTAATTTAGGGATAAACTCTCCAATTTGCATTTGTTATCCTCATCCCCCACCGTGTCTTTTCTTTGGCCATTTTTAGACCCAGAACCCTTTTTTAGGCTCCCAGATATTCAGGATTGCTTTCATATTTACTCCAGCCATGCAGAGGTAAATGATCCTGTGGGATTTGCTGCCTGTCCAGACACCAGAGGTAAATGAAATCTGCACAACAGATAAATACACAGCTCCATTGCTTCCAAATCCATGTCTAGGGACTTCCTCCAGCTGAGGGAAAGCTGACTTTCCCCGGACATTTCAGATCTTCTCCCTGGATCAAATTCCCAAAGACAGGGGATCTGCAAAACACAGAGTTGAGCCCTGAAAATGTTTTTTTCAAGATGTTCCTTCAGGTCAGGGTTTGCTAATCAGTCACCTTGCATGAGAGGTGATAAAATTTTAGTAGGGCCTGTTGTGACATAGAGTGGTGATTTTAAACTAAAAGAGGTTGTATTTTGAATATATATAAGGAAGAAATTTTTACAGTGAGGTGTAAAAATTTTTACATTAGAAATTTTTACAGTGAGACCCTGCCACAGGGTGCCCAGAGAAGCTGCAGCTGCCCCTGGATCCCTGGAAGTGTCCAAGGCCAGGTTGGACAGGGTTTGGAGCAACCTGGGATAGTGGAAGGTGTCCCAGTTTACTGCAAGAAGATTGGACTAGCTGGACATTAAATGTCCCTTCCAACCCAAACCTTTCCATGATTCTTTGTGCAAATCCCAGAAGATCACAAGAGAGGGAGTCTGTGTCTATAAATCACACTCCAGCTCCATCCCCACCGTGCCACTGCATCAAGGCAAAAGCAAAGACAACAGAGACACCTGTGCAGGGGAGCAGCCTGAAGATGAAAGGTACAGCCTCCCCTCCCCTCTGTTACCTTCATGCTCTACAAGTCACTTATTTTTTGTTACAGACTCGACCACCTTCAGTAAAAGGGCTGAAGAGAAGGTCATAGCTCCTTTCTGGGAACCAGAAGATTTCAGTTTTGTTTTCCTGAGCCTGAGAGAAGCTGTGAACTGAAATCTTCTCTTCTCTTCTCTTCTCTTCTCTTCTCTTCTCTTCTCTTCTCTTCTCTTCTCTTCTCTTCTCTTCTCTTCTCTTCTCTTCTCTTCTCTTCTCTTCTCTTCTCTTCTCTTCTCTTCTCTCCTCTCCTCTCCTCTCCTCTCCTCTCCTCTCCTCTCCTCTCCTCTCCTCTCCTCTCCTCAACAGCTCAGCCACGAGGCTCCCCTGCACCTTCCCTGCTGTGTCACAGAGAGGATGTCCATGCTCGGACATGGTGGGAATGGGGACCCAAACCTCTCTCATTAGGAAATCTCTTAGTTGCTTTTCTAGAGGGAATGTGTCCACTTTCTACCAAACCATGAAGGATTTACAGTTTTCAGCCATTCCTTCTGGTGATAGTCGTTTCTACTACAAAAGAAAGCATAAGAAGACACATCACAAAAAAGTGTTAAGCAGAAAAGCATTAAGAGGAAAACAAAATTCTCAGTCCTTCATCCCCTTTCCAACACATTTCAAGTGAATAATTTCTGACTGCTGCCACTGCAGTGCCATGGGCAGAGTGAGTGGAAGCAGCTGAGTCCGTGCACACTCAGTGCATGCAGGATTCCAGCTGGGAAGAACCACTGTGGCACTGGGTCACAGATCCCTGATCACTCATCAGCAGGCCCTGAAAAGAGATGCAAGTCACTGCAAAGAGTCTCACCGATTTGGGGGCAGGGGATGGGGCGAAATCAGTGTTTTCTCATAAATCTGGACAACGTGTATATCACTCTAATTGATGTCAAACTTTCAGCCTGACATGCTTTATAAACCCTGGGCAGCTTTGATCTCCTTGTCTTTGCCTATAAATGCAAGGATTACAAAAACATTCTGAGAAACGTCACCAAAAAATGTCTTTCACCGAGGTACTTTGCTCCAGCAGATAAGGCTAATAAGCAAAGAAACCCCAGGTATTAGGAAATGAGGCTTTTCAGGAACATACTCCAGGGTGGAGAGAGAAGGGGGAGAAGCAGCTGAAGGATATTGATGCTTATGCTCCCCCTGTCATTATTTCGGGATATTGTTTATATCCCTGGGATGTGGATGAAGGTAGCTGTCACTTCTGGCACCGCTCTCCCTCCGGGAGATTACAGCGAACTGTGGCTGACACTGCCCAATGTTGCTCTGACTGACAGCCCCCGTGGCATGGTTACTGTCAGAGCCCTCCCAGGCCTGGGGGTGCCCGGCTCTGAGAGCCATGGAAAAGGGAAGGGGGGTTTCCATGAAGAAATGGGCTCAGCTCAGCCTCCAGCACATCCCCAGGCAGGAGGAGACAGCTCCTCTCCAGGCAGAGCTCAGTGTTGCTAGGGGAGTCGAGGGAAGGTGTTTCACAATCCCTTTCCTTTGTACAAGGCTCAAATCCCGAGTGTTGGGGGGATCCCTCTCAGGTGTTTAAGTGCTCTGCTCCAAGGGAATGCTCAGGGATGGAGAGGGAAGGGGTCCTGCAATGCCTCCACCGAGCAGGGGAAGGGGAGCCTTTACACAGGGAAAAGTGATGGGAATGGAGAACAGAGATGTGAAACAGCAAGGGAGTCTGTGAGACTTGGCATGCCAAGTCAGCACTCAGTTGTGAATTAAGACTAATAAATTTCCCCAGGTCAGTGTCTGGACACTTTGGATCACTGATCCAGTGATCTGGATGTCTAATAGCCCTTTATATTCCCTTTATTCTCTTTATACCCTTAGATACGACTCAGTTGGCCAAACAGAGGCACTGGAAAAGTCTGAAAGCACCTGAGATGTCAACAAAAGAGCAAACGGCAGCAGGACCTCAGACTAAGATGACCTCAGACACCCCTGTGGCAACCAAATCCCACCCCAGTATTGCTGGAGCCACCACAGCCCCTCGATCCCCTTGGCAGCAGAGCCCAAGGCTTGGACAGGTGAATGTGGACACCAAAATGTGGGATCTGCCTTCTTCAGTCTCCTTTCACTATGGGAACTCCTCTTCCCAACCTCTGGGAAGCTGGGAAGTGTCTGAGGCATTGGGAAGCTCCATGGAGTTAGGGCATTATCTTTGAAGTCAGCTCTGGAATTATCTCTTTGGTGCTGGGAAGGTCTCAACTGGAGAGCTGGGCCCCCCTCCAGGCTTCAAGGGAAAGGGGGGTCAGTCTGGGGACAGCCCAAAAAAATGCCAAGAGAATGACTAAAGGAGCAGGAAAGTCAGATTAAGGAGGGAGCAGTGAAATCAGTTAGTCTGCAGAGACACTTGAGGAGTGACATTCCAACATGAGAGGTAAAAGAAGGGAGGGAAGGGACTTTTAATGGCAAGGACGGGGAAGTGTGGGGAGGAGAAACTGCCTGGGACACTCAGTGTTGTTCAGAACAGCCCTGGGAAGGGTAAGCAGGGAGGTACTGGCTGCCTTGGGGCAGGAGGGGAGATGCCCTCAAAGAGCCCCTTTGCTCCTGGGGTTCTTTGATCCTTGGCTGGGGCTGTGGCAACTGCTATGGGATGGGACTTGTCCGAGGCATCTGGGGACTTTTGGAGCAAGATCCATTTCTGAGGGCACTCACAGAAGTGCTTGGCTGCAGGGCCACCCCATCTGTGCCTGCATCTCTCAAAGCAGCTGATTAAAACCTCGGGGAAAAGCAAAACCCAAGGGCTGGGACTGGTTTGTGACGGCGTCACTTGGGTCACTCGGGGTGAACTCCAGGAGATTCCATCAATGAAAACGGGAGCAGGGATTTCCAGCCCTGGCAAACACAGCCCTGGCTGTACCATTCCAGTCTTGGATATATTTCTCCAGCACATTTTTCCCTTTCTCACTTTGTAGGCTTTTATTTGTACAGACAACTCCCCTACAAGGTAGATTTCCTTTTCATAAGGCTGAGGAATGCAACTAAACTGCCTACATGATGGGTTTTGATGACCATATGGTGCTCTGAAAAAAAAAAATAGTAATCAGGCATTTCTATTAATTAAATGACATTGTTAATTAACATGATTTAAGATGGCAGAACATGTAGAGCACACATTAACTCTCCTGCTTTGGGGTTGAAAGCAAGCTCCACTTTTTACAAGTCCAGATAAGTCTTCTTTGAGAAATGGGAATTTGGCTCCTAAATCAATTAGGCCTGGCAGCTCTACAAAGGGAAATTTATAACGGAGCACAGAATTAACCCTTGGACCTTGCAAACTGTCAGTCAGAGCTGCTGGGCTCTGCCTCTCGCCTCTTCCCCTGCTGAAGTCACACAGCCCAGAGAGAGAAATTACTTTGCAGTAATGCTGTCAGAGACCAAAGCAAATCTGATGCTCCCAGACATGTGGAGGGCACAGGCCTTGACCTGGGACTGCAACCATCTGAAGAGAAAGGATTCACCCCTCTGAGCATGGGAGGAAGCCAAAGTGTGCGGCATCACTGGTTTTCTGTGGAATGCCTCTTGGCTGGACCTCAGTTGGGCGTGTGAGGAGCCCTGGAAAAGTGCAAGGTTTTTCAAAAATCCGCCAACACTGTTCTGAACTCAGCTCCACACACATAAAATCCTTGAATGGTTTGGTTTGGAAGGGACCTTAAAGCTCATCTTGCTCCAACCCCCCTGCCATGGGCAAGGATACTTTCCACTATCCCAGGTTTCTCCAAATCCCGTGGACCAGCCTGGCCCACATCATCCATCTTCATGAAAGGTACAGTTGGGACCCCACAAGGAAGTGAGTTTTACCACTTTGTCTGTCAGGCATCATGACCACAAAGACTGATGAAGGTGAAATTCATGCCTAAACAGTCTTGTAAATACACCTTTGAGTTTGTTTTAAAGGATTTGGTGATCTCTCTTTTACAACAAACAGGTCACTCAACAGAAATTGTGGATGGCCAGTCACTCTGACCCCAAGTCTGACTTTGGTTCCACTTCTTAACCTGGTCTAGTGGAAGGTGTCCCTGCTCATAGCAGGGGGCTTGGAATGGATGATTTTTAAGTCCCTTCCAACCCAGATCATTCTGTGATTCTTTGATTCTTCACAACTCTGTACACAAGACATGACATCCAGAGCCCGAGCCATCCATGGTGACTTCATCAGATTGATCCATTGCCCATTGACATCAAGTGTCATTTAGATTATGCTTGGTTAGTCCCCGTCCTCCAGCTGCTCTCCAAGACCTGCACAGGCCTCCCAACTGATCTGTTGTCACATCTGTGTGACACCAGATAAATGTAAACATCCCGAAACAAAACGCTGTGGAGTTGGAACTAGATGGTTTCTAAGGTCCCTTCCATCCCAACCCATTCTATGATTCAATGATTCCAACCCAAACCATTCTATTCTCCCCTTCCAGTCACTCCAGGTCTGAATCATTTGGCCTCTTTTAGATCTTGCCTTAGTCTGACTCAATTGTCCCTCAAGTGCATGTTTCTCTTCATTGACTACAAAGTGAGCTCGGGGTGATTAGCTCAGCTCTGGATGTTTACAGTGCATACAGCAAAATTTGACCAGCAGACTCTCACCCTCAGGCCTTTGCTGTTCTGTGTCCCCGTGTCCCTTCCAAAGTTGAGTTTCCACCAGAAAAAAGGAAAAACAGAAAGCCAAAGAGGCCCTCCCACTCTGACTCTGCTTACATCGTCCTTACACTAAATGGAGAGGATCCTAATAGGATATTTAGAAGAGGTTAACTCTTCAGAAGCCTCCGGCCCTGCCCTACATCCTGGATGCCTGCCAGAGCAAAGCCAAGGATAACAAACCAGCTTTCGTTCAAGTATTCTGAGCCAATTAAAAAAGACAAATTAGTTTGGCCTTATCTCTCCCTCCTCCTCCCCCTTCCCACCCTAGAGACAAGAGGGGATTCGCGGAGGAATGTTTCTCCTCTGTGATGGCTCTGCCTCGCTGAACTCTTCAAGGTCTGTGATGGATGAAAGCCCTCTCTTCCATTATGCTTCCGACAGCCTGCTGGGTCCTAATGGGACGGGGGGCAGGGGCAGTGCTGGGGGGACTGGAGTGGCAAAATGGGGGTAAAGCTTTACATGGAAAATCAAGGAGATGGAGCTAATGGACATCTCCTCCCCATTCAAGCTCAGCCTGAGGATCTCTGCAACCTTGCAAGCCCCAGTGCAAGATAAACAAGAACTGCCCTGTGAAATCTGCCCTTTTCTTCTGCAGTTATTTATTCCTTGCATTTTTTTGACATGCGACCGCTGCACTTTCCATGTGCTGTAAGCAGAAACTCTGGCATGACCTGAGTATGGCAGGAATGGAAAAAAAATTGAGAAAGCAGGCTTTTGAGTAGAGCTATCTGGATCAGCTCTGGGCTTTTTAAAGATCCCATGCTGGTTTGACCTCTGCCATGGTCTACACTCATCTGCTTGAAAAGCAGGACAAAAACATCTGAGCAGCCGCACGGAGTCAGAGCAGAGCCCTATCTGCTCATGGGCTCTTTCCCAACCCTTGCAAATGTTTATGTAAAGGGTCTAAGAAGCAGCACAAGAGGAGTGATGCATCAGCAGGCTCAGCTGTGCTTGGCCACATGCTTCTTGCACCCAGAGGGGGTTCATACAGGGCACCCCAAAAGACTGGATGTTCCACCAGAATTTTTGTCTGGGTGAAGCAGCATCCCTATGCTCTGCCCTGTGCAGATTTAGGGTGGCAGTAGCTGGCTGGGGCCAAAACTGTGCCAAGCACCATGTCAACAACAGAGACAATCAAGTTCCAGTGCCTGTGTTTGGCACTGTTTTATTTATTAGTGGAGCTGTGTCCTGTGATGGAAAAGATTATCTCATCCCCAAGATTAGAAACCTACTTGTTCTTGTTATTCATGATAACACAGAGCTCTCTTCATCCCACCCTTGCCTCTGTCTCACCGATGGGGAGAAGCATGATGAGACACTCAAGGAGGAGAGTTTAAATCCCACCTCACTTGCCAGACCAACACTCTAGCCAGTGGATAACTAAATCTGTCTCACTTGGGAAACAACACACACTCTGGACAACCTTAAAATACTCTGTCCCCACTTCATGGACCTTGGGATGAGGAAAGCCAAAACATCCAAGCAATTCAGGAGAACAAGGCTCTTCAATTTCCATCCAGTCTGTTTCCCAGAGTCTTCAGGGATTTTGCAACATCCTGCTTTTGCAATCTAAGAGAAACACTCCAGGATGACTTCACAGAAATTCTGTGTCCTTACAGAAGGAGCAGGAAGGACTTCATGGAAAGGCCAATCCCCCTTGTGAAATATCTGTTGGGAAGCAGTTGCATTCACTTGACTTTATTGTCCAGTGCTTGGGAATGTGGAGAAACAGCAGCAGGTTGGGATGCATGGGCACAACCAGAGAGAAGATGATGCTCGTTTGTGCTTCAATATTTCCATGTGATTTAGGCTGAAAGTTGAGTTCAAAAGGCTGGGAAAGCAACATGAAATGATGTTTTCCCTTTCCCCTATTTAATCCTCCGGACCAGATATTGCTGTCAACTATCAGGATACCAAAAAGGCCCGAATTTCCCAGAGCACAAGCACCTTCCAGACACCAAAAGTGCAGGACTTCTCTTCTCACCCCACCCCTTGCCTCTTCCACATCAGCACTACTGCTCTGGCAGGAGATCATTGCAGGGAGGGTGGCTCCTCATCTGCATCCTAACATCTGCATCCTAACATGGACAAAGCCTCCACTGAGGAAAAGGGCTCCTGGATTCCCTCGGAAGTGGTAGGAATAGAGCTCCTGGAAGCAGGAGATGTGCACAACTGGACAGTTCACACTACAGAGAATCACAGAACCATTCAGGTTGGAAAAACCCTTGAAGACTGAGTCCAACCACAAACCCAGCACTGCCAAGACCAGCACTAAAACATGTGTCTAAGCCGTAAATGTGATTTTTTTAAGGACCTGGTCTCTGAATAGCGTCTGCAGCAGCAGGGACTTTGCAGAGACACAGGACAGCACCAGCACAGCCCTCCCAGGGCAGAGTTGTGGCTGTACCCCATGGGCAAAGTGCCAGGAGGGTTTTCTAGGAACCACTTAAAGGACCTGCAGGGCTTGAGGTCAAGGCTGCAGCACTTTCACCGCCAGTCCTGGGGACAGAGGGTGTAAAACAGGCACAGGAACAGCCCCTCAGAGGGGCTCTGGCCAGGCTATAAAAGGATTTGGTCTCTCCTGAATTCCACAGGGAGGGAACACGCTGTAATTACACTGGTGCTGTCTCGATCGACAGTGGCACAAACCAGAACCTTCCAGCTCTGCGGTGAGCAACAGCCAAAAAAATGCCGGGTGCCCTTGAGAGAGGCAGCGTGCAAATTAAAGTTTAGTCTGAAGCTTCACTCCTCTGCAAGCTCAGCCCTGGCCTTGGGAAGGGGGTGTGAATGTGGGCTGCTGGGAGTGAGAAACAGTGGGAGAAAAAGCAGGAAAGGGAGAAGTGGCGGGGGAGGCACAAGAAGGAGAAAAGAAAGATTTAGGATAAACATATCCCAGCTGATAAGCAATCAGGGTCGAGACAGGAGGGGCTGGAAAACCTGCTCAGAATGAATGGAAAGGGTTTTTTCCCTCTCCTGCCATGCAATGAAAGGTGTAAGGGCCTCCCTCTATGCAAGAAGATGCAGCCCCCTCCTGCCAGGCCGAGGGCTGTGTACACAGGGCAGGAAACCCTTGGTGCCCCAGAGGGTTGGGAGCCCACCTCCACCTCATACGGATGGGACTGGTCTGACCTCCAAAAGCTTTGGATCACCACCAGTTCTGTGGGAGTGTGGAAAATTCGGCAAGAAGAGAACACAGTATTCCAATATTGGTATAAAATTCCTGAAAGCAGAATGCTTGTAAGAGTACAAGTTAATCTTCCATGAACAAAATTTTGTGGGGAAAAGGTGGATTTAGGAAGGAGATCTTGCATACAACAGGATGGGATTGATGGTGACCAACCACAGGGCGGCAGAGCAGGAGCAGAAGGGGATCTGCATTGCAGACCAGAGGCTGAACATCAGTCAGCTGGAGCAAAGGGCTTTATTCCACATTGAGATGCAAAAACTGGTCCAAAACCTGGGATCAAGGTGGTCCAGCACAGTGTCCAGTTTGGGGACCACGTGGAGTTACAGGAGGAAGTGGGGGAAATGCAGGAAACAGAACAAGGATGAGGAGAAGAGTGAAAAACACAGACAATGAGGAGCATCTGAAGGACATGGAATATTCAGTTCTAGATAAGGCATGGGGTAAATGTGATATGTCCCTCATCTCCCTGTCTAGGGAGAGAGGAGAGAGGAAGAACAGTGTCTCCATCACCAGTGGTTTACAAGGACAGGCTGCACAAGGAGGAAAAGTTATGGAGGTTTGATCCAGTGTTTGGACTGAGTTTTTCAAGGTCCTCTACCTGTCACAATATCCTTCAGTCCTGTTCACTTTTTATTCCTCCACTGCTGAAGATTTGCTCAAATTTCACTGAAGTTGCCCTCTTGAGGCTCACACCTTGCAGCCTGTGGTCTAAATAGGATTTTTAGACCCTTTTTAGCTGCTGGTGGCTCTCTCCAACAGAGATTCCTGCTCAGAATGGCAGGCAGAACTCAGGAAAAGCATTTTTCAAGGAAGGTATTTGTTGAAAGTCTCTCCTGTAAATCCTGCCCAGTGAGAAAACTGAACATTGATAATGAAGCTGCTGGGAGTGAAATATGTCTTCAAAAAAGAAAAACAACTAAAAGAAGAACAGTATAAGTATTAAAGAAAGGACAACTCCATTTTGGAGAGGAGAAGTACTAAATCCCTGAAGTATTAATTCCCCTAAAACAGCCTCCCTCTTTGCTGATGACCTGCACACCCGGAATAATAAAGAGTGTAAAAACACCAGCAGAAAAGTGTGAAAAAACATAGAGTGAGAGAATTATTTGGGTTGGAAAGAACCTTACATGTCACCTCATTTCCACCTCTGCCATGGGCAGGGACACCTTCCACTATCCCAGGTCATTCCAAGCCCTGTCCAACCTGGCCTTGGACCACAGCTTCTCTGGGCACCCTGTGCCAGGGCCTCCTTATCCTCACAGGAAAGGATTCCAATATCCCATCTATCCCTGCCCTCTGGCAGTGGGAAGTCATTCCCTCTGTGCTGTCCCTCCATCCTTTGTCCCAAGTCCCTCTCCAGCTCTCCTGGAGCCCCTTTAGGCTCTGGAAGTGGCTGTAAGGTTTCTCCCTGGAGCCTTTTCCTCTCCAGGCAGAGCTGCCTCAGATCTCTCATCCTGTCTTCGTAAGTAGAAACATTTCCTGGACTACTCCAAGATTTCCCAGTGGAAATTCTAATTGGACCAGATTGAAAGTCTCTTCCAACCCTGATGACTCTGTGATTCTCACTCTGGTTTCACCATCACCTTGATTTGCTGAACCATTTCCTTACCCCAGCTCTGAGACAAGAATAAGGGCTGTGTCCTCAAACCAGGAAGAAATCTCATAACTCTCATAAACCTGTAAGCAAGGAGGTGCCAGATCTCCCTTTTCAGATCTTCTAGAGCTGCTGAACAAGTGCAGCTGGAATCTGCATACATCAAAGCTCATCCCATCTCATTTCAGCACTGTGAGTGTGATACTCAGGTGCAGCTCCTGCCTGTAACTCAGCAGCTTGCACCTGGCTGAGACATTGCTTCCAGGAATGCATCTGCTCCTAATTTAAAGATATCCAAGGATGGAGAACCTGAGTTAACCAGGTGATTCATTTCGGGTTGCAGCAACCACAAGCCTGGGTGGTTTGGCTCCGCTTTTCCATTTTTTGCTAAAGACACTTCTTTCATCAGGCATTTTTCTCCCCAAAGAGTTCTTCTCCAGTCACTTTTCCATCTCCTTTTCTGATAAGCCACCCAGACCAAGCTTTCTGAGCCTGCCATGCCAAGGTTTCCTCTTCACTGTTCAGATAATGTCTGTAGCCCTTTTTCCATGCCCTTCCTTATTTTTCAGGATCTTCTCTAAAGCAGCAATGTGACTTTCTCAGGGTCTAACTACAAATTAACCATCCCAGCAACGTCTGAGAGATGATCCTTCTGGTTTCAGCCACGTGGCCTGGTTAGAAATTACAGGAGAAGAGTCAGAGTGTTTTATAGAGGTAAAGAAATAACAGCGTTTTCATCTTTCCTTTCTACATTCTGAGATTCGGCCTTTTCTCCCAGGGAACAAGAGATAGGACAAAGGGAAACAGCCTCAAGCTAGGCCAGGAGATGTTCAGGTTGGTTATCAGGAAAAATTATCAGAAAGCTGGTCATCAGAAAAAATCCTGTCTTTTCACTGAAAGAGAGGTTAAGCATTGGGAGAGGCTGCCCAGGGAAGTGGTGGAGTCACCATCCCTGGAAATGTTCAAAAAGCAAGCAGACGTGACACTTCAGGACATGATTCAGTGGGCATAGTGTGCTGGTTGCAAGATTGAACTTGGTGATGTTGGACATCTTTTCCAACCTTAATTATTGTATGATTTGTTCCTTTCTATTTACAATTAAAACTGATAACAAAAAAATCAGTGCAGAATCTACATTTGGAGGAACTCATCTCTCTGGGGAGTGTGGGTGTGTCTTGTTTTTCACCTTCATTTATCTGAAGAGTAGGAAAGTTTCAGAACTGGGATCACTCCCTGAAGATTCTTGTCCTTCCCTCAGTCTTGGGGACAGGGCCATGTACACCCATTGGCACTGACCCACATCACCCACACCAATGACATCAAAATCTTTGCCACTGGCCTTTGCCCTTGGCCAACCTGCAGCTGAGGTCCCCAAAAAGCAGCTGAGCTTCCAAAGACTGGAAGGAGTAGGAGGAACAAAGCCCACAGCAGCACTGACCCTGGACTGCAGGTATCTCTGAAAATCAGGCACCCAAGAAAAGCTGTCTAATTAACAGCAGAGCTCAAGTGCAGCACTGTTGGGTGGTGGGGAGAGGGGAAGGAGAGGGAGGGGCTGCTCCCTTGGGGACTGGTGTGAGTGTTTTAGGGCAGCTTTCTTTACAGGTCCTCAATACTCTCCCCCTGGCCAGGGCCAGGGAGGACCAGGACCACCTGGCTTAGAGGTGAATTTTGGATATGGGACCCAGTGTTGGCTTGGAACAGCAAATGTGAAATGTCACCAGAGTTGAGAGTGCTGTGTTTCACAGGCAGAGCTTTGCTCCATCTTGTTCTAGAGCTGAAACAAAACCCAGGGAGTGCATAGAGGTGAGTACTCCACCTCTCCTCCAGGAACTCCATGGAGAAATACAAAATGAGGGCGAGGACAGAGCAACACTTCCCCAGCACCCTCTTCCAGCCTTTAGCGCGTTTCTGCCGCGTGACATCCTGAGCTGGATAAGCTGATTTTATGTTTAATCGCCCTCAACAGAGAATTTTTCCTCCACCCAACTGTCCAGTTGCTTTCCTGAACCCTCATGAACCTCCAGCTCGGCCTGGAGTTGATCCCATGCTGGGTGTCAGCAGGCCAAGCTTCTTGCAGACGTTTGAGGACGCAGTGGGGGCCAGAGGAGCCCTATCAGCCTTCCCCACTGCTGAACTCCCGCTGACTCCGAGAGGAGCCGGCCAGACTCCCCGGGATGCTGAGCACAGGCCACATCCCAAACAAACAGGAGGGAAAAGGCAGAAATTGGCCCGTGTGAAAAATGAGAGGGGGAAATAAGGGGCGAAGCGAGAAGGGAAATGTCTGATTCATTATGCGCTTGTTTTGCTTTTGTCTTCTCCAAGGAGGAAGAGGATGGAGCACCGTCGAAGACAGAGACAGAAGGATATTTCCTGGCCTGGCCCGGGAGAGGATCAGATAATGGGCAGATAACAATAGAAATGATGACTGAGACGAAACTGTGGCCACTCGCTGTGCGGAGAGAGCAGCCAGCCCACCTCGGGCAGGGCAGGCCGAAGAGGAAAGAGCAAAACAGCTTCAGTGCATGAGATGGCTGGTCCAGGTAGGACCTCTGCAAGCTCAGACCCTCCAGAACTTGTTTAGCCCATGGCAGGAGCCCTTCCACACATTTATTCGAGGTCTGAGGATGCAGCAGTCCCACAAATGTGGCTGGGGATGGGCAGCAACCATTTATCATGACTCTGCCCACCATAGTTTGTGTTTCTTCTCTTGTTGTCCTTTCAACAGCGTGTCAGAGCTGCCATCCAAGCACACAGTTTGAACTCTGCTGAGTCCCCATCATGTGGGATTCTCACTAATCTGATGGGTGCAGAGGAGAAGGAACAGTAAATGAAGGAGCCAGAAATGAAATTATCTCTGAAGGTCTTCTCAGAAAGGCCTGTTTTAGTTTCTCTGCTGCAAAAAAAAAAAAAAACATGTTGTGGTCTTCACTCATCTCCAAGGCTCAACATGCAAACACACATGGGACAGAGGGTATGCAAACGCATATGCAAAAGTGCTGGTAGGCAAATCCCAAAGCCCAGGCTGAAGCCTGTTTGGGATGGAAGAAAAGGCCAATTGTTCCCCCAGCACTGCCAGGGCCACCACTAACCCATGGCCCGAGTGCCACATCCACAAGGCTTTTAAATCCCCCAGGAATATGACTCCAGCACTGTCCTGGGCAGCACATGCAGGTACCACCCACCCTCTCCTCTGGGGAGAGCAGTGTGGGGATGTTGGCAGAGGATGAAACTCACACATGTGCACAGGATTTTCTGGGGCTGTTATCTGCAGTTCACTGTAAATTCCTCTGGTCTCAAGGATAAATTTTGAAGGGATACAATGGCTCCTGAGGAGCTTTTTGGAGCTCCATGAACTCCAGAAAAGCCTGAAGTCTGACTGTTGCTATTAAACAGGAATGTAGGGGGCTATAGCAGGAAGTGTGATTGCTTATTCTTCCACATCAAACAAACCTGCTGAGCTGACCAGAGCTACCATGCTATTGGGGTGATGGATTTGCAGCAAACACCGATCTAGAGCCACGAAATACAGCCCCTCATCCACCCAGCAGTTGAACCCAAAGTACAAAATCAATGTTATCCTCTGCTTGATCATCCTATGAACCGGGCACCAGTGAAACAGTGAAGTAGAAATCAAACAGGGTCATTGTCAATGACACAGTGGCAAAGAGGAGGCTCTAGGGAAAACTTTAAGAGGTTTATAAAAAGGAGAAAGATGGACTTTTTTTCTATGGGTAGATAGTGATGGGCTGAGGGTGAATGGGTTTATCTGAGAAAGTACAGGTTTAGATTAGGAGGCAGGAAGAAATTCTTTACTTAGAGGGTGGGGAAGTCCTGGCACAGGTTGCCCAGAGAAGCTGTGGCTGCCCCATCCCTGGAAGTGTCCAAGGCCAGGCTGGATGGGCTTGGAGCAACCTGGGAGAGTGGAAAGTGCCCCTGCCCATGGCAGGGGGTTGGAACAACATGATCTTTAAGGTTGCTTCCAACCCAAATGATTCTATGATTTTATTATTATAATTCATGTATGGCTTCTTCAAGTGACTCTATGCACTCTATGAGGGGTTATCCTGGCAGCAGCATCTTTACCAGGCCACTGGACTTGAGTGAAGCAGAAGAGGAAATTAATAACTTCATTAAAAGAAGAGGAAACCTAAAAACATTCTCTGGTCCTACCTTCACACACAGAGCTAAGAAGAAAAGGCAACCATGAAATCCCACCAAGGAAGGAGCAGAGAGTACCTGAGGATGTCCAACCCCTCACACCAGAGACTGCTCCAAGAGGGAGTCACAGTGGGCTTGAAAATACTGATTTTGGTCAGTATTTTTTGCTGCTGACTTTGACCAAAGCATGGCTGCCACATGGGCTGGGGGAGCTGAGTGAAACCAGGCCATGGTGGTCACCAATGATGCTCAGATATTACTCCAGATGTTCTTCGCCCTGCCTCCACAACCTCCTTGCTGCTGTTTACACTGCTGAATAAGCCAAATCTGACATGTTTGATCCTACCTGGCCATAAACCTCATGTTGCTGCAGTAACAGAACTCCAATGTGCTCCTCTTTTCCTGTGTAACAGCTGAAGTGACTCTGTCCCCGCTGCTGTCATGGAGGTGGGTCCTGAGGGCTTAAACTTAAAATATCCTGAGTTGGAAGGGACCACAAAGATCATCAGGAAGCAAAGCTGATGAGGCCACACCGCTATGTTATTACTTCATGCATGAGGATTCATTCGTCCTTTCTGTTTAACCCCAGATCTTTTAAGCTATTTTAAGGATGCTCAATTGCTGGCGGGATTTTGAAAATAGATGTTTAGAGATGTAAAAAATCTGGGGGGGAAAAAGGATCCCCAAGTGTAACAACCAGTGAAAACCTGCCCAGGAAAATGCTGGTAGGGATGATCCATACTACGGGACATGACAGAGCTCAAGCTGCCACCAGCAGCTGGGTCAGTCCTGCTGCAGGAAGCCAGGTCTGCACTTTCTGGGGCTTGCAGAAGGACCCAGAGAGGACATTTATTCTGATGATTGAACACCCTAATTAAAAATATTGTCTGGATGGGAGGAGCGCGGGAATTACCCTCATTAAATTGCTGGTTGAACAAAAAAAAAAAAAAAAAAAAAAATTAAAAAGTCTGCTCAGTTTGGGCTGGTAGCCCCCCCACTTCACCACCCAGCCAGCCCTCCCTCCCTGCTCCGTGCAGGAGAAGGGCTCCTATCTCCTGAGAATCCCGATAAACCCTCCTCTCGCACCCTCCCCTTCCCCCCCGAAATAAAAGTGAGCTGTCTTAGTGCTAGGATGCAGAAACCACTTCCAAGCCAGCATTACATCAACATTGCAGCTGATAAAGGGATGCACAATGGAGTGTTAGACTAATAGAAAAACACAGCTCAGATAAGGCAGGCTCCTGATAGCCTGGGCTGATGTAAAATGCCATTGTCTCCCTTTCTGTCAGCTGAGTCACTGGAGCGATAGGGAATTCCAGTGGCAACGGGCAAGTCAGGGGTCAGAAACCACAAACCCTGGGCAAGGCAAATCCTCTGGGGTGGGCACCACTAGGCAGATGGAGCTAGGGTGGGAGGATGTGGCTGGGGGTGCAGCTGGTGGCAAATTCCCCGTGGCTTGAAGGGATAGGGAGGAGGATGAAGGATGGAAAGGGTTCAGCCTGCAGGACTGTGCCAGGCTCTGTGTGCAGTAGAGATCCCTCAGCACTACCACTCCTGGCATGGGACCCACCGCTTTCCATGGCTTTTCCTTGCTGTTTCACCTCCCTCCCACTGCCTCATCCATCCTGTGTTTTCCCCGGGTGTTTCTGAAGTCAAGGGAGAGTGGAAAATCAGCTGGAGAACGCAGGGGAGGGGATGCTGGTGGCATTGCAGTCTCCCAAGTTCTTTAGGGCCCAGAACATCCCTTCCACGGGATTTGAGCAGGCACGGGAGGAGCTGAATCTTGTCTCCAGCTGCTGTCCCACACCAGTCTGAAAGATAAAGTGGGAGAGGCAGGGAGAAGGACACCCTGCCCGCACCCAGGGGCCCGAGGATGTCTGTCTCCATCCCTCCTGTGAACGGGAACTCCCAGAGCCTGCCGAGGGCTGTGATAGTGCCCTTCCTCATGGGTGAGGGTGTTTTTCCCTCCATGGGCTCCTCTCTCTTTTTCCTGTGCTGCCCTTTGATCACGAGGCTGCCCCAGGGGAGGAATTCCAGATTAAGTGACGGGGTTATGTCATTTTTCCAGCGGACGTGCTGGCCTGGCTTGCAGTGGAGAGGGCTTTTTTTAGTTGGTTTTAGGTGTTTTTTCGTGCTCGTTGGGAAGGAGGGTCCTGGAGCAAACTTGAAGTGGGGATGCTGCAAAGACCTCGAGTGGCAGGGAAAATCTGAGCACAGGCTCAGGAGCCAACTCTGATCTTTCTGTGCTTGCTCACTCCTCCGGGGGAGTATGAAGACTTCAGAGCCTGCCACAGGCAGTGGGTACAAGCTCAGTCCTGGCTGAAAACTCAGTGTAAATGCAGAAAATTGGTTTTATGTTGGGAAACGGGTGATGCTTTTACCCAAATCCTCAGAGGTGGATCAGATCTATGAGGACATTGCACATTACAGGGGTAGAAAGCATGAAACTCCACTGATGGAGAAAGAAAATCTTTGAAAAGCTTCAAAGATTGCCCTTCTGCTTAATCAGAAGACTTACAAACAAAAAAATAAAAATAAAGTATTTTTTCTACAATGCTTTCTTACATGTTTTTTCTTCTGAAAAACTTGAGTAAGACCTTTCTATTTTTCCCAAACTAATGGACTTTCTTACCCATCTGGTCAACCTGGGGACCATTTCCTCATTATCCAAAGACAGAAGCAAACCCCAAAATGTTGAAGACCAAAAAAAGGAGATGGAAGCTCAGAATTTATGTTTGTGAAGAAGCCAAGATGTCCAAGGAAAGCTGCTGAAGGTGGACAATTGTGGAGGAGACTCCATCATCTAAGAAGCTCTGACTCTTGCATCTCCATCTCTACTCTCTTTGCTTCAATAAACTGATTCTGACCAAAAATGCCCCATGAAAATCCCAATTAACCTCTTGTGAGTGTGGAAGGAGATCCAGTCAGGAATTGGTTTCAAACACCAGATGTATGGTTGGAGTGCAGGTTTTTTTTGTCAAAATGCCTAGATTTAGTGCTGAGGTGGACCAGGAAGGAGAGAAGGTCCTCTGTGTTCAGAAAAAGGGAAGGATGAAGACCCAACTCCCCCGTGCTCATCAGAACTTCTGGGGGTACAGTTTGTGCTCTGGCTTGCATTGGTTTGTAGAATTCTCTGGATCATGAAATCATGGAAAAGTTTGGGTTGGAAGAGACCTTAAAAATCCTGTCATTGCACCCCCCTGATATGGACGGAGACCAGGCTGCTCCAAGCCCCATCCAACCTGGCCTTGAGACAATCAGAATTTCAGAGGTTGACCTCCATTTTCTCCAAACTCAATATCCTGCTGGAAATGCCCATTCCCTTGGGAATTACCTGAGGTAGACATGGGCCACACTGTGCACACATGGGCATGGATGAGGGATTTGAGGGATTGCAGCCTGCACTCCTCACCTCTGGGACAGAGCAGGAGAAGAGGCCTGGCTTTGTTTGGAAACTCACAGGAGAAATTCATTATCTGCTCTGGAGCACCAATGAACACCTCTGTTCCCATGTGAAATCTTTAACGGCCACAGATTGTGAATTTTTCCAAGGAGAAAACACACAGTGAAATGCATCACCCCTTCAGGAAAGAAAGAATCCCTGGAAAACCCACTACCATCCAGAAGAATCCATAATCACTTTAACTCAAGACTTCTTGAAGAAAGTCTCTGCAGTGTTGAAATGCAGCCCACAACAGGAAGGTGATCAAAGCTGCTTGAGGATTTAAAAAAAAAAATTAAAAATCCAGTTTATACAACCTTAGTGCTGCCCCATTTCCCTCCCCTGACCCCACTGGTTCTTAGATCTGTCTCTGAAAGGTGGAAGTTGTGTTGGGTTAACTGGAGACGTGGTTGGGAGCTTCAGAAATACAGGGAGAAGGGATTGATGGGGTAGATTAGGGATTTCAGGGAAGAGAACAGCCTGGGTGTGATCTCAAATTCCTGCAGATGTCACATGGTTGTCTTTTTCATGGAATCACAGAGTGGGTGAGATTTGAAAAAGACCTCCAAGGTCATCAAGTCCCTCCTTCCATTTTGGAAATGCTTTGATGAGAATAGTTATGAAATTAAAGAATCTCCAGACCAGATCCTCAAAGACCTTCTGACACCAGTGGGATTTCCTAATTGGTGTGGCTGTGGGGATACTGGAGTCTTCATGAAACACCCTCTACCTCCCACAGTACAAAACCCCTGGGGAGATCTTTAGCTGCAGGGAAATGCGCAGTGTTTGTCCTCCTGGGTTTCTCATCCTAAAATATTGGGATGAAATCCAACTGAAATTTCCAGGAGCCTAGATTCAGAGTTTAAGATGGCTTTCCTCACTGAAGATCCACCAGAGCAGCCAAGACGCCCTCATGGGGCTGGAAGACAAAGGGAACACAGGTCACTTTTCTGTCTAGCAAGCAGAGGCTGAGTGGAATATGGACTCCGAGATCCTTGTGGGTCTCTTCCCACACAGGATATTTCATGATTCTATGATATCCCAAGTCTGGGACATGTGTTGGGAGAGGAGCTGTGAGGATAAACCCTGGAGAGGGCAGCTGGGCTGGTGCAAAGAGTTTAGATCTGGAGAGGCAGGATCCCACCCTTATGGGATCCTCATCCTTTTTCAGGATAAACAGAGACCGCTGAGTTTCTGCCAGGGAAGAAAAATACAGTCTGGCACTGAACCCTTGAAAGGTTTCCGGCCCTTGGATTAGATGACCTCAGTATGCCTTTTCCATATCTGCTACCACAGATATAAGGCTTACTTGAGTCTGCTGGGAATTCTTGGACAGAACTACTCCTTTTTTCTATTTTTTTTTTTAATAGGGAAAATCTATTTGTTTAGTTGTTATTATTCTTATTATTATGGTTGTTACTCTTCTGTATGGAAACGCACACATTGCAGTGGATCCTGTAGAAATCACCAGTGCTAAATGGAATTTCTGCTCAAAATTATCATGTTTCTCACCCAATAACTTTGAAGATATCTACAGTCCCAATCAGGCATTTAATTCTCCATTTCTCAGTACAGGATCAGTTTTTCACTCTTCGGACATCTCATTTTACTCTTTCTCCATGACAAGCCAGGGTTAGGCACGAGGCTTGTGGCTTGTTGCTTATAATCAAATGTTAAATTGTCATCTTCCTTCTCCAAACCCCCTTCAGGCTGGTGGTCCTGGCATCCCATGCACCACCAGGGCCCTTGAAGGAGATATGGGAAAGCAGGACAGTTGTGGTTTGGATCAAATTCTTGTGTGACCCCAGCTTCCCCCCTCAATGACTAAAAATGATTCAGTCAGGAATCAGTTTTCTTCAGAGCAAAGGTGGTGTCACTTGCAGGTGCTGCCTTTCCATGACCTCTTACATAAGTGTGAATAGAGACCTTTTGTGATGCTCTGCAATGCCAGATGTGATGCTCTGGAATGTAATTTCCATAATATTTATTATGAAATCTGGAATTGGATTCTTTATGGAAAACGGACTTGGTTAAGAAGCTGACTTTGCTTTAGAAGTCATCAGCTTGGCATGCCTTGCAAACATCTTGTTTTCACACAGCACCAAACACATTCATGGAATCGTGGAACCACAGAATGGTTTGGACTAGAAAGAAATCTAAAGCTGACCCTATTCCACTCCATGTCATGGGCAGAGACACCTTCCACTATCCCAGGTTGCTCCAAGCCCCATCCAGCCTGGTCTTGGACACTTCCAGGGATCCAGGGGCAGCCACAGCTTCTCTGGGCACCCTGTGCCAGGGCCTCGCCACCTTCATCCTAAAAAAAATATCTCTTATTTGTAACCTAAATCAACACTTCTTTAGTGTAAAACCATTAACACTGGTCCTACCTCCTGATCTGAGACTGGAAAATTGTAAATTACTAAGTGGCCTGGAGTCCAGTCTTCCCAAAACCATTACCTTTTCTTGGCCCACCTCAAGAAACTGATTTTCCTGAAGGAGACAGCTCCTGGTCTGATCATCGCCACCACCAACCTCCTAAGAGCAGCTGTGGGGTCAGGAGAGATGTCAACAACCAGAAATTTACTTTTGCCCCCAAACTGTGGCATGGAGAAATCCTCCACCAATCACTGCCACTAAAAATACACCCTTTAGAAAACAGGTGTGCAAGGATGCCAATGTTCTATCTGAACACCAGCAATTTGAAAGGTCCAGGCTGAACTTTGTTTTGCTTTTCAGGGAAGGGAAAAGAGTTTCATTTTCAATCTCTGTCTTCATGCCAAAGTTTGGAGTTGTAAAGACAACTTGTGGCTTGAATCAGCTTGCAGCTGAGGTTAAAGGAAATTTCGCACCTAAAGAAATTCTGAATCAGATGTGCTTGTTCTGAAAATGTATTTTGAAGAAAAGCAATGGCTCTCAGAGTGTGTCAAGACTTTATGTGCTCTTGGGAAATATTACTGCTGAATTCCCATTTTTTTGGTCCCAAAAATTCCATCCCCACTGCATAAGAAAACAGGGGGGACACAGGATGGGACAACTACAGCATCACTCTGTGTTCCATGCCAGTAATAATCCCACAGTGGGAATATCATCCTCCACTTCCCGTGCTGCCCATGGGAAAGGGTCCCAGGGCTGGAGGCCCTGGCATGGAAGGAGACCAGGGCAAGCACGGAAAAGGAGGGGGGATGAGGCTGGAAGGGGCAAAAGGAGGGGGGATGAGGATGAAAAGGGCAAAGGGAGAGGTGAGTTGTATCGATTGGTGTGTGAAAGGCTTCCCGGGAGCCCCGTTGCTGAGAGACAGCCCTGGGAGATGCAAGGCTGGAATTAATAACTGCTCCATTGGGGCCCTGTTTGCTCTCCTTGCCCAGAGCCGGAGGACTTTGGTCGCAGCTTATCACCCCGCAGAAAGCCCCAGGAATGCAGTCACAGGCAAATGTGCTCGTTCACACGACATCTATTAATCAAACGGCTCCCCCACCCTTTAACCCTTCGCAGCTCAGGGAGGGGGAGGAGGTGAGCATGGCTCTGCTTTGTCTAAAATCAGGAGTCCCAGGGTCCCAGGAGTCTCTTCAGAGCAACAAGAGATAGGAGTAAGTTACTCCAGTTAAGATTTTGTCCCCTTATTCTTCATTCAGGGTTGTCCTGAATTCTCATGGAATTTGTTTTAGTACTTGCACCTGAAGACATCCTATTCCAGTTAGGGGCCAAGCACCTAAACACTTTAAAAAGCCTTGAAAGCCCCAAATATTGGCACTGAAAAACTACCACAGGCTTTTCTTCCTCTTCACTCTGTTTCACATTTGAGGTGCTGCTTGCACTCACACCACGGTGGCTCTGCAGCTCCCCAGAGCTGTGGCTCCCCTGCAGCTGTACACATCTGTAATGGGATTCTGTCTGCTCTGAACAGCACACAGCCCATCACACACACCCTGGGGACACAGAACACCACAGGCAAACGTCTCTGCTGCTGCATGGAGCTTCACAGAACCACAGAATAGCCTGAGCTGGGGCTTGGCATCTCCACAGCAACACCAACCGCCCGAGAATTACGGAATCGTGGAATCATTAATGTTGGAAAAGACGTCTAAGATTATCAAGTCCAACCATTAACCCATCAAGTCCTGAAGTGCCATGTCCCTCTTGTCTCACTGCCAGGTGTTTTAGTCTCTGAAATGTACAGAGAAGTGTGTTCCTGTCTTCAGACATGAGGCTGAGGAAGATTTTCAGGCTCTTGACCTGTAAGCAGTTATTTAGTCAGTTCAATTAACCAGAGAGGCTCTGTAGGCCCTCCATGTGAGGGAAGAGGCAGTGGCATGTCCTGAGGACAATTTAGTATCCCAAAATTAGGCTCCTGCTCTGTAACATCCCCTGGAATTCATCACCCGCTGAATTACTTTTTGTAAAAAGGCCAGGATGGACTTTGCTGTATTGGTTACCCCGAGATGTCACCTCACCCTTGTCCACACCCTGAAATCCTGGGGTTGGATCAACAAGTCAATCAAAAATATCCTTCAGGAAGGTAGCAGGGATGCTCCAGTGCTGTAATACATGTGTGAGCCTGGGAAATGCCACTTGGGCATTAGGAGGTGGCTCCTACAGAAGGGCTGGAATGACATCCCAGGAGAAGCAGCTGAGAGAGGAATCTCACCCACCCTGTGAATGGACTCTGAGCAGCCCCTGGTGTGGTGATCCAGAGAGGAGGCTGATGCTGCTCTTCCCTGTCCTCTGTCCCCTGTTCCTGGACAAACAGTGCCCAGTGATAAGGTGACCATTTGTGAAAGGGGTGGGGACTCAGCAGCCTCAACAAGAGTGGTCAGTTCTCCATCACCCCAAGTTTTCCACCCCTGCTGGCATCTCCTCATCCAGTGCCACCCCAGGAGCCCTGCTGGGTGACAGGGTGAGGCTCTGGCTTTTGTCCCAGGCCAGACCAGGCTGGAGAATGGCGTGGGTGACTTTTAGCCTTCTCACACCAGGAGGGAAAGATGGATTTTTGTGCGTCACATCCTGAGAAGTTTTTAGCCCTGGGTCCTGTCTTGTTGGCCTCGTGTCAGGAAGGAGGAGCATGAGCTCAAGGATTTTGAAGGAAGGCAGAAGGCACCACGCCAGAGGTGGGATCTGGGGCATTTTTACCTGCTTTCGGGTTCTTTGCCTAATTAATGAAACCTCACAAGGCAAAAGTACCAGGATCATAACCCCCTTCTTGTCAGAGAGGGTTACACCTCTTCATGACAGTGAGAAGAAAATAACTTTTTTTTATTATCTGGCATTTCTAGGCAAGCAAAGTTTGGGTTTTTTCCTAGTTGCCAAAGAGCAAAGCACATCTTTTGGGATTGAACCAGTTCATTTTAGAAGCACCACCACATTCCAACCTCTGTTTTGAGCCTTCAACATTTTCCCCTCCAGATCCAACTGCACCTAAAATCACAGATGTCTTTCGGATTAAATCCATCTAAAAGATGCACTACGGCTTCCCACGGGTCTGTTTTCTATGGGATCAGAGTAAACCCCTTCTGAACCATCTGCAGTGGGGATATCACATGCTCAAGGCCAATATTTTGGCTGCTTTGCCTACTCCTACATGGCCACCCCTCCTGCTGCTTTTGCACAAGTTATTGAGTAGGATTTGCCATGTGTCCGTGCAGCAAAGGGGCCTGGTGGGGACCCTGCATGAAAGACAAGCACTAGTCAGAACTAACAGATTTCTCATCCCGTCCCTTATTTCTAATGGCTCAATGAACAGAGAAAATTAAATATAAGCAGGAAAAATAAAAGTATTACAAGTTCTGAAGCTCAAATAACCTCCATCAAACCAGGTATTGAGAGGGAAGAGGGAATAAAAATAACCCACAAAGCAATTGACACTTTTACCTGTAAATAATTATTCATCCAGACTCCAGTGAAGAAGGATGTGACATTCTCCAAGCAGATTAGGACCTCACTGGAGAAGAAACCCCTTCTTGCTCCCCCTCTTCCCCTATTGTTCCCAAAGAGTTAACAGCAAAGCAGGTCTGCAATTACCCGGGAAAAGTGGGGTGTGATTGGGGCACTAAAGAGGTGGAATTGATTTTTCAAATTTTTTTTCCAGGCTTTCAGCTCTAGAAGCCCCTCCCTGACTTCCTGGTAACTCATGACCAGCAGGGTCAACAGAGCAGAAATCCTTCTAAAGGGCCAATCTGTATTTGAATTATTTAAACAATGTAGTACAGCCAAGTTAAATGGGGCTTATCAAACGTTACACCTCTTCAGGCACAATTGGAGACAGAAGGATATTAACTGCTGAACACTCCACCGATGGCATGGAGAGAGCTGGAAAAAAAGGGAGAGAAAAAGTGGGAAAAAAAAGGGGGGACCAAGGCAGGCTGATTTGGACAAGGGGAAAAGCAGGTGCCTGCCCAGACATGTTGTTTTCTCCCATTTGGAGACCCTCCTTTCCTATCCTGGAGATTGGCTTCACCAACCTAACAAACCCACCAGTTTGGGGGTGTTTAACTCCTTAATCTGCATCACCTCCTCCCATTAGGATGAGAGCACCTGGAGGGATCTAGAGGATACAGGTCTTTTCTTCACCCTTCTGGAAAGGAAAATAAGGAAGGAGTTGTTTCCATGTCACCTAGGCTGGGGTTAATTATCCCCAAGTGTGCACTTTGCCCAGGGGGGGCTGGGACATGGAATTGCCTGCAGCCTACAGTGGAAAAAGAAACAGGAAAACAGTAATAGTGATAGTAATAATAGTAACAATAGTAATAATAGCAATAATAGTAATGATAGTAACAATTATAATAATAATAATAATAAAAAAATTTCTTTCAAATTTGAGAGCCAGACAACAAATTTTCATCAGCTGAGAGAGGTTAAGGACCTTGCCAAGCAGCCACAATAAGTGGCTGAGAGTATTTTTTTCTATGAAATCATAGAATTTGCTTAGGTTTAGGAGCTGAAAATACATCCAGGAAAACAGCTCTTGACTTTCTTATGAACGTAGAAGTAAACAACAATCCACCTGTGTGTTTCCTTGGCCATTTATCCTGCTTTACCCAAAAACTTTCTTGGTGTTTCAGGTGACCGGATGTGCATTGGGAAGCTCGGGGGGTCCCAGGTGAGATGCAGGGGGTAAATAGTTCACAGGTAATTCATGCACTGACATTTTCACATTACTTATTTGACCTGGAGAGAAAACAAATGTGTTTGCAAGTAAGAAACAAACTGCAAAGGAGCTTAAATTTATTAGATGATGTATGGATGGGTGAGAAATAATTCACCCACATACAAGTCTGTGGTAAGGATAGAGGGAGAAAGGATTTGTAAGGATTCATGGATCAAAAATATGTCAATATTGGTTAAGTGAGCCACAAAGGTTTCAGCAGAAAGCCTCAAGTTTAAAGTAAATAAGAAAAGAAGGGGGGAAAAGATTAATAACACTGGCTTAAGGACACATATCCTTCACTTACACAGCTACTGTGTAAGTGCTAATTAACCCTGATAATTAATGAGTGTTCAGGTATCAAAGCCCTGAGAGCTGAGTTTTGTGGGGTAAGGTATCTTTGCCCACCCTGATCTGAGCTGTCATGCCAAGGCTGGACCTTCAGCTGGAACGTGCAGACAGAGCTGGCCAGGAAAATACAGAGGGAAACATTTCCTGCTGTGAAAGGCTCTCCCATCCAAACTGGAACATAAAAAAATAAAGGCTCTCCCATCCAAACTGGAACATTTCAGGAGACATTGCTGATTTCACTGAGGTTTTTTTGTTGTTTTTTGGTTTTTTTTAATAAAAATAATAAAAAAATAAAGGCTCTCCCATCCAAACTGGAACATTTCAGGAGACATTGCTGATTTCACTGAGGTTGGGTTTTTTTTGTGTTTTTTTTAAAGAAAAATAATGAGGGGAAGGAAAGTTTTCCTGACTCTGTTCCATCCTTTTTATCAGAAGTTAGGACTATAAGAAGGTGCCTTGCGGCTCAAATCCAGCCCGGTGCTATCTCAGTATTTGACATTATTTGTCATTTGGGGAAGAATTTCAAAATGTTTAGATTTCGTTACGGTTCAAAATGAAGCCCCAAACTCAACCTTTCCTCCCCCTCCTCACCAAGCAGCGTTTGCCACCCTTCCCCAGCCTCATTTTCAGGCACTGCAAATCCCAAATAGGGTTTTTTGGGGACAATATCCGAAACACAGCCGTGCTCACTCGGCTGCATCGGATCCAGTACTCCACGGGGGAGTCCTGTCCCTGCCAGCTCTGGACGTCACATCTCCAGCGGGTTCTTCCACCTTGGACATCTTGGTGAAGGTCACCGTGGCCAGCAGCCCCTGCTTTCACACGCCGCCCTCGCCGGGCGATGCCGGGAGGGGATGGGAGGGTCACAATATTGGGAAAGCTCAGCCCAAGCAAGCTCAGGGTTTATAAACTCCTGGCCTACCCCGCAGGCTGCAAGGTCGCCCCTTATCTGAGTTTGCAGAGGGTTTGCAAAGTGCTGGCGGCCCTCCAAATATGTTTGGGAGTATTTTACTCGAACCTAAGGCTGCCGGACTCCCACATTTGACATTTTCCAAGTGCTGCAGGATGGCGAGGGAACAAAGTGTGATTATGGCAGCCGGCTGGGATCGGGACAGCCACTGGCTGAGGCTTTCCAAGAGCCACGGAAAGTGTGAAGGCTCAGCAGCCCTGCAGAATCCACCTTCGTCAGGGATGCTGCAGGGTGGAGACAGTGTTGGGCAAAGCCAGTGCTCATCCCTTGGAAGCCTTCAAACTGTTTTGGAATGGAATAATAAAGTTTTGCAAAGCGAAATTCTCTGTCTCTTTATCCATGCCTGGTTACCTCTGCTTTGCCCGCACTGTGGTGTTCTGAGACCCTGCAAGACCCTGTGCTCTGCTCAGCCTCATTTCACAGTGAAATGAGACAAAAAATAGCCACATGGATGATCTGGAGTCCTACAGGAGCTCATGAACTTCAACCAGGGTTTGTCCAGGTCTACATTAACCCCTGCCTTGAGTCCACTTCCCTTTTGTGCCTTAATTAATCCACCAGTAACAAGGGCTCACCGTAATTCACTAATGGACTTGCTCAACATTGCACAATAATTCAATGAGTTGAGGTGCCCTAATTCTCAGCTGAGAATATTTCTATTTTGGGGGGAGAAAGGGAAGAAAGGAAAACCACACTGAAGACAGATAAAAATACAAATTCACTTTTGTTTTATTTCCCCTTTTTCTTCCTTTTATCTCGCTGGAAAACTGAGTGTGCAGGACAGGGAGTAAAAGAAAAAAAAAGAAAGAGGAAGGAAAACCAAAAAACAAAAGTGAGTGTTTCTCCTTCTTTCTCAAGAAAATAAGTCCACTAAATTTCTTCCAGAACACTTTTTCACTCAACAGCTGCCTGCTCTTAATTTTTTTTTTCTTTTGGAGGAATGAAAGGAGGGGAATGGCTGGGGAGAAACGGGATGTGCTTAAATACAAATTGCGCTGGAAGTGCAAAGGGGGTTATTAGTCAGATAGGGAGGATTATTTTACATCTTGACCACCTCCACAACCATGCGTGCAAGAGCCTGCATGAAATGTTGCCTTAATCATCCTGGTCAAAGTCCTTTGGCTACAAGCAGGGCCTTGTTGTACTGGGGATTAACAGCAGGGAAAAATAATAAGGGATTCTATATATACAATTTTCTGGCTTTGGTTGGAAACCCCAGGGTCAGAACAAAGCTCTGATTTCAAACAACTGTATTTTGAGTGATCCTGTTTATTCCAAGGCTTTGACAGAGGCTTTGACTCTGAGCTATTAATACAAAATAAATAATTTTCACACGAGCTATTTTTCCCTCCCTTGCCAGAAAAACGAAGCAGAAGCGACACATGTGAACAGCAGAGAGGGAGAGAGGTGGGGCCATAGGAATTTTTTCTGTGATTTCTTTTTGGCTGCTGGATGACACATGGAGCACTGCTGGCTGAGGATGCTGAGGAAGACCATCAGCCAACCCAGTTAAAGATGCTCCTGCAACACATATGGGATGGTGGGGGATTCCCAAGGTGTGTTGGACCATGGGTTTTATGTCATTTTAACTGCTGCTGTTTGAGAGGGGGTCTGAGCTGACCCTCTGTGTACAGTGGGTGAGCCCAGATGATGCAGATGTGCTGGTGCAAGATCCTGAGGTGTTGCAGATGCATCACATGATTGCTCTTCTGTGGGACTCGGTGGAAATGTGTTTTTTTGGGAAGCAGCGTCCCTCCATGGGGATCCCTCAAAGAGTCTCATTCCCTGTGGCTGGAATGCACTTGGACCCAAGAGCATTTGGATGCTGAGGGCAGGGAGCAAGAGGTCAGGAGATAAAGGTAGTGAATCCCTGCTCAGCTGTGCTCCCAGCAGATGCCAGGGATGAGCTGTATTTGCACACCTGGGGCAGAGCCCCCTCCCATGCCAGTGGTTGTGCAATCACAGCCCACTTCCCCTCTCCAGAAGCTGCTTCCCTGCTCCCCTTCTTGCAGGTCGATGTCTTGAGCTCACCAGCTCTCTGCAGCTGGGTGCAGGATTACAGGTCTAGTGATGGAGCAGAAATGGGAGGGAAGTTTAAATGGTGCCATGTTCTCCACAAATGAGAGCCTCAGGAACAGGAAATAATCCTGCAAAGCCTCTGCACAGACCACTTGTCTTCCTAGGGTGCACCTGAAGGACAGTCTCCTGCTATTGCTCTCCAAAAAGCACTTTAAAGTCTTTACCACTTGTCGTGCACCTCGTAATGAAGGGGCTTCATGAGGGTTTAGGGGTTCAGAAATGAGGGTGGGATTCGGGGCACCAGCAAGGCCAGGAGAAGGCAGCTGGTGAAGGTGTCAAATGACTGCCTCTCAAAATCTCAGCGCTCAGGAAGGAATTCTTCCCTGTCATGGTGCTGAGGCCCTGGCACAGAGAAGCTGTGGCTGCCCCTGGATCCCTGGAAGCGTCCAAGGCCAGGTTGGATGGGGCTTGGAGCAACCTGGGATAGTGGAAGGTGTCCCTGCCCATGGCAGGGGGTTGAAACTGGGTGAGCTTTAAGGTCCTTTCCAACCCAAACAATTCTGTGATTCTGTGATTAACCCGTGTCCATGTCAGGAATTTAAATCAGCCTGGGAAAAGAGGGAATCCCTGCTCCCACCCTGGCCCCTCCATCAAAATAAGCACCAGAGCTCTCCCATCTCTGCTGGATGTAGATCAGGGAGGGATGCACCTGACCCCAGGGTGTTTCCATGCTCAGACTCTCACAGGTACAAGAGAGGACCTTCAAAGCCTCTGGGCCAAGGACCAGGTGTCCAAGGGTCCGTCCAGAGCAGGAGAGGGAATTGGCTGCTGCAGAGATGGGGGAGGCACTCACTGGAGTCTGGGAGTCTGCAGGGAGAGCAAGCAGCTGGAAAACTGCCTGGCATTCATGTCTGAGTCCTGTCCCTTCGGTGCTGGGTTTGAAGGATCTATTGAACTAGGAATTGATCAACAGAGAAAACTACCTTAAATTAGCAGGTTACAGAAAAATATTAATTTTTTTTTAAGCTGTAAGTTCTCTAAGACAGGACTTTGTCCCACAGGGTTAAAATCTCTGTTAAACTGCTGGGATGCAGAAGCAGACAAGGCTTTAGATACCCAGGTGCTCCTTAAGGGAAAAAAAATTGAAGATAAAGATTTAAACACATTCATATTGATTCTGGTTGTGGATATCCATCACTAATAACTTTTTATAGGCAGGAAGATTTCAGCAGGGGAAAATCACTGCAAGATCAACTCCGTCTCTTCTTTTTCCACCAATATCTCTTTCCAGTCTGGAGGAAGGAAGTATGAGCACAGTTTTCATCACTGTCACAAGCTACGCATTTCTGTTTTCTGTGTTTGGCAAAGTCAGGGCTCAGCTTAACCCTAGTGCAAAGCACCAGCCTGATTTCATTGTCACCCTTGGAGATTCCAGCTGTCATGTCAATAAGGCCTGGATCTCAAACACAGCACCTGGACACACAATAATGTAACTAAACAGCAATAAAATCATGTGGATCCTACCCATCATTCCTGACAGGGCTCAGGATCACCGGTGCACCAAAGGAAACTTAGAAATAACCCAAACCTGGGGTCCCACCAGTGCCCAGGCAGGAGAGCAGAGCAGGCTTCCCACGAGCCACAGGCATCTATTAAAAACCAGCTTTTGGGCTCCTCTAAGTGTGCTCAGCCTGTCTTTGTTTTATTGGCATCACCCATCTCCCAGTAAATGTGATAAGAGAGGCTGATTAGCCATGGCCATCAGACTGGGCTCGGAACAAGTCTCCAGCAGGGCTGTCTGAAGGCTCCTGACCACATGTGCTTCCCATGCCATGCTTCCAGGCCCAGGAGGCTCTAATGAAAATTGTCTCTGGACCTCATTGTTTACTTTTAGGCCAGCATCAGAATTAAGACCAATATAGCTGCCCCTTCTTTTCCTTTTGTTTTTTCTCCGAGCTCAGTCTAAACATGCATCTCGAGAAAGAGACTTTTTTATTGGCAAGACAGCATGTGATAGGGAAAGATCATCTGTCTGCAAGAAAATTACTTTTGTGGGGTTCCACAAGTGGTCCCAAGGGGATGATTCCTGCACAGGAACAGCTCCTTGGGAACATTAAGGAATTATAACCCTCATGATAAGGCACTTTTCTTTTATAGTTTTTTATTTCATAGCAATAGTCACAGCTTGAAGATAAGGGCAACATACATTTTGTTTAACTAGGCTCTTGTTCCTTGGTGTGGGGCTCAGAGTGAACTGGCATCCATCAAACTCTTTTGTGATTTACATGAATACCTGATTCTCCTGATAAGGGAAAGTGTAAGTCAACACGGTTCTGTTGTAATTGGGTGTTACCTGTTTAGATACTGAGCTGCTATCTTGGCATCAGCTCACAGCAAGCTCCACTTCACCTTTCCTTGCTAGGTGCACAGAGAATGTCTCCTGCTTCTGCACTGGCCCCAGGTGTTGCAAGAAGCTGCCTGGGTGCTTTCAGTCTCCTGGAGGCGTTTGCAGGATGCTGGGGATGCTAAAAGTCCATGAGCATTCAAATAATGACCAGAAAAAAATGACAGAATTAAAATCCCCATTCAAATCCTCACTTCTGGTCCAACGCAACCCTTGGCAACTCTGTGTGCTCCACCAAAGATGTGCCACCATATTCTTATTTTTATGATATAATTATTTATCTTAGTGAGCAATATTTCATGTTTATATTATAAAATAAGTATTCCTAAAGTTTGTATGACTGCAGCAATCTGCCCCTCAACATTCCAGGACTCCTTTGCAGTAGAAGATAGGGATTCCAAGAAAACTCAAAGCCTGAGAAGTTTGCAGCCTAAAATCAAACCAGAAACAAATCCCACTGAAGGATTTGATGACTTCCACAACCCAGGACTTCTCAGAGGAGACACTGTACCTCCTGCCACCTTTAACTAGATGTCAGTGCCCCAGGAGAAAACTGCTTTACTTCTATGAGCAACTGGACTTGCATAACAAGCATAACTTGGAAAAAAAACAAGGAAAGGAAGACCACAAACAGCCTGAATCTCCCACCTAAAGCCTTTGAGGGCAAGAGGATTGAAGAAATTAAATGTAAATCACTAATCAAACCCACTCATTTTGGATAAAGAATGATCCAGATGCTGCCCAGGGTTTTCTTTCTGCCTGATATCTTTAGGAGAGCTCAGCTCAGGAACTTGAAAGGGAGAAACAGCATGGAATTTGGCCAGGTTTTAATCCTAGCCTGCCACAATTCTGATCTCCCTGGCCTAAGTGACACAAAGCTCAAAGCTGCAGGACTCTCTTAGCAGCTGTTGGTGGAGAGGTCAAGAGACCACATTCCAGTGAGATGTAGACTGGGAAGACCCCAAAGGCTGTGAATAGATACTTGGATGTATCTCCCTCCCCAAATCCAGAAATGAATCTGAGTTATTTAGCAGCTCCCAAATGAGATGACACAGGAACACCCAAAGATCTCTTGTTAAACTAAATTATCCTCTTGATGTGATGTGATCACCTCCTTGACATAAGTGGGCTGCTCATGGCAGGTCTCCCCAAACCCCAGTGATATTCCATGTACTGATCATTCATGGCAGGTCTCCCCAAACCCCAGTGATATTCCCTGTATTGATCCTTCATGGCAGGTCTCCCCAAACCCCAGTGATATTCCATGTACTGATCATTCATGGCAGGTCTCCCCAAACCCCAGTGATATTCCCTGTATTGATCCTTCATGGCAGGTCTCCCCAAACCCCAGTGATATTCCCTGTATTGATCCTTCATGGCAGGTCTCCCCAAACCCCAGTGATATTCCATGTATTGATCCTTCATGGCAGGTCTCCCCAAACCCCAGTGATATTCCCTGTATTGATCCTTCATGGCAGGTCTCCCCAAACCCCAGTGATATTCCATGTATTGATCCTTCATGGCAGGTCTCCCCAAACCCCAGTGATATTCCATGTATTGATCCTTCATGGCAGGTCTCCCCAAACCCCAGTGATATTCCATGTATTGATCCTTCATGGCAGGTCTCCCCAAACCCCAGTGATATTCCATGTATTGATCCTTCATGGCAGGTCTCCCCAAACCCCAGTCATATTCCATTCCATGTGCTGATCCTTCATGGCAGATATCTCCAAATCCCAGTGGTACCCCAGTGTTAATCCTACACCACTCCCCACATGGAAGGAATGTTGTTTTCTGCCAGCAAACACCGAGGGCTGGATGAATGAGAGGAGAGGCAAGGCAGATGCAGCCTGCTTCCCTGATGTGGGATCCAGGTCTCCAACAAGCGTCAGACTCAAAACCTGATCCCTCCTCAACCTCCCCAAAAGCTTCTGCTCTATCCAAAGCCTTGATGGTGCCTCCACATTTGGGGTATTCATCACTTAAAACACCATTGTGGCCACACCTGGCCAAGGCCCCTCTCTGTGGAGCTCAGTATGGGTTGGGTGGGCACCTCTTGGCAAGGGGAAATCATGTCTCTGTTGCCTTCAGGTGTCCTTGGAGGCTGGGAATATTTGACACTGAAAAAGACCTGGAAAAATAGTGCAGCCCATGCAGTTGAAAAGGTTGTATGGCTTGGGTTTATGAGTTAAAAAGAATTTCTCAGCCACTTTGCTAAGAGCAGGATTTTATGGTGGTACTGAGAAAGGCAGATGTGTAGATATGTATTTATATAAAATGCTGACTGTGCCAGCACAGGAGAGCTCAGGTTTAAAAGGCAATTTCCTGGCTTAGTCTAATTCTCCTATTAGATGTTTTCCTTCACACTAAGTGAAATTCTGACTGAATTAAAGACCCGCTATTCCTCTTATCTGCTGCTGCTCTTATCTAACTCTGAGGAAAGGCTGGGAGCAGACACAGCCAGGGCTTGCCATTTTACAGCTCTCCTTCCCACTTTTCCCCTGGGCTCACATCAGATGCCAGGAAGATTTGTTAAAAACCAGCCTGTTATGCTCAACACAACCATACAAAGGGAACAGCAATGGAAAAGGCACAGATTAGGTCCATTTCCTGAATATAATTTTTGGGAGTTGTTTTTTTGGGGGGGTTTTGGGGGCTTTTGTTGTTGTTGTTGTTTTGGGGTTTTATGGTTTATTTTCCTAGGGGGATCTCCCAAACTCTCCTACAAACTCCAGTGAAATTTTCTCCCTGGAGCAGGGACCATCCTTTCCATTTCCAGGTTTATTTACTCGTGTGAGTCTCCAAGACTGTCATGAAAATGGAAAGAGTAAAAAACACCAACCCTGCTCATTTTTTGTCACTGCTCCTGTTTGTGTCCTGAGCCAGGTCAGTATAACCAGCAGGAGCCAAGAAACCTCAGCCCCCTCCCTGACTCCACCACTGACTCACTGCTTAGCCCTGGGCAAGTCCCTTCACTTATTTTCATAAAATCATAAAATAATGTGAGTTGGAAGGGACTTTTTAAAGGTTTTGCCTCCTTCTCAGCAAAGTCTCTGTCTTTATTATAGAGTTTGTCAGTTTTAAGGGATCGGGATTTGTTGGCCCAGCACCAAACACAACTCATCACTCCCATTTCCAGCAGATCCTCTTCACGCCATGGTGAAGCAATGCTTGTGCCTAATTAGTGTAGCCCTTAACTAAGAACCATCTTTTATCCTAGGATTTTTCACTAGAGTCTTGTCCCACTGTTATTCAGTTTAATCCAGTTTTCCTCTAAGTCCTCCAAGCCTCTGCCACCCTCTGTGCTTGAGTGTCCCAGACTTTGCAATGGGGTTGGCTCTGCCAAGAGCTGCACTTCTCACCCAGGGCAGCTTTATCAGGGCTGCATTTCCACTGTGTGACGTGTCTGTTCCCTAAATTCCCAACACACTCCCAGGCACAGCGTCGTTCAGAGCCCTTGAAACCAAATTAGCCACCTTCCATTTTGCTCACATGCAAGTTTTTTATGTTTATCCCTAATTCAGGGCTCTGGCAGCCCAACTCCCTGCAGCACCCTGCTGTCTCTGGAGACATTGAACAAAATACACCCCCAAAATGGGTAACTCCTCACTGGATGTGGACATCATTCCAGGAAGGGCCTTGCTCTGTGGTCAGCTGGGAAATGCAGCAATCTTTAGAAGAGAAGAGTCTGGGGAGCCCTCAGAGCCCCTTCCAGAACCTAAAGAGGCTCCAGGAGAGCTGGAGAGGGACTGGGGACAAGGGATGGAGGGACAGGACACAGGGAATGGCTTCCCACTGCCAGAGGGCAGGGAGTGATTGGATATTCTGCTTGTCCTCCAGGTTCTTCCCTCAACTCCTGGCAAATTTTAGGAAAATTTCTTCTGGAAAATTTGCTTTGATTTCCCCCACCTCTATAAAACACAAGAGAAATCTGCTTCCCCTGAGACTGTAGTGAAGAGTTATGTACAGCATCATGAAAAAAAAAAAAAAGTCTGAATATCTTTAATACACTGGTCTGATTTAAAAAGAAACAGAAACCTGGAGTCAAAAAGCAGGTGGGTTTTATCACCTCTTTCATTATTTTATTTGGCTGGAATGTCCTTTTCTTTTAAGATGAATGAACCTTCTTGCTGACACCAACTCCCTTACTTTTTGCTTACAAACTAAAATGGATGGGATTTTAGGGGATTTTCTGCTAGGAAAAAATAAAACACCTTCCTCATTGGAAACTGTGTTCACCTGTGGTCATGAAAAAAACCAGAATACCCTTCTGGGGAAGTTACACCATGTAGAGTAGAATCATGGAATGAGTTGGGCTGGAAAAGAGCTTTAAGATCATCTTATTCCAATCTCCTGCCGTGAGCAGGGACAATTTCCACTAGACCAGGATGCTCAGAACTGCACCCAAAATGGCCTTGGATGCTTCCAGAGATGGGGTAGCCACAGCCCAGGACAATTCTGGTGTCTCCTGCTCCAGGTTTGGATAACCAGTCATCCATTTTTCATATAAATTGGGCCATGACAAGGACAAGTTTTAGGGGTCCTGGCATCAGGTGAGCATGCCTGCAGATACATCAAGACTTGGACCTCTTTAAAGTTCTGATGGATCAGATTTTGGGTGCTTTGGTCAGTACTACCCAAGTGTGAATGAGCCCCATGTTGGATCATCACATGCATCACCTCAGTGACAGCTGAGCAGGGATTAATCTCTGGATTCCTGCTATTTGCTTACTAAAATTCTTTTTTAACCGGGTAATTTGTGGCTTAACCTCTACACAAATATCCTTCCAAGAACAAGTGTAAGGACTCAAAGTCCTCCATCCAGCACAGCATACGCTGGGGATCTTCAGAACTTTCCTGAACAACCTTATATTTTTTTTATTAGGAAATAAAATTTGCATTCCTTCGAGTTTCATCACACAAGCCTGAATAACAAATACAGAAGCCAGCTATGTATTTTCTTTAGACAAGGCTTATCCCAAACAACCGAAGCCTGGACTTTGCTTCTTCCCATCCTGTGGATTCTGAACGTTTTTCCTTAGCCTGTGCTCCCTAGAAGGCACCTCTGCATTTCATGGGCTCTGCCAAGCCAACAGGAAACTAATGAAGTTTAAATGAGGAGCTACTCCCTCTTCCAGCCCTCTGATCCTTTCTTTTGATTCAGTAAAACCCTAGCAGAGGACTCCTGATCTAATCACAGGAGCTTGCACTTGGTGATCCAATTACTGCCAAGCTATCCAAGTTTCTGGATGTTGGTTCCTCCTCTGATGAGAACATTTAAAGGTGTGAACTTTTCAGGGCTGGCTGAAGCTCTCTCGGCTTTGGGATCTCATTTGGGAAAGGCAGGAATAAAATGCTGCGGTTTTCTACAGATTTGAACCGTCTTCATCCAGAGTCTGTGAATCCTGATAGCTGGTGCTTATTTCTGCTCTTACCAGCAGGTCTCCACCCCTCTGCCAAGCCTGGCTTGAACGAATTAGTCAATGCAAATGTCATCTGGAGGGACGTGCAGCCAGCACATTCCCCCAGCCTCATTTTTAAGAGGGAGGCTACAGGCAGATAACACCGAGACTTTTTCCAACAGCCTTCCCCGCTCCAGATGTGCACAAGTTTACAAGAAGCAATGGCCATAAGCTAGAACACAAGAAGTTCCACCTCAATATGAGGAAGAAATTATTCATGTTGAGGGTGGGAGAGTGTGGAAACAGGGAGGGAGAGGAGTCTCACTCTCTGGACACGTTCCTGTCTCACCTGCTCCAGGTGACCCTGCCCTGGCGGGGTGTTGGGTTGATGTTCTCCAGAGGTTCCTTCCAACCCTAAAAAATCCTGTGACTCTGTGGAAGTTGGGCTAAGAACCGATGATTTCACTTCATGAGAGAGCGCAGGATTTCTGCTCTGCCCACTGATTTTCCAGTATTGTTGCCCAAACACCGTCACATTTTACCCTCAGTCTTTCATATCCCAAGGTTGCTGCAGTCTACGATCCCACCATGTAGGGGGAAGAGGCTCCCAGGATCTTCCCTGTGAGATAACATCACCCCAGTGACTCCCAGAGCCTTTTTGAGGTGCCCCTACCCAGTGTTTGCTCAGGTCCTCACATTGTCCCCAGCCCTGATATCTCCTCTGGTCCAGGCTATCAACTCATCAGCACAGCGGCATCAGTCCCCCACCTTTGGCAGGGAGGACACCAAACCCTATCCGCTGATAGACTTATCCCTAATCCCATGCAGGCCCATTTTGATCAATGGATAAATCTCTGTTTGTGCGGCCAAATCCCTCCTGCCTTGTCTGTGGGCTGGGTGTGGGGATAAATGTCCTCAATGTCCTCCTGGGCTCGTGCCATCCCAGATCCTGACGATGTGGGGAGCACGTCGCAGTCAAGGATTAACCCCACGGGGATTTATTAACTTTATTTAAGCAGATGTACAGCTGAGGTCCCAAAAAGAGTGCTATGGCCTCTGCAGAATCCCAGGACAATTTAAAATTGAGCTGGGAATTCCCAAGTCTGAAGGACATCCTTCTGTTCCAACAGCACTGCACCAACTCAGGGTGTTTTTGTGCTGACAGCTGAACACAGAAGCCTTGGCCAGAGACACTTTTCCATCTAAATTCCCAGTATCTTTTTGAAGACGTGACCATTTGCTAAGCTTTATTTACCCAGCAGCCCTCTTCCAGTCAATGGGGAGGAGATAAGGAGACTTAGAGATCTTGATCACATCAGGACCCATCTGACAGGACAACAATGGGGCAGAGAAGAAGAAAGAACAAAAAGTAAAAATAAAAGCTCTTGATGATCCAGGCTCCAAGAGAGGCCACATCTAAACTGAAGAATTGTCTGCTAAATGATTCTCTTTTATTTCTTCCACAAATGTCAGAATAAGGCATTTGGGCTCCATCATCAAATCAGCAGCAGAGAGAAAAAAAATTAGAGAAGAGGGAAAGAGAAATCAGAAAAAAAAAATTTAAAAAAGGATAAAAATAGGAAAAAAGCTTTATATATTTTCCTTCCTTTTTTCTTTTTTCTCAACATGCAAAATATAAAATTGGCCCCAAATTGCAAAAAAAATTTGAAAAATCCCATCACCAATAGAGGATGCTTTCACCACATGGTCAGTATTGGTGGTCAGCTACAAAGGAAGGAAACAAAGAGTATTTCACAAAAGGTTCTGCCCTGGAGGCACAGCTGGATCCTCTTCATCTGCTTCCCAGTGGTGTCCAAGTTATTGTCAGTAACTGGTGGAGAGGGACAATCCTTGGAGGTTTCCAAGGAATGACTGTACGTGGCACTCAGTGCTCTGGGCTGGGTGACAAGGTGGGGGTCAGTCACAGGTTGGAGACTCGAAGATCTCACAGGTCTTTTCCAGCCTTAATAATTCTGTGATTCCATGATTCTCTGATCTGAGCTCATGGCATCTTAGCTCACTTCACCTCTGATCTGGTGATGAAATCCCAAGGACAGGCAAAAGGCAGGAAATGAGGCAGTGCAGATGAGGCCCAAAGATGTTCTTCACACAACTAACCACTGGGAAATGGGAGATTCTGGGGTGTCATCAAAAAAAATTCCTGTGATTTCATCCAAATGGGATATGAAATGTGGAAATCAAAGAACCATAGAACCATGAAATCATGGAATGGTTTGGGTTGGAAGGGACCTCAAAGATCATCCAGTCCCACCCCCTGCCATGGGCAGGACACCATATATTATCCCAGGTTTCTCCAAGCCCCATCCAGCCTGGCCTTGGACACCTCCAGGGAGAAAATCTTCTGTTCTTCTAAGAGTTTCTTGCCTACAGCCTCAAGGACAGGAACAATGTCACCCCTCTGTGATGCTGAGATCAAGACCTGAGTCTAAGAAACATCTGCAAGAGGTGGTGGTAGAAACAGGAATCCGATGCCAAAATAAAAAAACATTGGGGGCTTCTTCTACACCTGGGTATTTGTGGTAGAGATCTCTGGTTCTCATATTTTTAATTTTCCGTGTAAGAGGAAAAGCGAGGAAGAAAGAGTTAAACACAAGCAACCCTGTTGTTTCTTGGTTGTTTTGTTGGGTTTTTTTTTTTTCCCTTTGTGTGTTTTGGTTTTGCTTGCAGTTATATAAAATGTAACAACTTTTGTCCCTGCTGTCGTTTTCCCATGTGCACTGTGAGCAGTCAAGGCTTTTTTACTGCTGAATTCTGAAAATGTTCTTTATTCTTTATATGAACCACCCTCCTCCAAAACAAGAAGGAAAAGAATTCAGATTTTTACATCTATATTTAGTAAAATTATTAGAAACATTTTAACTTCTTGCTTAGAGCAGTTGAAGCCCAGCTTTTCTTTTCATTGAGTTTAAACTGCAATTCATTCAGAAAGGTCTTAGAATTTTCTTAAATCAAGCAGACCAACCAAAACCAAACCAAAAATCCTACAGTTAAAGTAAAATTCAATTAAATTAATAGGAAAGTTGAAAAATAAAACAGCTATTAAACTTTGGATCTTTGTCCAGCCAGAAACAACAGATATTGAACCTTCCAGTCTTCTGTTTTTGTATTTCCACTGCTTCCAGATGGAGCACAAATGACGTTTTCTTTGATTTTGGGAGGATTTTCCCGTGGAGGAAAATAAAAATTTTAAAAAAAAAAGTGGTCCTTAATGAGTTCTTCTTTCATGTGTGTTTTCCTGGAGTAAACATTACACATGAAGTTTTACCACAGACCAGAATAAAAGGTGCTAAAAACGATCCTTTTTACACTGTCAGAAAAAAGACAGTTAATCAAGAGCAAGTATTTTGGGAAGGAGCCCTCCGTTGCATGCCTGCAACCATTTCTCCATGCTGGTTTAGGTATCTTTGGGTGTTAACAACTGGAATATGCTCCCATGCCTGCTGGAATTACAGTGAGATTTCACAGCTGTTCTGCCAAAAATCCATAATCCTGTGAAAAGGCACGGGACTAAGTGCTCTGGGAGAGACAGGTCCTGTCCTGCATCTGCTGTCCCCCACAAGGCCTTTAATCCCCCTTCCCCTTGTCTTCCCAGATAATAAGATCCAACTACCCTGCAGTGTTGTTGGGAGGCTTAACGTGGTAATCTTTATAAAGTGCCATGGGATCTTTTGGAAAAGGGAAAAGGAAAAAAAAAAAAAAAAGAAACATGTAAGATCCAGCCTGATTCTGGTGACACATGGCCAAGGATTGACTCCCAGGGAGTTACAGACCTTGTATAAGTTTCCTTCCAACCCAAGCCATTCTGTGATTCCAGGATTTTGTGACAAATAAAAGCCCAAGATCAGCTGTCTCTGCTGAGATTTCACTGCACAGTTCAGCAGCCACTCTTCACTTATGCTGCTGGGTGCCAGTGAGGGTGACACTGCTGTGACATTTTTCCAGCCCAGGGAAAGTCCCTTTGAGATGTCTTTGCCTTTCCGTTCTGAATCCAATCTGCTTTTCCCATCTTGTCCCAGGTGGGTAGGACAAGATGGGGCTGAGCCCGAGCTGCTCTGTCATGCAAGTCAAAAGCTAATTTCTGGAGAAGGGAATTCTCTAGGGAGATCCTGGAACACTTTCCAGAGCCTAAAGGGTCTCCAGGAGAGCTGGAGAGGGACGGGGGACAAGGGATGGAGGGACAGGACACAGGGAATGGCTTCCCACTGCCAGAGGGCAGGGATGGATGGGATATTGGGAATTAGGAATTGTTCCCTGGCAGGGTGGGCATGCCCTGGTACAGGGTGCCCAGAGCAGCTGTGGCTGCCCCTGGATCCCCTGGAAGTGTCCAAGGCCAGTTTGGATGGAGCTTGGAGCAACCTGAGACAGTGGAAGGTGTCCCTGCCCATGGCGGGGGTGGAACTGGGTGATCTTTAAAGTCCCTCTCAACCCAAACCTCTCCATGATTCCCTGATTCTGTACAGCAGCCAGAACTACACATTCAAGTCCAGGATTCTCCTGTCTCTGACTGGTTTGGTGGGAGTTTTGTTCATTTTAAATAAAACCCTCCAAAACTCAAACCATTGTCCAGGATTCCACCTCTCTCCTGCTACACTGCGAGTCTTGGGAATCACATCATTCCTGACTTGTCCAGTGCATGAAAACTCAGAGGTGCATCGGTTGCCCAACAGATACCACAGTTTATTAATAATATCAACACTGCAATAATGATCTAAGAATGAGGGCTAATTACACATAATTTTGGCAACATTCCTGAGTATTCTTTCCCCATGTGCTGCATTGGAGTTTTGCCTGATGATAACAATATCATTTCCTGATAAAAGGAACTTTCATGTCATTGTGCCTTTTACAATTACAACCTCTAGATTATTTTCTTGCTTTTCCCTGTGGATGACAAAATGCCACCTTCACCCAGGGTTTCCCATCCTGGACAGCATTCCTAGGTGGGTGTGAAGCTGCAGGATGGGTTCAAAAGCCAAAGGCAGGCTGGATTTCAGCAGATTTAATGGAGCATCAACTCTGCTTCTCTCTGGTAACACTGGTGCATCAAAAGCATTAAACCAGTGATTATTTTTTTTTAATAAACTCAAAAGAGGAGAAGAAGGAGCAGAATATTCCTGATGGTAGAAGGAAACTGGGATCTTTATTTGTCCAGCCGTAAGAATCTCAGTGACATAGTCTGAATTCCTGCTGCCCTGAGTGGCATTGGGGAAGGCTGCAGTGTTCACTTGGCAGGAGAATAGCAGTGCAATGGGGATTTTGGTGGGATATTTCTGGAAAATTGGGTGGTTGTTAATTAGGAAATGAAAAAAGTCCCATTGTTGCTGCCTCAGATCCAGAAATTGTTGTGTAGATGACATGGAAATTAAAGATAATCTGAAGGAACTCTGGCAGCACTTAACAGAACCATGGAATTGCTTAGGTCAGAAAAGACCTCTAAGATAACTGAGTGCAGCCATTCCCCCCAGAGTGCCAAGGCCACCACTGAGCCCTGTCCCAAAGTTCCACACCCACACATCTTTTAAACTCCTCCAGGGATGGGGATGCCACCACTGTCCTGGGCAGCTGTGCCAGGGCTGGGCAATCCTTTGGGTCCTCCTTCCCTTTGCGAGGTTGAGGCCGGGGGATCTGGGAGAGGCTGAGTTCCAACCCAGGGTCTGAAGTTCAGGGAATTCATCTTTTCAGGGAATTCAACCATTTGCAAATCTAGGTGAAGAGAGGAAGATTCCCAGAAATTCCCATCTGGCCCCAGTGTCCCTTGCTGGAGGACATTGCCCACCTCAGATCACAAATTCACCCTGCACCACTGAGATTTTTCTTTTTGGAAAAGACCAGATATTTTTTCACTTTTTTTTTCTTTTCCAAGTTTTCCTTTTTAAAACTGACAATGTTTTGTGGATTTTTTGATTGGCGTCTTGTCCAAGGTCAAAACATCCTCCTGCATTACCACTCAGTCCCACCAGCGCTGCCTGTACATGAAACCCTGCGTGTCCTTTGATCATGTGAGTGCATTTCACATGAATTTGGGCTTGGAAGTTCAGTGCTTGAAATTTTTAGTGCTTGAAAAATTATTTTGGCTTCGTGGCTTTACTTTTATGTGAAAATTCACCTCTTTTCTTTTTTTGCTTTCCTCTCAGGAATAACGGGATTAATTCAACCACTGATACATCAGCGCCGAGAGAGAAACCATTTTTTTCGGCTCAGAATGAACTCAGCCACAAAATCTCTGTCCTAACCATGCATCTGCCATCCAGGGGCGGAGGATTTGGGTCAGGATTGGCTCTTTTTTTTGGTTGTTTTTTTTTTTTTTTTTCCATCACCACATCCAACCTCGGCGCTGCATCTCCCCGCACCCGGTGCGCGATGCTCGGAGGGAGCGCAGGGGCATCGCCTCGGGGTCCGGTCCTGCAGCCTTTCCTTTCCCTTCCCGGCTCCGGCGGGGCTGCCCGGGGCACTGACCCCAGCGCCGGGGAGTCTGGAGCGGAGCCGGCGGCCGCCGCTCGCCGTCATCAACCCACACCTCATCAATAGGGGCTGACAGCCCCGGCCCCGCCGCCCCGACGGCACCGCAGCCGGCACGGCACGGCACGGCTTGGCACGGGCTGCAAGCAGGGACACCCCCGATGGTGGGACTGCAGGCAGCGCCATCCGTCCGGGATGGATTTGGGGAGAGAAGCTGGGGTGCAGGGAACCCCGCAGGGATCCCGGCAATTCCCGCAGGAATAGCCCCATTGGGTCTGGGATAGGCGCAGCATCATCGTGAGGGGACAGGAACGTCCCAGTGGGGCAGATTGAGGGGGTCAAGGGGGGGGTATAGGGGTGTAGGGGACCCCACAGTGACAGGTAAGGGCACCCAGTGAGTGGCACAGGCGAGTAGGAAAGTAAAACACCTGGGTGAGAGAGATATAGACACGAGGGTAAATACATGGAAAAATAAATCGATATTCTGGCAAAGTATATTGGCACAAAAAAACCCCACAAACAAATAAGACACAGGAATGAGTAGGGAGTTACAAATATGTAGGGACAGAGGGACAGAGGGACAGAGGGATAGAGGGAGAGAGGGAGAGAGGGATAGAGGGACAGAGGGATATAGAGATGGGATATAGGGACAGAGGGATAGAGGGATAGAGGGACAGAGGGATAGAGGGACAGAGGGACAGAGGGATAGAGGGATAGAGGGACAGAGGGAGAGAGGGATAGAGGGACAGAGGGACAGAGGGATAGAGGGATAGAGGGACAGAGGGATAGAGGGAGAGAGGGATAGAGGGACAGAGGGATATAGAGATGGGATATAGGGACAGAGGGATAGAGGGATAGAGGGACAGAGGGATAGAGGGACAGAGGGACAGAGGGACAGAGGGACAGAGGGATAGAGGGACAGAGGGACATAGGGACAGAGGGACATAGGGACATAGGGATATAGGGATAGATAAGGATAAATGAATACATGGATAAATGATGGTTAAATGGATACATGGATAGATCATGGTTAAATGGATAGATAGATGATGGATAAATGGATACATGGAGAGATGCTGGATAAATAGATACTTGGATAGATATGGATAAATGATAGATAAATGGATACATTAATAGATCATGGGTGGTGATACTGACTGACGTTCCACACTCCCAAGGCTCCAACCCAGGCATTTCCAGGCGGAGCAGCTTTCCCCGCCTGATGCACGAGGCTTTTCCAGCCTCTCCGAGCATGGCAAGGGGTTTTCCATCACCGGTCAGCCCCCGACAGCCGGGATGTCACAGCAGGTGTGTTCCACACGGGTGGTTTCACTGTCACTGCGCCCAAGGGCGGTGACAATGATGACAGCAGAGCCACACGTGTGCAGGGCGCTGCGAGTGGGTGACAGGAGCCCGGTGCTGGTGACTCGTCCCCTCCCCATCGCCGGTGATGTTTGCCCACTCGTCCCCGTCCTGGTGGCCCCGGGGGATCCCCCATCCACGGGTGACGCGTGGCCACAGACGCCACGCAGACATCGGTCACACCGCCGTGGCACAGTCCCTGTCCCCCTCCGAGCTGGGCTTTCAGGTCTCCCCAGCAATCCAGAGAATCCCAGACCGGGAAATTCAGAGTCCTGATGTTTTAGGCTCGATTCACTCGATTTTGGCAGTGAAGCTGACAGGAATGCAGCGCTTTGATCCACGCTGTATTTTCAGTGTTCTCTGGGACAAATCTGTCCCCCCACGCACACACAGTGGCACAGACATGCAGGGCATCACATGTCCTGTGCTTTCCCGTTTTCTAGCGATCCCCGTTTCCTAAAAATCCCCGTTTCAGGTGGGTTTTGGGTTTTGCCTGTACCCAGATTCCCACAGCATTGACCCTCACGTTTCAGCCTCTCCCCTCCTGCTGCATCAGAGAACGGATCCCTGCTCCACGCACCTCTGCACCCCATGGATTTGTCCCTGATTTCTACTTGGAAAAAAAAAAAAAGGGGGAGGTAAAAGAAGGGAAAAAGCAGTAATATAATATTTGGAGGTAGAGGTGGTAGTCAGAAAGGATTTAGAAATTCCCCTGAAGCTCTGCTGAGCCGTGATGCTCTTTGGTCACCCTTCTGCCAAGGGCAGTACCTGGCCTTTGGGATGGGGGTGGAGGCGGGGGGTTGGTGGCATTTTAGGGCCACTGCCGTCCTGTAAACAGATGTGACGTTTGTTTGGGAAAGTGTCTCTGAAAGGCGTGACCAGGGCCTTTGGTTAAGCCGGGGCAGGGGTGGCAGCCACAGCAGGGTCCCCTGTGAGCGGCTCACGGTCACTCTGGGTGGCTCTGGTGGGGGGACTGTCCCCCTGTCCCTGCCAGCTGTGTTCTCCACAGCGTCCCGTGGGTTTTCCTTGCGCTGAGACGCGTCTGTGCGCAGGGGGGTGCAGCGGGGGTCCCAGAACGGGGAGAAGGGTCCAAGATCTGTCCCCCAGGAGGGCAGGGGGTCCATCCCTCCCCCCACATAACTCCAGCATGGAGCTGGATGTCCAGCTCGGGATTTCCCCCCTTTTGCTGGATCAGGAGAGGGCTGGGGAGGCAGGTCCGGGGGCAGCACCCCCTTGTCCATCCCCGGGACCCCCAGACGCTTGGGAAGGGGGGGGGGGGAGGAGGCGATGCGGTCTCCTGGCTCGCAGGGAGCCTCGTCTCTCACTCCCGGCCATCCCCCATTCCCAGACCACCCCGGTCCTGCCGTGCCGCCCCAAAAACTCGTGGGTGCAGCCGTGCCATGCCCGCTGCTTGAGACCCCCCTTCCCCTGCCCAGTTGAAGCGGCTGCTCTGGCACAAGCCAGGGACAGCCTAGAGGTACCCATGGATAGACACCTATAGATAGTTACCTATAGATAGATACCCATAGCCGATCCATACCGCCCGCAGATGCCACCCAGACTAAGGCACCGGATTTTTTGGAGCCGATTTCTCCCCTCTCCGCTGTCCCGGGGTGGCCGATCCCCTCCCACAGTCTGCAATTCTCAAATTCCCTCCAGCCCCTTCCTCCAGATCTTTGCCGGCTGCAGCCAAAGCAAGGGATAAATTTAAAAAATAACGCGATATTAATAAAAATCCCAAATATTCCCAAAGGGCCAATACGCAGCTGCCGCCGGCCGCACTTATCCCTTTTGCTCTGCTAAAACCACATTTCCCCCTCTGATTTCTCCCTCTATTTTAAATAATTTTTCTTCATGATTTTTTAAAAATTCAAATTTTAGCACAGATAAAAATTTAAATTAACTTTCACCTCTCTTCCTCTCTGCGAACCCCCCCCCCCCCCCCCCAAATCCTAAAGTGGTTTTGAGTGATGTTTGTTGTTGTTGTTGTCTTTTGGGGGGAAGGTTTGTTGTTTTTTGTTTTTTTTTCCCCCATGCATTTAGAGCTGTAACTCTAAAACCACCGCGGAACTAAATTCGATACGGGGGACGGGGGACGGGAAGCAAAACAAAGCACCCCTAAAAAACAGGCATCGTATCGATTATTTTTCCTGCCTGGAGAACGGAGAGGCTAAAAATGAGAGAAGCAAGGCCAAAATTTATTTTCCTGAGTGATTTTCACATAGATTTCGTTAATCTCAAGGAGGGAAAAAATAAATAAATAAATAAAACGCTCCACCGCGTGCAGAACACGGTTTTGGGTTTGGTTTGAGGGCTTTTTGTCGTTGCATTTTGCTGTGTCCCATCTGCTTTTTCCGGGAGAAATTGTGTCCTAAATCCATCCTCTCCCTGCCGCTGCTGGGTCACTTCAGGCTGGGCTCGGTGCGGTTCCTCACTCCTGGATTTTCGGGATGCTCTTCCCAGCGGTTCCCGGCTCCGCAGACCGATAATTCCCCGCAGAAAGAGGCTGGATCCTGGACGCGAAACACAGGAATTGCTTTTGGACCTTTTTTTCCTGGAAGTAGCAAAGCCAAAACAGGTCCTTGAAATCTTCTCTGCTCCTGGTATTGCTGCTTGGGCGGATTTAATCAGTTTAAATTGCATTTTTGCTTTCTGCGCGGGTTTTTGTTTGTTTGTTTGGGCTTTTTTTTGGTTTTGTTTTTTGGGTCTTTGTTTGTTTGTTTGTTTGTTTTTTTTTTAATGAAAGAGATGTTTTTCTGTAGGAATCAACGAATCTTTAGGAAATCGCTGATTTGGGAGAGAAAACCGTCAGGGATTTTGCAAAGGTAGGAAAGATGAGTGTCCCGAACTCGGCACATCTGGATAGGCAGCTGCTTCAGAGAAGGTATATTAAAAAGAGGTATCGATATATTTAATTCTCCTTTCTTTCCCTGCGTGCTGTTAGCCCCGTGTTCATAAGCATATTTTTATATATACATGTATTCGTACATATTTTAAATAGACGCATTTCCATGTTTAGATATTATATATTAATTATTAAACATTATAGTTTATATGCTATATATCTATTTTATATATTTCATCATTTACATATAAACAAAAGCAATACCACGGGGTGCTATAAATTATGAACAATAAATTACTTCCTATGACATTACATCTATGTTTGCACATAACACACATTTCTGTGAATTATAACATACATTAAGTCCTACCTATACTTATTTTTCCTATCCATCTGTATAAAATTACACATCTTTTATTAATTACATATTTTCCCCCGTGTGCTGAAAGTACAAATACTCACAGTGACACCGTTGCTGATGTTCATTTGTTGTGTATTTATGGGCCTATTATTTTATTTCGATACGGGGCTATAATTATTTTCTTCACGATATTTGGGGTTATCTCCAACTGAGTTTTCCCACTTTTTGGGGCTTGGGGAGTCCCTGTGCCCCCTGGGCATTCCAGAATAACATGAGGGCAGGGGATGAGGGTATCCCATATCCCCGGGCACTCATTCCCAACCCTGGAGCATTCCCCAAGTGCTCTCCTCACCTTCCATCGCCCTTCATTAAATCGCTTCCCCCACCTCCCGTTCCCCCTCACCCGTCTCTTTCATAGGCAGATTTGAAACTTTAATTCAGTATTTTTATTGCCAAGCACCAAAATCCGCTGATATTTCCCCGCTATCTCCCCCCGGCCCCCTAAGACTTAAGCTGGGAACCCCAAATTTCCACGGGAAACTCCAGAGCGTGGGAAAAAATTAATGTTAATTAGTTATTCCCGAGAAACACGGCAGTGGGAATCCCCCGATGTCTGGAGAGGCTCCAGGGTGAAATGAGCCCCTGGGAGAGGAGAGCTGTGAATGGGGGGGGGCCAACCCCAGGTGGGATTGGGACCCCAAATTGCAGAGGCGTGCAGCACCCCCGCTGCACTTCATCCTCAACCTTTAAACCCATCCGAGCATGGCGGGACAGGAGATGGGTCTCCAGTCTGGGGGGACCACCCCAGAACTGGCTGGGATGGAGAGGAGACCAGCTGCCACCTTCTCACTCTGTAATTTGGGATCGCGATCTGCGGCACGGAAAAATCTCCCCTGTGCAATATCGCCAACGAAAGGGGTTCAATCCAATGTGGTTGGGGGACTGGGGGGGGTGCCTGTACCTCTCAGAAAATCCCCGATTTTTTCTGGGAGCCGGGCACAGGCATCCCTGGGGTGCGCAGGGACGTGAGGCTGCCCAGCTGGTGGGGCCATGTCCATGGGGCTGGTTGGATTTTATTATTTTATTTTATTGTATTGTATTTTATCCCTTTTTTTATATTTTTTCTCCATTTTTTTTTTCCTCTTCTCCACAGCCACCAAACCTGGCGCCCGGCTGATAGTGCAACAGATACCGGCCACCCCCTTTTCACCCCCCCTTCCCTCCCATCGCCGCCCACTTCCACGTGACGTGGGAAAACCAGTCAGCGAGTGGGACTGGGCAGCCTGGCCATACTGGAGAGCCAGGAGGGGGGCAGCGCTGCCCCAAATCCCCCCCAAGGAAGCAGGAGCCGGGCATCCCTGAGCCCCCTGCCTTCCCCACAGCGAGGGGGGAGGTTCCAGCCCCACGGCCTCGCCCCCCTCCACCCCTGTGCTCCCCCCGGCACTGAAGGTGGGTAGCGCTTCTCTGTCCCCTCGCTCCTCTTCCTCGCTGTCACGCCGGGACCCCAGCGAGCCCCTTCCTAGAGGCCTCCCCGAAAGCTTCCTCCTATTGTCTCCTCGGACTTGAAAACCGACACGATTTTGCTACTATTTTTAATTTTTTTTTAATTATTATTATTATTATCACCATTACTATTTGTAGGGCGAGAGGGGAACTCGCTCCTTGTTACCCTCCCGCTCCTCTTTAGGGAATCCTGGGGAAACGCTCCGTCCTGGGCCGGTTACACACCAACACCATTCCCTGGGGGTCGGGGGGACACAGACCTCCCTTAAAGCCCCTTCTTCCCGGCTCGCTTCCATCCTTACCCCTTCCCAGCTCTGTCTCCGGCTTCTCTCCCTTTCCTCTGCCGCCTACCCGTCTCCCGCTGTCCTCCCAGGGTATCAGTCCTTATCTGCTGGTTATCTCTTCTGCTTCTAAATTCAGCCCAGCGGAGGGGTTCAGCCGGGGGAATCTGTTGGTTAAACCTAAAGCAGTCCCAAGAGTTATCTCTCCGGCCATAATTCCCGCCCCCCGCCACATCCAGCCCTTCTCCCTGTGTGAGGTGGTTTTCACGGAATCCTACAATTCCAGAATGGTTTGGGTTGGGAAAGGCCTAAAAGCTTATCCAGTTCTGACCCCCCCTGCCGTGGGCACGGACACCTTTCCACCAGACCAGGTTGTTCCAAGCCCCGTCCAAGAGGCTCCCTCCATGATTTGCAGAGAAAACAGCACCTCAACTCCTCTCATCCCCTTCCCGGACCCTCTTTGGGAAAAGGGTTTCACCCTGACCCCTTTCCACAAGTGGGTTTTGGAGTTTGCAAAGCCACCCGCAAGGCCCTGATGGCATCCCAAGGCCCAATCCCACCCCAAATTCCCCCAGATTTCCCCAAATTCGAAACCAACCCAACATGGGGTAAAGCACCCCTTTCCCCCACCTTGTCCCAAGACTCTGGGACATTCCTCCCCATTCAGACCTACGGTATTCCCAGTCCCCACTGGGTCACCCCACCGTACTGCCAGCTTCTCCCAATTCCCCACACGGGAAAAACAGGGGGGAGAAGGATAAAAAACACCTGGGAGCAGGAGTTTTGTGGACGCTGCTTGGGGTCTGCTCCTCACTTCGGGCAGCAGTAATGGGGCTGCAGTGGGTAATGCCCCCCACTCTCCTTTAAGCCCTCCGGGTCACCGTGGCCGGGCTTTAGGGGGTGCAGGCACGCGTGGGGCAGGCGTGCGGTGGGACGGTCGAGCCATCCTCTTTCCTTTCCCTCTCTCACCCCTACTTTTCCCTAATTTAACTCCCCCCCACCCCAGTCCTCCTCAGCCTCCTCCCGCGCCCACATCAAAAGTCGGCCCCGGGGGCCATTAACAACTTAAAGCACCGATCGTACCTGCGGGACAAAGGTTTTTGCTCCGGGCCAGAGGAGAGAGCATCGCTGTCTCTCACCTTCCCGGCTGTGTCCCCCCTCCTTTCACCTCCCCCCCTTCTCTAACCTCCTTATCTCCCCGCCCGGGGGGGTCCCGGCCCGGCCGCCGCCGCATCCCGCATCCCGCATCCCGGGCAGCATCGCTCCCTGCTCCCTCGGGGGTGTTGGAAGGGGCGGGCGAGGGGGGGGGGGAGGGAGGAGGAGACTGACCGAGGGTTTTAAACAGCCCAGCCTCATGGTGGAGGGCGGGGGGGGGGGGCGGGAGGTGATGGATGGAACCCGGTGGGAACAGCTAAATCCAGGCGGGAGCTAAATTTCCCCTCCGGAGGGACCTGGACTTCTTGCTTGGGGTCTGGAAGAGGCGGCGGGACCTGCTGAAGGTGGGGAAGGTGGGCGGTGGGGAAGCGGGCGGGGGGAGGGGGGGCCGGAGGAAAATCGCATCGCTGCTGGTGTTTTGGTTTTTGGCTGGAAGGCTGCGCCCACTCGAGACCTCTCCGGGGAAAAGTGGAGCCGAGGGTTTTCCACACGCTCCCCATCGCTCTGGATCGCGGCCGGGGAGCCGGCTGGGCTTTGGGGAGGCCCCGCACGAGATGTACCAGAGCTTAGCCATGGCAGCCAACCCCGGCCCTCCGGCGTACGAGGGGGCAGGTGGCTTCATGCACAGCGCGGCCGCAGCGTCCCCGGTCTATGTGCCCACCACGAGGGTCACCTCCATGCTCCCCAGCCTGCCCTACCTGCAGAGCAGCGGTTCCTCCCAGCAAGGCAGCCCCGTCTCCAGCCACTCCATCTGGACTCAGCCCGGAGCCGAAAGCGCCGCTTACAACCCTGGATCTTCTCACCCTCCCGTGTCACCTCGGTTCTCCTTCTCCACCAGCACCCCCATCCCGGCCACCTCTTCCCGGGAAGCGGCGGCGGCTTACAGCAGCTCCTTGAACCTTTCTGCTAACGGGAGGGAGCAGTACAGCAGGGGCTTCGGCAGCTCCTATTCCAGCCCCTACCCGGCCTACGTGAGCCCCGAAATGGCCACGACCTGGACTTCCTCGCCCTTCGACAGCCCCATGCTGCACAACCTGCAGAGCCGAGGGACGCCCGCGGCCGCCCGCCACGCCAACATCGGTGAGCACGGGGCTGGGAGACGGGAGGGAAGGTTTCGCTCCGTTACCCCCCAGATTTTGGGGCACGCAACCCTCTGCGCGTAGGCGCAAAGGGCAGGAGGGAGGAATTTGGAGTATTTGGGTCGGCGCTGTCTGAGCGGCCTCTCTGGCTGGAAAACGTTTAGGGTTCTTATTCTTACTTATTCTGCAAAATCCACAACATCCTCAAAGGTCACAGTCTCCAAAAAGTAAATGGAATTTAGGGCCGGCACGGAGCGGCAAGGAATGGTGAGCCGAGCTCTGGAGCGAGGGCCTGCTGGCTCCTCCAGTAGCTCCGAGGGGATTTACGGGGATGACTCTGATGGGGATGACTGTGGGATGTAGGACCACGACGTTCCATGGACATGCAGGCAGCCCCTTCCTCAGCTGGCTTTAGGTGTAAAACTGGCAGAATTAAGAAATCAAAGTTGGGTCCATGAATTCCAAATCTTCTGCTCGGGTTGTTTTACGTTCTGACCTTTTAAAAAGATTTTTGGAGAGGTCAGTTGGGCTACAAAAAGGGAGAGCAGAGAGAAATTTAGAGCAGAGGTGGAGAGGTGATGAAGAAGGATTAAAAGAAATTTATCCACATTCATAATGGCGCTTTTTGGGGAACTCAGACACATCTGAACAACAAATGCCTGGTATTTCAGAGTCTCCCTACCCCAGAAAACCTCACCCTGATCTCCTGTGCCGAGTCCGGCCTTGGAGCCTTTAATTTCATTAAATTCCTTCTGGTTCCTACAATGAATGATTGGTTCAAATGGCTTAAAATGCTTAAAATGCTGTTTTTATATTTCATGGGGTGGAAGAGAGATAAAAGGGGAGAGAAATGCAGGCACATCTTTGCATCGTGTTTTCATAAACCCTTTTTTTTCCTTCCCTCCTCCTCTCCATGAAGGTATTTCAAAGAAAACACCTCAAATTTGTCTGCAGATCTATTTTACGATTGTGTTCTCTGACGCGAATTTTGGAGGGTGATCTTTTTCCATCGTGTCCAGCAGGATTTGGGTTGTCTTTAGCATTATTTTAAGATGTTAAAAAGAAGGAAAGTTTGGCATCAGCGAAGGCTTGGCCTTGCCAACATCTTGTGCTTTTCTTTAGGTGCTATGAAATTTCTCAAAACGAGAAACAGAATAAGGATAAAATTTTAGCCAATCAGACAATGCTTTTTTGGGAAGCCATGAGAAGGTAGATCACAGAGGAAAAAGTCAGGGTAAATTAAACAATCAAATATTAATTGAATATTAGTAAGCACATATGAATATTTGTATTTTATCATGGTGCCATCTCCTCCTTGGAAAAAAAATAATCACCCTTTTGCGGTGGTTTCAGAAGGGCTCTTAATAATAAAAATAACCTAAACCCAAATTAATGCGAATGAAGAATTGCAGTTGCAGAAACACCCATCAGCTTTTAAAGTGTCAGGGGCTGAGCGTGGGGATTTGGGGGTTTTGAACCTGGTGGTTCGTGCTGCTGCTCCGCATTTTGACGGCAAAAATGGGGTTTTAAATAGCACCACTGGGGAGAAGGGATGAGCTGAGACAGTCCAGAAAATGGTTTTTAATGAGGGAGGAAGGAGCCGGGACTCTTCTTCACGGCCAGGTCCTGACTCGGGTGCCGGATTCTCGGCAGCGCGGCCGAATCCGCGGGGTTCATTAGCGCGGGGCTAATTGCGCCTCTGCCTTGGAGATGGAAACGGATTTTAAAACAAAAGTGCTTGGGTTTGGGTTAAAAAAAAAAAAAAAAAAAAAAAGCTGGTGAGTTTAAAATGGATTTTCGGAAGGCATCTCCTCCGTGAAGCAGTTTAAGGTGCAGACCTGCCCCGTTCTCACTTCTCCCGCAGTCGGGACGCGGCCGCTGCCGGGTCCCTCCCTTGAAGCCAAGCGATGCTTTGGGCATAGAGGGGATTGATTCATAGAGTGAAGCATATAGAGAGGCTGGCTGTGGGGTTCTGAGCAGGGAAAAGGTTTTATTTTAATGATTTTAAGGGTAAAAAAACCCTGAAAAACTGAAGGCGCTGAAAGATCTTGTGGGGGGGACACCGTCGTGGATTGCTGCCATCACAGACTCACTTTAATCCCGCATCCGAGCCTGGCCAGCACCTGAGAAATCCCTGCCACGGTGAAGTTGACTTCTTCTTTACCTTTTCTTAGGGCTGAGAGTAATTTTATTCTCTGCACAGCGAGGATTCTCAAGGTGGAAACGCAATCCTTTTAAATCGAGTGGTATTTGCCGAGCTCTCGTTTTCATTTTTCCAGAGAAATAACCACGACCTTCGTGTAGTCCTAAACGCAGAGCAGCCCTGGGGTCATTAAATTTTTAATATCATTTTTTAAGAAACAAAGATCAAGTATAGGCAGGTGTAGCTGAGTATGTTGACACGAATTCAGACTCTATGCAATTGGGCACGACTTTTTTCCCCCGTTTTATGTAAATATATCCCCGTAACAATAAAGCAACACACAGAGAAAAAAAGCTTAGTGAAAATGCATTCGAAAAAAATATCACTAAAAGAAAAACAAATCTTGTTTTTCCCTAAACTGAGGAATTTTGGCTTGGGTTAAACCGTGGTATAAAGCACTGGGAAGAGCGGGTAAAACATAGGGACCAGTTTGAAAATCTTTCCCTTGTGTGAGTTCAAAATGCCAAATTTGGGCTTTTCAGGGTAAGTTTGGTGACTGATTTCATTACCCTGAAGAGCAGGATCAGACCCCGTGGTCGAGGCAGTGAACTTGCCCCAGGCATTGCCTGGGATGGAGTTACTGTGAATTCCCGACTTAATGAGGCATGAAAAGGACCAGCTGCAGAATCCGCTCTCAAAAGACTTCCCCTCCAGCACCAAAAATCTCTTGAAATCGCTCCCAAAATTAGCCTGGATGGGCAGTTTGGCTCCTGCCCTTTCCCCAGGCAGCGGGGATCGGGGATGGAGGGCGGCGCGGGGGTCCGAGCGCATCCATCCCGCAGCCTCTCGCTGCCTCCCGGATCTTTCCAGGCTAGGGAAGGACGCTCAGATCCCAGATTGCCATCCCCCTTCCCTTTTATTTTGCTCGCAGAGAGGATTTTATTTTCGCTGTGGCATCGCGGAGGTTGCTGTGGTTGGGGATAAATCGAGGCTGTGGGCATTCCTGATGGGTGCTTTTTGGGATTTTTTTTTTTTTTTCTAAATCGAAGTCAGGGCTCCTCAAACAGGCGCTGCTGGAACACAGCAACAGCATCTGGGAAGATCAAAGCCCGGAGCAGACACTGGGTTGGAAAATGTCCTTTCTGCTGCTGGTGAGGGAGAGATTGGGAACCAGATCTTAAGCTTTCCCACAGGGATGCTAAGAGATCTGCCCTGTCGCATCCCGGGGCTGACATTTCCAGTGATTCATTGGCATTTGTTACAACCCTCTGCCCTACAAGCAGCCTCTGACCTTCCCCGCGCACCAAAGGACAAGGTGGCTGGTCCCTGCGGGGTGGCAAGAGATGAGGGGGGCCCAGCGTCGTCCTGTCCCTGATCCTGGAGGGATGGGACCCTAGGACGCAGGGATGGGGCCATAGGACAGAGGGATGTGAGTGCAGGAAGGCAGAAAAGGCTGTGGGACACCGGGAAGGGGCTGTGGGACACCGGGATGGGGCTGTGGAACACTGGGAATGGGGCTGTGGGACATCGGGAATGGGCTGTAGGACACCGGGATGGGGCTGTGGGACACCGGGATAGGGCTGTAGGACATCAGGAATGGGCTGTAGGACACCGGGAATGGGCTGTGGAACACTGGGAATGGGCTGTAGGACACCGGGAATGGGCTGTGGGACACCGAGAAGGGGCTGTAGGACACCGGGATGGGCTGTGGGACACCGAGAAGGGGCTGTGGAACACCGAGAAGGGGCTGTGGGACATCAGGAATGGGCTGTGGGACGTTGGGAATGGGCTGTGGGACACCGGGATGGGGCTGTGGGACATTGGGAAGGGGCTGTAGGACGTGTCTGCATTTTCCTCCATCCCCGTTTCGCAAGCGCCGCATTTCTCACCTCAGCCCCGCGGGCAGGGAAGGTTCGCCCAGAGCTTTGTTCCCCCCCTCCGGGTTTGAATCCACCTTCTGTTCTCCCTCCTAATTTAATAGTCACCCTTCAGTCTGGGATTTGGGATGAAACCCACAGAACCAGGGTTTCTAATCTCCGAGCAAGATCAAGCTTGAACACACAAGTGTTTATTCCCCTCTCCAAGCCCCCAAGCAGTAGAATTTAAACTGCAAGTAAATCAAAGATAATAATAAAAATAACACCATCACGGGCACTCTGTCACCCCTATTAATAATTCAACTCCTTACTTAAAAATTGCACAGTATTGCTAAGTGTAACTTAGGTTGCACAAAATAGCCATGGGGTAGTATATAATAGAAATGTTTACAAATTTTTGTAGAGCAGTAAAACTTAAGGCAGTGGATGGTTGTGCTTAATCTAAGATTTTATTAAACCAGGATTAATTATTTTTCACCCATCCATGTGCATTTCTTCATCTCTGTAACAATAACAGCAATACTTTTTTTTTAAAGAGGCAACTTATATTTTGATCTCTACATGGTTTTTTTGCCAGAAATTTAAAAGGAAAGAGGTGAAATTCTTGGATACAGATGCGGGTTTATCAGGCAGAGTATTCCAAACGAAATCAGGCCCAATCCTGACAACTCTGTGCTCTTCTGATGCTGGGAAAACCTTGGCTTGGCTGGCAGAAAGGGGCTCCCCAAAACTGGTTCTCCCAAATGCAGAAGGATATTTTGAAAGGGCAAACCACTTCACTCTGAAAATTTAAGGATGTATGGAAAAAAACACCAACAAAGCACCAAACAGCAAATAAAATTCCAAACTGTGTGAAAAAAAGTTGCATTTTATGAGCCTGAAGGTTGGCAGCCTGCTGTTTCTGGGGGAGTATATTTGCAGGCTATTAAAATAAAGGTGCAATTTTAATGAAAATTCAATTTAAAAAGATTGTGTTGTCCCAAAACCTTCAGAAGTATTTTTTCTCATTGCCTCAAGGCTCCGGGCTGAAACTTTCGCTCTTTGAGCCCTGCAGAGCTTTGGAAGCATATGGAAAAAAATAGGAATGCAAATATATCAACTGTGAGAGGTTTTATTCACAAATCTGCACATCAGTGCGGTGTGTCCTTCCCTCCCTGCAATTTTCTTATTGAAAAGGAGGTGAAAAAATGGGATTTTTGGGGCTCTCCCCCTGCTTGGTTACGCTCCTGGGGATTCACGGGGCAGAGAAGTCGAAATCTTGGGTCCTTCAAGGTTTTTGCAACCCAAGTATAAAATACTTAACAAATGGTTTGCTTCCCCTTTGGGGCTCATTGCTGGCTGCAGGACCAGGTGTGAATATACCTGAAGAAGTGAGTCCATAGGCTTAGGAAAGAAACTTTTGCTGATGTTGGGAGGGAAAGGCAGAAACGCAGATTTTTGCTGCACCAGCCACATATTTCGGAGATGTGAGATCCCTAAAAACACAACTACAGTGCCGAAACTGTCCGGCTGTAATGGCCAGGCTGGGTTGTTACAGGTCCGAGGTGCTTTGGAGTGGGGAATGTGTGCAATTATGCCTGCAGGATTGCAAAAAGGGAAATGGGAATATCTGGAAATGCCAAATATTCACCTTGTCGGGGGGGTCGGAATCCGCAGCTGCAGTCTGGCAGGAAGGTGTAAATTCGCCTTTGGTGTGCGAGTGTGAAACTCTGCTTAAATAACCAAGGAAATAGGTGAGAATTTGCTCTGACCTCACATATTAACCCAAATTATAGAAGCAAATTTCATTATAAGGTCGCATTGAGGGTTGTTGTATCTTTTTTTTCATTTTAAGAAAAAACTGGTCTTTCTCCTTCATGGGACGGAACTCTTGCAGCTGTCTACGATCACATCCCACATTATGGCAAAATATGAAAACCTCTCCCGCCTTTCCAAGTTTTCCTCACATCATCGGTCACGGTGACCGGGCCCGAGCTGTAAATACATCTGTAATGACAAATTAAACCAAATTATCTACCAGGCCTGAGCACCGAGGGCTTTCCACACACGGGTGCTTGCACTTGTGTGACAGCCCTTGAAAATAATTCCAGCACCGTTGGCACGAGTGGCATTAAAGGCTCTTTTGAAAACTCCCGTGTTTTCAAACCTACTCCAAGAATGTTGGTTTTTTTTCTCTTTTTTTTTTTTTTTCCTTTTTTGTTCCTTTTTTCTCCCTTTTTTCTCTTTTTTTCCGGTAGCTCCTTGCTGCGGGGTACGTTGAGTTCACAGCATTCCCCACGCTCTTGCACCTTTTAAAACGCTTGTGGCGCTCGGCAGCGATTTCTATTTCAATACGATAAGCTCGGGCTGGATATTCTCACCCCCCAACAAAAGAACTGGCGGGTGCTGGGTCTGCTCCAAAAGAAGAGCCAGGCAGAGATTTTCCAAGTTGGATGCAGATCTGACCCTGCCATCAGCGCTGAAATGTTTCAGCTTTGGGATTTTGGCAAGACCTGGATTTTAAAGCCAAATTTGGGGCAGCGTCAACTGGAAGCAAAAATAACATTTTATTTTCCAAGAAGTGCCCAGTGATTAATTTTTTTTTTTCTCAATTACTTGCTAGCACAGAGGGTTTTTTTGCTTAATGAGGTGGATAGCTAACTGTAGAATGAGTCTTTGCTCGGGTGGAACAATTTGGGTATTTCCAATGTCTTTTTGCTTTCTCTGCTTTTCTAAGGCCAAACCTGCTTAGGTTGTTTAGGATAAGCCATCCCTTAAAAAACAGATTCTGTATGGACTGAGCCAAAGAAAAAAACAACCTCAAAAATACCCACATTCCATGCTCAGAGCTGAAGCCATCCCTGATTTAAGTTACAGAGAGGTTCACTGGGAGCTGGTGCAGGATCAGGCCCATGCAAATAGATTCCATAGGGGAAGAAGCTCAGCCCACTGCAAATTACATGGGAATTTACATGTGTTCTCAGGGAGGTGAAAGCCCAAAATCCAGTGAGACTTTCCTTTTTCTCCTGAGAAGTGGCCACTTCGTTTATACGCTGCAGCATGAAGGAATTAATTATGTTTTTTAAATTATTTTTAGTCACCCCTAAAGCTTGTGAGTCCCTTATTGGAGCCAGCTGGGCTCGAGTCGCTCACACCAGCCTTGGGAGAGACTTGAGAATTAATTTTGTTTGTGAAAGAGGAAAAGAAATAACTCCTGGAAAGCTAAAAATTAATAATTTTTCCAGCAGAGGTGGGGTGAGGGCAGCCGGATGAGGGATCCCGCAGGGCTGTTCTCTTGTCTCCACCAGGGACTGGTACTGGATTGCTTCTGAATCTGGGATAACAAAATTGCTGCCTGGAAATGCTTCCTCCTAATCCCTGGGAATTAAGTTGGTGTCTGCCAGGAGAGCATTTCAGGAGAGGTCCGGTGGTGGGACACCCTTCCCTGCTCCTGCTCTCCTTCCCAAAGCTCAGCCCTTTTCCACTTCCACCACGGTGGATTTTCAGGGAGCTGGGATGGGGCTGGGTTCCCATTGCCATCAGACTCTCCTGAAAGGTTTAATACCCAAATTTGGAGACCGGGAGGGAGAAGGAGGCCGTGCCAGTCCCTCCGAGCAAGATTTTGCCAATTATTCCTGGTTTTTCCACATGGAGCTCCCTATGCCCATAACATCTAAGCAAATTCCAGGCTGTCCTCTTACCTCGAGGGCCTCCTTTGGCTCTGCAAACACCTCCAGAGACATATCCCTCTTGCTGGATTCCCAGCTACCCACCCCTGGCTGTTGCCAGCCCTCATGCTTTGGTGCATCTCAATTTTCCTTCAAGCTCCAGCTTCCGGAGTCCTGTTATCTTATGTCAGGCTCTGCTCTTTCAGAAATGGAAAGAAAAGCTTTCCTGGATAAGGGAGAGGCTGGAAAACCCTGATTCCTTCATGCTGAAATCCTAGACGAGGCAAAAAGAAAAAATCTAATATTTATTATTTAAACTCCTATGAGCTTCCAAGCCAGATTCTTGGATTTGCAAGCCAGGGAGCCACCATTATTCAACATCCAGGGCTCACAGTGCTGGAGCTGTAAAAAAAAAAAAAAAAAAGAAAATCAGCGAGGCCCTGAGCCCCAGACATCAGGACTCCTCTGAATGACGTGTGGTCCCAGATGTCTGAGATTATTTTGGGAAGGGAGTGCTGGCCCCAGGGGATGCCTGCCCAGGGGTCTGGCTGCTGGGAAGGACTCTGGGTTGGGACATGCCTGGCTGGTGTGGAGCATGAGAGGGGCAGCTGGTTTGGGGAGGGGGGGATGTCTTGTCCTCACACTCCCCTGGGCTGGGATGATGCTCTGCATCCTGGGCAAGACTTTTCCCATGTTTCATTACTTCCCTGGGACAGATGAGTGATGCTGCAATTTATCCTGCCCCTCTGGACAGAAAGATTTGGGATTGAGGGTCTTTTCGCTTCCCAAAATAAGTAGGACCACAAGCAGGAGGGTGAAGTCTCCCTCGCATCCCCTTCCCTTTGCCTCGAGCCAGGGAAGGGTCTCTTGCCTGCTCTCCCCAAGAACTTCTCTTCCCAAACCCACATCCCAGTCAGGCTCTGCCACCTCCCTCCACACAAATCAATAACAACGGGTGAGCAGGTTAATTATAATCACAGAATAAACGCCGCGGTCTCAAAGTTCACCCAACTTCAGCAGCGTTTCAAAACGAGCGGACGGCGCCAAGAAACTTTCATTGATTCCTCTGGGGCAGGTGTGGGAGTTTGAACCTGTCCCCAGGCTGATCTTGATTCCAGACCTGCTCAATTTTCCTCCTTATCTCGACTTTCGCCTATCTTATAATGCCTGTTATTTTAGATAAAAAGTCCAATCAATTGAGTTAGAAAAACTGCAAGTTATATGTGGCCCTGATAAGTTTGGTACCTGCCGTTTTATTGGCCTGGGCTTCGAAGTGACCTTTGCAGATGCTTTATCATCCCCTCCTCCCGCCCCACTCGGTGGCTGAGTTGACTTAACATTCAGAATAACTAATAAAAGAGGAAAAGAGAAGGGCCAGGGGTTAGACAAACTCACTGTCCCCTGTAACGTGATGAGCCGTAGTAAACACCTTTTTGTTTGTCCCTGGCTGGAGTCCCGCTGGGAGGCCAGGATCTGGCCTGGCTTGTGCTGGTGTAGCTCCTCTGAGTGGGATTTATCAGTGGAGCAGCTCCAGATTGGAGGCAGAACTTGTGTCTAAAACAGTGAAATTATAACAAAACTGGGACATGGGTGTGGAGATGTCAGTATTGGTCAGTGCTGTCATGCTCAGAGAGGGATTGGAGACATGTGGAGCAGTCCTACATATTCCGTATATTCCTACCCATGCTATAGACATGTTTTATATTTATAAAGTGAGAGGTTTCAATATATCACATATGTTTTACACATGTAAAATGAGCTTTTAAAAACATGTATGTGTGTGCATTTGTGCACATGTATATCAATATATATGCACACGCCATTCTATATAGCTAAGTTCTATATGATCACAGAATACTAATTTTAACAGCAAAACCAGAAAGAATTGATTGGAGACAATTCCTAACTTGCTACGATGGCATTCTCAAGGACAACCCAGGCATCCCTGCCTATGGAAGAGGGTCTGGAACTAAATGATGTGTAAGATCCTTTCCAACCCAAACCATTCTGTGATTCTAGGACATGCTATGTGTATAGATATGAACATATATGTTTATATATATGTATACCACATGCAGACAAATATAATAACAATAATACAATTGACTGTGCTCCTACAGGAAAGATTTTGCCTGTTGGCTTTGGATAAATGTCTGTCTTTCTGATCTGGGGAAAATGAACACCCCAAACTTTGAGTTTCTGGAGTTGCAGGACTGCAGAAATGCACATTTTCAGAACCCTAGCAGGACAACCACCTCAGCAGTGACTGAGAGCATGTGGATGAGGCTTTGGAATGCCCAAGGATGGACATTCCCCCATCTCCTAATGAGAACCCAACAGACCATAATCTTTAATCACTGGTGAAGAATCATCTTGGTGCTGTGCAGAGGCAGGAGCTGGACTCAATTATACTTGTGGATCCCTTCTAGCTCAGGATATTGTGTGATTCTGTGACAGTTGTTTGCCCCTGGCATGGTCCAAGCACAGACCATCTCAGCCTGTGCCCAGCATCTCCTGGTGCAGCTCCTGGGAAGAAGTTTGGATGTGTCTGGGGTGTCAGAACATTTGAACATGGCCAGACTCTGCTGGCTGGGCTTAGGGTCAGGCTTCACCATGTACCCAGTAATTGGCCCAGGTTCACCAGTTACCCCATAGCCATAAGTCCAGTTCCCATGGCTCAGCCAGAGAGCAGCAGCTTGGCAGGACTCCACAGCACACCTGCTTGTGGTCCCCTGTGGGGACACCAGGAACAGCTGCACATGATCCACTACCTGTTCCCAACTCAGAAACAGCTGCTCAGGAGAAATCATGGCACTGTAAATCCCAAGCTTTTCTGATCCTCTTCATTTTTTCCCCACTGTTCCTTCCCTGAGGCCATCGAAGAAGAGTCTCTTTACAGGCATTTCTACTTGGAGATAGGCCAGATTTCAAGGAGGGCAAGGCTGTAGCTCTTTTTTCTTTGACTAAAGAGAGAAAGACCATTTCCAGGTGCCTCCAGCCAAGCAGACCCCAGGCTGTGGCTAACCCCATCTTGCCCATTCCCTGGGCTCTCCATGCTAATCTGAGATTTGTTAAAAAATATTTGGACAGTCGATAAGCGGAGGAATCTCCTGTTTATCAGAGGAGCCTGTGATATTTACAAGTGTAAGAACTACAAGGGGGAGTAAGGAAGGGGAGGTCACCTTGGTGGGTGGGAGTTCACTCAGGCACAACTTGACAGTCAGCAGAAGCTGCTGTAGGACACCAGGTTGCTCTCAAAGAGGTGGCCAAGAGGCTCCCACCAAAAGACCCTCAGGGATGTCTGCATTCTTGTCTCATTCAGAGCAGGCTGTGCACCTTTGGGATGTGGGACATGGTCCTTCAGCGTGTGTGTGTGGACTGTCTCTTCACTCAGCCCTGGGACAACCACAGGGATGGATGGCTTGGGCCCTGGTGTACTGGAGAGCTGTCTGTGCTTTTCCAAGCAGCCAGGCTTGTCATTCCCCCAGCTCCTGCCCCTTCCTAAAATACTGTTTAGATCTGATTTAGAGGACACCAGCTTGTTTCCACCCACCCTTCTTCCATCCCTTCCTTGTCTCCAGCTGTGGCTTTTGAAAGTTGTCCTCTTGCCCCCCTCCAGTGGCACTCCTTGCCATGGGGAAAGGACAGTATCACCACGAGATGAAAAGCCTTGCTCAAGGGCATCCTATTGCACAGCCAAGACCGAACTCCAAGCCAGTCCCAGAATTTGCCCAACCTTCCCATCGTGGCCCTCCTGCACATGATCTCAGCTGGTCCTTTGGCTGCTTCCACCTCCACCGTCCTTCAAAGAGTGGAAAACATATCCATGAAAGAAAGGAGTATTCCCGGCTGCTGGCAATGGTGTGTGCCACAGACCTTGGCTTGCTGCAGGCAGAGCAGGGAGTGCTGCAGGGGAGGGACACAATGTTCCCTTTGCCTTGACGTGAAACATTTGGCCTGGGAAGGGTTGCACGGGAAATGTCTCACCGTGGTGTTTCGCGAAGCAGGGGGAAAAGCAGATTTCTTTGCCTTCTGGAAAGCCAGACTGTAGGGTGAATATTATAAGTAGGTCTTTATGTTTTCAGAGGGAAAACTTTTTGGCCCAGGCAGCTAACTGGGTACACTGCCATTTTCTCCACCACAGACGTGTCAGATAAACCCTAAAACTTTCTGGGATGGCATCAAGCCATTTCTGTGAGGCTGCACAACGATTCTTTTTTCTTGAAACCGTGTTTCTGGCTAAGTGTGGGGAATTTACCTGGTTCCCCACTTCCTGCAGGTCCTCAATCACACAGGTGACACCTTCTGTTAATCCAGACCAGGGGAGAGCAGGGAGCCACATTCCCAGAGCACCCAGCCCAGTGATAGGCACTGCTCAGAGAGGCATTGTCCTGCTCTCCCTGTGTTTAGATCCCGCTCATCTCTAAAACCCTGGGTGAATCTTCCCCAGATTCTGTCTGAGAGGAAACAGGAAGAGAAGAGGGAGCAGAGGGGGAGAAGCCAATGAGCAAAACCTGTTTTTACAGAAACATCCTTGGCTCCATTAGCTCCGTCCTCCCTTTCTGATCCCACCCTGCGTGCCAAGCTGGTGATGTCCCCATGGACAAAGGAAACACTCACTGAGAGTTTTCCTTTGGCTACAGAGCTACCCCATGCATAAATTTGGGCATCTAAAATCTGAAGACACCCCCTGCCCATTCCTCTTTTGTCTCTCCTCTTTTTTTTCCCCCTTCTCTGCCACAATCCTGGACCAACCAGCACTTTTAACTGGGCTGTGATCTGACCAGAAACCTTTTGGTGTTTTCCCCCTTGAAACTTCAGCCTCTGGAATCATGCAATTCATGGAAGCACCTCAACCCATTCCAAAGAAATAGAAGATGTGGCTTTCAGCTTCTCTAGCTGCACCAAAATTCTGGTTTAAAGGACCCTAAATAGCTTGGGAGAGTAGGAAGGATTTCCAAACTGCCACATTTTAATGGGAACAGTTTTGGGATTTGGGACAAAGTGGCTGGGAATGGTAGATCTTGTTTCCCCTGCCATGCTGTTGTGCCTGTCCCTTGAAGAAGAAGGTGAGGGTGTCCTGGGTGGGATTCCAGGGTGTCCATGTCCTTTGCCTCAGCTGCGAGTGCCCCTGAGAGTCCATTTGGGGTTTGTGTATACACAGGATCGTGGCTCTCACCTCTTATCATAACAAATTGTTTTAGGAAACTGCTTCTCTGCTGGGAAAACTGCTCTCAGGCTCTGTTTAGAGCCTGTAAGTGGCCTGGCTGTGTTTGAAGGACAGTTCCTCCTTTGCTGAGTTGCTTCATTGGGTTGAGAAGATACTTCTGCAGGGGGAACTGTTGATATCAAATATCTCTCCAGCTGTAAACAAAACTCCAGTGCTATATTAATGGAAGTCTCTTTCCATCCAGAGAGGCAGGAGGGGGCTGGAGGGAAGTAGAAGACAACCTCATTGTTCCTCATGCAGGAAGGTCTGACCCAAACCAGGGTAGGGAGGGCTCTTTGTCCCCTTCCACAGGATGGTTTGGGAAGAGAAATTCATAAATTGGATACTGGCTCTGAACTGAAGGATTCAAAATCCCTCCTTTTTCTGTTATCATTCCTTAGGGTCCTGATCCATCAGGTTTATGCATTCAAGACAAACTCTCCTGTGCAAACAGATTTAATCACAGGCACAGAATGGTTTGGGTTAGAAGGGACATTAAAGCTCATCCAGTTCCACCCCCTGCCATGGGCAGGGACACCTTGCACTGTCCCAGGTTGCTCCAAGCCACCATCCAACCTGGCCTAGACCACTTCCAAGGATGGATTTCTAAAGAAAAGCCCAATGGTCTGGATTTAGGAATGGATGTATTGCCAGGCTGGCAGAGTTGGGGTTTGCAGAGATGGTGGAAAGAAGTCACTTCAAGCCAATCTCCAGGCTCAAGCCTTGGGGTGAGCTGCAAGTGAGTATCTGGTTCTCCTGTTTGGGAAAGCAAAATTCCTCAGACTTTCGGTGAGCCAGAGGTGCTGGAGGTGTGGGCTGGCAGGGCAAGCTCCAATCTGCTTTTCTGATGACCCCAGCATTGTCCGTACAGGTCAGTCTCAGTGGATGTGAAGGACCCCTCCCAATGACCAAGTGTCATGAAGGGCCACATCCAAGAATCCTTTCTTCCCCACCAGACCCCAGTGCCCCACTCAGGAGTCACTCCTGGCTCCCTGGGGACTGGATGTCCCATTGTGGAAAGTATTTCTGACATGAGCGTACTCAAGGCCTCACCCAAGATTAGGAGGCTGTTGTGCAACACACAAGTGACATTTCCTGCCCTGGGGACCTTGCAGCACCCATAAACAGTAGATACGAGAGAAAAAGAAATCTTATTTTTACACAGCAAGTTGATGACTAGGACAGGGATGGGACACAATCCATCCTCTCCACTGGTCATTCAGTGAGATTTCATGATCTGCCTTCATGTGAGAAGCTGCTTCATTGACTAAAGACAGGCTTTAATGAAGAATTAAGTAGAAGGCCATCAGGATTAGCCAACACCAGCGACCCAGCCCATAAAAAGGACTGAATGATCCCAAGATACAAGATAAGGGCTTGGCAAAGGCACGTGGGGAAGCTGCACATTCAAAGAGGAAGATGAGGCCACTCAGAACACATGAGGCTCCCCCAGCCATGGCCCAATGTCCTTCTCAGCCTGATCAGCAAATCCTTTCCTCAACCCTGTCCCAGTGCTGGCTGTACCTGGCTTTGGGAGAGGGAGTAAATCTTTCCAGCAGAAAGGCCATTACAGAGGTCACCGGATGGACCCATAAATCTCCACTATCAGGCAGCGGCTCCTGTGCCACAGAACGGAAATTATTGCCCTGAGTGTGACTGGGGGAGCCTTTCCTTCCCCCCTCATTGTTCAGGGCTCTCCGGGAGCTGCTCGGGCCATTTGCTGCCTGAATAAACGTTTCCTTTCCCAGCTGCAAAGTACAAGGAATAAGTGTCAGGGGATCTCATAATGCCAGGATTTAGAGCTCCAGCCCTGAGCCAGAAGCCAAGGAAACACTTTCCTGCTTTTTCCTGGGGAGTCTCCTTAATCCCCATTATTAATAACAGTGACAAATTAAACAATTAGTGCATTTGAAGACCTGTAACCTCCATACCCAATTTAGCTCAGCCTGATCCCGGTTCCTGTGGGCTCTGAGCCATGGGAACATTTTGGTTTCCTGGGTCCTGGACACCCACCCATATCAAACTGCATGGGCTGCAGGTCTTCAGGTGATACTTTCTCATTATTTTGTAGATCTTCAGGGTTTTTCAGAGCAGAGGGGATGTGTGGCCAGAAGGACAGCTCAGAAAGCTCCCCTCAGCAACTTCACCCTGGAGTTCAGTGATGTTGTAAAATTATATATAGATATATACATAATTGCATATATAGAAAAAATAATAATTAGGAAAATATAATTTCTTCTAGAAAAAGATCCAGTCCCTTGTTTACCACTTCCTTAGGGCCCAAACACCCTTTGTTCAATAAGTGACACGCACCAAGCCCATATCATCATCTCAACATCCATCAGTGTCCAAGACAACTCCTGTGTCATCCCAAAGCATTCTTTGAAGCAGGTGAGGATATCTCTCCTCCAGGTGATATCTCCCGAGGTCATGGAGCTCTCCCTGCTCTGTCAGGGCTGCAGGAATGTTTCTAATGAGGTTGCACTCTGCAGGTGTCATTTGACTCAGCACTGGGTGGTGGCCCGAGGGGACACACCCGTCTGATATGGGGTGTGATTAGGGAAAGCTACCCATTTCGTGGAGCCTCAGTGTCCCCTGGGAACAAAGTCTGTCCCTTCCCACCTCAAACACCAATGATTCCTGTTTATGAACGTTCACAGGGATCACCTTTGGCTCAGCTGAGAGGGGAAAGTCTCACAAATGTTATTGCCACGGAAGTGGGAGAGGACTGTTGGAAACTTCAACCAGGGAAAGTTTGGATGGGGCTTGGAGCAACCTGGGTTAGTTTAAGGCGTCCCTGCCCATGGCAGGGGGTTGGAATGACACGAGCTTTAAGGTCTCTTTCTACCCAAACTATTCTCTGATTCTATGGAAGTCCCTTGAGATAGACGTTCCAGTCCAAATCCCATGGAAACTGGGGAAAAAAAAGCCCAAATCCCAACCCAAAGACACTGAAGAAATAGGGAAGAATATCAGTCAAATGCAGATGGAAAAGGAGAGATGGTCCAAAGGCAGGTTTACACAGGTCTTTTGGATGTTGATGAGAAACCAGAACTGAAAATAACATGGCACTGGAGCTGGCTGTCCCACTCCTGGGAAAAAAACACTCAACATTTGGCAACAAATTATTCATTGCCAGAAGATAGGAGATTTGCATTTTTTGAAAGGCAGAAATACATCCATACTTGACATGAGGGGCCTTCTTATTTAAGAACTAGTCAAATTCTTAACATTTCTGAGGGACTATTAGGAATTTTCTCCTTTGTCTTTGATAAAAACTTTCATATTTTGTTTTCCTGGTGGAAAAATATCCAAGAAAGACCATATTTTGTAATTAGTCACAGGCACAACTCCAATCATTCAAGTTTTAACTGTTAACTTTTGATTACCTATTTTCTGCTAAATTCTCCCAGCATTATGTCCACAACTCTGTATTGAATTATTTTCAAAGAAGAAAGGATTTTTTAATATGAAAAAAATTACTGCGAAAATACTTTGGCTTTTTCTTTGGAAAATTATAATAAAAAACCTCAACAACTTCTAAGAAGAAGAAGAAGAAATTAAAAAAATTAAATGTTTTCCTTTCTTGAGATTTTTCAAGGAAACTACTTCTTTCCTGACCAGCTGTTCCAATTCCTTCTCTTTTCAAAGGAAGTTTATTTGATCTAGATTTTGGCTGCGACTCAATTATCATTTTAAGGGGGAAAGTAAGGGTTATGGTATCACTGAATCCACGTGGACAAAAATCGCCTGGTGGGATTCCCATCTTTTTGAAACCACCAGAATTGCTCCAGGGTAATGAGATTTTCCTAAGTTGCTGGGAAGATAGTGGATGCCTGCTTTTCTGGTTCCAGAGGTGCTTGGGTACAATAAATTACTGCTCTCTACCATTTCCCCATGGGCACAAGGTGTAATCTCCTGCCATTTTTAGCCAAATCTTCTAGGGAGAATTAGGCTCACGTGAATATTTGTCTCTGTTAACTGGCGCCACTTCATTATTTTTTTTTTTGTCCTTTGGCAGCTTCATGGTTATGCAGTTTCCTGCAGATTTCCCAAAAATAGTCTGGGGAAAAGAGAAAATAAGGCCATGTCTGAACATAACCCTTGCTAGACATCAGAGAATCCACATGAGATTGAGGAACAACTCAGCAAGAAGCCAAATTTTGTTGTTTTGCTCCTCGGGGAGCAATTGTCATCCAGCAGGAAGCTGAGATTTTTGTGTAAAAAGCAGGTGGACAAGCAAAAAAACACAGTGAGGTTCTTGGTTTCTGGAAGGGTTTGTACGGAACGGGGAGTGAGCTGTGTCTTTCCAGAGGATGATGCAGGCGAGCTGTGTTGTGCTGATCTTTGAACCTCCTGGTCCTTGCCACAGCCAGAGGGATGGACTGGCCCAGCCCAGGGCAATTCAGAGAATGACAGGATGGTTCAGCTTGGAAGGGACACTAGAGTTCATCTCATCCCACCCCCCTGCCATGGGCAGGGACACTTTCCACCTTCCCAGGTTACTCCAAGCCCTGTCCAACTTGGCCTTGGACACTTCCAGGGATCCGGGGCAGCCACAGCTTCTCTGGGCACCCTGTGCCAGGGTCTCACCATCCTCACAGGGAAGAATTTTTTTTTTTCTTCTGATCGAACCCTGCCCTCTGTTAGTTTAAATGCATCCCCCATTTTTCCTATCACTCTGTGTCCAATCATCCCTCACATCCCAGCTGCAGCCAAGCCCCAGTGCAGGATGCACCAGGAAGGCAGTGGGTGAATGCAGCAAGCCCTGGAGTATGGCATCAAGCACAACACAGATTTCCACCAAAAGCTGAGCCTGTAACACACATAAATTCCCAACAATTCCTGTTAGCTGTCAGCCTGAGCTGGGGTTTGAATCCCAGAACCACGGAAAGCTTTGGGTTGGAAGAGACCTTGAAGACCATCCATTTTCAACTCCCTTCCACAGGCAGGGAACCTTCATGTTTTACAATGTGGATTCCTGTAACTCAGGAGATGTTTTCTGTGCAGAGGAAGGGGTAAGGCACACAGACCTCCCCTTGGCTCTCTGCAGCCATTCCCCCCAGCAGAGGAATGGGCGAGGAGCATTCCCATGGGGAGCGGGGCACATGGAATGGTTTACCCTGCCTGGCTGAGATGCAGCTGCATGACTTGTGGGCAGTTCTCTGTGGGGTTTGTGTTTATCCATCGTCCCAGAAATCTGCCTTGATTGTAACTAGGGTTGTTCTGCTGCCCTGATCTGCTTGCCCTGGCTATGACCAATCTCAAAAATTGGATAATGTCAGAGCAGAAGGGAAAGGTTTCTATTTCTGTCTCCTGGTATCTGTGTCTCAGCACATCCCTGCTGCCACAGAAGTCCTGCAGCCATGGCAGGGAAAGGAGTCCCTCTTCCCAGTAATCCCACAGGTCTTCCTTGGAGAAGGAAGAGCTGTTTCTTGCAACCTATAAAATCTGTATATTTGTGATTTCTTGAAATGTCCCTTCTAGGCTAAAGTAAGAAGCAGAGCAGTAATTAAAGGTGCAGCCACCTAATTAACTGAGTCTTTTCCTTCTCTCCCATCCTGGCAGCAGAATTTTTTGATGATTATTCCGAGGGGCGAGAATGTGTCAACTGTGGGGCCATGTCCACCCCGCTGTGGAGGAGAGACGGCACAGGGCACTACCTCTGCAACGCCTGTGGGCTCTACCACAAGATGAACGGCATCAACCGGCCCCTGTTCAAACCCCAGAGGAGGCTGGTAAGTCAGAATCACACACATGGGGTGAGGAGGAGGCAAAGAAATCTTGGCCAGATGGAGATTCCAGGGGTGTTTCAACTCCATCTGCCCAGCCGAGGTCCAGACTTTCAAAACAAGCCAGATCTTCTCATGTTTGGGACACTCCAAGAACTTGTACTGCCCAGAGCAGTTCTGCAGACACTCAGCGAGGCAGTGGAAGGGGCTGTAGGACACAGGGTGATTTTGGCATTTGTGGTGTTGGTTCAGCAAAAGCCAGTCTTTGCTTTAGTACCACTGCAGTAGATTTGGAGGAATGGCAACTCATTCCAGTTCCAGCACAGTACCAGCTCATCTTCTCTTATCCACAGGGGTCCCTGGTCAATGCTGGGTGAACCCCTCACTTCATGGTCACTTTTCTGGATACTTTTTTTAGATACTCTGCTCCCAGATCTGTTGGGTGAGGTGAACTCCCCATTGTAGGGCAGGTCAGGGCATCCCAAAGCCTGTGGAGTCAGGGTGGGGTATGCACAAGGAACCTGGGGGACAGGAACAGGATTGTTCAGCCTGGAAAAGAGAAGGCTTTGGGTTGACCTAACTGCAGCTTTCCTGAAGGGAGCCTGTAGGAAAGATGGAGAGAGACTCTTCACAAGGATGACAGGACAAGGGGGAATGGTTTCAAACTGACAGAGCAGGTTTAGATGGGATATTAGGAAGAAATTCTTCCCTGTGAGGGTACTGAGACCCTGGCACAGGGTGCCCAGAAAAGCTGTAGCTGCTCCTGGATCCCTGGAAGTGTCCAAGGCCAGGTTGGACAGGAGCACCCTGGGATAGTGGAAGGTGTCCCAGCCTGTGGCAGGAGGTGGAACTGGATGATCTTTAAGGTCCCTTCCAACCCAAACCATTCCATGATTCTGTGAGCTCAGTGTTGATAATCTGCTGCTCTCTACATGTTTTGGTGAGGGGTTTTGGGAAAGTCTCTGTGTCCCAAATGACATGAGTCCATTACGACAGGCTGAGAAAGTTGGGACTGTTCAGCCTGGAGAAGAAAAAGTCATGTGGAGGCCTCACAGCCCCCTCCAATATCTACAGGGTCCTACAGGGAATCTGTGACTCTTCCTCAGAAACTGGAGTGACAGGAAAGGAGCAATGGGTAGTTTTAAAGAGGGGAAATTTTGGTTAGATATTAGGAAGAAATTTTTACTGTGAGGGTGGTGAGACTCTGGAATAGGTTACCCAGGGAGGCTGTGGATGCTCCAACCCTGAGAGTGTTCAAAGCCAGGTTCAATAAAGCCTTGAACAACCTGGTCTAGTGCAGGTATCCTTTCCAATGACAGGGAAGTGGGACTGGATGAGATTTAACATCCCTTCTAACCCCTTAAAATTCTACAATCCTACAACATTCTATGATTCCATAACATTCTACGATCATGAACCCAAGCTAAAAGCAGCCACCTGAAAGCCAGGTTTCCCCACTCCTTGTTTTCCACGAGGCTCCATCCCCACCCTGCCCTGCCCTTTGCATCGCTCAGCCCTGTCTGTGCCCAAGCACAGCCGTCCTCTGCGAGTGACAAAAGTGACACGGGCAGCCTGAGCGCTGCCAGCAGCCACAGGCACCGAGCGCCCTCTTGTGAATCGCCTTTTCAAACGGGATCCAAGCTGGATCTCATCCCGGCACCCAGGACCTTCCCCTCTCTCAGTTACTGCTTCTAAGGACTGAGCTTTGATGGATAACGGGAAGAGTCAGGCGGGTGTGGGGGACGTGACTTCTCCTTCCTCTACTGCTTCCCAGCTCAAAACTTATGTTTTATATGGCTTCAAGCCTGTTGCTTTCTCCTTTTGCCTTCTGAGCCTCACTAAACCAGTTCATCCAGAAAAGGAACTTTGGGTCTTCTCCCTGCACTAATTCATTAGTGAGAGTCCCTATTAATTATCCCACTTTATCAAGAGGAGGAAAATGCTGCTGGAAGAGTTGGTTTTTTTTTAATCTTCCCCTTGAGCTCTATGAGCAACATAGCACAAAGCCAGTAAGGAAAATGTAACATTTATGGTATTGATAACATTTTCTTGGGATAACCACAATGCCTGGGATGGCCTGGGAGCTGGAAAAGGCAGGATGGTCTGAGATCCAGACACCTTAGTGTAGGTGTGTCTCCAAGTTGCCACTAGAGCTGCTGGAGATCTGGAGCTCTGTTCAGGTGGTGTGGGATTCTGCAGAAAAGGAGGCTCAGGGGGGACCTTGTGGCTCTGCACAACTCCCTGACAGGAGGGGACAGCCAGGGGGGTCAGGGCTCTGCTCCCAGAAAACAGGGACAGGATGAAAGGACAGAACCTCAAGTTGAGCCAGGAGAGGTTCACGCTGGACGTCAAGAAGAATTTCTTCACTGAAACAGTGGTCAGGCATCAGAAGGTTTGGAGTCCCTGGAGGAGTCCAAGGAATGACTGGACATGGCACACAATGCTCTGGTCTGGTTAACAAGGTGGTGATTGGTCACAGGTCAGCCTCGATGTTCTTGGAGGTCTTTTCCAACCTTAATGATTCTATTTCATGTCTCTGGTGCCAACTCAGATGGCCCAGGAAAGCTGAGACCTCCTGGAACCAGTGGAAAGGCAAGAGGGGCAGAAAGAGGCAGACGGACAACTACAAAGGGGTGAAAAGAGAAAAAGCCAGAGAAATAAGACAAGCAAGAGGAGAGGGAGCCCTGAGGTGTGGTGGAGCGAGCTGGTTGGCATGTGGGGTGCTGCTGGTGAGGGCACTGCAGGGCTGAACATGTTTCCTTGCTCTGTTGTCCCCACAGTCAGCATCCCGCCGTGTTGGACTCTCCTGTGCCAATTGCCACACGACGACCACCACGCTCTGGCGCAGGAATGCCGAGGGGGAGCCCGTCTGCAACGCCTGCGGGCTCTACATGAAGCTCCACGGGGTAAATCCTTGCAGTGGGAGGGTGTTCATGGCACCAGGCTGGGGGCTGGGTTCTTTACATAGCTCTGTGCTCTCCTGGAGCTGCTTTTCCTGCTGTCTTTTTGGGTTAAATCCCTGTCAAGGTTATGTCAGGTTTATACCTGCAAGGGGGTGTGCATGCTGGATATTTCTCACTTACTAATTAGGTCCCCTTTGCAAGTAAGTCTTAAAACCTAATAAAACCAGGCCCAGATTCTTCCCACATAAATTCAGACACTTTAGTAAAAAAAAAAAAAACCAAAACAAACAAACAAACAAACAAAAAAAACTAAGTCAGAAGCACAAACAGATGAGTTATAGTTCCGTTCTGGCCCTAAAACACTCAATATCACAGTGTGGTGTGAACTTTTATTCCCATTTGGATGCACATCTTGAATCTCTCTTTGACCAGGGAATTTGGGCTCCATCTTGTTGCTTTCAGTTAAACCAGCTTGACCACAAGTTAGAACTGGAATCATGTTTTCTTAGATGACCTTAAGGACATTCAGAAACCAATGTGCTTTTCTGTTTGGATCCGCAGGTCCCAAGGCCTTTAGCCATGAGAAAAGAGGGAATTCAGACGAGGAAACGCAAACCTAAGAACCTTAACAAAACAAAGGCACCAGCAGGTAAGCACTGAATGAAGGAACTGATTTTATTGTGTCTATTTCTGACCATAGTGCCCTTGAATTAGAGATCCAAGGCCATCTTTAAAAAAATGGGGAACTTCTAAATACTTGAATACCCTTCCAACTATTTTAAGATTTATTTTTTACCACACTAACTTCTGAGTGAGTGGGCACAGCTCTGTGCTGAAAGGTTTTTGGGAAGCGCATGTTTTACCCTCTGGTTTCTCCCAGGCCCATCCAGCAGTGAGAGTCTTACCCCGACCACCAGCTCCACCAGCAACAGCAGCAGCAGCACCACGACCACCGAGGAAATGCGCCCCATCAAAACAGAACCCGGGCTCTCATCTCACTATGGGCACCCCAGCCCTGTTTCTCAGGTACAGAGGGGAGGTATTGGCAGTGGGGAAAAAATGGGAAATAGGATTGTAGACATGAGGAGAGCATCCTCAAAACTTTACATAGGTACTTATAGACAAGAATCTGAAGGGAGGCTGCAGGACAAGGTGGAGAGAGACTACTTGCAAGGGTCTGGAGTGATAGGACAAAGGGGAATGGCTTCAAACTGAAAGAGAGCAGGTTTAGATTGGATATTGTAAAGAAATTCTGCCCTGTGAGGATGGTGAGGCCCTGGCACAGGTTGCCCAGAGAAGCTGTGGCTGCCTCTGGATCCCTGAGGTCAGGCTGGATGGGGCTTGGAGCAACCTGGATAGTGGAAGGTGTCCCTGTCCATGGCAGGAGTGGAGCTGGATGAGCTTTAAGGTCTCTTCAAAACATTCTGTGTTTTAAGAATTAGAAGAAAAGGGAAAGAGGAGGAAAGAGGCTGCCCAGAGTGTCCCACATAGGCTGCAATCTCCAGCCCTGCAGCAAATCCACATTTTTACAACAGCACCAGCCTACACTAAAGGGATTCACATGGTCCTCTAAGGTTTGAAGCATTTTTCACAGCATTCTCCTTTTTTCATAGGCATTCTCAGTCTCTGCCATGTCTGGACATGGATCATCCATTCACCCTGCGATCTCAGCTCTGAAGCTTTCCCCCCAGGCTTACCAGTCAGCCATGAGCCAGTCTCCCCAAACCAGCTCCAAACAGGACTCCTGGAACAGCCTGGTGCTGGCTGAGAACCACGGGGACATCATAACTGCATAACCTGGCCCTTTCCCTATGAACTCCAGGCTGATCCGCTTGAGAGATGAAGATGCTACATAATCAAGTCAATGTTGTCTCCACCTCCCCTGCTTTCCTGACTTCTCTTCCATTGTGAGATGTTCCAACAAAGAAGTAAAGACAACTTATCCAAAGTGTAGGGGAGTTCTTAAGAAATGAACAGAGAAGACTCAAATCTCAGAGTAACTCAAAGATTTGAAGCCTTTCAACATTTTGAGCCTCTCTATTTGACTGTCACCACTTACTACGAAACAGCCAGAAACACAGAGATGAACACAATTCTTCAGCTTTATTTAACATTTGACATTTTAAGATTCAGACAATGGTGGAGCAGAGACACTTCTTCTGTCACCACCTATTCTTTTCCCAAACAGAAGAAAATGCTGTTGTCTTCTCATGACCCAAATTCAGTGATCTTCCACCAAATGGAGCCAGTTCCAGGGCAGTTTGCTGAACAGACTTCACTAGATTCTTTAGTGGCTTTAGTGGATTTGATATGATGTAGGGCAAAGAAAAAAAAAAAAGAGACATACCCCTTCCTCCTCAGCTCACACATGTAGAGCATTGTCTTTATTCTCCTAGATGGTCTGGAAAGTTCATTAATGTCCATATTTAATAGTAACTCCTTTCCTATTTATCACTACAAAATTGTAGGACTGTGTTTCTAAAAGGTTGTTGGCTGAGCCTGGAGCAGATCTGTCCAAAGTCAAAGGGGGATTTTGGATGAAGGAACCTTCTGGAAGAAGGTGGATGAGACCCATGCTGGTCATCAAATCCTGGAGGAAATGGCTGGGCTCTTCCCTGATGGATAGCAACAAGCCAGGCTTAAGAGATGATTCAAGAGCACAGCAAGTGAAAGATGCTCTTCTAATGCTGCTGTGCCATTGCTTTTCAGACAGATAATTTAATTATTGTGCCTATTTCTATGTTGGTTTGGATGCCACTGATGAAATCTGACTGTCAATTATTTTTGGCTGTACTGTTAGTGCCCACTTTCCCTCTAACAGCTGGCTCATGACCATTTCCCACATCTAATCCTTTAGGATTTCACTTTTTTGCAACAAGCAGTGGCTTCAGCCCCTGCTGGAGGTGGCAGCGGCTGTTTTCTTTATCAAGCATGTGAACAGACTTGCTTGCCTGCAAGAGAAGCACAACTCCATTAAACAAGACTCGACTGTTTGCTTGCCCATAAGGCTTTCAGCTACCAGGGAATCCTGGCAAATGGAGTTGGTAGAGATACTAAGAGCCCATTGACTCATTCCCTTTTCCCAAAGGGATCAGTCCTGCCTAATCCAGCCCTGACTGCTCTGCCTCTGGTTTAACAAACTCAAACTCCAGCACAGCAGATGCCACAGCTCCCCTGGGCAGTCCAAGTGCTTCACCAGGTGGTTCCCATGATGTTTGCATCAACATTTCCAAGGAAGCCAGTCCACGCAGAGAGTTCCTGGGAGACCTCATCCTGCAAGATTCTTCACTCTTGTTTTTGTCTGCTCCCAAGCTCTGTTACCCTTCTTGCCTTCCCAGCTCCTCTCTTTTCCTCCCTGCATCCAGAACTCAAGTACAGAACTACAAGTGAAAAATCTCTAAGGGGGATTTTGCAATGGTCCCAAATGTGCCACCCTCTGTTTCCCACTGTTTAGCATTCCCATAAGGAGTGGTCTTCCACAGAAACTAAGGAAGATGGCTTGGTGAAGAGGAGAGCCATGACAGGTTTGAAGCAAAACAATGGCATTTTGTTGTCCTTGTTTGAAGTCACCCTTTTCCTCCCGGTGGTGTGAAAGCTTCTCTAAGGAGAAGGATTCGACTGGACTGGTTGTGACTGGAGAGTCCCGGGCTCTCCTACATTTCCCGTTCTCTCCATAGCTCAGATTTGCAGGGTTTTGGGGGGGTGACAGAGCCTCCACACTCCCTAGAGTAAAACACCATGGCAATGATGCCATGGGAACAGGTGGGTGGTGTTTGCACCAGTTCCCACTCTGTCTTGCAGAGCTAAGGTAGTTTAGCATTATTAGTGCTAATTACAGATGAGGGAAAGACATTCATGAAACATGAATAAAGAGAAATTAAATGTTCTGATTTCATTCAGACTTGCTGGGCTTTCGAGAAGAGGCCAGAAATAGCACTGAAAAATATTAATTTGAGGTGAAAACACAAAGGTGTTTCTCCATTGGCAGGAAAATCTTTAGCCAAACTCCTCCTGGAAGTAAATCCCTTTGTAAATGGCAGTCGAGCTCTCCTGGGATCTGGCTGTGAATTCCTGGCCATAACACAGCAGCCTGCACCAGAAAATGCCACGTGGCTCATGCCAAATTTTGAGATACCCAGAACTACTCTGGGAAGTCTAAGAGGGGGTGGAGCCTCCTTGGGAGGATTAAAAGTCCAGACCAACGACACCTCCATTTCTCTTTCCATCTGGAGGCTCAAAGTGGCTCTATCTTCCCCTCCCTATTGCTGTGCTTCTCTTCCTTGCCTCAAAGCCAAATTCCCCAGTGGATTTTTTTTTTTCACTCAGAGATGCCTGAAAGAACTCTGCTTATAATTCCAGAAGGAAAAATCCCTGCAGAGCATATCTGCCTTATGTCCCCTTGGTAGAGATTTATGAACTGGATTTTAGCCTTCCTCAAAGCCTGAAAAACAATTCTTGAAACAGAGTGAGAAGCATTTACAAGTCCTTGTAACAGAACAAGCAGAACAGAACAATCTGCTTTCAAAAGGTGAAGCTCTGGGGGCTGTGAGGACAGCTTTAGGGGTAGAGGACAACTCTTTAAGGGTAGAAGTTAGTTCTTTGGTCCCCCTTTCTGCACCAGAAGCAGAAGTTCGGATACACCAGATTCTGTGGTTCTTTTCAATTACCCAAAACTGTTGCAGAGCTGCTGTTGGCCCGAGAGATTTTGTCTTTTTCAGGCTAATGCTGATATCAGGATGGTGAGAGACTGACCTCAGAAGCAGCGTCACCACTTCAGGTGGGGTACAAACACACCATCATTGATGGGTTCCCTTCTTCAGAGCTTCTAATGACCAAATTACAGAGTAATTTAACTCAGAAGGAATGAGACCAGGTCTCTCAAGGCCCTATTCAGGCAACTTTTGAATATTCCCAAGGATAGAAATCCCACCACCATTCTGGGTTCCTGTTCCAGTGTTTGACCAACCTCATGCTGGAAACGTTTTTCCAAGAATCACTGGCAAATTAATTGCTCACATTTGGGGATTCCCATGTAAGGAGTCACTGTGGGAGGATGAACGTGGTCTCCAAGCCCAGGAATCACTCAGAGCCACATCTTGCAGGTAGGAGCTGGGATGGCCAATGCAGGATGGCAAACTCCAGAAGTGACAGACCAAGGGATACACACAGGACAAGAGGATTAAAGTGCCTCCACTTTCAGCTCCTTCCAGCAAGAGCTGACAATTACAAAACTCCAGGTTCCACCTGAGCTCTGCTTTCCTGCCTGTGATGGGGGAGGCAGTTAGAGCCTACTTTGGGATTGAATTAGATACAGTTATTAGAGACTCATTAAGGCAAAGTAATTATTGATTTTATAATGGTTTTTATTGCTGGAGAACCTAGTGAGATCCATACCAGGTCCTACACAAAGACAGGACTGAGAACTATCCCTTCCTTGAGGAGCAAGAGGGAAGGACCCACTCCTGCAAAACACCTCAGTACATTTAAAACTCATTTTTGGGATTTGTTCCCCTTGAGATCATCCCTAATCAGAAAAATTTTGATTCTGAAGGGTTTACAACACAAGGTTTAGTTGTATCAAACCAGACCTTGGCACTGGCCCAATGGCCACCAAGGTGAGATGGGCAGATGAGAACCAGGACAGGGAGCCAAGAAAGGTCATTTAACCACTTCTAAATGTCTTTGCTCTTTGTGGAAGTGCAGTATCTTGATTGACTTCAGTTATTCTTTGTAAATTGATCAGACAAAATCCACAGATCACTTGCAATCTTATGGGCTTGGATGGAGAGGGTGCAATTAGAAGGAGCTCAGGAATATTGCAAGAGAGCTTTAAAACCAATCAACAACTCTCAATGTAACATTGAAGCTGTGACTATGTCCAGGTGGTGTTTTGTTTTGTCCTTTTTTTTTTTCTCCCCATGTATAAATTTTGAAACTTCCCAGGTCATCTGGGAAGGTCTCATGGAAACAGACACTTATTTGTAAGGGGGAGAGGGAAACCAACCAACTGAACAAGCTGTAATTATTTAAAGATGTAAAATACATCTATTATGAAGTAGTATGGCTACCAATCCACGTAACTTCTACACCTTTAGAACTAATGGAAATAAAACAATGATAATAAAACCAAAAGGTTTCTGCTCGACTCTGTCTACCCTTGAAGGCGTCTTGGAGAGGGCAGGGGGTAAATGATAAAATACTGAAAACACGAAATGCACCTGGAGAAGAAATGGTGAAGTGGGTCCTGTCCCAGAGACCTCACAATGAAAGAATTAAAAGGAATTTTAAGTCAGAAAAGATGAGATCATGTTTCTCAGAGCCCTCTTACAGTCAAATTTTGAACATACCCCAAGATGGAAACCCCACCACCTCTCTGGGTTCCTGTTCAGCGTCTGACCACCCTCATGGTGGAAAAGTTTTTTCAAATCACAGAATATTAAGGGGTTGAAAGGGAGCTTAAAGCTCATCTAGTCCCACCCCTGCAATGTGCAGGGACACCTTCCACTAGACCAGGCTGCTCAAGGCCTTACTGAACCTGGACTTTGACACTTCCAGGGATGGGGGAGCCACAACAACATTGGGCAACCTGTTCCAGTGTCTCACCACCCTTAGAGTTAATAATTTCTTCCTAATATCTAATCTAAATTCCCCCTCCTTCAACTTGCACCCATTACTCTTTGTCTTATGTAAAATTCCTATATAATAAATATTAGATTATTAATGAGAACCAAAATATTTGGTAAATTAATTGCCTAGACCTGGGAATTCCTAAGCAATGAGTCGTTGCAGGAGAATCAATATTGTCTCCAAGCCCCAGAGCCACACAGAGCACCCTCCTAGATGTAGGATTTGGGATGGCCAACACAGGATGAAAAACTCAGAGGTGACAGACCCAGCTTGGAGCAACTCAAAGCCAGGCTTGATGGGACTTGGAGCAACCTGGCCTAGCAGAAGGTGTGCCTGCCCATGGCAGAGAGGTGAAACCGGATGATCTCTAATGTCCTTTCCAACCCAAATCAGTCTGTGATAATGATTTTGATAAAAAGGAGGAAAAGCCCCAGTACTGGTAGCACCCCGAGCACAGCAGAGAGGGGAAAGCCTTTGGGGGCACTTAAAAACCATAATGACTTCGCTTTTTTGGTCTTCCCACTAACTTTTACTCAGTAAGCCTTTTTCAGCCTGAATGCTTCCAGCTGAAACCAGAGAAAACACCCTCGAGCCGAAATCAGGCCGTCAGCAAGGGCTGTGCTTAGCCACGTCCCACTCCGTAGGGACACAGCCCTCCTCTAGGCACCCAATCACCCTGCCAGGTACTGCCCAGCTTCCTTCCCAGTCCAACCAGTTTACAGACCGGTACAACTGGTGGGACGAGGGAGACCAGTATTTAGAACCTGCCCATCTCTGCTCTGGCAGCCAACCGGGGAGCTCCCCTTCTATTTGGTGGGGGGGCGGATCTTCCACCCTTATAAAAGGAAGTGGGTGGAAGAGGTTTGGTGTAGGAGGTGTTCGGGGTCGGTAGAGGTGCTTTGGGGGTGGCTGGGGGCAGAGGGAAGGCAGTGAAGGATGGGGGTGAAGGCTGCCCAGCCTGCTCCCCAAATGGGTGTACAAGATGGGCCTGGGGAGAGCAGTGGATGAGAGCTGGATGCAGGAATGGGGAGCTTCGGTGGGGGGGGAAAGCAGTGGGTGCCTTCAGTGCCCTGGGGCGATGTGGGTGAGAATGGGGTGGGAGCTCTGTGCTTGTTTCCTTAGGATGGCTGCGAATTGATGCTTGGCTGAGTGTGAGAAGATGGAGAGCTCTGCACCCCCTGACTGCATGGAGAGGGTCAGAGCTGTGCCTTGAAGTCCCTGCAGGAGCCTTGCCCAGGGGTGTAAGGTCACAGGGAGCCTTCCTGCAGTCCCTGGGTGCAGGCAAAGCTGCATGAGCCTTGTCCTTGCTCTGTTCTGCTGTGGGTGCTGGGCTTTTGTCTGGGCACAAGGACTGGGAATGAGCCCATACAGGGAGAGGCTTTTTCCTGGAGGCCTGGCTCCCTGCCCCAGACCTGCAGAGGTACTAGCCTAGGTGGCCATGCTCATGGTGAGATGGGTGTCTTGCCCTCAGAGGGCTGGGGATGGTTTTCCTCCTCTTCCTCCTTGGAGAGGGGAGCACTCTGGATGAGACTGAGGTGGGTCTGGAATAAAAACATGAAGGAAAGATGTACATGGAGATAAGGGAATCAGGTACATGAGATAAGGATGGCAGATGCTGGTGGTTTTGGTGTGCTGGGGAGCAGGGCAGTCTTCCCTCTTGAGGAGGAGTGTTCCTTTGCTGTTAGACAGGCTACAGCTGTGGCAGTGTGAGCATTAATGCCTTACAGAGGTCCCAGCACTTCAGTCCCTCCCAAAGAGCCTGTGGAGAGCTGACTTAGCAGCAGTCAGAGCTCTGCTGGTGATGAACTTCTCTGGGCTGTATGAGCTGTCCTGGGGATCAATCTGTGCTGCTTGACATGAAGCTGGTGCCTGATAATCAGACTCCTTGGATCTGGGGATCCAAACTGCTGCCGGTGCCTTTGGCAGCAAAAGCATCTCTCTAGCTGTCTCTTGATCAACATAACATGCAGATTTCTTGGATAAAACTGGAGCAGGCCTGTGAATAATCATCACATGCCCTTGAAGGCAGAGGACTAAAGTTCAGTCTTTTATCTTTGCTAAATCTAGTTTTGATGACCAGTCAATATCTGTACCTGGATCTAACATTAAATTAATGTTCCCTAACACGTTTTCCTCCCGAGCCCTTCCAAAAGGGATTTGGTTTGTGCTGCAGCACAGGAATGTCTGGCATGAGGTGGGAATGGCTCCTCTGGTTGGGGACCCTGGGATTGCTGTTGATTTTTCTCATCAAACTTTCTCAGAGCTGTGCCAGGTGCCTCAGAGCCCCGTACTGTGTGCTGCGGAGCTTGAAGCTGAGCTTCTGATCAGTGCTGGTCTCTGGGATTAGTCTTCAGGGAGAACTGGAGCTGTGGGATGAAAGCCAAACTGAGCTTTTCTTGTACACCCACAGCCAGCAGAAGTCCTAGAAGAGCTACAAGTGACTGGGGCTCCATGCCAGAAATAACTCCTTATGTATTGGTGTGACTTCTTGGAAAGAACTGCAAGATGGTGCTGCTTTATCTCTCCCTCATCCAGAGCCTTCTGTTCCCAGTTGCTGTTAGCAGAGTGTAGGAATGCTCCCCAACTGGTTCCATGCACTGCAGTCAGTGGGGCAAGCAGTGGGGTGGAGATGGTCTAATTCCAGGCCTGATCTTTCCATGGGAGCAGCACTTCCCATGGTGTATTGGGAAAAAGATGGGTCACTGGCCTATGCTGATTCTGGGTCACTAATCATAAAATCACAGAATGAAATGAGTTGAAGGGACCTTAAAGATCATCTACTTCCAACCCTTCCTGATGTGGGCAGGGAAATCTTCCACTGCCCCAGGAAAAACAGACTTTGGGAGATTCCCCAGGCCAAATTCCTGCTCGTAGTATGAAAACTGCCATTGGAGTATGTTGTTCAGGGCTGAGTTGGGTTAAATTATATGTATTCACTAGGATGGAAACTCTTCCACCTCTCTGATCCTATTTATCTTCATGGATGTTTCCACAGGTATTTAAGGAGGAAAATTGGGAGAGTGTTTTGTGTATTTGTGAGTTACAGCTTCCCTTCAAGTCTAGGGCAGAATGTGACAAAGACCTGCTAATCCCTCTGCAGCTGCTGAAGATGCCAGAGGGCCCCTCAGTGAGGAAGTTCCAGCTGCTGACCTCCCCTTTTGTGGGACAAGTGGTGGTCAAGGTGGGGGGAAGCAGCCAGAAGCTCAATGTCAATGACCTGAATGCCCTGAGGCTCCAGGACTCCCAGGTGAGCTGTGCTGCAGTTGAATTTACAAATCCTTGATAAGTCTGAGGGAAGTCACCACTGTCCCACACCTGGGTGACAGAAGGTGCAGAATCTGTGAATGTTTCACCTGGCTAAGTAGAGGTGTCTGTGCTGTGGGCACTTGTCAGAAGTCACACGAGGTCAGTTCTGCTGGGGCTTCACTGGCCTGACACCCCCAGATGATGATTTGGACCTGACTGGCCAAACCCTGGTGCAGCCCCACCTTGGATTAAAGGTGGGGAGCAAAATGAAAAGCATGAAATGCACCCAGCACAGAGTGGGAAGATGAATCAAAATGATAATGACAAATTTCAAACCCCTGAGCATGTGTCATGGTGGGCCTGATGGGAGCTCCTGGCAGGGATTCAGAATTGAGTGCATCTGAACACCTTGTTCTTCAGGCAGACAAAGAAAAGAATCTGCAAGATTCCAAGACTCCAGCTCTGATGGGAATGGCTTGGATACTCGTGATTCCCATGTTCAGGGTGGACTGATGTGCCCTCCCATGGAGGTTGCAGAAAATAAGTCACTTGCATGGAAACAGCCAGAGATTTTATCTCTGGAAGTGTTCAAAGTCAGGTTGGATGAGGGCTGGGCAACCTGGACTAGTGGAGATGGTCCTTGCCCACAGCTGGGGGCTTGGAATGAGATGAGCTTTAAGGTCTATTCTAACCCAAGTGTTTCTAGAAAGCTATGATCCTTTATAGATCATCAGCACATCCCACTTCTTTTCTCAGGTTCATGGGAAGAACTTATACCTGGCATTTGTGGCAGCTGAAGAGACAGAGACAGAAGAGACAGCGCTGCAAAGACAGGCTGCTTGTGGGGCACACTGTCCTGCCCAGGGACATCAAGGACAGGTTGGTGCTTCACAGCCCCATTCCCAGGATGAGGAGATGCAGGAACCCCAGCACTCAAGACCTGAAGAAGCCCCAGAGGCAGCAGAGGGTCGGGGCAATTGGCTGCGCATCCACTTTGGCATGTTCGGCAGCGTCCGGGCAAACGAGTTCTCGAGGGCAAACAGAGCCAATAAAAGGGGGGACTGGAAGGATCCTGTGCCCAGGTATTTACTCTTTTCTCCCAAACGAAATCTGTGTGGGAATGCTCTGAGCCTTGATTTTCAGTGATTATTTTTAAGGCATGAGGTGAATGTTGGGTATGTTCAACCAGAGAACCCACAGTGGAATTGTAGGATGCAATTGCCTGGGGATTATAGTGCCAGCTCTGCTAAAATTTTTGTCTTGAAGAGAGAAGTTTTAGGATGCCAGGCTGAATCATGCCCTAAAAATGCCAGTTTCTCCCAATTATGTGGGTTTTTTTTAAGCTGTGGATAAATAGCAAACATCTCATACACCTGGAATCACAGACAGGAGTGATGCTGTTGAAGGCAGCACTGAATTGAGAACATGGCTCTGGCTTATGTCCTATATCCCACTGGAATTGTACAGAGCAAGGGGAACCAGCTTCCCAGAGAAGCTGTGGCTGACTCTGGATCCCTGGAAGTGTCCAAGGTCAGGCTGGACAGGGCTTGGATTAACCTGGGATAGTGGGAAGTGTCCCTGCCCATGGCAGAGGGTGGCCCAAGATGATCTTTGGGATCGCTTCCAACCCAAACCATTCTATGATTTTTTTGAAGGATGACTTTATTTCTAGGCACATTTTTTTGGTGCTACTTTTAACATTAATTTCTCTGATTTGTGGACTGTCCTGCTGGGGCCTTGGTAATCCAGGGTCCCAGGGCAGCAGAAAGAAACTTTCCCCCAGTTGTGTGGGTTCAACACCAAGCTTCATGGCTGCAGTCATCAAAGATGCCACCTTGCCTTGAGACAGTGGCCAGCTGCAGAGTATAACAAGTAGCTCAGAGTTGTTTCTGATGAGAGACTCCCAACTTCCCTTCTTCTCCCAGGCTGGTTCTGCACTTTGAGAGTGGAGGCTTCCTTGTTTTCTACAACTGCCGGATGCTCTGGTGCTCCTCTCCGAGGGCTGACCCTGCTTCTGACATCCTGTCTGTGGAATTCCACCGTGGCCGGGCGCTGCATGCCCTCCGTGCACCCGATCCAGTCTGCTACACCCTCCTAGACCAAAGATACTTTTCAGGGCTGGGTGAGTTTCAGGGAATAAGGGCAGAAGGAGAAATGGAGGAAGGTGGGTCGGATGTCTACAGATGCAGAAGTGCATGTCTGAGCAGTTTTCTCTTTAGTCTAAGAGCTTCTGGTTGAGGGCATGTGGTCATCTTCAAGGTCTGTAATAACAGTAGAGGGAAGAGAACCTCTTCCAGTCCAATCCCAGTTCTAAATCTACTCTTTGGATGCCACCTCTGGTACAGGGAATGATGTTGCTGGCTGTGATCCTTGAGGCAGAAATCCCAGTTTGGAGCCAGCAACCTCATTACCTTAATGAGAAATATCCTTACTGTCTCCTTGTTTCTGGCCCCTTCCAGGGAACATCATTAAGAATGAGATCTTGTACCTGGCCAGTATCCACCCGTTAACACCAGGCTCCCTCTTGGCTCTCTCAGATCTGGAGCGTCTGCTGGACTGTGCCGTTCAGTTCAGCTCTGAGTGGCTGCACAACAAACTGAGTGGCCAAGGGCTGCACCCCCAGGTGTACCAGAAGGAGCAGTGTCCCCTGGGGCATCCCCTGATGAAGGGCATTTTTGGACCCTCGGGTGGCTTCAAGAGACTGACGTGGTGGTGCCCTCAGTGCCAGCCTGCAGTGCTCCCAGGGGATGGGCATCCTTCCCCAGTCACTGAGTGAATTGTCCTGCAGTGTGCTGGGTGGTCTCTGATCCATGTTCTTCGTTGTCCTAGAAGGCCTCTGTATTTTTTTTTTTTTTTTGGGGGGGGGGGGTGGCTGTTGAGTTTGGCCCTTAGGGAGTTGGCAGAGTTAAGCACTCAGTGGAGGACCCCTGAGGAGTGGCTGCAGAAAGGAAAAAGTGGATGTTCATTTTTTTGTTGTTGTCAGGGTGGCACAGCAGTGTAAAGAGTTTGATCAGTTCTGAGGTGTTTGGTTGATCTGTTCAGGTGGTAGTGGATGGGAAGTGTAAAGGGTTAAGCAAGGGATTGCTGTGGTCTGAAGTGACCCTATCCCTTGACCCTGGAGGAGTCAGCAAAACAGAGGATATCCCTCTGCCTAAACAGTTTGATTAATTAGGAATTAAATAATCCTGCCTCTGTCTGGAGCTGAATGCCTGTGTGTGCTGGGCTGTGATTGGGTGTGGTTAAACATGAGGAGCTGTTCCCTGTGTCAGATCTGACAGGAGCATCTCCCTCCTTTCGTGTCAACATAGACAAAATATACGTCAGCAATGCTTGGTGGAGCTCATCTCTGCACTCACAGGCTTTAGCTTTGTGGCAAACTGCCAATCCAGGTATCATGGTCTAAATAAAATAAAAAAAATACAGTGTGTGACAGTGTTGCAAAAATCTCAGGATCTCCTAGGAAACCTGAAAGCAGAAAGGCTTGCACATAGAGCTGTGTGTCGATACACTAGGTGGGAAATGCTGCTGTCCTTTCTCCCTGGATTTGAGTTTAATAATAAATTGCTGACTTGTTGAGCAAAAAATAAAAGCTGGTATTGGAATTGGTGATGTTCATCTCCAGTGTATCTGTTCTGGCACTTTCTTGGTTAAAAACTGGGGTGTACATGGAAATTCCAGCTGTCTGGAATTGGTGCTGCCTGAAGGGTGGTACCAGTGAATTTCCTTAGCTGTGTAAGTTGTTCTCATTAATGGGAACTGGATTTAAACATGGATTGCAAATCAGCTGGGAATGCTGGAGGTAAACACCTCCGTTGTAGGCAGCTGCTTCCAAGTAAGACTTGCACAGCCTCTCCCCTGTGAGCTGCACTGGCTTTGAGTAGTTGCTCGTTATGGGATTGCTGAATAAACCAATTAATGGGATTATGGGGTGGTTAATGTCCCTTCTACAGGGCCCTCCCAAAACAAAGAGTCTTAGAATATCCTGAGTTGGAAGTGACCCACAATGATGCTCAAAGCTCAACTTCTGGAAGAAAATGCCTCACAAAAAAAAGAATCCCAAAAGCTGAATCTTGCACTTTGAAGGATGAGGATGGAGCTGGGTATGTGTTGGGTTCTCAGCACAGGAGCAAGGCAGAACGATGTTGAAACAAGTCCAGAGGTGGCCAGGGGATGGTCTAAGGACTGGAGCACCTCTGCGATGGAGACAGGCTCAGAGCTGGGGGTGTTCAGCGGGAGAAGGATCCAGGGAGGGCTCGGAGCCCCTTCCACTGCCCTGTGGGGCTACAGGAGAGCTGGAGAGGGACTAGGGACAGGGGATGGAGGGACAGGACACAGGGAATGGCTTCCCACTGCCAGAGGGCATGCTTAGATGGGATATTGAGAAGGAATTCTTCCCTGCAGGGGGAGTGGGGATAGAATTCCCAGAGACTCTGTTGACTTCTCCATCCGTGGAACTGTCCAAGGCCTGCTTGGACGGGGCTAGGAGCAACCTGCGATAGTGGAAGGTGTCCCTGTCGATGGTAGGGGGTGGGACTGTAAGGTCTTCACGCTCCCGTCCCACCCCAACCCTTCCGTGCCTCCATGGCGGCGCCGCTCCCCTCACGCTCACACGAGGGGCTTCGGGGCCGCCGACTCCTTCCCGCTCCGCCTGTGCCGACGCGCGCCTCCGCCAATCAGCGCCCGCCTACGGCCGTCACACCAGCCGCGCCGGCTTCCTATTGGGTGTCGCTGCCCTGGTGCGAGCGCGCCTTAGCCAATCGGCGCCGCGCCCGCCCCACCGAGCGATGTGCCGAGCGCTGTGATTGGCTGCAGGGCGGGGCTGGCGCGGCCCCGCCCGTACCCGGTTAAGCGGCGGGCGGGGGGGGCGGCGGGAGCGCGCGGCGGCGGTGGCGGGGTCTGAGCGCGGCCCCCATGGAGCTGCTGCGGAAATGGCTGGGCCACCCCGAGGACATCTACAACCTGCTGCGCTTCAAGATGGGCGGCTACCGCGCCGTCATGCCGCGGATGGACACGGTGAGAGGCGACGGATGCGCGGGCGGCGGGATGCGCTTCGCTGTCGCTGGTGCGCGGTGTTCCCGGTGGGGAGCGGGGCACCGGAGGAGGAGGTGGGGGGCACTGTCATGTCCAGGCGCGGATACAGTGTTGCCATGGGTGACCATCTCCTCTCCAGCGTGTATAGGACGTGCCCGGCTTTGTGCACCTTGTGTGCGTCTCGGTGCTTCCCGGTTGCACCGGCTCCGGGCATCTATCGCATTGCTCGTACCCTGCGTGCATCCCACCGGCTCCGGGCTTCCCACGGGTTCCGGGCATTCCACCGGCTCCGAGCATCCTGTGCACTGGTGCATCCCGTGCATTGGTGCATCCCACCGGCTCCGAGCATCCCTACATTGCTCGGTGCCGGTACCCCGCGAGCATCCAGCCGGCTCCAAGGACACTTGCACTGCTCGGTGCCGGTTCCCGTGCCGGACATCTCAGAGCCCCGGTGCTACCCGAGCATCCTTTGCATTGCTCGGTGCCGGTATCCTGCGAGCATCCCACTAACTCCGAGCACCCCGCCGGCTTTACCCTTCCCGTGCATTGCTCGGTGCCCATACCCGCACGCATCCCATCACTTCCGAGCATCCCTTGGCACTGCTCGGTGCCGGTACCCTGCGCGCATCCCCGGGTCTCCGGACATCGCTGTCCGTACATGGCAGCGTCTCCGGTCACGGCGCGGTGGCGGAGCCGGGATGGGGCGGGTTAAGGGGCGGGTTTCGAGCCGGGGGAGGAGCGGAGCCGAGCGGCCGCAGCCCCCCGGTGCCCCCATGGCGGCCGGCTGCCGTGCCGTGTCCGTGCTGCGGCGGACACTGACCCTGTCCCCGCCGCGGGACACCCCTCGGGCAGCGGGCCGGCGCCGGGGACGCCATCATCATCATCGCCATCATCATCCTCAGCAGCAGCAGCGCTGCGGAGCCCCCGCCGCACCCCCGGCCCCTCCGCCCGCCGCCCCCCGCCTCCAACCCGCGTCCCGCTCTACCCCGCTCTTCCCGCAGGACTCGCTGGGATGTGGCCTCCGCACCTGCTACCGCTACCTCAACCAGACCAGCCGCAGCTTCGCCGCCGTCATCCAGGCTCTGGACGGAGAGCTGCGGTGAGCAGGGGGGATAGCGGGGGCCCGGGGAGGGGGTGCGGTGATTCCCTGGCACTGGGGGGTGATGGGGTGCCACCCCAGCACTGGGGATCCTCGGGAGGGAGTGGGCGCAGCTTTGCCCCCGACACAGGGAATCCCCTGGTGATGGTGGGGGTAATTCTCCTCCCGGGGAGGTGGTAGGTACAATGCCACCCCAACACCGGGGTTCCCTGGGAACTTAGGGGGTGCAGTGGCCCCCCTGTTTCAGGTCTCCCCAGGAGTTGTGATGCCCCCCAGTACCAGAGCTGGTCCATGCAGTGCCCCCCAAACACCGTTTTTCTCTAGTGGAGCTGCTGGGAACACGCTCTCTCTCCCATCAGGAGCTGTCTGGACTCGCTCAGTTCAGCCCCACCCCTTGCAGCAGAACGTGGGGCTTTTCACGTCCCAGCTGGCTATACCACATCCCCCCTCCGTACCACATCACCCCCCCAAACTGGGTCTCTGGGCTGAGCCTCCTGGCCAGCAGACTGTTAAACACAGGGCCTGGCAGTGTGCCGTGTGTGACACCCTGGGAATGTGTCCTGGTGGTGCCAAGGCTGGCGCTGGACAAAGGCTGGAGGGAGGAGATGAGAAAAAACCTGGGACTGACCAGGGGTCTGGGCCTTTCCTGGGAGGTGCTTTTGGAAGCAGCTGCCTCGAAACCTGCACAGTTGTCACAGGGGGGTTGTTGCACACTCAGTTTTTACTGCGCAGATTTTGCTGCCCTGTGCAGAAAAGCTTTAGATGGGAATAGTAACAGAGGATGTAAAGCTCAGCTGGCCAGAGGGCCTCATGCCATGTAGTTATTCCCCATATAATTCCTTATATTCATTTGGCAATTACTGATTTCAGTTTTTAAATCCCTAGTTAATCCCAAGATGGGTTGATGATCAAATTTAGGGGTTCTGGAAGTTGCTCAAGACACGTCAGATGGCTCTGCTGAGCAGTTGCAGGCACCATCCCGAACACTGGGTGGTCTGTGGGGTTTCTGAGCTCTGGTTTGGCATTTTGGATGGTGCCCCATAGCTGTGTCCAGTGTTTATGAAATGGTGTTTGCAGCCCAGTTGACAGGAAAGGCAGAGAAGTTCAGTGGTTTGGCTGGAATTGCGTGGAAAAGTACAAGTGGGGCCAAGAATTAAGATTTTTATTTTCCATGCTTTTTCTGTGTAGGAATTAAGAAATTAAAAAACAACAAATGAAAACACTCTGAAACCTGTAAGCAATGTGTCTGCCCTGTGCTTGCCTCAAACTTCATGCAGTTCATTTTGTCTGTCTTTGTTGTCCTTTAATCCTTGCCCTGCAGCCTGCTGGAATTAGGATCACCCTTCAGGCTACAGAAACTTCTGCCTGGCATCCCAAAAATGCTCTTGCCTGATCTTTGCAACCCGCGTTGGGCAGGGATGGTGGCTGGATTAGAGCTGGCTCAGTAGTGGATCAGGAGAGACTAATTTTCAAATTTCCCAGGAGTTCCACTGGAGAATATGGGGACAAACAAGGGAAGTACAAAATAGGGAGGATAGAGAAATAGGCAGAGCCGCAGCTTTGCAGAAGGAATTAATTATGCTGGATCAAAAAAGTGCTTGCATTGGTGTTGGAGTTCAGCTGAGCCCCTTTGGTTACAGATAGGCCCTCTCAGAAGGGCTGCTGGAAAATGGGGAACTTTTGCAGGAGCACTTGGAGCAGTGCTTCCCTGACCAGACAGGGTATTGGTAGTTGAGCTGAAATGTCTGGTTCCTCCTTTCTTGTTTTTTTTTTTTTTTTTTTTTTGCCCCATAAACCACCTGTTTTGCTGGCCAGAGCCCTGTCCAGCTCGTGGCACCATGGTTAGGGCGTTTTCTGGGAAGGTGGGAGGCTCAAAACTGCAGTTTCATCCATGGCTGAGCCAACAGCATCATAACTGCTGCTGGTGGAAAAGAGTTATGATCCGAGCTCAGAGCTCCTCTCCTGGTGATGGAGAGGAGAAGAGGAATGCTCCTGCCTCTCTGCTGCCAGTTTCATGGTCCTGCCTGCCTCTGGAACTCTTTAGGATCTGTTCCTGAATGTTCAGCAGAGGCTGCATGTCTTGGCAAGGAGAAGGGAGACCTGCTTACCTGGGCAGGAGGGAGCTGCACTCAGGACAGGTCTAGAGCTTGAGCTCTGGAAGATCCAGACTTGTTCTTTGGAACTGGGTGCTTCCATTTGCGCCCTGTCCAGCCTGACCTTGAATGTTTCCAGGGATGGGGCATCCACCACCTCTCTGGACAACCTGTGCCACAGCAAAGAATTCCTTTGATTTGCCAAAATTGCCAAGGATCTAAATTCAGTACGTGATAGAAGTCAGGGAGGCGGGTGAGGTCTGGATGCAGAATTGGAGTTAATGAGTGTGCTGGTCTCTGGAACTACTGCTGGCTCTTCCCTGGGCATGATGCCCCTGTGAGTGGTGCCTCTGGGATGGCATTCCAGGGTCTGCTCTGCCTCTCTGGGTGGCTCCTGGAAGCGGGTTGGAGCCTTGGGCACTTGCATCCTGTTGGATGAACGTTTGCAGCCCGGCTGGAATGGAAAAACTCAGTCATGAAAAGGAAAAAGAGCACGAGAGAGCTGGTCATGTGGTTTGACAGGGGTGTTAAATACCCTTCTAATCAAGGAAAAAAAGCCAAATTTAACAGTATTGGCTCTGAGAGCAAGTCAGTTTTCCCTGGATGCTTAATCACTGCTTGTACGTTGTCATTCCAGGAGTACAGCACTGCCACCTGGTAATTAGCATTTAAACAGACCAAGCCTCTTTCCATTTGTTAAACAATTAATAAATGCCTTGTCTCCTTGGCGTATATCCCTGTGCTCATGGAGATCTGGGATTATTTTATATAAATCCTAGAATTGCAAACAGCATTTCTTGCCATCATGACTTGGTTTTGGGGGGTTTTTTTAGGTGATTTTTTTTTTTTCCCTTCACCTGCAGAATTGTGGAGGCAGCGATGGAGAAGGAAGCAGGGATGGTAGAGGCAGGGATAGGGAAGGCAGGGGTGGTGAGAGCAGGAGGGAAGGTGGCTCTTCAGCAGCTTCCTGCTGGGGTGCTGGGACACATGGACTGTTCCCAGTGTCTTGTTCCTGGAGATCAAAAATACAGGGTGATTTTGGCTCTTTCTGCCAGATCTAATATTCCTGTTGCACAGTGTGACCCCTGTATTCACCCCCCAACAGGATAAAAGGTGTCCAGAGAAGGGGAAGGGATTTTTTTCCCCCATTCCCTATTTTATATTCGCTTTTCCAAATAAGCTGACCTCAGGCTCTGTCCTCTGGGTGCAGGTGAGCACTGGCCTTGCTTGCAGGGCTGGATCTTCCCTGCTCGGGGAGCTCACAGCCTGACCCTTCCCTGATACACATCTTAGAAAACCCAAAATCTGTCGCAGTCAGACCCAGTACCAGCCGGCATTACAAAAATCATTTTGTAGCTCTCCTCATGAGGGAAAATTGTGGATTTCCTAACCTGGCTGATAACTTCCAAAGGCACCTAGGACCTGGCAGTGCCAGTGTGTGACATGTTGAGCTCAAAGTGCCTCTGCTGGAGGCTCTGTGGTTAATCCCAACTGTTTGTCCTGCCTCCCAAGTAAGAGATTACTGTTTTTTCTCCCCTCCCAGACATGCAGTCTGTATATTCTACCTAGTTCTCCGTGCCCTGGACACTGTAGAGGATGACATGAGCATCCCCTTGGATGTCAAGGTCCCGATGCTACACGAGTTCCACTCCCATCTCTACCAGCCAGACTGGAAGTACACAGAGAGCAAGGAGAAGGACAGGCAGGTGCTGGAAGACTTCCCAACGGTAAGGCAGCCTCCTCCTTGCTCCTTGTGGCACCTCTGGGTGCCTGGTTGTCTCCACATAGGGCCTGCAGAGCTTGTTCAGTCCCACAGCTTTTCCCAAGGGCTCCATCACCTGCCTGTGGGGCTGGGTGCCAAGCTGGGGTGAGGATCCCAAACATTGTGCAACGCTGTGAGCCAGAGGGGATCTGGCTGTGGAAAAGTGCCAGCCCTGGAAAGTGGCTTTTTGTCTCCTCTGCTGGAAGAGCTAAGGACCATTGTCTTGTGGAGAGAGATTTGGGGTTGTTACCAACCCAGTGCATTGCCTGTGTGCATAGTGGAAGGTGTCCCTGCCCATGAAAGAGGGTGGAATGAGATGAGCTTTAAGGTCCCTTCCCACCCAAACCATTCCATAATTCCATGATATAAGACAAAAAGCACCCTCACTGTTATTAGTAACAATATTGTGTTGATTTTTGTATTGCTGAGTTTTTAGAGTTTTTTCTTCACTCTGTTTAAGAAAAAATATAATCGTTCTGGTGAGGTGCATCTCATTCTCCAAGGATGTTCTGTTCTGTTAAAGTTTTTGCTTGACCAAAATTTTTTTACTTAAAATTTTAATTTATTCTACCTTTTCCAGGCTTTTCCTAGCAGTAGGAATGGGGTAGTTGTTTGAAGAACTGAGGTGTGTTGTGAGTTTGGATGCTCAGGTTTGGGGTGTCTGTGGCTGTGGCCTGTCAGAGGGTGGAATGTTACAGGGGATGTCTGTGTTGGGATTCTGGGTGTGTAGGGATACAATAGGTAATATCAGTGGCATGGCTTTAGAGGAGCTCTTGAGAAGGTGTTTGCAGCACTTTGCTGTTCTCTCTTGGTGTGTATGTTATTTATGTGACACAGTCCATGCTCAGGTGTGATTTTAATAATTATGGAATTGTAGAACCATGGAATTGTTGGGGTGGGACAGACCATAAAAGCTCATCCCATTCCACCCCCTGCCATGACAGGGACATCTTCCACTAGATCAGGTTGCTCCAAGCCCTGTCCACCCTGACCCTGAATTTTTTGGGGAAATTCACAGCTTCTCTGGGCATCCTCTGCCAGTGCATCATCACCCTTATAGTAAATAAAAAACCTTCTAATAATATTTCCTAGAGGTGCATTTGCAGGCTGTGCTCCTCTGTGTAGGGACTGAAGCCACAGAGACAGAAGCAAAGTGGATACATTTATTTTACAGACAAACCCTTGTTGCACACAAACCCTGGGCTGGCTTCAGTCACTCACTGTTGGAGAATAAAACTTAGCACAGTAAAACATGATGCTCCACAGTTCTGGGAAAAGGAAGATGCACTTTTAAATTTATTTTTTTTCCAGTGTGAAAGTGATGGAGACACTGCAGGTGTCCCTGCCTATGGCAGGGGGGGTTGGAACTAGAAGATCTTCAAGGTCCCTTCCAACCCAACCCACTCTGTGATTCCATGATCACGTTAGTGGACATGCAGTAGAAGGATTTCACACTTCCCTCGCTGCTTGATGCCTTTCCAGTTGTGCCACATGTGCCCTGTGAAGGCAGAGCTGGAGAGGGCTGGAGGGAACAGAGCTCCAGAAACCTCCCATGGGTCTTTTCCTGTGGCTGGTGTGATGGAATGCTCTCAAATTACAGAGGAAAACAGCTCTGTGTACCAAGTGCAGTCAGTTTTGTCCTGCAGCTCCCAGATGATACCAGTCCAAGGCCACAGAGCCTTCCCAAAGATTTTGCTGTGTCTGATCTCCTGCCAGAGACCATCCCATTTAGACTGGGAACAGGCTGAGCCTGAGCTCCAAGGACCTTGAAACAGCTCAGGTTGGGGGAGTTGTCCCAGATCTCCAGCCAGGACAGGATTAGAGCCTGGTAAACAGTATTTTTCTGATTTCTTAATAAATGTTGAGCTCTGCTGCTTTTTTTTTTATTATTATTTCCTGAGCACTCTTTCTGTTTTTACCCATGCTACAGATCTCCATGGAGTTCAGAAACCTGTCCAAGGTCTACCAAGATGTGATTTCAGATATTTGCCACAAGATGGGTGTTGGGATGGCAGAGTTTTTGGAAAAAAAGGTGGATTCTCAGCGTGAGTGGGATAAGGTGAGTCAGCCCAGACAGGAATGGACTGAGCATGAGTAGGGTCATGGAGTTAAGGTTGGGAAAGCCCTCTAAGACCATCAATTCCAACCATTCCACCAGCAATGCCAAGGCCACCACAGAACCTTGTCCCCAAGTGCCACATCCACAGGTTTTCTGAGCACTTCCAGATAGGGTCCAGCTTGTCTCCATGGAAGGAGGAGACAGAGCATCCCTGGTGGGAAAAGGTGTTTGAGACATCCCAGGGAGCCCCATGAGAACTTGGCATCAAATGAACTGTCAATTGCCTTTTGTAAAACTCTCTGTGGCAAACAGGCAGCTCGTTATAACTGCTCCTTTTATCTCTTTTTTTTTTTTTCCTCCCCCTTTCCCAACTTGGCACCTCCTTGGCAGTATTGTCACTACGTTGCTGGGCTGGTGGGGATTGGCCTTTCCCGTCTCTTCTCTGCATCAGAGCTGGAAGATTCCATCGTGGGGCAGGACACAGATCTGGCAAACTCCATGGGCCTCTTCCTACAGAAAACCAACATCATCCGTGACTATCTGGAGGACCAGCTGGAGGGAAGGGAGTTCTGGCCCAGAGAGGTGAGGAAAAACCTCATAAAATTGCTACTGTTGGCTGTAGATCTTCTTGGTAATCACAGTTCTGATGACAGCTGGCTGACATCTGTCTGCAGCTCTCTGGGTACAGGCTGGGGACAAGGTGATGTCACCACACACTGCCAAGAGCTACTTAGGCAGCTTTTTCTCTCTGCTAGGTTTTCTCTGGGAATGAGGGAGGATAAGACTGGCTGAGATTCCAGCAGTGTACCTGGTCTGCTCCCAAAAGCAGGATTAGCTCTGCCTGTGCCTGATGTCCAAAAATTTTTCACCCCCTTTTCCATGTGGCTCAGCTGTCTCACAGGGCATTTCTCCATGCGTGACTCACCTTTTCCTTGCCCTCCCTAGGAAAGATATGGAGATGAGTTGCACCCTCCTCTTTTAGCATCTCTTTGTGTACAGCAAGGCCACTGTCGTGTCTCCAGAGCCTTCCCTTCCTGCTTTTCTTTATCCCAGTGATGCTCCAAGGCTGTTGTGTGGGGATTTTTAGTGGTTCTTGTTGCTCTCCCAGACCTGGTGTCTCTCTGATGACATTAGTGCACCCTCCAGCTCATGAACACATCTCTTGGTGTTTAGGTTTGGAGCAGATATGCCAAGAAGCTCTCGGACCTTGCCAAGCCAGAGAACATCGATGTGGCCGTGCAGTGCCTCAATGAGCTCATCACCAACGCCCTCCACCACGTCCCTGACGTCCTCACCTACCTGTCCCGCCTCAAAAACCAAAGTGTCTTCAACTTCTGCGCTATCCCCCAGGTGAGCTGAGCTCCCAAGTGGTTCCTCATCCTCTGCAGCCCAGCTGGTGACGAGTTGGAGGTGGAGCAGATTGTGTGTCATTGTTTTTTTTTTTGCTTATTTCTTGGTTCCTGCCATTTCTGCTGTTGTTGAGATTGAGGCTCCACTCCATGAATGTCACTGTGGACAAGGTGGTCCCTTGGCAAGTTCCTTGCAGTGCAGTGAAGGCTCTTCCTGTCTCTCCTCAGGTGATGGCCATAGCCACGCTGGCTGCCTGCTACAACAACCAGCAGGTGTTCAGGGGGGTGGTGAAGATCCGCAAGGGCCAGGCTGTCACCCTCATGATGGATGCCACGAACATACAAGCTGTCAAAGGCATCATGTACCAGTATGTGGAAGAGGTAGGCTCAGCAGTTTGCTTCGAGTCATTTCTGGCTGTTCCTGTCCCTGTTCTCGGGGTGGAATTGGGAATACATAGGGATCTGTTCATTTTAATCTTGGCTCAGTGTGGTGGGGAGTGGTGACCCTGATGTGGTTTTGGCCTGGACCAAGCTGCGCTTGATGTGTTCCCCTGAACGTGCCTTTGGTCTGTGCCTGTGTTGAGAAGCAGGGGCTGGAGCCAGTGGCATCCTGGCCTGGAGCAGCAGTAGTGTGTCCAGCAGGACCAGGGCAGTGCCCGTCCCCTGGACCCAATTCTGGGGTCAGTTCTGGGCCACTCTCAACACAAAAGACATGGAAGGGCTGGAGTGTGTCCAGAGAAGGGAACAGAGCTGGGGAAGGGCCTGGAGCACCAGGCGTGGCTGAGGGAGGTGGGGAGGGGTGAAAAGGAGCCTCAGAGGGGACCTTATGACTTCCTCCTGACTTCAGGGTCCTGTGGAGATTAAAAGTTCACATGGAGGGTCAACTGGTGGGTGGTTTTATGGGGAAGAAAAACCACTCCCCTCTCTAAAAGCCAATTCCAGTGAGGGCTATTAAATAAAAAGTCTTAATTTCTGCAGCAGGGAGACCCCATGGGTTATTAGAGCTGCCCTTGTGAACTGGTTGATCCCATGGCAAGGGACAGTGACACTGCAGGGCTTTAACCCAGGAGAGGGTCTCTGCTTGTGCCTGCCTTGCTCAGGCTCCTGCAGACAAGTATCTCAGTGGCCATGAGAAGAAAACCCCGAATGCCACAGAATCAGGTGACGATGTGGCTGTTTCCAGGCAGGAATGTTCCCACTGGTTTGAGGTTGGCAATACAGCAGCGAGTGAGGATTGCAGGGTGAGCACCCTGATCCCAGTAACACCACTGGTCCCAGTAACACCACTGGGGTTTGAGGGACCGTGTCCAAGGCCACGTGGTCCATGTCCCATCACGGGCTGCCCTCAAGAGGCAGCTTGGCTTAGTGCACTTCCCAAGGGAGATGGCCCCTGAACCCATCCAGCTGTCTCTCGCTTCATGGCAGTCCACCACCGAGGTCGCTCTTGGCCCTTAAAACTTCGACCTCGTCCCATTTTCCTCCTAAACTTCCTGTGGGAGCCTTAACCCCTCCTCCCTCCTCCTTCAGATCTACCAGAAGATCCCGAGCACGGACCCCTCGTCCAACAAGACGCAGCAGGTGATCGCCTCCATCCGTGCCATGAGCCTGCCCGGCAGCCCCATGGCCTCCCGCCACCACTACTCCCCCATCTACCTGTCCTGTGCCATGCTCCTGGCAGCCCTGAGCTGGCAGTACCTCAGCACCCTCTCCAAAGCCACCGAGGAGTACGTGCAGGCAGGGGACAACTGAAGGGCAGGGGCCGGGTGGGGGGACAAGTGGTGGCAGATGGGCAGCGAGGGCAGGAGGCTCCTCGTCCCCTTGCTGTGGGGGTGGCCCAGCACTGGGCGCTGGGATGGTGACAAGGATGGGACACCAGGGAGCTGCAGCCCTGGTGTGACAGTGTGGCACTGCTGGACTCCATCCTCACCGCCCTTGCCGTCTGCTTGGATGGTTGCAAATGCTGATTGGAGTCTTAATGTTTGGGGTTGAGTACTTCATTTTTCATCTTCTTTCCTGTTTACCTGAATATTTTTTGGTGGATTTTGTTTTTGTTTTTTTTTTTTTTTCCATTAGGATGGTTTGAAATAGAAACTCAAGTTGTTTCTTTTCTTCCTTGTGATTTGAGGCATCTTTCCAGCTGAGAGCGGAGCAAAACCTTGAGGGTTTTGCCTCCCTTTCTTAGGCAGCCTCTTCTCCCTCACCTCGGGTGCCTGCTCTGTGCTGGAAGGATGCTGCTTCAGCTGGGAGAAGAACGTGCTTCCTTACCAAGGAAAAAGCTCTGGCCACTTTCTGGCCCTCAATGGCTGACATCCTACAGCCTGGAAACAGGCAGAGGCCATAATCACATTTCTGTTGTGCTGAAGGATGCTGAAACGAGCCCTTTTAATGTTAAATACGTGGGAGGTGAGGTACTCTGTCCCCCTGAATGTGCCCCCAGCTGAAAGGCAGCTGTGCAGCTCCCTGCCCTGGGACAGATGGCCCCTGCAGGGACACAGCTCTTGTTTCAGCAGTGGGCAGGTGGATAAAATGAGAAGGGAGCTGCCAGCACAGCCCTGAGCTCACCACCCCAGGCCTGACTCCACTGCAGGCTCTGGGCTCTGCACTGACTCAGCCCCAGGGCATGGGTGGTCGTGGCAGAGCAAGGCAGGGGGAGTGAGAGTTTGCACCCTGCTGCCCCTCATGGGATGCTATTTTAGGGGGGCATTGGTCACCCTGGAATGCAGGAGTGATCCCTGCCATGAGCTGGGAAGGCTGGAGCCACCGAGGGGGTGACCAGGGCAGGTTTCCCTGGCCCACTTGGCTCTGGCTTTGGGTCAGACTGATCTGTGGGCTGCAAGAGGCTCCCACTGCTGTCTTCAAACACATCAGGCTGGACTTAAAAGAGGAAACAACACTGTAAAGGCAAGTCCTGTTCTCTTGGGGTGGATTGTTGTTTTCAAGGTCCCTACCCACCCCCTTCAAATGCTGCTTTGCTGTTGTGAAGGGAAGGAGAGCCCATGTCCTGATCCAGGACAGAGCTACCAGGTGCAGGGTGGTAGCCTTTGCAAGGCCAAGCCCATGTGGCCAGGCTGTTACTCAGAAGGAGAAGCCCTACTCCAAAGTTCCTGGTGTATAGTTCTATCTAAGCTGTTGTTCTAAAGAAACTTGTGGTAGGTCTCTTTGTGCAGCTTCCCATCTTGTTGAAATTAAAAGCTTTCTTTGGAAAAAAAAATGCTGGACCATCTTTTTTTTTCTTCTTTTTTTTTTTTTACCTGTCATTTCTTCTACACCAGTAATTTCCCCATAAGTTACAAGCCCTCAGCTCAATAAATTCCAGTGCTCCCTTGGTGCCAACTCTGGGTATCAAAGTACAGCCCTTTGTGCCAGGTCTGGAGGAAGAATTTTAACCAGAGGGACAGATGAGGGTGGATAAATTCACCTTAAAGGGAGTGGTGGCACAGCCCTGGGCTGCAGCCATGTGCTCCAGGGCCCTGGTGCATCCTCAGGGATGCTGGGGACAAGTCCTGGCTGCTCTCTGCTCCAAATGGAAGTACCTTCCCATCACCAGCACATGCCCCAAGGGGTGGCTGTCAGCAGCAGGGCACAGGACAGGGCTGGCAGTGACCACATCTGCACAAGGGAGGGGATTCTGTCCCTCTGTCCCCCTCAGCTGAGACCCCACCTGCAGAGCTGCATCCAACCCTGGGGCCAACAGCAGAAGGACGTGGAGCTGCTGGAGAGAGTCCAGAGGAGACCATGGAGCTTCTCCAAGGGCTGGAGCCCCTCTGCTCTGGAGCCAGGCTGGGAGAGCTGGGGGTGTTCACCTGGAGAACAGAAGGATCCAGGGAGAGCTCAGAGCCCCTGCCAGAGCCTAAAGGGGCTCCAGGAGAGCTGGAGAGGGACTGGGGACAAGGGATGGAGGGACAGGACACAGGGAATGGCTTCAAACTGCCAGAGGGCAGGGATGGATGGGATATTGGGAAGGAATTGTTCCCTGCAAGGGTGGTGAGTCCCTGGCACAGGGTGCCCAGAGAAGCTGTGGCTGCTGCTGGATCCCTGGAAGTGTCCAAGGCCAGGTTGGACAGGGCTTGGAAACCTGGGATAGTGGAAGGTTTTGGGGCTGGAACTGGATGAGCTTTAAGGTCCCTTCCACCCCAAACCATTCTCTGAAGTCAGAAGGGTCTCACTTGGCTTCCACTCCAGGCAAGCACCTGAGGTGGTAGAAGCCAAGGAGAAGCAACCAAGAGCCAGGAGCCAAGACACTGGATAAATCATTTATTGGCACAGGTGTTCAGCCAAATACAGCACAGCTCTGCCTCACTGGTGCCTGAACAAGCAGAGGTAAGGGGCTATTTTACAGGAGAGCCTGCTTCATGTTTCAGACCCACAGCCTCAGCTCAGTAATGTATTTTGTGCTTTAAAATTAAAAAAAACAAAAACAAAAAACCTCTTTGCTATATTAGTGTTGGCAAATCACATGATTCCTCCTACACACAACCTATTACACCTCCCCCCAGTAAAAAAAAAATAAGATTTTTTTTTTACCTTCCTTAATGCCTGTGGCTCAAGAAAAAAAAAGCTTTAATTGTGTCCAAGTTGGTGAGACACTTCCAAGCACCTGCTTGAGCTCCCTGCAGCAGACTTGGGAACCATCCCTCATTTCAGCATTCAGCACCTGCAGCCCCAAAGAATCCCAAATCTGGGTGCTGCACCTTTTCCCAGGCATGACCTGCACACATCAAGCTGCTCAGCCATGGAGAAGAAGGGCTTTGCTCTTTCCAGCTCCCTCCCAGATGCTTGCAGGGTATTTGATCAAAGGCTCATGGAGCTCCAGTTAGGCCCTTCCCCAGCAGCAATAACCCCAGACTACAGCAGATAAAAAAGCCAGTGAACAGTTGAGGAAGAAGTGGTTTGAAAAGCCAGAAGGATGGAGCAGAGCAGGCGATGCACGAGGGACTTGGTGCAGGCAGCTCTGGCCAGAGCCACCCCCATATCAAGTTCATCAGAATTTTGTTGTTAATAGGTCTAAATTTAGCCAATTCAAGGCACACACTCACAGGAAATTCTTCCCTGCTTGTTTTTGGTGCTAACAGTCACATCAACCCATCTGGGGGTGCACAAATCCCCCCCCGGCCATGGCTTTCCAGCAGCATCCACCTCTGCTGCCCCACCAAGTCACTAATCCCTGTGTAAAACTACAACTTCCTGCCCTCCCAGTAGCAAACTGGGCTGGAAGGAGTCCAGGATAATCAAATTCCAAGAGGCCAGTGAGCTCTCCAGCAGTCCTCTGAGCAGGGAATGCCCCAATGTCCTGCTGTGACTCGCCAGAAGCAGGAGGTTGGCAGAGAGCAGCTCCACCTCCAGCTCCACCATACAATTTAAAAAACAAAATCAAACCCAAAAATTAAAAAAAAAAATCAACAAGAAAAAAATGGAAAAAAAAAAGATAAAAAGCTTTAATAAAGTAACCTGAACTAGAGTCTCTTTTAGAAGGGGGGGGTCCCTGCACCCAACCCACTATCAGTTAAAAGCATCAGGGACTCAGGATTTTTTGTGGTTTGATCAGAGTTACATCCTCTTCCAGTACTGCTCCGTCCTGGGGATGCCAGCCACAACCTCGGACTCGATGCCACAGTGGTCCTCTCCTCGCAGGATTTTGAAGAAGCCTGGGAGAACACCAAGAGTCAAAAAAAAGCCCGAAGTCACCCTCTCCATCCCTGGGGTGGGTAAATGGGGAGGGGATTCCCGGTGGCTCTCACCGTTCTCCCCCCAGTCTGTGTTCCAGGAATTGGCCACCAGCCAGTAGGGAGTGCCATTCTCCACACCCCAGCCCAGGATGCGGATGGCGTGGCCTCCCACCTGCTCCCCAGACACGTGCTGGTACACTCCTGCAAGGGAAAAAAAAAATATCCCAAAATGTCAACAGGCACCGCTTGTCCACACCACAGAGCGCTCACAGCCTGGGGGCCACCCGGTATCACAACCCCCAGAGCAGCTTAGGAAGGGTTTATGGTTAAATGTGAAACTGAAACTTAGTGCAGAGCCTGGAGGAAGGAGTTCTACATGGGGAGACAGTGACAGGACAGAAGGGAAAGGTTTTAAACTAAAAAATGGGAGATTTAGGTTGTGTGTTAAGAGGAAATTCTTCCCTGTGAGGGTGGGGAGGCCCTGGCATAGATTGGCCAGAGAAGCTGTGGTTGCCCCTGGATCCCTGGAAGTGTCCAAGGCCAGGCTGGATGGGGCTTGGAGCAACCTGGGGTAGTGGAAGGTGCCCATGGCAGGGATTGGAATGAGACAATTTTTTAATCGTTATCTTCCTGCCCAAACCATTCCATGATTCTGTGACCGATGCTCAACACCTGCTGGACATTCCCCAGGGGGCTCAAAGGCAGTTCACAACAAGAGTTTTGAGGTCCTAAAGCACAAGCTGTTGTTGTCAGCTGGAATTTGGGGTGGCTCCCATTAGGGCTCCTCCCCTGACGCAGTCCCAAGAGCCCACTGTCCTTGCCATGGATACAGGAGGTGGCATCTGTCCCTGTCCTTGCCACACCAGATACTCAAGTGTGAGGTTGAGAGCTCCAACACTGGAGAAGACAGACCAGGGCCACAAAAAAGGGACCCTATGGATGAAGCAGGGGAACAGGGCTCTCCCCCCCAGCCCCTCCCACAGCCCCAGGGCTGCTGCTCACCAGATTTGTACATCAGGAAATCCTCATAGACAATGAAGGCTCCTTCCACTGGGCCGTTCTTGTAGATCTCAGCCATGATTTCCTTCTCACTGCGAGGGACTCCATAGGATGTGATGCCTAAAAGGAAAAGAATCCCCACCATTAGGATGGCATGTCAGGTCACACAAGCCTGCTCAGTGTGACCCTGCAGGAGGCCTCTTGCACTTAAATTCAAATTAAATACAAACCTAGCAGCTCCAGAGGGATTGACACAGCCAGGCAGGAAAAGTGGGCTCCAGCCACCCCTCTTCCAGAGGGAATTTTTTAATCTGAGTCCTATTCTGTACCCAAAAGACCTATTCCAGACAGCTTTACTGGGAAGGGACATTTTTCTCTTGTACATTCTCCTTTTTAAAACCCACAAGAACCCAAGGTGAAGACAAATCTCTTAAGAAACAGCTGGATTATCCTAAATGTACAGGGCTGGCTGCTGCCAAGGAGACTTGGAGGTGGCTTTGACACCATATGGGGCTCAGCACCACACTCTTCAAGCCCAGCTCCCCCTCCCCAGCTGAGTGTCAACAAACACAAACTGTGCATCTGCCACACTCAGCTCTGCTCCACGACCACCAGAATGGAGCCTCCAGGGACAGGGCACGGGAAAACAACCACCAGGAATGGGTTCAATCCTGCCGACCTCTCCCAGCTGCCACGAGGAGCAGCTCTGGAGCTGCTTTGGAGGCCACCCCCCTTACCATAGTGCTTGTCCTCCTTGTATGAGGGTGAGTATCCAGGCTCACAGTGCCGGCTGCATCTCGGGGTGCCCCCTCCCTCCCCGGTGCAGGGGGGCCGGGTGCCATTGACGTGGTGCTCGCAGGGTGGGATGGAGTATGGCCGGCAGCCTGTCCAGGACAGAGGTGACGTCAACTGGATGTCCCCAAAGATCCCAACAGCCACGCTGGAGAAGGCACCAGAAGCCCCAGGAAAGAGGCTTTCTGCCCCAGGAACCCCACAAATCAGTGGGGTGCAGGAGATGTTCCCCTGCCAGATGGGCAATCCCTCCATGAGCAATGTGTTTACCACCAGACCTGCTTCCCACCACCTCCCTCTCCAAATGGTGATGGAAAAGGTGGAAACATGAACCAGCTGATGGTCATGATGGAGGGGGGGCAGACGGTTCGAGGCTGGAAGTTATTTTCTGAAGGTGAGACATGTCAGGAAGACTCCTGATCTCATCCAAAGTGTAGTGAACTGGTTCAAAACCAGCAACAACACATAATTCACAGCCTGATTCATTCCTGCTATGGAAACAGGAGCCTTGGGGGGGTATTGAAAGCTCCTGGTCCCTTCCCAGATGGATCTCCTGCCTCTGAGTGCTGCTCAGGGACCCTTGTCCCAAAGGAATGACTAGAAGGAGCCATGGGGGCAGGGGCTGCCAGCTGGGACTGCAGAGGTGCTCGAGTCAAGGAGGGAGCAGCCATAAGGACACACCTCAGGAGAGAAGCATCCCAAAAAAACACAAGCCTTAACCAAGCAGAGATACTCCTCCTTGCTTTCCCAAGGGTGCCTGCCAGGACTTACCCACGTGGGAATCGTAGAGACCCCCGGACACGAGGCCCCTCTCTGTCCAGTACCTCCATGCACCAGAGGGGTAACCACCATTGCACCTGGGGGGAGAGGCACCAGCTCCAGCCCCAGCCATCCCATTTTGAGACAGTCAGGGGCATGGAGCCAGCCTGGGCTGGCTGAAGGGAAGCTTTGGGCACACTAAACCTTTTTTTAGTCTGTTCCCGTCTTCATAAGGATTTGCCTTGAGACACCAAGGCCTCAGGCAGGGAGATAAGAGCACCCATAGCTCCCAATCCCAAAGTGCTTCCTTACCAGGTCCCTGATCAGCTTCTGCTGCCATGAGCAACAGAACTTGGAGACTCAACTGGGAAAGCCACAGGCAAAAGGCTTGTGCCTGAAAACCAAGAATCTGGGACTATGAAAAGATCTTTCCTTTGGCTTTGGCAGCTGCCAGTTCTGTGTGGGAGAGCATCACTATGTGCTTGCAGCCATCACTATCCCCTATGCTGGGGGGCAGGATGTGTCCCCATCCCTGGAATCACCTTTCTATTCCCACCTAACTCCCCCATCCACAGCACAAACCTCTGTAGGAGCTTTGTGCTCCTAAGGTAGGTAATGAAGGCAGGGCTGAAGCAATCAGCACCTCCAGGGTCTGCCCCTGCTCCTCCCAACCACCTTCCAGGTGCACAAGGACCAGGAGCAGCTCACCCCATGCCACACTCAAAGCCACAGCACGACAGCAGGTCCTCAGCTGAGACCTCCACGCTGACCTTGGCGTTGGTGTGGACACAGATCCGGTCTGAAATCGCTTCCACGGCACCAAAAGCCTGAGGGCAACCCCAAAATACCCATTAGAACTGGCCAGGGGAGAGAAACCAGGAAACCTCCTGGAAATGAGTGCAGCAAGCATGGCCTGGCTGGGAGAAGCTACCCAGGAGCTCAGAAACTGCAGGAGCCCACAGTGTCCCCTCACAAAGGGCAACAAAGATGCTCCAAGGCTGGAGCCCCTCTGCTCTGGAGCCAGGCTGGGAGAGCTGGGGGTGTTCACCTGGAGAACAGAAGGATCCAGGGAGAGCTCAGAGCCCCTTCCAGAGCCTAAAGGGGCTCCAGGAGAGCTGGAGAGGGACTGGGGACAAGGGATGGAGGGACAGGACACAGGGAATGGCTTCCCACTGCCAGAGGGCAGGGATGGATGGGATATTGGGAAGGAATTCTTGGCTGTGAGGGTGGTGAGTGCCTGGCACAGGGTGCCCAGAGAAGCTGTGGCTGCCTCTGGATCCCTGGAAGTGTCCAAGGCCAGGTTGGACAGGGGGATCAGCAGCAAATATAAAGGCATGGGTTTTGCCCAGTAAATTTTATGAACAAAACATTGAATATCCCCTGTCCTTACCCAGCAGGAGCCACAGGAGCCCTGGTCTCTGATCTCACTGATGGTGGGACAGTTGGGCCACTGCGTCCGTGAGTCGAAGTTATCGGGCAGCTCCATGTCTGCAGCAAAATCCACCCTGTGAGGGGAGGGAAATCCTGGCTCAGGAACACCAGCAAACCATGACTGGGTGCACTGCACTCCCCAACCTCCTCTAAAGGTGTCCTGGAGGACAAGGGCTGTTTGCTTACTGAAGGAGCATAAATACTTATGTTGTCCTCTAGTGTGTTCATTTTCATGGATAACAAATTGCACAACTGGTCAAGTATCTGGCAGGATACAAGAGGGACTTTCCCCCTCATGTGTTCTCCGTGCTTAATTCCATGAACAATGTCCTCTGAGCTGCACCAATGCCCACAGCCTGCCAGGAGAGCCCCTCACCCACTCCAGATGCTCATGAAGGATCCACACAAATTTTAATGGAGCCTCACCTTCTCCTCCCTGCACTTACCTCTCAGGGAGCTTGGGCCCACCCAGGAAGGTGCCACAGAGCTTCTTCACATAGCTCATGTCAGCATTGTGGAAGTTGTGCCCTGCCTGGGGAGAGACACACACAGTTGGGACATGACTCTCCAGAGCCACCAAGAGCATCTCTGGGACCACAGCCCGGTGCTCCTGAATCCCAACCAGTCTGACACTTGCTGCAAAGCCCAGGGGTCAAGAGCCAAGCACCTAGAGACACAGAACACAGCCCAGGATTAGCCCATCAGGACCAGTAAGGTCCAGCTCGAAGCTTTGGACACAGCAAACTGGTCAGGGAGGGTCAGGTCACCAGTAACTGGACACTCACTGCTTGTCTCCAGCCTGCTGCAGAAAATCCTCCTCTTACATTGCTCCTGTTCAACAAATTCATCCTGCTCTGCTCCAAAGAGGAGCTCCACAGATCCTGTCACTGCAGGAACCCCTGACAGCATCACCTCACTGGAAAAGTCAGCTGGGACCAAGGCTGGATCAATATCACCACCATGGTGATGCTCCCAAAGCTCAGTCACTGAATCCCACAAGGAGACTGTCAGCAATGCATCCCCAAAAAAACCCCAAATCGGCCCACTACTCACCTTCCAGGTGGTGTTGAGCTTGTTTATGTGGTTGACCAGGTCATCGGAGAGAGGAGGGAAGTAAGGAATGCTGCGAGCGTTGGCAAAGGCCACCAGGACACACAGGAGGGACACGGGCAGCCACATCTTGGCTACTGGACAGGACACTCCACCTGCAGCCAGATTGGAGCATCGTTGGAAACATTCCCAAGGTGGGCTCAGCTGCGGCAGCACGTGGGAGGATAAAATGTGTGGCTGCAGCAGATCCCTCCAGATCCCAAATCACCCCAAAGGTCAGGAGAGAGACACAGGAACAGGGTAACAACCCCTCCCTGCAGCTCAGGAGAAATCAGACAGGGCAACCTTGTTTGTTGACCACTGCAGGATTAGCAGCAGCAGGAAAATACCTTTTGAAGCAGATCCAAGGGATTTGGAGGGTATTAAAACCTGTGTTTACTTCCACAACAATGGAGAATAAGGACCAGGAGAAGGAGTGACATTCCATCTCCACACCAAACTTCAGGGATGGGCCCTGCTCTTCCCTTTAAAGATATTACTCGAAATTACACTTTTGAACTTCAGAGCCTCATTTTGGCCAGGCTGTTGCCCTGAGGGTGTCACAGACCCAGGTGTGACCCTCTGTCCATGCACAGGGGGATCAGCAAGCACTACAGAGCAAGCCACAGAGCTGCCTCTGGCTGCTGTCCTCTGTTCCCCTGCCCCTGGGGCTTTTCTCCAGGGGGCTGCAGGTATGAGGAAAACCCCAGTTTGGGGATCGGAGACGCAGGGAAAATCCAAGAGCAGGAAAGAAAGGACCACAGCCTCCCGTGCAGGAGCACAAGCACCACCCAGCCCACAGACACTCCAGGGCTCCGTGGCTTCCCTGATCCCCTTTAACCTAATTCACATCAAATTGCCCAACTTCAAATTAACCCCCAGCGCCAGCAGCCACTTGTTCCACGTCCCCACGCCTGACTCAGACACACCACGAGGCCACCAGCTCCTTTATCTCTGCAAACACACCATGGCACTGTCCTCCTCTTCCTCCAAACCCACCCAGCTCCATCCACCCCAAAACTGGCGAGCACTCCAAGGACCTCAGATCCTCCACAGCAGAGACATTCAGGCTTTAATCCCTGCTCAACTCAATTACTCCTGAACGTGTAATCACCTTGGCAAGCCTGGGCTTAAACTGGACACGCAGCTCCTGCCAGCAGCCCCACAGCAGCAAAGCTGGATGAGCAGGGGATGGGGATGGGACACACACACACACACAGAGCTCCCTGCCTATTTCCACCCACTCACAGCCAAGTTTAGCCTTTCCAGAGAAGAAAACCCAGCAGGAGTGTCCTACTTTCTGCCAGCAGTGAGCCCAGGCGGCTGCAGCTCAATGTAAAAAGGAGTTTTTTTTTCTCCTCTCCCACTCCTGCTTCCACCATTTATTTATTTGTTCCCCCCTTTTTGCTTTCAGCTCGGCCCCCCACCCCCCAAAAAAAAAAAAAAAAAAAAAAACAAACCCAGCTGAGTTTAATCAGTACTTGGATCCTTCCACTCGTAAATCTCACCTCTTTGAAGGGGTTTTATGTATATTTTCAGGGGTTTTGTGTATATTTTCTTGCTTAGAGTTTTCTGCAGGCAAGGGACTTGCTGGCTGTGCTCCCCTGCTTACACAGCAGGAAGGAGATTACACCCAGGAAAATAAATATACACTTATATTACAGCTGTGCTTTTTGCTCACAAGAGGCCACAGGAAGCCTGCAGGTAACCAGCCTGAGCTGAAACACCTTTTTAATGAAAAATCTTTAAAAAAAAAAAATTAAAATGCACACACACACAAATGTCAAACCCCAAAACCTTCTGTACTTCCTGCAGTCAACTCGGTATTTTCCCATAGCATAGGCAGGAGGCGTTTATGAGTCCAAAAGTCACATGATTACACTTGGGTGGTTTTGTTTTTTTTCTTGTTGTTGGTTTTTTTGTTGTTGTTGTTGGTTTTTTGGTTTTTTTAAGCAGGATGTTTGTAAACCTGCTGACAGGCTGAAAACCACCCTGCCAGGCATCCCTGTGCTGCTCACATCCAGCTTTTGAGGGACAGACACAGGACCTCTCCCAGCTTCGGGTTACCAGACCACACTGTCCAGGCAACCCAAAACCAAGCTGAAAATAGATCCCCGCAGTTTCTCTTCTGACAGGCAGAGTTTCAGCTCTGCTGCTTTGCATCTGCACCATGGACATGGCCCAGGGCCAGCAAAAACCCAGCAAAAAAACCCAGCAAAGCAAATAGCTGGGAGCTAGATGGCTCTTTAGGCAAAAATAAAAAACCTCTTACCAAGTCTCCTGTGGGGATGGAACCTCCCTATAGGTCATGAGAGAGCTGGGGGTGCCCAGCCTGGCGAAGGGAAGGATCCAGGGAGAGCTCAGAGCCCCTTCCAGTGCCTAAAGGGGCTCCAGGAGAGCTGGAGAGGGACTGGGGATGGAGGGTCAGGACACAGGGAATGGCTTCCCACTGCCAGAAGACAGGATGGATGGGATATTGGGAAGGAATTGTTCCCTGTGAGGGAATTAGAACAGGCTGTCTCAAAAGATGGGGAATACCCCATCCCAAAAAACATCCAGGGTCAGGTTGGAGAGGGCTTTGAACAACCTGATATATAGTTAAAAAATGTAGTTAAAGATGTCTCTGCCCATGGCAGAGAGGTTGGAATTAAATACCCTTTAAGCACCCCTTCCAACACAAACCTTTCTATTATTCTGTGAGGTCTCCAGGAAGGAGAAGTGAAGTTTTGGGGTGGTGGGAGCTGATACCCAGATACTGACACTAGGCACCAAGATCTGCCTAGAAAAGGAAGGGGAAATCCTCATCCCCGTGGGATTTCTTCCTCCCTAGCCCCCCTTCTCCCTGGCTTTACCCTGTGTGCAGAAGGTTTATAAATAGGACACACAGGCACGGGGCTGGCAGGACGTGTGCCCACCAGCTGTGGGTCATGGGCAGCCCAACCACAACAACCCCAGGGACCCTACAGGGACAAAAAGCTGCTGGTTTCCTCCCTCACCCCTCTGTCCCAGCTGATCTGAGCAGCAACAACTTGCCCTGGCAGCGTTATCACACTGGTGCTTCCTCCAGCACAACTATCTCTTCCTCACACCCCTAAAGCCTCATGGCCGTTTAAACCCCACAGCAGCAGCCCCAAAACCAAAATTGCACCACAGCTGCTGCACCCCAACATCTGCCTCCCCACTTTGTGCACAGCAAACAGGACACAGGAGTTTCCCCCGGAACCCCAGCAGATCCTTTCCCTTTGCATCCCACATTTCCAGAGGTGCCTCAGCTTCAGGATAACCCTGGCTGAGGTTGATCCAGAGCTCACATCCCACCAGGCTGGAAACAGAGACAAGGCTGTTGGGCTTCTCAGGACCCGTCAGCTTCACCCTACAGAATTCCCCAGGTGGCAGGAGGATGTCTGGGGCTTGCAAAGAGTCCCTCAGGTTGCTCTACCTTTCCCTGGACTGAGAGCAGAGATCCAAATCATCTGCTTAATGCCATTTCTCGAAGGATGAGCAAGAACACCCACCAGCACACCAGACCCTGGTGGGACAGGACGCTCACGGTTCAGCCTGAGGAAATTTGGGCCAGCTGAGTGCAGCCCCTCCGCGAGGCCGAAGGCTCTGCAGGAGCTGCTCAGAGCAGCTGCAGCCTGCGAGGGAGGAGAGCAGAGCCTGCAGGGCTGTGGCTGTGCTGGTGCTGCAGCATCCACCCACAGCCCTCTGTGCTGTCGCAGAGGAGGAGGGAAGGAGGAGACACCACCCAAGTGCCATCTCCATCCCTCCTGACCGGATCTGGGAGCCCAGGGCAGCTCCCCGCATGTTTCCTCACGGACAGAGCTCCTCACAGTCGAATCCTGATATTCCAGACATCAGCAGGATCCCACATCAGCCTCCCAGCAGCCAAGGCAGGCACACACTGTGCCCACAGCAGCCAATCCCTTCACCTTTCCACCACAAAGGTCTCCTTCCCCAAAACAAAGCCCACAAGTCCCATTTAACTTTACTTAAGAAAAAAGCAACAGCCCAACCTCCAGACCGGCTGTTCACATGACTCAGTCGAGATGACAGATAAGTCACAGCCCTGAAGCATCCCCCAGCTCCTGCCACTGTCTGGGCCAACCTCCTGCAGGTACAGACAGAGGCATCCACACCTTCTGCAAGGCTCTGAGGAAGGTAAAAGCTGTCCCACCCTCCCTTCTACAACACCCCCAGCCCACCAGGGGTGCTCAGCACAGCCCAAATCATGTGTCCTGCTCAGCAGCAGCCCTTAGCCTGGGCCCAGCTTTGTGCTTTGTTCTCTTTGCCAGGGCTTGTGACTCCAAGCCACAACAAAGCGAACCCAGAAAGGTTCAGCTCCAGCTCCCGACCCAGATCATCCTGCTGCGTCACCAGGTGAGCTCGGCAGCACCAAACCTCTGGTCTGGTGACTTCATTACAGCTCTCGATGCATTACCAGAGCTCGAATTATTTTTTCATCAAGAAAAAAAAACAAGAAGAGATGCTCCTCCCCATGCTTATTCCTTTCTAGAAAAGCCAGATCACTAACACAGGTCAGGTAACAGAATCCTAGAGAGGTTTGGGTTGGAAAAGATTCTAAAGATCATCTAATTTCAACCCTACTAGACTTGGCTGCTCTGTATCTGACAAAATAATTCTCTCCTGAGACAAGCTGCAGCACTCACCTCTGCAGCTTCCATGCACAGAAAGCACAAAATTCCTCCCAAATGAAGCTGCACTGATTTTTTTTTTCCTCTTCTTCCTACAGACCAATCCATAAACCAGAGTCTTGCACAAGCCCGCAGACACCCCGTGCTACGGAAATCCCTTCCCTTCATCTGCAACCCAGAAGGAAATGCCAGAAGGAAGCGATCTTTACTGTATCACACCCGCAGAGCATCCCTGAGAGTGGGATATGGGGATGAGAGATTCATTTCAGGCCAGAGGGATGCACGGCAGCTTCTCCAGCGCCTTTCCCAAGCCACGGTCCTGGTCCAAACCCAGGCTGGGCTTTGCATCACGGGATGTTCCCAGAGTGCCAAATCGACCTCGGTGTCAGCTGACGAGCAGGGCTGCGGTGTTTTTCCTTCCTCTAGCACAAAAACAAGGTTTTCTCGCTCCTCCCGTGACCTTTCCTGAAGGTTTGATGCGTTCTGAGGCTTCATTTCCTCTGCAACAATCTGCGCCGCAGCGCATCCCCCTCCCTCACCCCGCACCCCCCATCCCGCACCAGCTACGGACAAAAATCCCCCAAAACGCCGCTGGAAAAAGCGGGACACGCTGCTGCTGTTGTCCCTGCGGGTGTTCGGTGGTCCTCAAGGGGCTCTGGAAGGGGGTGCCCCACTGTCCCCTGCCCCTAAGCATCCCCTCCCTTACCTGTCCCCACCGCCGCCGTGCCCGCTGCGCTTCGTGTGCGCGTCCCCGGCACCCACCGGGATCCACCGGGACCCACCGGGACCCACCGGGACCCACCGGCACTCACTGACGGACCCGCGACAGCTCGCTAGCCACGGCCGGGGCAGCTCCCGGAGCCTGAGTCATCCCGGCCCGGCCCGCCCCCGGTGTGACAGCATCCTGCCGGCTGCCCGCCCCAGAGCCCGCCTCCCTCCCTCCCTCCCTCCCTCCCTCCATCCCTCCCTCCCTCCCTCCCTCCATCCTTCCCTCCCTCCCTCCTTCCTTCCCTCCCTCCATCCCTCCCTCCCTCCCTCCTTCTCTCCCTCCCTCCCTCCATCCTTCCCTCCCTCCCTCCTTCCTTCCCTCCCTCCATCCCTCCCTCCTTCCTTCCCTCCCTCCCTCCCTCCCTCCATCCCTCCCTCCATCCTTCCCTCCCTCCATCCCTGCATCCCTCCCTGCTCCTGGCTCCTTCCCTGCTCCTCGCTGCTCCCCTCCTCCCTGCTTCCCTCTTTCCTCCATCCCTCTCACCTGCCTGCGCGCATCTCTCCTTCTGCCTCCGTGCCTGCCGCTGCTTCCTTCATCCTGTCTGCACCCTTGCTCCTGCTTCCATCCCTCCTCCTGCCGATCTCCATCCCATCCTGTTTTCATACCTCCAACCTGCCTGCATCCTTCCTCAATTCCTCCTCCAGCCTGCCTCTGACCTTCCTCGATCTCACAAATGTTCCACCTTCTCCCATCCCATCCCATCCCATCCCATCCCATCCCATCCCATCCCATCCCATCCCATCCCATCCCATCCCATCCCATCCCATCCCATCCCATCCCTCATCCTTCCTCCCGCCTTTGTCCCTTCCTGCCATACTCCATCCTGTTTCCTTTTCATCTTCCAATCTGCCTGCAATCCGCCTGCACCCCATCTTTATCCCTGCTTAATCCCATCCACATCCTTCCTGCTTCCTTCTTCCATCCTATCTCCATCCCATCTAGTTTTCCTCCAGCAACCTGTCTGTATTTTTCCTGACTCCCACCTGTATCCCACCGTTTGCTATCCTGTCTCCATCCTGCCTCTTTCCCTTTTCCTTCATGTTTCTCTCCTCCAGCTGGCCTCTCTCCCATCTGGTTTTCCTCCCCTAACCTGCCTGTATCCTTCCTAAATCCCACCAGCATCCCACACCATCCCTTTTCAATTTCACTTGCATCATACAAGTTGCTCAGAAAAGCTGTGGCTGCCCCTGGATCCCTGGAAGTGTCCAAGGCCAGGTTGGACAGGGCTTGGAGAAATCTGGGATAGTGGAAGGTCCCTGCCCATGGCAGGGGGTGGAACTGGCTGATCTTTAAGGTCCCGTCCCACCCAAACCATTTTGGGATTCTGTGATCCTGCCGCTTCCCTCCTCCAGCCTGCCTCTATCCCATCTAAGTTTCCTACTCCACCCTCCTTGCACCCCCACCACTATCCTGTGGCACCTCCATCCTGCCAGCATGCCTTGAAGTTTTCATCTGGAAATGCAGAAATATTTCACTGTGTTACTGTGCAGACTCTTTCCTTCATCTTGGCCAATTTTCAGTAGTATTAACAACAAAAATCATCTCAGGAGCCAGTTTCAAGCCCTGTTCTGAACCACAATGACACTAAAGCTTCTCTTTAATAAGAAAAATAATTTTTTTTTTTTTACTGTTTTCTCACCCTTCTCTGTGAGGAAGAGGGAAAAACTTTACTCCCCACCATCCTCACAAATGAAAAGACCATGTGGCCTGGAACCAAAAATAATTAATCAGTGATAAAAACCTATGAGCATATTCCTTTTTTTCCCCTGGTTCCATTTATATCAATCAATTTTTGGTCACACTCACATTTTAAAGATTGATTTTGGTTTGAGAAGATTTCCTAGTGAAGTGATGAGAAAAATCAGAATAACATTTAATATACTTGACTGTACAACCCATGCATGTGCAGTAAAATTGGAGATGTTTTTGATGTGCTTAAATGTTTTTATTCTTCAGTGCTCTGTGTGCAGTGGCCCTTGGACCACTGCATGCCTTTGCATGTAATATTTAACCACCCCTTCACTATGTTTTCATTTGTGCTTTAGTAAGTAAAATATTTAAAAAAAAAATTACTTGTAACCTGCCTAAGTTCCCTCTGACTCCACAGGATTTCTCTGCTCTCCTTGTGAAGGTTGATTTCAGTTTTCCATGTTGTCTGTGAGGTTTTGTTGACATACAACACAGGAGAAATAATCTGGATTTTGTCCTGCCCTTTGCACAATCCAGCTCCAAAAGCCTCAGTGCTTCCAGTCACATGGAGCTGCAGTCAGGACATCACTTATTTCTCCCAGTAACTTGGCCAATTCCCTCTGAATTCCCCACACCTCCTTATTTCCTGCTAGGTTTTCACCCAGAAGTCACAGAAGAGTGATTTTAAACCTGTGCAGTCTCATAAAACACCTTTTATTTTGCCTTGCTCTCAGTCACCAGGGAGCCCATCCTTCAGGCTCTGCTGGTGTTCTCTGTGGGTTGATCAGGAGGGAGCAGCCATCTGTTTTTTCTTGCAAATATTTGGTGTCTTTCTCAAGAAACGAAAGTATGAACTAAAACTTTGCACAAACTGCTGACTTTCTATGCTCTCTGGGGAAGTGTCAAGTTGCTGCCCCTACTGCCGTTGGTTTGGACTGAAAACGTGTCAGTTTTTGAGATAAGTCGGTCATTTTTGAGATAAGTTGTTCCTTTTCGAGATAAAATGCCACAAGGGCTGAGGCCCCTCTGCTCTGGAGCCAGGCTGGGAGAGCTGGGGGTGTCCACCTGGAGAACAGAAGGATCCAGGGAGAGCTCAGAGCCCCTGCCAGAGCCTAAAGGGGCTCCAGGAGAGCTGGAGAGGGACTGGGGACAAGGGATGGAGGGACAGGACACAGGGAATGGCTTCAAACTGCCAGAGGGCAGGGATAGATGGGATATTGGGAAGGAATTCTTGGCTGTGAGGATGGTGAGTCCCTGGCACAGGGTGCCCAGAGAAGCTGTGGCTGCCCCTGGATCCCTGGAAGTGTCCAAGGCCAGGGTGGACAGGGCTTGGAGCAACCTGGGATAGTGGAAGGTGTCCCTGTCCATGGCAGGGGTGAAATGAGATTAACTTTTAATGTTATTCCAACCCAAACCATTTTGTGGTTCAATTATATGTTATTTTTATATTTGATGCTGAATGCAGCCAAGAAAGATTCCCCATTTGAGACTTCCCAGAGAGTTCAAACATCCTTTGTGTGCCCAAACCAGACAAAACCCAAGGAAACCCCCTTTTTCCTTACCCTTTTCCCTCGTTGTATTCCTTCAGTTTATCAGAAAAAATGAATGGTGTTTGCTGAGGCTTTGGCCTTTGGAGCAAAATCCACCACTACAGGAGCAAGATAAGGAAATGGGTCAGGAGGCCTTGGGCAAACCTCTCTTATCACTGATTTAATCAATGTTGATTGAATCATGGTGCGCCTGTTTCAATGCTTAACAGCAAATAGCTCTTAACCAGTCTGCTGCAGGGTCAGCACATAGGTTTTAGAAAAAAAAATGCTTATATGTATATTCACCTCCTACCATAATTTTTTAATGGTCCTAATTAATGCGGGTATGGCTTTTTTCATCTCCAGGGTTTAAAACCATCATTGCTTACAAAAAGGGTATGAAATGCAGGTTTATTTAATAACCAAATAGCTTTGCTTTGCTTGAGGGAAAGGAGTGAATTGTGCTCCTCCCTGAACCCAAAGCCTGTCCAGCTGGGCTGCCACGTCTCCTTTGGGGGATATCCACCCTGATTTTTCCTGATTCATCCTTTTCAGACACTTTTAAACACTATAATTTTACTGCTGAAGCAGCATTTCAGTATTTCCCTCTGAGGTTCTTTTATTCTTGGCTTTGTGTCTCTCTTTGAGCATCATCCCTGGAAGTGTCCAAGGCCAGGTTGGACAGGGCTTGGAGCAACCTGGGATAGTGGAAGGTGTCCCTGCCCATGGCAGGGCATGGGATGAGATGAGCTTTAAAGTTCCTTCCAACCCAAGCATTTCTATGATTCTAAGATTTCTGTGACATGATTTTGCAGCTGACTTGCTCTCCCTGGCAGCAGCAGAACATCAGTGAGGCCTTGATGGGAATAATGATGGTTATTATGTGGCTGCACCAGCTGCCAAGGTAAAATACTTGCCCAGGGCAACTAAAACAGGATTTTGTAAAGCCATAATGCTTGCCTGATAAATCCCTGCTGGAAGGGTTGGGCACCAATGTAATCCTCACCTCTCCATGGCAGCTGGGACATCCTGAGCTCAAATCCTCACCCCCCCCTCCCCCCACCAAGCATTCAGGGTCTGCCAGAGTCACCACTGGAGCACGTGGCTTTAAAAAGCTCACTGAAACATGCCATGGGTGGGTTGTTGGCTAATTCTGATGGATTTAAGCTTGTCTGGTGCAAGTTGGGGTTTGCTGACTAGATTTTTTCTGTGCAGACAGAAAAGGAGCTTTGCTGCCTTGTTGAGCAAGAGAGGCTGTCCTGGCTGGTGGGAACTGTGTTCCTGGTGGGGATGGGAAATAATTTAAGGCATTGGGGAGGTCTTGGTGTCCTACACCCCCTGAACACCCACCAGCAGCACCTTTAGCCTTGTGCTACTGATGGTGGATCCTACAAAATCCTCCTCCTCTGCTTTCTGCAAATCCTTGCAAGCGGAGAGCCCCGATTCCCCAAAAATCCGTGCAAACAGGGAACTCCGGTTGTGCAACCCCTTGGCCATGGTGATTCAGCTGGGCTGGCTCACGAGGAGCCCTGTGACCAGCGGGGATGTGACTCAGGAGCAGGTGACATCAGCAAAAAGCTTCTCCCCACTGTCCGCTGGGATTAATCCAGCCCAGATCTGGGTGAGCAGCGAGGCTCCAAGGGCTGAACTTGCTGGCCCTGCATGGATGTGGGGAGACAAGGACAGGGATATTATTTTTTCCTGCGAAGTTTATGTTCCTTTGCAGGGCAACAGAATTGATCCTCAGCACCAGCGTAAGGCAGAGGCCTTGTCTAGATTAAACATTAATAGTCCGATGTATTTTTAGTGAGAATCTCTTCTTGGTTCCTGTTCTCCATCCATCGTGTCTTCCTGGGGTGTCTCCATCAGCTGTGCCCAAGGACATGCCCAGCTGCTCTCATCCGAAGGTGGAACTGTTTTTCTTCATATCTGGCATGTCAGAGAGACAGAGAACAAACTTGTTCTGTGTCTTGCTTGAGACAGCTTTGTAGAGCTGTGTGAATGTCACTGCTCAGCATGGCCAGACCTGTCCCCCCAGCAGTTTTTGGCTCCAGCTCTCCTGGAGCCAAAGGTAGAAAACTTGGTGTTTATCAGAACCGAGTTTTCCTCCATGAATCTGACAGATTTTTGAATCTATGGGAACTTGTTCCATATACTGTCTCTGCCCTGGCAGGGGATTGTTTCTCAGCTTTTGGGGCTGGGGCAGCTCTCCAAAGCTGCATCCCCATCAGTGGGGGGCTGGTTAGGGCAGCTGCTCTGGCCCCAGATAGTGCAGCAAGGTCTTTTGGAAACACTTTAACTCCAGGGCACTTTTGCCACGGGCTTTCCATACAAGATGTTATAGAATAACTTAGTTTGGGAAAGCTCTCTAAGACCATCGAGTCCAACCATCTCCCTGCAGTGCCAAGGCCACCAGTGACCCATGTCCCCAGGCACAACATCTACATGGCTTTTAAATCCATCCAGGGATGGGGACTCCATCATTGCCCAGGGCAGCTGTGGCAGGGTTGGACAACCCTTTTTGTTGAAGAAATTATTCCTCATATCCAATCTAATAACCTCTCCAGGTACAACTTGATGTAATTTTTCGTTGTCCTGTCCCTGTTGCCTGGGAGCAGAGCCCTGACCCCCCTGGCTGTCCCCTCCTGTTCTGGAGTTGTGCAGAGCCACAGGGTCCCCCCTGATCCTCCTTTTCTCCAGGCTGAGCCCCTTTCCCAGCTCCCTCAGCCTCTCCTGGTGCTCCAGCCCTTTCCCAGCTCTGTTCCCTTCCCTGGACACGCTCCAGCCCCTCCAGGTCTCTCTTGTCAGGAGGGTCCCAGAGCTGTCCCCAGCACTGGAGGTGTCACAGCAGTGCCAGCACAGCAGATGGGCACTGCCCTGGTCCTGCTGGACACATCATTGCTGGGACAGCCCAGGTGTCCTTGACCTTCTTGCCCACCTGGGCACACTTGGCTCCTGTCCATCTGGGTCAGGCATGTTCCAACACTTTGGAGCAGACACTGGGTTCTCCATTCCCTTTGTGGTACACACCTGACTGCTCCTGTTCCTGCCATACCCCAAGCCTTCAGGGAATTCAGGAGTGGTGGGAAGCTGCTCTGCCTGGTCACCCGATCCTGACCTCGACCTTCAAATTCTTGCTGAGGTTGTGCTTTTGAGCCACTCAGCTGCAATCTGTGTCCATCCATCCTGGCTTGTGACGGAAAGTGAGATCTGACTTCCCCTCTGTGCCCCTCTGTGGTCACCCTGTTTCCAGATGACAGCTGTGGCATGGGGACATCTAAGGATGAGGACAGACCTTATGCTTCAAAAAGAAACTCCCAGCTGGGTCCATAGGAGAAAATCCACTGCAGAGAAGTGAGAGAGGTAGGGACAGTGACATGTGAAAATTTGCATCCAAAGCACTTTCTGTGGCTGTTGTACAGAGGGAAAGCAAAACTGAGGGAAAATTCCATGTCCTTTGCCCTGCTGCATGACCAGTGTGTCAGTCCCTTCCAACCAGGGCAACTTTGCCATCCTGGCTTTACTGGGAGAGCTCTGGGCACAGCTTTTTGAGGGAGTGTTTCACAATTTGCCTTTTCTCTGCAGGCTCAGAGGTTGGCCATGGCCCAGAGCAGAGCCTGAATGAGGGGATCACCTGAGCTCTTGGCTCCTCCTACACTCACTCACCTGAGCCTTCCTTCCCAACACAGGGTTGGCAAGGTGCTTTCCCAATGTGCCTGGCCAAGGAATGGGGCTGTGATTGCCCTCGTCTGTTCCAAGAGATCCCCAGATTCTCATTTGTGTCGGTGACTTCGTCTCTTGATGTCTCCTGCTGACAGCATGAAACACCCATTGTGGGTCGGGGGGTTCCTTAGGCCCAAGCATTTATTCTGTGCTGTTTTTGGCTTGGAAACGTGGCACAGGGATGGAGACTGTGTCTGGTACAGGCAGAATTTGGCTTCAGGGAGAGACCAATTTCTCTGCAGAGTGATTTTTGTTGTCCTCTTGGCAGAAGGAAACTGAGGCAGGAAGGCTCCATCCCACAGTGAGTCCAGCTGGAGAAAGCCACAGTGCTGCTCCATGGAGAGCCCTGCTGCAGTGACTTCATTGTGCTGCTGGCACCCTCTGACTGCCTGCAAAGCCAGAAGAGCTGCTGGCTCCTAGCAGGAAGGGAAACCTCCCAGGATTCTTCGGAAAAGGGTGTTTTTGGTGCTCCAGTGAAAGGTTATCTCACCAGGCACTGTGCCAGGCTCCTGGTGACGTGGGAGGGTCTGTCACATGCCACCAGCCACTCGGGACCCGTTTTCTCCTGGTAACCCTGTTTTCCCTGTTTTCCCTGTTCTCTTTGTTTATACATGAGCCTCAGGGGGGAAATGGAAATAGGAGGAGAACTGGTGGGACTGGAAATTGGGGTCATTCGTAGGGAGCTGGGGCAGGAAGGGCAAAGTGCTGGGAGAGTTTCCTGACAGTCAGCAGCAAGGCACCCTTGAGATGGGTACCTGGACCTGTTTGGGATGTGAGACAAACTGGAAATACATTGATTTAAATTTTAATTTAACTTCCTTAGAAAATAAATGTGCAGGATGAGGGAGCCAACAGGGAGATTCGTGGGGCAGAAGTGTCATTCCTGCAAGAAGAGACATGCTGTGCCATTCATCCCAGCAGGATGAACCTCAGAAAGTCTCAGTTTGCTGGAGGAGGCCAGACCAGAGGGGGAAAAACAAAACAAAACAAAACAAAACAAAACAAAACAAAACAACCTGTCTGGTTCAGGCTGCTCTGGTTTTTGATGCCATCTCGTGGTCTGGGAAGGTTTTACAGAGGGATGTGTGGAGAATATTTCCTTGGCTGAGCAGAAAATTGTGGAGTTGGGCAGCTCCTGCTGTCACATCTCAGGCAAAATCATGAAATCTGCCCCTGGCCTTGTCATTTTGAACAGGTCGCATTCCTGGAGGATAGTTTCCATCACCTCATCCCATGTCTGTTTGAGAATTGCCATCCTGAATACCTCAAGGGAGCTAGGTTGTCTCATCCTGTCTCATTTTGAGTTCTGAAGCCTGGAGCCCCTCTGCTCTGGAGCCAGGCTGGGAGAGCTGGGGGTGTTCACCTGGAGAACAGAAGGATCCAGGGAGAGCTCAGAGCCCCTTCCAGAGCCTAAAGGGGCTCCAGGAGAGCTGGAGAGGGACTGGGGACAAGGGATGGAGGGACAGGACACAGGGGATGGCTTCCCACTGCCAGAGGGCAGGGATGGATGGGATATTGGGAAGGAATTGTTCCCTGGGAGGGTGGTGAGGCCCTGGTACAAGTTACTCGGAGAAGCACCCCAGCACAGAAAGATAAAACACATTCAGAGCCTGGAATGCCAGGGATGTGTGCTCCAGGAATGAAGAGGAAGCTGAGCACCATAAAACCTCTACATCCAAGAGATTTGTTCCTGTGTTGCTGCAAGCCTGGTTGCCCGAGAGCTGTGTGTGCCCACCACGTGTTGTGGTGTAGGGCAGGAATCTCTTGCACAGCTGGCTCAGCATCCGAAGCTGCAGGGATTTGAGGGAATACCTCCAGGCTGGCATGGGCAAGGCTTCCAGCGGCGAACAGATCTTCCCAGGGGATGCAGAAAAGTGAGGAGCAAACACTGTCCTGCCTCACTGTGGAGGTTTGGGAGAGGTTTTGTGTGTTGTCCGTAAGAATTCTCAGTTTAGGGTGACACTCCCTGTGGTTCAGAGAGACAGGATGCAAAAAAAAAAAAAAAAAAAAAAAAAAAAAAATTTGCTTTGAACATCTCCCGGGTAAAAAGCAAATTGGCAGCGTTTCTGCCTGGAAGCCTCTGTTTGGAGATGAGGATTGTGAAGGTTTGAGAAGGGAGCAGGTCTCCAGCACAAGGACAAGCACAGAGGTGCAAAAGACTTATAAATTATCTGTAAAGCATGAGGAATTCACCAGCTGAAGAGCAGCCTCCCAGGTTTATACTGGAATTACCCAGAGGGGGATGTGACACCATCTCCAAACAGCTGCATAAGGCTGGAGCCGGCTCCAGGTTTTCTCCCATGACTGATCTCCAAGGTGGCTCCACCCCTGCTGCCTCTCCAAGCACTTTCCAACCAGCCAAATCCTTCTGATAAATATAGCAGGAGGAAGGCAGCAGGTTTGGCTGGGGACGAGGAGAGGGAACTGGCTCTGAGTCAGCTTTGTACTCATTGCAACAGAGTCACGTGCACGTGTTTAAACCAAGACCTAAGCAGAAAGTTATGATGTCCTGGGACTTTGGAGAGGTCTTGGGGTTTGGAGGGGAAATTGGCAGCTGGGTGCTTTTCTCAGCTGATGAGGTAACAAGTCATCTGGATTGGAATGGGCTATTTTTAGTTTTGAGGTGACTCTTCTCTCCAGGGAACAGGGTGGCAGATGTCCCAAAAGCACACCCATGGTGCAGAGCCATGGAACCAGGAGTCATTGGAATGGAATGGAATGGAATGGAATGGAATGGAATGGAATGGAATGGAATGGAATGGAATGGAATGGAATGGAACGGAATGGAATGGAACGGAATGGAAGAATAGAATAGAATAGAATAGAATAGAATAGAATAGAATAGAACAGAATGCCACTAACTCCAGCTATGTCTGTGCTGAAGGAGTGGCTGTGATCTTCATTTCCTTCCTACCCCCCATTATTCCTCTATATTCCTCTTCCAGGAATATTTATTTATCTGCCAAGGCATCACTTGGCTGCAGGAAGTTCCTGGCATGGGGAAAGAGGTAGTGACTTCTGACTGCAGCCTTCACTGTGCCAAGTCCCCTGGTCACCTGCCTTGGAATGGACTTCAGGGTCTGAGGGCTCACAGAACACCACGGGCTCTCCCAAGAGAGGCCTTACTGCATTTTCCAAGCATCTGCAGCCTCTCCAAGGACTTGTACCTGGCAATCTCTATTTGCTGGTGCTTTCAGGGGCCATGAGCTCCTGAGACTGCCCCACTAAGGGTGGACATTACCCATGGAAGTCCCCACACAGCAGACAGCTGTCCCATGGGATGGGCTGTGACACCAAGTACCTGTATTCCCATCTGAGGGCTAAGGGATAGCCCCGAGTCTTTCCAGCACCAGGCACAGCCAGGTCCTAACCCAAGGCAACAAACACCACAAAAAGAGGGGATCCTCTCCTGGGAATTACTGTGATGGAGCTTGGCTCTCCCAGCATTGTCTCCCCATGGCCTCGAGCATCTCCCTCTCCACCATGGTGCTGAGCTGCACGTTCCAAGGTGAGTGGGGCTGAACAAACAATTACCCCCCAAAACGACACTGGCGCCTGCTGGGGAAGCCCAGACTGGTGTTTGTGCCAGAAGACACACAAACATCTCAGCTGAACAGCCCTGACCTCCTCCTCCTCCTTCCCCATTTTTCTGCTTATCTCTGCATCCCTGGGGTAACCCAGAGCAGAGATATTCTGGGAGCCCAGCGCTGCCGTTTCCTCCCGGCGCCGTTTCCTTCGGCGCGGGGTCAGCACCGCCACCCTGTCCTGGCAGGACCCCACGGGATGCCCGTGGTCCCCCGGGATGCTCGGGGCTATCTCTGGCAGGACATCGGCCAGAGGAAGAGGAAACTCTTCAACAGGAGCCCATGGTCCAGGAGCCAGGCAGGCTGGAGGGTGCTGAGCAAGGAAGAAAAACAGGAAAGCGGCGGCAGATAAGGAAAAGGACCTGGAAGAGGAATATTGAGGAATAATGGAGGGTAAGAGGGAAATGAAGATCACAGCAGGCGTTGTGCTGCGAGAGGAAGCTGCTGGAAGAAAAGCAGCCCAGAAATATCCCTGTCATTGTGCTGGGAAACAGGTCTCAGCCTCACAGCACAGGGATGCTCAGCAGGTCTGCGTGCAGGGGTTGTCACACACCCACGGGGTCATACCTGGCTGGGAAACTCCAAGAGCAGCCCTGTGAGAAAATGGTAATTAGCCCGTTGTGAAGACTGCTAATCAGTTAGTGGCCTGCTTCCCATTGCTGTGAGACTGAGCCTGGTGCATGCTGTCCTTAAAGAGGGACAATCCTGGGGACAGGGACGGTTCTGGAGGCTGGATGGAGCTCTGAACAGCCTGGTCTAGTGGAAGGTGTCCCTGCCCATGTCAGGGGTTTGGAACCAGATCATCTGTAAGGTCCCTCCCAACCCAACCCATTCCATGACTCTACGATTGATTCTGTGGTTCCGTGTTGCTATGACTCAGTGTGAGCCAGTCCCTTGGATCCTACTGGGGTGAAACAAACCAGAGAGAGGGGCTTGTGTCCATATTCCAGGTGTGTCCTGCCTCAGGTTCCCTGTGCAGTTGTCCTGCTGTTTAATCTTAATGTGGCAGAGCACAACAACTGCATTTCCTGGCTGGTTTCTGCAGACATCTTCACTTTCTGCTGATCCCTCAGGCACTAATCACTTCCATGTTCTCACCTTGGAGCAGGTCACACTTGTGGCACATGGAAATCTCATCATTACTCCAAGACACTGCCTTTCTTCTACATTGACATGGATGAAACACCAATCCAGATCCATTCTGTTCATGACCATAACCTGTGCAGGAACCCGCCCCAAAACACAGATGGGTGCATTGGAAGCAAACCTAACCTGGTGTTCCTTCAGAATCATTTCTCTGGGACCTTTTCCCTACAGGAGCCTGTTAGGAATGTCCTGATGGCCAAAGTGTGCTGAGGGCTTGTTTAGCTCTGTGCTCACTGGTCAGCGTTAAAAGCAACAAGAGACCAATTTAAAAGTGCAGACAAATTTAATTCCCTCCTGGATGGGAAGGATTATCCCTTTCTTGCCAAGGTAACTTGCCAGCTGGGGGGGTCTGGTAGATGATAACCCCAGAAGGGAAGAGGTCAATCCTTCAGATACGGCAGAGGTTGAGGAGACCTCCATGGTGCCAGTGTCCCCTGGAATGAGATGGGATACAGAACACCCGGCTCTACTGCCAGACAAGGCGTGTGAGCACAGGAGCCTGAGCAGAATCATCCCGGTGACCTGATCCAAGAGCCATCACTGACAGTGCTGGGGATGGAAACTGAAATTCCAGCCTCGGAGTTACAACCATGAGCACACAGAGAACTCGACCTGGAATCCTGGACATGAGATGGGATATGAGAAAATGGTGCTTGGGACAACTGTGATACAAAATTGTAACTAATTAGGGGGAGGAAAGAAGGGCTCAGTGAGTTGTTTGTGCAGAGAGGATCAGACCCTCTTTCCCTCTCCAACATAAAAAGCATGAAGTGAGAGATACATATGAATCCAGCTCCAGGTTCTTCAGCACAGGAGACATGGAGCTGTTGCAGAGAGTCCAGAGGAGGCCTTGGAGATGCTCCCAGGGGCTGGAGCCCCTCTGCTCTGGAGCCAGGCTGGAAGAGCTGGGGTTGTTCACTTGGAGAACAGAAGGATCCAGGGACAGCTCAGAGCCCCTGCCAGAGCATAAAGGGGCTCCAGGAGAGCTGGAGAGGGACTGGGGACAAGGGATGGAGGGACAGGACACAGGGGATGGCTTCCCACTGCCAGAGGGCAGGGATGGATGGGATATTGGGAAGGAATTGTTCCCTGGGAGGGTGGTGAGGCCCTGGTACAGGGTGCCCAGAGAAGCTGCGGCTGCCCCTGGATCCCTGGAAGTGTCCAAGGCCAGGTTGGACAGGGCTTGGATTAACCTGGGCTGGTCAAAGCTGTCCCTGCTCATGGCAGGGGCTGGGACTGGCTGAGCTTTAAGGTCCTTTCCCACCCAAACCATTCAGCCCTGAAAAAGCTGATTTGAACAAAACTTGACCTTGAATACTCCCAGGGATGTGGCAGCCACAGCAACCTGTTCCAGGGTCTCACCAACTGCACTGCAAAAACTTTTTCTTATATCTAATCATAATTGTCTCCCCTTTAGTTTAAAACCACCACCCCTTGTCCTGTCACAGCTGGCCCTGCTAAAATGCTTGTCCCCATCTTTTTTTTTGCACTGACTTCATCCTCAAACCTCATTTCTTGTTCTAAGGCTGATGAGAGAGTCACCGTTGCCGATCATCCGTGGCGAGAAACCCACTCATCTTAGTCCCATGCCCAAGTTACACAGGGTCTCTGCACATATTTTGGGATCCACTTTTACCTCAGGATTGTCCAGCTGGTGACTGACAATGGATGGTGGGATGACTTTCTGAAGACATTTTCGCAATATTTCACCACATGGCTCTGGTGAGTGACAGGGCTGCTGTGGGGGCTGATAACTGGATTAACTCGAGCTGGAATTGCTTCTGCCTACACTCAGCAGGACCTCAGATCATCCCCCACCGTGTCAACTCACAAAATCCAATAGATCTTTTCCAGCCTGTGCTTAACCCACCGCAGTCTGTCACCCCCCAGGGGACCCTGCTAACGAACTGTGCTTGAAGAGCAGCATGTCCCAGCAGATTTCAGCTCCCAGAGTAGCATCTCCCAGCAGATAGCAGCTCCTGAGGGAACAGGCAGCCCAGCAGCTACAATGCTGATGGTGAAACCTCCCATTAATCACAGGAGCACAGCTGCCACCTCCCCATCCCAGCTACCAGGACTAATCACAACCCCAAGTAGACAAAACATCCACATTTTTCCCCTCCCATGTGTTTTCTCTCCATGTGCTCTGCGTCAGGAGTTGTCTGGTGCTCAGATAGGGCTGCCCCTGAACACTGGATCACATATGGAAGGATTGTGTTGTCATCCAGCCTCATCCTTGGAAACATCAGCCTGCGGAGTCCATAATGCAAATCCTTAACTGTTCATCGTGCAGATCCTAACAGACATATCCACAGCTCCTCCTTGGGGAGATAAAGCTGTTCCCATGCCAGCAAAGGGGACCTCAGCTTCCCCTTTGCTTCCAGAGCTGGTTCCTTTGGGAAATCACCTCCCCATGGTTTCAAGACGGCACTGCCAGACTCCCCACCTTGAAGTAAAACCAGGGTAGCATCTTCTTGGGCTTTCCTTGAAAGCAGCAGCCTGGAGAGAGGGATTATTTAATTTCTGTGGTTTTTTTATCCCAGCAATTGTGTTTCATTTGAAGTGGCTGCTATGGGGTAAGCTTTGGGAGAAAAGGGGCTAATGGCAAGCTTGGGATATGCATGAACTTGGAATAAATGTAGTGATTTCCAGAGCAAATGTACAGAGCCTTTGAAATTAGGAAGAAATTCTTTACTGTATGGATTATGAGGTTACCCAGGGGAGTTGTGGACTCCCTATCCTTGGAAGTGTCCAAGGCTAGGTTGGATGGGGCTTGGAGCAACCTGGGACAGTGGAAGGTGTCCCTGCCCTTGGAAGGAGGTGGAATAAGAGGGACTTTCAGGTCCCTTCCAAACCAAAGCATTCTATGGTTCTGTGACATCACATCCGTATTTTTAGCTTGTCCTGCAGACCTCACTGGGATGTGTTGCCCTTGCAAGTGCTGCCAGCTTCACATCTCTTATCACCAGGTTTAGTAGTTCCCTAAAACCTTCCCATCACCCTGCAGCACAAACTTTGCTGTTTCTTGGTGCCTCAGGACCATGGCATCAGGTCCTCAGGCTGGGGATTAACTTCCAGTCTTAAAGAATCATTCCCTACTTCTGCTCCTTCCATCTCTTCCAGATGAAGACTGGGAAGGGCAGGCTTCAGGTTCTACCCTACAAACCTGGGTTGCAGTCCCAAGGCTTGAGAAAAGTGGCAACAGCAGAAACCCAGCGAGATGCAGCACACAATTCACGACCACGGATGCAGTGCTGGGGTCCCAGTAGCTCTGTTGTGGTCTGATGCAGCTGAGATATTTTCCACATTAATGTCTTTCCTGGTGGCTGGACCTTCCCCCTGCCCTGGGAAGGATCTGCCTGACACCAAGGAGGGGTCAGACCCCTTGGGGTCCTGCTAGCCCACCCAACATCCTTGCAGAAGCTCTCCTCACTTGTACATACACCCATATGAATTAAGAGATGTGTTTGCAGGAAGGGTGTTTTCGGATCCCACCCAAGGAATTTAGGACGGGATCTACTGGGTCAGGAGGCCTTGGGTCTGGCATAACTACTTTGACAACATATTGCTCCAAAATCCTCTTTTTCCTCTCCTTCTTCCATACATGTGGGATCATGGGGTGGGTGGAGGATGGGCTGGGTGGGCTTTCATGCCCATGCACCTCCCCTCCTTCCCTCCTCCTCCTCCCCCCCATCACCCTCCCCAACCCCTTCCACTCTTCTCAGCCATGATAAACTCACCAATGGAAAAAATGTTGTCACACATATCTCACTTCCAGTGTGTGGGAGTCACTGATAACAGTGCAAAGATCTGGACAATAAAGACTCCTGACAGCTTTTGTGTCCATCCTGGACATGGGGGGACAGTCCTGGAAGAACTTGTGTGATTTGGGGAAGGGTCCTGCAATCTGTGGTCCTGGGGAGAAGGTGGAGAGGAGAAAAGGCTCATCCATCCTCCTCATTTGGGGTGCAAAGCCATTCCTTTGCACACTCCCCAGATTCCACCCTGCCCTGAGGCATTTCCAAACTGAGAGCCACAAGGTTTTGGCTTTTCTGTTGTGCTGGGGAGCAGCCCAGCCGCTGCTCACCGCGGTGTTTGTTTTGGAGCTTCCCCATCCCTCTGTGGGGAGAGGGGGCTGTGCTGCTCCAGCACTGCCTCTCTTCCACGTGGAGCTGCTGAAAGAGCCTGGAGCAGCTCGCCAGGAGGGTGAAGTCATTTATTTATGCCTAGGAAGAACGTGTACTTCATTGCACAGCCTCCGAGATGCTGGGGCTGAGCCACTGCCAGGCTTTTGTGCTGATGTGGAGAGCGAGGTCAGCACGGGGCTTTTGTGCCAGTGGCTGTGTTTCTTCCCATCCCTTGTCAGGATGTATGGACAGGGCACCAATTAATTCATGGAGGGGAAAAAAAATGTGCAGGGTTTGACTCGCAGAGGTTCATTTGACACAGAATCACACAATCATTTACGTTGGGAAGGACTTCCAAGACCACTGAGTCCAGCCTGTGACCAATCCCCACCTTGTCACCAGCCCAGAGCACTGAGTGCCACGTCCAGTCATTCCTCGGAAACCTCCACCACTTCCCTGGGCAGCCCCTTCCAAAGCCTGATAAAAATTCCTGATAGAAATTCCTTCTGGTGTCCAACCTGAACCTCCCCTGGCCCATCTTGAAGTCATTCCCACTGATTTTATAGCACTTATTATTTTTCAGTATCCATTTTATCACTCTAGTTACAACAGCTGAGAATGACTTTTGCAGAAAACCTTATTTATTCCAAGCAAAAGAAAATAAATTTTATAAATTTCCCAGCTGGAAGGAGAGCTACCAGTTGTTTAGATTTCTGTCCCAATCCTCAGGGGCTGTAGATGGTCTCCCCAAAATGGTCTCCCCAAAATTTCCCTTTCTCTCCAGAGCACTGGTCTCCAAAGTGAGGATGATGATCCATCAGAATGGGGGGAAAAACCATTTTTTCTAGCATTAATAAATAATATAAAAATTCATTTTATTTTAAGACCACTGCTGTAGGAAATGTCTGTCTCCTTGGACTCCCATGTCCCATGAGACTTTCCTTCTGTGGGCTGTAGGAGATAGGAAACCAAGTTTTCCCTGGATTTAGTCAAAATTTTTTCATACTTTTCTGATTAAACTGCCTTTCTGGGGGAGGGAAGAAAAGAGGGGGTGGTGTTAGAATAATCACTACTTTACAAAGAATGAAGGTTTTACATTCCACCTTGGAGAAAGTGGCCAAAACAAGAGAAGGACACAATGTTCCATCCCAAAACCATTTCCGTGTCAAGTTCGTACCCGCTCTGGAGACCAGCCCAAGAAAACCCAAATCTGAACAGAACAGAGCACTTGTTTCTGTTCAGGTCTCTGCTTGACAGCACTCTAGACCCAGAGCTTTGGGTATGGGACAAATTAATTTATCTCCCTCTATCTGCCCTGACCTCCTTTGATGGCAAGGGACATCTTCTAATCTTTTTCAGATGGATTTTCTGCATTGTCTGCCTGGAATATGAGAGGTTAAACCCTCCCAGGAGCAGATCTGGGTGACAGCATCGCCCTTGACGTGGCCGGGCTTTGGCACAGAGGCGTTTTCCCCTTCTCTGATAGCCGGCTCCATCCAGCTCAGACACACACACACAGACACATCCCTGTGCACACCCTGTGCACAGGGCTCACATTCAGGGGCTCCCCGCCTCCTTTCCCTCGCAGCTCCGGCATCCCAGCCCCGGGATGTCATCCTGTCATCCTGCCCCTGATAAGGCACAGGGGTGGCTGCCAGAGGAAGGCTCCCAGTTGCTCCCGGCGCCAGGCTGGGTAGAGGCAGACGTGTCTAACCCTCTGAAGGACCAAAAACAGATGACATCACCCTCTCGTCGTGTCCATCCTCCCCCCAGAATCCCTATCAGCCCCACGGAGAGGCTGCGCTTGGAGGAGCGAGGAGGAAGAGGGAAAGCAAGGGGGAGGAGGTCGGGGAGAAGGACAGAAGGCAAAGGCTGGAGGTGGAAGTTGGTTACTTTGGCAAAGAGACAAAAGTTCTGCAAAACTTCACCGGCCAGACTTCAAAAAGGTGGAAAAACCGGAGGCTCAGTTCTGGCTGGTCCTGTTATCACGGGGAGCCTTATCTCTGGATGGGGCTGATGGCTCATGTGAGCCACAGTGGCTGCTAACCTCTGGCTGAGCTTTCCGAGGTCCCTGAGGAGCCAGACCATCACTCAAAGGAGAGGAGAAGCATCCAGGAGAGGGGACTGTATGGAGGCATTCCCACCATGTCTGCAGCCTGCAGGGTGGGACATCCCAGCATGGAGCCCAGCAGTCTCTCACAGCTTCAGTTCATGGTTGTAGGAGAAGTGAGGAAGATCACAGGCTCTTTCCCTGCTCACAGTCCAGCCAGAGATGGGTCAGATCTCCTCTGGGTGTCAGCTGGCACAGTTGGGTCACTGGTTTTACTGGTTTTCTCTAGGGCAAGGCTGGTGCCTCTGGGATGGATAGCACAGTGGGTTTAGGTTGAAGCCAGGTGTATAGCTGGAGGTTTTAGGGTGGGAATTTTTCCCACCTAATTTCTTCCATACCCTAAATACCACACTGGGAGTTTTCCAGAGATAAATCTTCCAGCTTTTCTCTTGAGGCGATTTTCATACCCTTTCAAGCCATCTCTTTACTCACAGCTCCAAGATATCTCTGTTCCTGCTCCTTTCCACCTCACAACCTCCTGCTTTGGGGGTCCTGGTCCAGAACCTGCACCAATCATGGTGGGCAATTCCCCTTCCTTCAGTAAGCAGCAGTCCACACCCAACAACTCTTACTCCCTGGTGAGGAGCTGCTGGAAGTGAACTTGGCCTTGGCTCATTCCCACTTGTAATTCTACTCAATAAATCAGCCTGTGCAGGACAAGAGGCAGTGATACCCATCAGGTGACACTGGGAAAGAGTTTGGAATAACTTGTACTGTGGGATTAAGATTTCACCTAGGAATTGCTCCATGCAGGAGCAGGGCAGATGGAGAAACCACCACAATCCCTGTGAGACCGAGTGAATTGTTTGGATTGTTTTCCTCACTGGGATTTCTCAGCCTTATCCACCTTTACCTCCTCACAGAGATGGATCACAGAAGCATGGAATGGTTTGGGTTGGAAGGAAGCTTTAAGGGTCACCTAGTCCAGCACTTCTGCAATGACCAGGAATGTCCTCAAGGAGATCAGGTTGGATAACCTGAGTCACCTGCCCAGATTCACCTTGCTGCTATAGGGGAGGAAGAGGAACTTCTGGAGGGAAAATCATACCTCAGTCTTGGGTCCATCCCCTTGAAGAGGATGAAGAGGCCTTCCATGGCCTCTTCTGAACTGAGCTGTGAGAAATTCGGGTTGTTGAAGGAAGTGACTGAGAGAGAGGTGGAGGGATGGGTTCAAAGAGAGGCTTCACAACTGCTTGGACCAACCCAGCAGATCCCTTTCTTGCTGCCACTCTGGAAGGGCTCCCCTCTCTCCTGTACCACATCTGTCACCTTTGTGAAGATGATTTGGATCCCCCAGTGCACCTCCAGCACCATTAACCCCCAAGTACCAGGCAGGGTGCTCCATCTGAGGGGGAAGCACAGCTGCACTCCAGACCCAGCAGGACATAGAAAATCAAGAGGTTTATTGGTGGTGGACAAACCGAGCTACAAGTGGAGGCACGGAGATATCTCAGGGCAGGTTTTGTGCACAGTCCTGGCAGCAGGAGCACTGGGCTGGCTCTCCTGGGGCTGTCACATCACCCTGGGGTGGCTGCTGTCACCGGCAGCAGCGCAGGCGGCCGTTGCTGCAGCTCCCTTCCCAGCGCTCCATGTGGAAGCAGAGCCTCCGGCAGTGGCCACGGCTGCTTCTGCACTGCTGGCTGTCTGAAAGGCCTCTGGCTGCTGGGGAAAGAGGATAGGAAACCTGGTTAGGGGAGCTGGAACCCACTCAGAGCCCCCAAAACCTACTGGGAACTCCACTAGTGTTGGTGGCCGGGCAATCGGGTGCTCTCAGTTGGCAACAGGGAAATTCAGCTGGTTCCATGGTGAGGATCAGATGTGCTTGGGAGGAGCTTCTCCATCCAGCAAGCACTGGGAGTCTCCTAAGGACTGGCCTGGTGAGACAGCCAGGTTTGACTTGGCTGTGTTAGGTTAGATGAGTTGAGTGAGGTTGAACAGCATCAAAAGACAGAGAAGTACCTTTTGAAACAGGTGTTTCACCTATTGTTTTATTCAGAGATTTTTTGGCTTCTTGGTGTTTGGAGTTTTTGTTTGCTTTTTAAATATTTTTTCAATATTTCAAATATTTTGCTGTTTTGATTAAAAGGGCATGTGGAGCATCTCTTTAGATACAGCAGAAATACCGAGTTTTGGGGTTCTGGGGGGGTACATCACCAGTGGAGTGGGCAAACCCTTCTCTCTCCCTTTGTTGTCCCCAGCACTTCAGTTAAATAAATGAGTGCATAAACAAGCTAAGCAAGTAATTCTCCTTTTCTTGGTTATCAGGTTTTCCTTCTGTGAATGTGACATCACCAAAGTTCTGCTAACATCATGGTGACTTCACCCCTGAATGAAACCTGAATCTCTGACATATGTATACAAGTAGCCAGAGAAAATGCCAAGCCAAACAATATTTTTCTATCAAACCAGAATCCCAGAAGTAAACAGACAAAAAAGGGTAAATTATCTGCCTTTCCCCCTTCTTTTTGCCCCTGAAAAATGGTTTTGATTTGAGAAAATCAAAGATACATAGAATGGTTTGAGTTGGAATGGACATTAAAGACCATCTACTTCCAACCTCCTGCCATGGACAGGGGCTTCCCTTCCACTATCCCAGGCTGATGCAACCCCATCCAACCTTGACTTGAACATTTCCAGGGATGGAGAGTCCACAGCCTTTTTGGGCAACTTGTGCCAGGGCCTCACCACTCTCACAGCCAAGAATTCCTTCTAATATCTAATTTACATCTACCCTCCTTCAGCTTAAGACCATTCCCCCTGGTCCTGTCCCTCCATCCCTTGTCCCCAGTCCCTCTCCAGCTCTCCTGGAGCCCCTTTAGGCTCTGGCAGGGGCTCTGAGCTCTCCCTGGATCCTTCTGTTCTCCAGGTGAACACCCCCAGCTCTCCCAGCCTGGCTCCAGAGCAGAGGGGCTCCAGCCCTTGGAACATCTCCATGGCTCCTCTGGACTCTCTCCATCAGCTTCTGGTGCTGGGGATCCCAAACGGGAGGCAGCCCTGGAGGTGGGATCTTACCAGAGCAGATCAGAGGGTGAAAATCACCTCCCTCAAACTTCTTGTCACACTTGCATCTTCCTGCATTTGCCACATCTGTATTCCATTCATGGAGAATGTAACAGGATTCTCCTTGTTTTGTGGAGGATGAGGCTTTCATCCTGGAGCAAAGCTCAGGCTCCTGGCTTAGGCTCAGCATTTCTGGGTGAGTTTTGAGGGTGCAGAGAGGAGGGGATGCACAACCTATGAGCTCAGCACAGCTGCATCCAGAGACTTCATGGAGACCATCTCGGGAGAAATTATTTCCTTGGAAGCACGAGTTAGGTCAGCTTTGACTTGAGGGCCCTGTCTTGTTCTCTTCTACCTCTGAGTAGGAACCTGCCTTTTCTCTCTCCACAGTCCTGCAGGAACCCCTGTGAGAATTTTGTCCTTACCCGGAGTGCCCTGGAGGAGGAGAATGACAAGGACTGCAAAGAGCAGCTGGAGAACCTGCATGGCTTGGTGTGGGTGGAGGTTCCACCCCGAGGAGGAGTGAAAGGCCCTAAAGAAAGGAAGAAGAGAGAAATCCTGGATTTATAGTGGCCAGGGCGGGGTTGTGTAATTTTTCTGGACTGGAGAGAACTTTGATAATCTCAGGTGCATTTCAACACGACAGTAAACAGTTGCATGGGGTGTGCTTGTCCTCAGTCATACCATGTCACAGACAGAAATTATAAAGGGGAAATAAAGGGGAAAAAATAGAAGGAAAAAAAAAACAAAAGGGGGGGTTGGAAATCAGGGTTTTGTTGAGAATTACACTGAGCACTAGGGAGTCTGCTACTGCTTGCTGCTGGAGACAGGATGTTGGGACTGACCCAGTCTGGCTCTGTTTGAAGGCTCGAGCATGTGATCTTAAAATCCAATCCAAGTGCTGGGTTTTGCAGCATCAAAGTGTTGGGTTTTTCTTCTTTTTTTTTTTTTTTTTTCCCAGCTCTCACTCTCTGTGTTTAGCACTGAAACTGTCAAGTGTGAAAAAATCCAGTCTCCTCCTCAGCACTCCCCAATACACAAAGCTGGCCTGAAAATAATGGGATCCTTAAAAAAAATAATGTGTCTGCTTCAATTTCCCAAATTCCAGGCTGCAGAGAGGATGCTTGCCAAGCTTTTGTTTACAACTGTCAAGAAAAAATGGCAATTCAATATTTTATTCATTTATGTACTTATTCAGTGGGAAAGCTGGGATACCTCCCTGCAATATTCAGTGGTGTTAGGAGAGCTGGTGGATTACAGCTCTCCCAGGGATCCTGGCAGGCTCTCAGGTTTGCACCAGTTCTCCAGGTCAGTTCCAGGAAATTAACAGAGGTGAGATCTGAGCTTCAACTTGGGAAAACAACACAAAGCAAACAACGAGCAGGAATGTCCCCCAGTCAACAACAAATGGAGGAAGAGAAAATAGAAACTTTATAAAGGTTTTTTTTACAGCGATAATGCAGCAGAGGCCATCACCAAGCCTTTCCTTTTCCCTTCAGAAGTCACCTCGATGGATTTTTCTTTGCAGACTGGATGCCAGGGAGTGCTGGAAAATGCAAACCCCATGTCCTTCAGGCGGCTTGAACAGAACAAGAATCACCTTCATCAAACAGTGCAGATAAAGGGGCCTTCACCAGTTGGACTTTGGAGTCGGGGACACTGAGCTCTTAACCAGGGTGTCCTGCAATCCAGCCACACACAGCCTGGGAAGGGACATGGGTCTGGAAACCCACCTGGGGGACAGCGGGATGCAAGGATGTGTGTGAGCCTCTGCCAGAGTGCTGGTGCTCTGCCTATCTGGTGACACTGCTTGGGTGGAGGACAATAACCCACCTTGTACCTCTGAGGATTGGCATCTCCAGTGTGAGAGATGGGAATTTGTGGAATTAGGGCATCATAGAATGGTTAGGGTTGGAAGAGATCATCCAGACATTAGAGATCATCCAGTCCATCCCCTGCCATGGGCAGGGACACCTTCCACTATCTCAGACTGCTCCAAGCCCCATCTAACCTGGCCTTGGATACTTCCAGGGATCCAGGGGCAGCCACAGCTTCTCTGTACCAGGGCCTCACCACCCTCACAGGGAAGAACTTCCAAAGCAAAGAATTTGGGCAGAGTTTATCCAGCAGAAAGGAGATGGTGATTCTTGAGCTACAGTCCAAGCAGGGAGGAGCATGTGGATGCTCCTGAGAGTGTCCTGCTCTGAATGTGTGACCTGAAGTGTCTGAACATGTGTGTGCAGATGGCTTGGTGCTCTCCAGAGAGGATGTGCAGCATGGAGCCAGGGCACCACGTGGCCACAGTGTTCCCAATGATGGATGGCAAAATTCCAGGTGTTTGTCTCCAGCTCAGCTGTTCTCCCATGGTGGGAGCAGCACCACCACAGAGGGTGATTTGTTCCTGGAGCTGCTTGGATGCTGCTGTTTGGATGGGGACCAGGCTGCATCCTCCACACCACCACAAACCCCTGCTCTGCAGCTATGATGCATGGGTTGAGCTGCAGAATGTGCCTTGGGAAAGAAATCCAGCGCTATACAGTACCGACAAAAAAACAGATTTCCTCCAGAAATCAGGGGCAGGAAATCTCTGTCCCTTGGGTAACTGCTTGTACAACAGCTGGCCTGGCTCCCTCTGGCCTCAGCCTCTGCTGAGCTGGCCCAGCAGCCTCCCACCCTCCCCTGCTTCCCAACCTGCCAGCAGATGTCTTTTTTCAGAGCTCACCATGCACAAAGGCTGATCTGTGCTCAGACACGTGGCACGGGAATTGGTTCCTGGGTTTTGGGGTTGGGAGGAGCTGAATCAGTCTGTATCTGCTCTCTGGTCCCAAACAGGAGGGATGTTCCTACTGACTTCATTGCCTTCGGGTAATGCTCTGGCCAGGACTTGAGCAGGATGATTTTTAAATGCATCCTGGGATAAGTTTTTGCCAGCAGAAGCAATTCCTTGGGTGAATGAACCCTTTTGCCAGCTTGTGATGCCACCTCCTACTCCCAATCCCACTCAGAGCACTTTGCCAAACAAGCAAGCACTGATAGAGCTCTGCAATTCAACCTGTGGAGAAATGCTCATGGGCTCAGCTCTGGGCTCAGCCTTCGTCCAGAACTGCTCACTCCCCACCCTATGGCTCTCATTCCAGACCACCCTTCATGGCTTTCTCAGAACTCTCTTCAACAGGTCCCTGTCTGCCTTAATTAGAGCCCCCCAGAGCTGGACACAACAAAAAATAATGGGTTTTGCCCCACAGAAAATGGTCAGAGCACACACTGTGCAATTAACTTCTCCTTTTCAGGGCAGGGCCACATCCAGGTGCCAATTATGAATCATTCCTGGCACGTGCCAACCTCCAAACTGTGCCAAGGAACAGCATGGAAAACAGTTCATTTTCTGACAGCACATTTGAGTAGCCACTAATTTCTGAGCTTCACATGATTTGTTTTGCTCCTGTATGTACAGCCTCTGAAACCTGACCTGCTTTATCTCCCCAGCACGCCCTAGAACTGGGCTGTGGTGAGGTGGAAGAGCTCCACGTGAGCAGGTGGAATGTTGGAATGTTGGAATGTGACCCTCTTTCTCCTTCGTGAGGGTGGAGGGAGATCCAGGCACGCAGGGGATTGCACTGATTTGTGTGGGATTTCCAGGGGTGTAAGAGACGACTTGGATCCAAGGGGCTGCCCACGGCTATGGCACCTCAGCTTCCCCAAGCAGGAGCCCATCCAACACCATCCTGCTCCTGATTGCACATCACAATAGTGCTTTTAGGGTAGAAAAGGAGGATTTGGCTCTCTTTGCCAGACGCTGGCCTGTTGCCTGGGAACAGCAAACAAATCCTGCTGAAAGAATCCATGCCATGCTTTGATGGACTAAAATCCCCAGTTATCCAGGCAGCTTGTGCTGGTGGACAGACATGGCATGAGGGTAGAGGTCTATCCTGGCTGGCTGCATGACTGCAGACATCCCAAATATACATCCCAAGATGTCTGGATGATTTTGGCATCCCCTTTAGGTGTAGGTCTGCTAAGGTAGTACTAAAGAACCCAAATTTTGTAGCCTTCTGAGCTCTACCAGGTACAGACTGCTGGAGTTCAAAGCCCAATCAAGAATTTCCCACAGAAATCCTCTTCATCATTTGGCTTTCACCTGACTATCGCCAGGGGGTTGGATGATCTTTAAGGTCCCTTCCAACCCAAACCATTCTGGGATTCTATGATGGTTTTATGATTCTTCCTCCTCCCCAGGGTTACAGGATACTCCAACTAGGTTTAATTAATTTGAGCATCATTCCCTGTCGTACACTTACACCAAAACAGCTCATGTTGCTGTTCAAGCGACTCCCCGTGAGCTGAGCTGGCTGCTTTGCCCCAGGTGCACTCAGGGGTCAAGAAACCACATCAAGAAAGAGTTTTATAAGGTCTGGAAGTACCATTCTTCACCATCCACTGTATCCTTGGTGCTTTCTCTCTCCTTCCTCTGTGTGAGACTGAATTCAGTTCATCTTATTCATTGGGCAGAAATAAGGAGAGATTTTTGTTTATTTTTTTGTTGTTGTTGGGTTGTGGTTAAGTGATTTTTAAAGGTTATTTCCATCCAGATCAGCAAACAAAGGAACACACAGCAGTGGGACAGCAGGACCATGCCTCTGAGCATGCCCATTAGTGCCAGAGGGACAATATTCCCTATGAACTGAGCATTTCCACCTTTCCTGGTGGACTGGCCAGGAGGTCCAAAATACATCAGAGGCAGAAATCCCAGTGACTGCGAGGGAGATGTACAAGGTGTGCTGCAAGAGCCCACTCTTCACTTTCCTACGAATCCAGGCTGTAACCACGATGGCTGAGCATTGCCAGATGAGGGGCACGAACAGTGAACCCTGTGGATGAACGTGAGAAATGAACTGTTTGTTTTGGAGAGGTGCCTCGATTCAAACCCCTCCCCGTGCTGTCCTCGTGCGTCAGAGGGATGGGCTGGAATTTGGCTCTGGATTCAGCCCTGTCCCTGTTTTCAGAATTCGTTCCCAAGCCAAAAGCCAGCTCTGGGTATTCTGGCCCTCCTGAGGGTTCATCCAGCTGCAGGGGATCTCCAGGGGAGCGCTGGCATCTCCCTGTGTGTGCTGGAGTCCCAGTGATGACCCAGGGAGAGTAACTGGGCTGCTCGTCGGTGAATGGAGATGCTGGGGTGAATGAACTGTGGGCCCTCTGGCAGTGGGGCCTGACCCTGGTGAGGTCAGTGGGAATTTTCCCAGTTTGATTCATTAGAACAAGAATTTCGTCTCCCAGTGAGGACTTTTCCCTGGCTCTATCTGACCAGTGCCTCAGCTGGTTGGCATAACTCTCTCATTACATCATTGCTTCCTTGCTTTCACAGAAATGATTGACCCAGAGAGAAATATTTTACCTGGAAAGGGAGACCAAGAGCTGACAAGGGCAGGGGAGTGTCAAAATTTTATATTGAAAAGACACAGAAGGGCTGAGAGTGGATTTGGACAGAAAATCAGATTAGAGTGAGGGAGCTCATAGGAGGAAATCTGTGAAGGATAAAGAGACTGATTTCTTTGGGGCTGGGTAACCAAAAGGGAAAGGAGTTGCACCAAAAATGCAGTTCATGGTTGGAGAGGGCAGCCTGTCAGGGCCACGGGACACAGCTTTCAGTTCCCCTCCCCACCATGTTTAAAACAAGTAAATCTGAGATCTTAGGGGGAAAAAAAAATTGTTCCCTGTGAGCATGGTGAGGCCCTGGCACAGGGTGCCCAGAGAAGCTGTGGCTGGCCCTGGATCCCTGGAAGTGTCCAAGGCCAGGCTGGATTTGGCTTGGATCAACCTGGGATATTGGAAGGTGTCTCTGCCCATGGTAGGGGGTGCAATGAGATGATCTTTAATGTTCCTTCCAACCCAAACCGTTCTGGGATTCCATGACTGCCCTGAGAACCTGGCGCAGCCTGGAAAGGAGAAGTGGATGGGAGTGGATCTTTCCTGAGCAGCACAGACCACACTCACTTTTATGTCAAACCAAGTGCCTTTTGCACCAAAAGTGATGCCAAAAAGACTTTCCCCACTGCAGCTGTTTTCTGTGGGAGGGGAAATAAGGGGACATAGTCCCCCTGGTGTTCTGGGGAGGTGAGGAATTCTGTGGCCCCTCCTGGTCAGTGACATCCCACCACTGGCAGCGTTGCTGACTCGCAGGTGGGCACTTGCTGCTTTGTTAAACCTCAGGTTTATTGGTGTCAGGTAAGGAGAAAGGCAATTTTTCACCTCTGCCATGTCAGGTAACAATCAGAATCCCAAAAGGGTGACAAAGAGTTTGGGTGGCCCCAGTTTCCTCTTGTCACAGTGTTTCCTAAGAAGTTACAGCAAAACCAAAGTGTTCCGAAGTTCATGAGTGAATCCACAGCCCTATTCTCCCAGGAGAGCAGCAGTCACAGAAACCACAAAATCTCTTTCCCAACAACTGCTCGTGCCTTGCCAGTGGAGCCTGCAGCTCTCCATGTGCTCCTTTGGAAACCCTCAGCTCTCTGTGGTGGCAGGTGACAGATTTTTGCAGCACAGAATGATGGGTTCAAAGCAGTACTGAGCCAGGTATTCACCAGAAACACAGCTTCCCACTCGGCACAAGCCCCCTCCGTGGTTGCAGCTGTCTGGTCCATAAGCATCTCCTGGATAAAGGAGAAGAAAACTTGTGGATAAAATTCATGTGGTTCCTTCTGGCTTTGTGCTCCCTGCCAGCCAAGCCAGCACTGGGAGTACACAAAGAGCCTGGGCACCTCGAGCACACCTGGGGTCCTCAGTCTACAGACAGGTTCAGATATCCATGTTAAAAATCCCAAGTTGCTGAGGCAACCTCTCTCAAGGGATGTTTCATCATGGAGTTGTTTTTTTAGGATGCTGGCAAAGACTATGCATGGGAGGTCAGAGGGGCTGTCCTCCCCCTGCCAAGGAGGCAGCTGCAGCCTGAGAAAACGCAGGAACTTTTTCCCAGAGCATAGGGATCCTTCTTTAGAGCATCTCCTAACTCAGTGATGTGCCCCATTTTCACAGCTTCCCCCCTGCTCATTTTTGTATTCCCCCAAAGGATTAAATGATTAATTTTCCCAGAGTATCTCACCCACTCTCTCACCCAGAAAACACCTTTCCTCAGTGCCTGCAATATCACACAGCAAAGAAAGATTATCCCTGTTTCCAAATACACTGTTCACCACCCCAGGCCTTCCTGGTCTTACCGAGCTGGGCCAGAGAGATGAACATGAAAACGAGCACAAGGATCCCCATTCCTTTTACTCTGCCGGAAAATCGCAGGGCTGGGAGTGAGATTTTGCAGAAGCCTCTGTGTGCTGCTGGCATGCTGGATGGCATCCATGGAATAGGGGAGGAGTAGGCAGGAGTTAATTATATTCCAGTCCCCAGAGTAACATTTGCTGCTGAGAAACCCTTTTGTGTCATTCTGACCCAGCGCTGCTGCTCCAAACAATGTTGACTTTTTTCATGTTCACTGGTCACTGGCTTTTCTGATTCTTCTCCTTGGCAGCTGGCATTTTGGGCTGGTAGAATTCCAGCTGGGAAAAAAAAAAGAGGCTCTGAGAGATCCTCTGCCCTTCACCTGCAGCCAGCAAAAGCCCTTGGAAGTGACAGGGAGGAGGGAAGCATCCTGCAAGGGAAGACTCTTGAGGATCTGCATGGAAGAGAAAGATGCAGGCTGGGAGTGATGAATTGTTAATCTGAGCTCGTGTGAATATTTTCTCCAGCTGAAACCTGGGTGTTATTTTTTTTTTTTCCCAGCTTTGGCTTCTGAGGAATTTGGGAGGCTTCGTTCCTGAGTGTGATGAGCACACAGGGCTGATGGAAGAGCTGTTAGTTCAGCAATGCTGAACTGGTGGTAAATCTATAGTGAGTGGGTAGCTCTGGCTGTAAAATGTGATATTTCAGCTGCCCTGCCTGGCCCTGCTGTTTGCTGTCCCTTGAGCTGTGGCAATAAAACTGCTCTGTGAACACATCTTAAACTGACAGGTGAAAGAGCAAGGTTAAAAGTCCCTTTCTCCCTAAAAAACATACCCAAACAGAACAACTTAACTAGAATAATTGAAAATCATAGAAAACCCCTCCAAAGTCATCGAGTCCAGTCATTCCCCGGGTTGCCACTAAATCACGTCCCCAAATGCCACATCTATCTGTCTTTTAAATCCCTCAGAGATGGGGACTCCATCACTGCCTTGAGCACCCTGTTTTAATGCTTAGCCACCCTTTCTATGAAGAAATTCCTCCTGATGTCCAACCTGAACCTCCCCTGGCACAGCTTGAGGTCATTTCCTCTCCTCCTGTCCCTGTTCCCTGGGAACAGAGCCCTGACCCCCCTGGCTGTCCCCTCCTATCAGGGAGTTGTGCAGAGCCACAAGGTCCCCCCTGAGCCTCCTTTTCTCCAGGCTGAGCCCCTTTCCCAGCTCTCTGAAATGTCCAAGGAATGACTGGATGTGTCACTGCTCTGTGCTGGGTGACAAGGTGGGGATCAGTCACAGGTTGGAGACTCGAGAGACCTTGGGGATCATTTCCATCCTAAATGATTCTGTGATTAAATGCCCTCAGTTCTCTAAAGCATCCAGGTATAAAACCAATATGGTAAATAAGATTAGGCTGGTGAGAAGGATTAGAGGATGGGGTTTCCAAGGATGCAACAGCAAATTTTTGTGTAATTCTACACTTGGCTCTAATAGAGAGACATTCTGCCTCTTTCCATAGATAAATGACTATTATACATGTTTATTTAGCATTTATTGCCTTTTGTATATAAACATATCACCTCTAGTTAATTACACACTTTGCATGTTGACAACACCAGACACGTCTACAACACTTGGAATAAAACTTGTTTACTTGGATGTTCATTCCCATGCTTTTCTGCAATCCCACGTGGTCTTTGTCACACTTCTGTGCAGCACTTCCATCCTCTGCGAGGGCAGATTCCCTCCTGCTCTTGCAGACATCTGATTTCTGGGGGCACACAATGGCCCCCCTCATCTTGGCAGATGTGGAAGTTGGATGTCGTGTCTGCAATTCAGAGGGTTTAAGTCAAACCAGGTAACCTGACACTGCCATCCGAACCATGTCATGCGCAAAAATTGTTGGGAAGTTGTGGTTACTGTGTCTCCAAAAAACGACACAAAGATGAACTTTGGGGCTTACCACAGCACTTATGTAAAAGAAAGAATTTGTGACCCACCAACTTGGAAAATAATTAACAGAGGGAGGGAAATTATAAAGCTATGAAAAAGATGGATGCAGAGTGACTACATTTGAAATAGGTGGCACTGAAAGAAATTGTGAGGGATGAGGTTTTAAGAAAAATGGAAGGAACTCCTAACCTGGGGAGAAAATCCAGTAAGGACTTTTAAACACAAGGATGCCTAAATCTAAAAATCCCAAACTTCAATTTCATGAAAGGCAGATTAACATATAAGGACATGCACTGATATGGTTTTGATCACTTAATACACACAGAGCAACTGTGAGGAAATATCCACTTCAGGCCACAGACAGATCCAGGATGCTGGATCAGAGGAACATTAGGATTAACACATTTGTTTCCAAAGTATATATTCAGTAGAGATTTATGTTGAGGACTATCTATTGAGGAGCACTGGAAACAAGCAATTCTGAGAAGATTTAGATAAAATAACACGGACGAGGTCATCTCTTAGGCACAGCAGGGTGGTGCAGCCAGCAGTCCCTCAATAGATGATTATAGGAAGATTTACCATGGAAGGAGGACTCTCTGTGGGTCAAAACTTTTATTTTATTTTCCCAGTCAGAGGTAGAGCATTGGGTTGTTTTGGCCAGCCCCAAAGGCTCCACACTGATGTCATTGGACACACAGGTCCATCTCTGTACATGGAAAGAGAGAGCTTAGACCTCTGGGAGTGCCTGGAAATGTCCAAAGCCAGGCTGGACAGGGGCTGGAGCAACCTGGGATAGTGGAAGGTGTCCCTGCCCATGACAGGGGGTTGGACTAGATGGTCTCTAATGTCCTCTCCAACCCAAACTATTCCATGATTCCATGATGATTCTATGATATCCCAGCTGCCTTCTCTCCCACCAAACAATGGCTAATTTCCTCCAGATAACCCATTACCAACTACATTGATATTTCCAGTTAATGATGCTCTCTGGATGGATCCATATTGATCCGGGGCCCTCCCAGCAGCCTTCCCCAGTGGTCAGGCAGGGAGACACAGCTGTGTGTCCACTTGTTCTTGTGCCCCCGAGCCATTGTTCAGGTTTAACCTGTGCAGAGGTCAGGCTGTACCTCCTGCCTTCCTCTGCCACCCATGCCAAGATTCCCCAGACAGCCACAGCTGTTCCCACTGCCCTATAAATGCCAGAGTTGGACAGGGGTAGGAGCAACCTGGGATATTGCAAGGTGTCCCTGCAGGGGGTGGAATGGATGATCTTTAATGTCCCTTCCAACCCAAACCATTCTGTTGTGATTCTGTGATTTGGAGGCAAAGTTTGTTTTGCTGAGTTCAGCCATTTCCACCCAGATTTTGCCCTCCTGGGCAGGGTTCCCACACATACCAACACAGCAGGTCCTGCGGCGCCGATAGCAGGTCCCAAAGGCGGCGAATGGCTCCGGGCAGGATTTCAGGTGGAAGCAGTAGCCGTGGTATTCCAAACAACGCAAGGTGTCCCTGGGCAAGCCGAGACCTGCAGGGAGAACGGGATTCCCAGTTGTGCTACAGGATCAGTCCACTCTTATGGTCTTCCTCCTGCTGAAACCCCACAGACCCCAGTTAGGGATCTGACACAAGGACCCCCAAAACCCAGAAGTTTTGAGGAATTCATGGGACTTCAGAGCATTCCAAGGAAGGTTTTTGTACAACTCCAGTGAAACGCAGGGGTCGATGGCAATTTTTGGAACATATCCTGGTCATTCATGTTATAATGAGTTGGGACAACCCAGTCCTGGATGTTTCTGTACTCTAGGACTGCAGTGCTGCAGGGACATACAAGGGACAACATGGTCATCACATGCCCTGAAGATAAAATTATGACTTTGAAAAATCCCCAAAAGCAGAATCTGGCTCAGTTAACAGGACCAAGCAGTTTGCCCAGTCCCATTTTTCTCTGGAAGTCTTTCTCCAAGGTGAAGAGTTTCATTTAGCATGAAGAACAATTAGGATTAAAAACACAATCAGAAAATGAGTCAGTGCAGCAGAAGGGCAGAGGAAGGGGAGAGAGAATATTCAGAGACCTGAAGTCAGTGGTGCAATTCAACATGAACAATACCAGGGAACACCTCTGCTCTCTTCTGCCATACACAGAGGGGACAATTTTTAACCCTGGGGTTAGAAGAGGAGGTGATTTCCATGGTATCACCATCCAGTAGTGCCAGAAAATAGAATAAAGAGACTTCAAAAGTCATAAGAGCCAACACCTGCCAGAAGTGGGGAGGTTCTGGTGTGACACCTGCTCACCACAGGTAAATTGTTCACTTATGCTTCTAGACTGAGAAATAGGGAACTGATCTAAGGAAAGGAGCTGAGGAGAATGTTCTGCACCACCACACAAGAGAGCTGTACCTCCTACACAGGTAAACCCCAGAGTGGGGCTTGCCCCTTACCTGGAACAGCCTGGAGGAGGAAAAGCAGAAGAGTCATGAGGCAGGAGAAGAGCTTCATGGTGGAAGGTCTCTGCTGCAGGAGACAGGGCCACAATGCTAGAATCTTTGAGCAGGGGAGGAGGGAGCACTTGGCATTTATAGGGCAGTGGGAACAGCTGTGGCTGTCTGGGGAATCTTGGCATGGGTGGCAGGGGAAGGCAGGAGGTACAGCCTGACCTCTGCACAGGTTAAACCTGAACAATGGCTCGGGGGCACAAGAACAAGTGGACACACAGCTGTGTCTCCCTGCCTGACCACTGGGGAAGGCTGCTGGGAGGGCCCCGGATCAATATGGATCCATCCAGAGAGCATCATTAACTGGAAATATCAATGTAGTTGGTAATGGGTTATCTGGAGGAAATTAGCCATTGTTTGGTGGGAGAGAAGGCAGCTGGGATATCATAGAATCATCATGGAATCATGGAATAGTTTGGGTTGGAGAGGACATTAGAGACCATCTAGTCCAACCCCCTGTCATGGGCAGGGACACCTTCCACTATCCCAGGTTGCTCCAGCCCCTGTCCAGCCTGGCCTTGGACATTTCCAGGGATCCAGGGGCAGCCACAGCTTCTCTGGGCAACAGAGAATATCTGATCCTGTTGCATGTCCTGTGATGTGACCGCTGTTCTCAAGAGAAAGAAGTAAAGGATAATGATCACTCCATACACAAACATATAAAATAGTTGTGTAATTTTTTTTTCTGTGAAAGATGCTGTGAAGAAAAGAAAATCTGGTCTAGTGGTAGGTGTTCCTGTCCATGGGAATTGGAGCAAGATGACTTTTCAGAGCCCTTTCATCCCAAACCCTTCTGCCATTCCATGTTTCTATGATATATGATGTGCAGATTATCAGTTTTCAGGTGTCACCAGCAGCACCTTCAACTTTGCAGGTGCACAAAGAGCACATGACAAGTGAGATTCGTGAGTTTTCTCAGCATTTGCCTGTACAGAGTTTGAATTTCATCAGCAGGCACATGGAAGTGGCAGCTGACAGCTCAGGTTCTCCCTCAGTCATTTATTTCAGCCTCTTTCTAGACAAGATATTTATTGATGTTGTTCTGACCCAGCAGCCTTGATATCAACACTACAAACCTCCCCCTCAGTCATGTGCATTGTTCTCTGTCTGCCTCTCTGCTCTCTTTGTTTGCTTTCCATTGCAAATTTGCAGGTGCCATGGAGAGGTGTTTGTATCCATTTCCAGGTACTCTAGGGACAGGGATGAAACAAAGGCTGGTACAAGAACCCTTCAGTTGGCTCAGGTTCCCACAGAATCCAAGGGGATCCTAGATGAGATACTCAGCTCTCAGACAGGATCTGTCCTTGTACTTTGTCAGACTGGAGCAGACATTCAGCTTTCTCAACAATTATTTTTCAAATCTCAAAAATATGGTCCTGTTCTGTAGTGATAGACTGGAAATGTTTGCCTTTTTATTTCCATGGGAAAATTTCCATGGGAGGCGAAGTACAAATTCAAAACCTGAAGTGTGTTAACAGTCTGGTGGAAGAGGAGTGACTGGCCAGTAATCTCACATTCAAAATCCTCCTCCATCATTTCTAGAATGTCCTCAGTATCAGACGGTAAATGCTTACACAATCACAGTCCCCTTAAAAGTAGGATCAGAAATTATGCCAGAGAAAAACCCCAATTCCTTGAAATTCAAGTACCATCTCAGTCTGCCTCGATGCCTCTGCACTTTGCTCTTTTTTGTTCTCCTCCTTTCCTGGGTTACTTTTCCTGGATTATTCCAAGTTGGAGACATGTTTTATATGGATACAAATTAAATGCTTACACAGAGTGGAAGTTCTGCCCTTGCCTAAGGATTTCTTGTGAGAAACTGCCGAGGGAGCTGGGAAAGGGGCTCAGTCTGGAGAAAAGGAGGCTCAGGGGGGACCCTGTGGCTCTGCACAACTCCCTGACAGGAGGGGACAGCCGGGGATCGGTCGGGATCTTCTCCCAAGTAGCAGGTGACAGAGCAAGAGGAATCACCTCAAATTGCACCAGGTGAGGTTCATATTGGATATTGGGAACAATTCCTTCACAGAAAGCTCTGTCCAGCCCTGGCACAGCTGCCCAGGGCAGTGGTGAAGTCCCCATCCCTGGAGGGTTTTGCTGATCTGGCCTGACACACATCCCTTTGAGTAAGAGAGTTTTTATGAGAAGGGAAGATTTCTCTTTCATTTTGAAGTTTTCAGTCATGGGACAGCTCTGAAAAAAATTCAGAAGGGAAGCTGGGAAGCTAAATTTATGGGAAACGTCTTCTTTTGCAAAGTGCTTAACCAGATTTGTGTTATGGTGATACAAATCAGCAGGATTTGACTGTAGCTGAGGTGAAGTCGTCCTGGAACTGGCTGAAAGCCTGACTTGACTTACAACAGTGTAAAGAGCAGGTGACAGAGTAGGATGAATGAGGAGACATGCCACTGGGGTGATCAGCAAGGGGAAAATGTGGGGGGAAGAAAATCTAATAACAACAATTGGGGTTGAATAGACAAAAACTTTGGGCAGAGGAAAAAATCCACTGTATTTCCTGGAAGGAAACAAGCTGAATTTCCAGTCTGGACTTGGGATGGAGGATCCTTCACTGAAGAAAATTAATCTCCAGCCTGATATACAGCTCATGGAGTCCATGAGCTGGTTCCTGGCTCCCTCTTGTGGGAAAAGGTTCTGGAGGAGGAAGGTACAGGATTTGCACAGGTGGAAAGGTAAAAGCAAGAGGAAATGCCTCTTTGCTCCATCCTCAGCAATGGTAATGCATAGATTAAATGCGTGGTGATTGTTAATATGTTTGGAGAGCAGATGAGATTTGGTATGAGATTTGGTTTCAGGCATCAAATTTTACAAGAGGAATCGAATTTTTGGAGGGAGTCACATTTGGGGTAAGTGTTTAACTATAAAGTTAATGTTTTCTAACTTCATTTATTTTTTTTAATGTTTCTGTAAATTTAAAAAAATCTGTAACTATGGTAATAATGAGAGCTCTGTTCTTAGCAGGATCAGGTTGAACCAGGGAGGAGTTTCCTGGTGCTTTGCCCATTGCACTGCTGGCCACTGCCCCTGCCTGTGTTGCCCCTCTCCAGACACACAGAAACACAGCAGACTGTCTCCAGCATGTCTCCATGGGGTGGGAATGAAGCTGGAAATGGAGTTGGAAAGGGGTAAGGAGGGCTTCATCTCCTTACTGGTACTCTTGTCCATGGCAGCCTTGCCCTAAGCACCCATGAGGAAAGGATTGGGCAGCTGGGGTTGGTGCTGGACCTTGCCTGCACTGGTGGAACATCCTGCTGTCCTTGGAGGTCCAGGTGCCACTCCCAGCCAGCACAGGGTTGTGGCTGGGGCAGGATATCAGGAGTTGTGACTGGCCTGAGCCCACGGGTGCTCAACTCTACCCAAACCATTCCTGGCTCCACAGCCAAAACCAACCACTGGCTGTCCTGTGTTCCCCCCCGAACCAACATCCTCCCTTGCAGCATCCCCTCATCCCACCCTGTACCTTCATCCTGCAGCCTGGACTGGTCTCTGCAGCCAGGCCTTGGCCACCCACCCCTCGGTTGCCCCTCTATAGCCACAGCCCTGCTCCTGGGGTGCAGGGACACCCCAGGGTGATCCCCATGGAAAAAACATTCCCAGTGGGAACTTCTGGGCCCCTGGACCCCTCCACCCTGACCTCGTGGCGCAAGGGCAGCGCGTCTGACTCCAGATCAGAAGGTTGTGTGTTCAAATCACACCGGGGTCAGTCTGGGGTGCCACTGGCACCCCTCTGCTTTTCTGGGGGGCTGTTCTCTGGGAGGGGAGGGCTCAGGGTGTCCGGGCATGGACAAGACCATATGGGGAACACGATGCCAAGAGCTCTCCTTTGAGTAGGGTGCTGTGCTGGATGGAAATTATGGGTCAGGATGAAAGCAGGGAGGTTGTGTTGTGGTGGGTATGTGCCATCATTTACCTCAACAAGGAGGTAATGTCTTCCTCAGGAAAATGCAGGAAACTTTTTAACTACTTCTGGAGGGCTTGGACATGGTTGCCTGGCAGGGTAACTTAGGGTGGTATGGTCAGTCCAGGGGGTATCTGGAGGGCAATCAAGAGCAATTACTCTGTGTAGGATGATGGAAAAAGGGACAAGTTTCTGATGAACAACATGGAAAGATCTTTTTCAGTATTAAGAAAGTTCATCTGGAAAGCTCCAGTCTGGGCAATCAAGCCCCAAGTCTGCCTGAACACTGTGGAAACAATCCTTCAGAAAGCCATGCCCAAAAGGAGGAAAGATGTAAAAAATGAGTGGAAGGCCAAGGATTTACCAAAATCAGAACATCCTTGACCAGAAGAACAGATTTCTTTGAAAAGATGATCTCTTTGGTAGTCAAGTGGACACTGAGGAACATCATTTACCTTGACTTTGTTTTCACCTCTGGAAAGGTCTCCCAGATATGTCCCTGCAGCAGGACACACACACACAGAGCAGATGACATCAATCCAAAGGCAAAGCAAAATGCCACGACCAGGCACTGAGGGGCTTGGGGTCAGGGCTTGGTGGTCCAGGGGACCCTCCCCTGCTGGATGTTGAACTGGTGTGGTTTGGTGTCTGTGGTGGGAGCAGAGGCTCTTCCACAGAAGGAAGGACACGGGCAGCCTGGCAGGGACATGGGGATGCCAAGGGGGCAGGGCCAGTGGCGCAATGGACAACGCGCCTGACTACGGATCAGGAGATTGCAGGTTCGACTCCTGCCTGGCTCAACACTTTTAGCCCAGGGACATTCCTCCTGCTCCCTTTGTGAGCACCTTCCTTCTCCTGCCCATCATCTCTCCTGCCTCAAGCTCCTCATGTCCTGTCCCATACTCCAAAAGGGGCAGGGTTGGAGCCCACACCAGAGCCAGGCCACCACAGCAAATCCCATCGTGGAATGCACGTACCTCCTGAACTGCTGTTCCACAGCCAGGACAGAGCCAGCACTCCCAGGATGTCCTGGCACCTTGTGTGCCCTGGTCCCCACTCCCTTCCAAGGCTCCCATTGGTCCTGCTGACCTTTGTCAGTGCCTTCCCAAGTTCTGCATGTGACAACGATGGTCTCAGTATAGGACAAGGCCCAAAGATGCTTTGGAGTTTCCATCCTTGGAATTATTTAAAGCTTGACTACAACTGAAGTCAAAGACTGTTGTGCTCTGAGCAGAGATTAGATCACCTGCTTCCCAGGGATCTCCTAAAATCTATTTTTTCTATACATAATTAGTTATGTCACAAAGCCCATCCAGCGATGGGAAGCCCCCAGAGCTCCGGAAGGGCCAGACTACGGATCAGGAGATGGCAGGTTCAACTCCTGCCTGGCTTGCCATTTTCCTGCCCACAGCCCGGCTGTTGTATTGATAGTGATAGGGGACATCTTTCCCCATGGTGCCCTGCCTCTCTCTGGTGTTGTCCCAGAGGTGGGTGTCTTGGTTTGAAAGACAGATGTCTGCTAAGAAAGGCAGGAGCCTCTCTTGAAATGGAAAATGTAAACCCCCTCCCTCCAAATTATTATAATTTTAAAATTAAGGGGCTCTCAGGCAAAGATATGGGAATACAGTTCTCTACTAGGAAAAATTTAAAATAGAAATGAAGTATTACAAAGAACAAACCCAAAACACTGACAGAGCCAGAATACAACCTGACAACCTGTTGGTCAGGGCGTTGGTAGCAGTCCCATTAAATCGTGGCTGCATCCTCCTGCAGTGACAGATGTGGTTCTTTTGGAGCAGAGCTCCTGGAGAAGGTGCAGTTTTCCTCCAAAGGTCTAGTGATGATATGGAAGGGTCTGGTTTTCCTCTGGAATCCAGTGGAAAAAGGCTGCTCTGATGTTCCAAATCTCAGAGTTTATTTAGGTAGGAAATGCTTATGTCCTCCCCCTGGGTGGAGCATTTCGCATTGGAATGATATAATTTTATCAGTCATGCACTGGGACTCAATGGCCCATTAACAGGAGATATCTCCTGGAGGAAGGATGGGTTGTGGAGAAGATAAAGATAACTGCCCCACCTGGTTTTAACAGGTGGTGACAGAATACATACTTTTGGTCACATCCTGTATTACAACCCAAGACAGTGGGCTTCCTGCACGGAAAAATTTCCATCACATGAGGGAAGGTTCTGGCTGGGTACACTGGCAAAAAATATCTCTGTGAGATGGTAAATCACCAAGAAAGCAGCCCAGAGAGGCTGTGGCCTCTACGTCCTTGGAGATATTCAGAGTCTGAGCACGTAGTCCTGATCTGCATGTTGTGAATTAAGTAAAGTCTGGACCAGAGACCACCACATGTCATTTCCTGCACGAATCACTGTTGTTTGATGTAAAATTCCTGTTTCCATGTGCTTTTATTGCTTCATCCCACACTCGCACACCCATGGTCCTGTCATCACTGTTTTGTACCTTCACTGTGTCTGTGGCTTGGGCCAGGAAGGTCAAAGGTGTCTATGTGCAGGGTAGCCCAGACCAACTGGCCATCAAGCAAGATCTTGCTACAGCTCACCTGCCCATCCCTCTGTCACCAGCCTGGAGCAAGTGGAGGCGGCCTTGGGCTAAGCTTTCCCCTTCACTGGGCACCACAGCTCAGGAGAGTTCTGTATGGGCTGGGAAGTTTAACTACACATCCCATGAGAAAAGCAAGATGCCCTCCAACCCTCCAGAGCAGCTGAGCTGAGCCTGGAGCTCAGTACAGATGACTTGACCTCTCCTGGGTGGTGGAGCCAGTGGGTTCATAGGTGAGGAAGGCAAGGCTGACATGGAAGGGGCAGGTGGGAGCAAGGTGAGATCCTTCCACTTCCCTTTAACCAGTAATAAATCCAGGTGGTCCTGAAGTGAGGACAGTAGGTGGGATCAGAGGCTGGGGCCAGTTGCTCAATGGACTATGAACACACCAGACTATGGATCAAGAGACTGCAGGTTTAAGTCCTGCCTGGATCACCCTGAAGCTGGTGGTAGAGGTGACAAGACACAGCCGTCTTCCTGAGGTTCTTAAGCTTCCAGGCTTTTTTCCCCGTCTGTCCAACATCACCACCACAGGAACATCATTTTGTGACATCAAGGCTCTGAACAGGGCACTGCTTCCAGAGCAGAACTTGGGAAGGCACTGACAAAGGTCAGCAGGACCAATGGGAGCCTTGGAAGGGAGCGGGGACCAGGGCACACAAGGTGCCAGGACATCCTGGGAGTGCTGGCTCTGTCCTGGCTGTGGAACAGCAGTTCAGGAGGTACGTGCATTCCATGATGGGATTTGCTGTGGTGGCCTGGCTCTGGTGTGGGCTCCAACCCTGCCCCTTTTGGAGTATGGGACAGGAAATGAGGAGCTTGAGGCAGGAGAGATGATGGGCAGGAGAAGGAAGGTGCTCACAAAGGGAGCAGGAGGAATGTCCCTGGGCTAAAAGTGTCGAGCCAGGCAGGAGTCGAACCTGCAATCTCCTGATCCGTAGTCAGGCGCGTTGTCCATTGCGCCACTGGCCCTGTCCCCTTGGCATCCCCATGTCCCTGCCAGGCTGCCCGTGTCCTTCCTTCTGTGGAAGAGCCTCTGCTCCCACCACAGACACCAAACCACACCAGTTCAACATCCAGCAGGGGAGGGTCCCCTGGACCACCAAGCCCTGACCCCAAGCCCCTCAGTGCCTGGTCGTGGCATTTTGCTTTGCCTTTGGATTGATGTCATCTGCTCTGTGTGTGTGTGTCCTGCTGCAGGGACATATCTGGGAGACCTTTCCAGAGGTGAAAACAAAGTCAAGGTAAATGATGTTCCTCAGTGTCCATTTGGCCATTGAGGAAGAAATTGCATCGTCCTAGAGTGTCTTGCCCTTTGGATGTTCATGATCTCTGTCTACAGTCATCATCACATTCTTCCTGCATTTCAGGAACATTCCTTTCATAATCTTTCCCTGACCTCTAAGGTGGGATGGACCAGACTCTTCTTTTTACTCTTGTCTTAAAAAAACTCCTCATGGTGTTCATCAGGAACCTCCCTCTATTTACATCATCTTACATTGAATCATTGTCCTCAAACACTCCAGGAGTTCCCTGGACTGACTGTACCACCCCACACTGATCTTCCAGGGAAATATCACATGGAGATAAGTCCAGGTCTCCCAGGAGTGACTAAACCTGCAGTTGTGAAGCTTTTTCCACTTTTCAGAGAAAGCCTTCACTCCCTTCAGCTTCCTCATGAGGCAAAGTGCAGCAGATGACCACACACGCCACACCTCCCTGCTTTGTCCTGCACTTTGCTTATCACCTGTGACCTGAGAATCATGGGTTTGATATCCATGAATCCTCCAGGTGAACAGGGCCTCTGTCCCCAGGGAGGTGCTGGGCCACCATTTCTCCTGTCCCTCTGGAGACACCACATCCAGGAATCTGTTTCTCCTGGGAGAGGTTTAGCATTTTCAGCCTTTTTCCTCTGAATGATCTCATTTGGAGCCCTCTTTGTTTAACTAGGCAAGGCTAAAGATGGTTCTACTCCTCCGTCAGGTGAAACAAAATTCCCATTCCCTCCAAGAATGCCCCAAATTCCAGGATGATATTAGAGCAAAAAACATTCCATCCTTGACCTCGTGGCGCAATGGCAGCGCGTCTGACTCCAGATCAGAAGGCTGTGTGTTCAAATCACACCGGGGTCAGGATGCCCCCTCAGTGGGAATGTGAGATGCCATCTCCTGGACATTTCATTTTACCCTCCCACTCTCTAATTCTGTAGCCCAAATCCCTGCTGAAGGGCAGTGGATGAGCCGTGGCAGAGTGGTCTTTCCTTGCTGGATGAGTGTTCAAAGTATCTTCAAAGTTATAATTCTGCACAGTATAACTGCAGCTTCCCCTTATCCTATGTTTGCAAAGCTGACAGGAACAATGGGCACCCCAGAGGGGGCTTTATGTCTGGGTATTGATTCTTCTGGTCCCAAAATCCCTTTAGAAGGGCAAGGACCTGTTAGGGGCCATAAAATTCCTTTGTATGCCCTTCATCAGACTGAATAATCCAAATTTCTCCCCCTCTCTCCTTGAATCCCCCATATCCAGCTCCCCCACCACCCTGATGGCTCTCACTGAACTTGCTTCACTACGTCAGTGAGGTTTTTTTGTTGATTCTGTTGAAACATCTGGCTGTGGGGAGCCAAAACTGAGCCATCAGGATCTTTACCTCTTTACTTAGTCTCTTCTTGATTCCCCATGGTGACATGGACAGAGGGGATGGAGGGCTGGAAAAAAGGCTTTAATCTGTAGGAATGACCTTATATGAGTTATAATTCATAAAAAGTAGTTGAACTCCTTTGAAGGTTCTTTCAAGGTGAAATTAAAAATATATAAACAGGAGACATACTGAGATAAAAAAATGGATCAACAAGAAAGACAAGAACCTAAGATCCCTTAGCCCGTAACTCCTGGAGTGCCACCGAAGGGTTGAGTGAGCAGGGATTTCCTCAAGATGTCGCTGCCTCACTGCTTTCAATGTCACAGAACCATCGAGGCTGGAAAAGAACTCCCCAAGATCAGTAAGTCCAGTGTCCTTGTCTTTGGCTCTCTGTCCGTAATGTGATTTTTCCGTCCCTTTGACTTCTCAGAATGGAAAGAAACTCGGGCATTTCCTTTTGCAGATCTTCCACCCATGAAAAACCCCAAATAGTGCAATTTTTAAGATGTTGTTGTTGGCACAGCTGGCACTCCCTTGAAGGGGTATCTGCCAGGAAGCATTATGCTTGTAGAGTTCTCATCAGAAGTATTTTCACTGCAGGCAACGGGAACAGTTTTACATTTCACAAAAAAATGCTGAATTTACAACTATTCTCACTTTTCAAAGGGCCAAACTCTTAAGACTTCTGAAAGCCTTTCTTTTTTTAAAGCAGCATTTGAGTCACAATCTAGGGAAGGTGTCTCTGCCCATGACGGGGCTTGGAAGGAGACGTCAAAGTCCCCTTGGATCTTCAAGGTCCCCTTTCAAACCAAACCATCTGATGATTCTATGAAGAGCCTGGTGATGAGTTTTAATCAAAGGGACACTTCAACAGAGTGTAGAATTTCATGTCTCCCATTCAAGTGAAGTTGTCATAAAATATTTAATCACCAAGATTATTTCATAATCTTGAGTCTCTCTGAATGTTTCCGGTTAAAATACTCTGTCTTGCATAAACAAGAAAATCTTTGAGGCCGTAACAAATGGGGAAATGCGAGGGAGAAGGGCTTAAAATATTCCATATTGCTGTAAATTCATGTAATAAATGTTCTTTCCCATATAACTTTATTTTCCAGTGAAAATCCAGTTCTCAGGGAATTGTGATCAGCCCTATTGAGGTCTGTTACACAAAGTAGTTTACTCTGAATATTGACATAGAAGTAGCTTGATCAGAGGAAGATGTGAAACCTGAAAGCTGGGACTCCTTCACACAGTGACAGATTGGGTTCAACTCTGGACCTTTTGTGTCTGGTAGAAATGTTTTTCTGCAGAAACTCGAACTATGTTTTGTCAGGAAGCAAGGTTGTTAGTTTTTTGTTGTTTTTTTTTTTTTTTCTGTCTGTATAAGCTGCAGTGTCACTCCTGTGTCACCACTCTTGTGTCACCGGGCTTCCTTCTAGAATGATCCCATGACTGTTTTGGAAGCTGAAATTTCATTTTCATTTCTCTCCATGCTGTAGGCTCAAGTTTCAGTGTCCAAGTTGAGGACAAGGTCACATCTCCCTGTGAGTGACCAAAGAAAGGTTGATTTTGATCTGCTGGAACTTCCTAAGGATAAAGATCACAGAAACACAGAATGGATAAGGTTGGAAGGCATCACTGGAGGTCATTTGGCCCAACCTCCCTGCTCAAGCAGGTTCATCCTAGAAGATATTGAACAGGATTGTGTCCAGACGGTCTGGAGTATCTCCAGGGAGGGAGATTCCACACAGTCTCTGGGCAGCCTGTGGGTCCTGTTTGTGCAGGGAGGCTCATTCCATGCCAAAAAAAGATTTTTAGCTTCTTTATTCCCTCAGTACTTGAATCAACCAATGAAGTGGCTGCTGGAGAAGTGACAGAGGAATCTATTAACATTTAGATTCCAGGAAGAATTCATGGAAAGGGTGGACAGGAGTTGGAAAGGGCTGCCCAGGGAGGTGGTGGAGTTTCCATCCCTGGAAGTGTCCATGGAATGACTGGATGTGGCATTCAGAGCTCTGGGCTGGTGACAAGGTGGGGATCAGTCACAGGTTGGACTCGGTGATCTGGGAGCTCTTTTCCAACCTAAATAATTCAGTGATTCTGAGATTCTAACAGATTTTGTGTCTCTCATTTTCCCTGGTGCTCTCATCCCTTCCCTGTTTACATCTGTATCTCCCTCCAGCCTTAGTGTGGAGCAGGATGGGGGAGCCAGGGCTGTGATGGGCCCATGGGGTGCCCCAGTTTTCCATGTGGGGATGAATTTTTCCAAACATCTTCAGCAATGGTATGAAAAAAAAACTCCAAAGAGGCAGGTTTTGGCAATTTTATTCCAGGTATTTAAAAACCACACTGAGTGCAGGGAGCTTCATAAAACAGAGCAAGTGGGAAAATGTATAACAGAAGTACATGGGGGAAATGGATTTAGGGGAAAATAACCCAGGTTGTGACATTGGCTAATTTCTTTCCCAATGTACATTTTGTTGACAGCATGTGGTTGATATTTATCTTTCTCTGCAATCAAGAAGCAGAAGGGCTTTCAGCTTGTACACTGATATCTTTAAAATCAGGCCATAAACCAGTATGGGATGGATTATCAACTAAGAATCTTCAAGAGAGAAATAGTTCCTTGGATTTATGTCGGGGAAACACAACAATAAAAAAGCCCCAAAGCTATTTCTTATCTTTATCTCTCTTGCAGTCACCAAGCCTGAAAATTGTCAAACTTCTTTGTCATCAGATTCCAGACCTTAATTCATAATTAATTTCTTGTAAACTTTTTTATTTTTTTTTTTCAATTTTCAGCTGTTTTGCCAGGTGTAGACCTGGGGTGAACTCATGAGTGATTTTCAGGTTGCTGTCTTAGGAACTGGGAGAATTTCAGAACAAACTCCAAGAAAACCTTGACAAAGCACAGACACCATCCTTGTGAGCAGACACCAGTGCTGGCAATGAGATGTAATCAACAGTAGATTTTTAAAATGAATGAATGTCTAAGTAAATACAAGCCAGAGTTCATCAGTTTGTAGATACCCATCCTTCTAATTGCATTCTTTGCTCTATCACAGTCCATGAGCTATTCAAAGCCACAGAAATGTGTTAGACACTCCTTACGCCTTTTATTTGCAGTGGAAAAAATCATGTTGGGAAGTTTTCTCAAGAAATAAAATGGCAAGATGAGGCTGGAGCAGATGGCTCTGCTCAGCACATAATTCTTAATCTCCCAAAGTTGATAGAAAAATAATACAGCTCTTAGACTTTCGAGCATGAAAAATCGACCAAGTTTCTTTCCTTTGCCTGAACTTTTCCCTGGGATTTTGTTCCTTATGTAAGAACAGGAGCTGTCTGCAAATGGGATTTGATCCAACAGCTTGGCTGCTTCCTTCCTTCCTTCCTTCCTTCCTTCCTTCCTTCCTTCCTTCCTTCCTTCCTTCCTGGAATCCTTCCTGGAATCCTTCCTGGAATCCTTCCTGGAATCCTTCCTTCCTGGAATCCTTCCTTCCTGGAATCCTTCCTGGAATCCTTCCTGGAATCCTTCCTTCCTGGAATCCTTCCTTCCTGGAATCCTTCCTGGAATCCTTCCTTCCTTCTGCTTCTGATATTTTATATCATATCCCTTTAACCAAAACTGTTGTTCTTACAACTAAACCACTGCACAAGACCTATGTCCTTTACATGGGAGAAATGACTGATTAAATACAGAGCTGCTGTAATCTGAAAGACCAATTAACTTTTAGGGTAAGAACCAGTGATTTCACTTACTTGTGGTGTGATTGCAAGAGCTTTGGTCCAAATAATGTACCAGCAGAATTGCTGAGTGTCCTGGGGCAGGAGGAGTGAGTGGGGGGAAAGGAGGGAAGGAAAGGCTCTGTCTACCCTCTCCTGTGAGAACATCCATAACAAAATGTCCTGGAGCAGCACCATGGCCATGCTGGCAGTAAAACAGTGCAGGGACAGAGGTACAGGGCCTGGCTCAGTTTAAGTCCAGACCAACTGTCACAAATCCTTGGGGGCTGACATGGGCTAGGAATCACTCCCTGTGTATTGCATTTTATTTTCTTTTTTCTCTTTTGCCAGAGTTGGGATTAAAAGCTTGAGAGACGGTATTTTGTGTTTGGACTTAGATGTTTATTAATTATTATTTGTATTACTGTGAGTGCTACAGCACTTTTAGCTAATAGGCTAAAAATGGGGAAATGGTGATGTATCTTTCTTTGCCTTTTAAGGGCAAACAGTCCAATTAAAAATGGACACCTAAATTTTTTTGCTTTTAACCCAACAACCAAACACCGGTGCCCTGCATTATGGATTTTTCTATTCAAATAAACAAGATTCCACCCAGACCTATGAAGAAGAAGGTGAAGAAGAAAGAAACTTCTGCCCTAAAACCTTCTTCTTTTTCTATATATTGCTATATTTAAAAACCATAAAGTCTAAATTTTTTACCCTGTGTCATTACGCACTTCTATTCAAACTACACACCAGTGATCCCAGTTTTATCATTCAATCCTGGAAGCCTTCTCCAAGGCCCCAGTGTTTTATTGAGGGTCAGTACATGTCAGAACAGAAAGTCTAAAATTCTCAGCATCCAGGATTCCAACACCCGTGGATAGTTTTAATCCAGCCACCTGTTCTTGAAGGTGAAAGAATTTAACAGTATGGATGTGGCCAGCCACCCTTGTTGCCACAGAATCACAGAATGGTTTGGACTGGAAAGAACCTTTGCACCCACACCCACAAACCCAACCTCACTGCCCCTCTGGAGGGCTGGAGATGGGGGTAAAAGGTGAATTAAATTCTGTTTTATACCCCCAGCAAATGTGTGGGAGTGAAAATGTACTGATGACTCTTGAGAAATGCAACCCTTAATTCTTCTAGGAAGTCTTGGCCTTTCCAAAGGTCATTTTCTTAGAAGCGTATGGTTCATTATCCAGGAGGAATCTCATCCTTGAAGGAGGGGGTGAAGTGCTGCTGTTCAAGACGTGATTTCCCAGGAAAGTCATGCACAGGGGAGCAGGAGCTTTTGGCCCTGTGTGGCTCTGTGGAGACCTCTGTGCAGACTTGGGGTCACTGAAAAGCATCTTGAACCCTTTGTAAGCTTCAGCAAGTAAGGTCAGGATGTTTTATGCCATGTCAACATGTCTGTGAGGAAGGGCAATCAAAAATTAGCAGCTCTGCGGTTTCCCGGTTTTTGGAGGGCTTCTTCCATTCTGGAGTGTGCAGCTGCTGCAATGTCAGCCCTGCTCCCAGCTGAGGTTGGAGCAAACCTCATCCCCCAGCACAGAGACCAGCATGGTGGGGAAAAGTATCTGTGAATGGAGAGAGGAAATGGAAGAGATGAAATTAAAGGAGAGGCAGAAAGAATATTTATGTGGTGATCCCAGGGCATCTGAGCAATCACAGAATGGAATGATTTGGGCTGGATGGGACCTTAAAGATCATCCACTTCCATCCTGTGCCGTGGGCAGGGACACCTTCCACTATCCCAGGTTGTTCCAAGCCCTGTCCAACCTGACCATGGAGAGTTCCAGGGATGGAACAACAACAGCTTCTCTAGGAAACCTGTGCCAGGGCCTCACCACTCTCATGCTTATCTCAACGAGATATTTAAAGGACATCAAATATTAAGAAAATCCTCAGTTCTGTCTCTATGACTCGTAAGAAATAGTAGTCATCTGAGAAATGCTTTCAATCCACAGAGGGTGTAGTTCCAGGGGAAAAAAAAATAATTTCAGGAAAAAAACTGTTTCAAGATAAAAAATAAATTGAAATTTAAACTAGAACCTGGAAAGCAAACAATTAGGTGATGTAGAAACAAGTGAAGAGCCAGTCACTGTCACTTCTCATCCCCAGCAGATGTGACCCATTGGGTGGGAGAAAGCAAATTCCACCCCCAATGCCCTGATTGGCTCATCAGAAATTGGTGATGTGCTTGATGATGTCATGGCTTGCACAACTGGATTTTGTCCCTGATATTAACCTTTGAAGTTGTGGGCTGCTCTCCAGAGGGCTAGAAATGAGGTAAGTGACCAAATCAAAGTATCTAATTATTTCAGGTGACTCCTCCAGGTAGCTGGTTTTCTCTGTTCTTTAGAACTGTCCAAGGCCAGGCTGGACAGGGTTTGGAGCAATTTGGGATAGTGGAAGGTGGCTGTGCTTATAGCAGGGGGTGGAACTAGATGTTCTTTGAGGTCCATCCAACCCAAACCATCCCTTGATATGATATTTCAAGCCATCTTCTATAACTGAATGGACACACTTTTTTGTTAGATTAGTGATACCTTTTCTTTTAGTGTTAGCCCTCACTGTGTGCCATCTGTACAAGTGGAGATCTGCTGTGGTTGACTCAAAGAGTGGGATTTAGACATCCGTAATCGCTGTGATTTCTCTTGGGGACAGTGGCATCCAAGCAGAGACAGGCATGAAACTCTGTGCTATTCCAAACTTTGATCAGGACACTGACCTGTGCAGAATACAGATGTTTAGATCTCAAAAAAAAATTATTATTAGTTTACATTTATAGCAGAAGAAAGATTGCTTGCAGCAGGACAGAGGAATTCAAGACGACTGACCCATGAGGAGGGGGAAAAGGACACTTGATGAAACATCTTATTAAAGGCTTATTTGCAGCTGGTGCTGAACCAGAAAAATATGAATAATTGTAACACGATTAGTAGCAAATAAAGTCTGGAAAGCTTCTGGACTCATAACAGTGCCTTTCTCTGGGTTCTGAGATGGCATCTTTTGACCATATTGTGCAATTCTTGGTTTCCAGTCCAAGGTAACCACACCAGGCTCTCTGCTGGAATAGTTCCTAGCCAGGACAATCATTGAAACAGCTCAGGAGGTTTTTTGGCAGAGGGCTAGCAGGGGACAAAGCTGCCAGGGCTGTTCTAATAATTGAATATTGCAGGTGATGAGTTTTCAGTGGTCACATCCCGAGTCACTGCTCACACTCTGCTACCTGAATTAGCGGCAGCTCAATAAATTATAATGTGATCTTGGATGTAGCAGGCACAGGGATTGGCTACAACAGATGAAAACAAGAAGGTCAATACCATGCTGACCTGACTGATTATAGACATAAATATATATAAATCTAAATATTGTGGCTGCAGCATTAACAGCTTCCTACCTAACAAGAACCAGTTGAGTTCCATGATTCTGTTTTTTGATGATGATGGTGCCAAAGGCAGCACAACCTACCCAATACACCACAGGAGTAGGTATTCAAATGATGCACTGAGGGAAGCATTTAGACCCTGCTCACCGTTTGATGAAGATACTTCTGGTATTTTAGTTTGTCATCAACTGGACAATAACTTTTAAAAATTAAGTCTTCTGTGTTATTCTGTAGGATACCATGCATACAGAAGTCTCAGTATTTTTCAGGAAAAGCAGCAGCGCTAGGACTGTGTGCCAGATAATGAAACTCCTCATCAGGACCAGAGAAATACCGGTGTTTTCTTCATAACCTACAGGACAACCTGCCTTTCTCCTTCTTCTTAAACACTCATTATTATTCCTTCTTACCCTCCCCTCCACAGAGGAATTCCCCTTTAGCTTAGAGGCACAGAGGACAGTACACTCTCCCAGCTGGTGTTCAGTGCTGCCATTTAAATGTCTGTTTAATGTTGACTCAGTGTCTGGGTTGCAACATGAGGGCACAAACATTTGAGATCAAAGCAGCCAAGGGCAGGTAATAATTGACCAGATTCCCAGACCTCAGCACGGCACCATCCCTGAACCTTAAATGTGCGAGGGCCTCCCTTTGTGCCTTTTCAGTGACACCAGCCAATGTCTCTCACACCAGGATTCATTAGCTGATCTGATGTATTTTTCCTCATCTAAAAATTTTAGGATACTTCTTTAATAGGAAGCCTTTGTGGCTGTCGCCAGGTGCAGTGAGGACTGGTGGAGAAGCAGAAGTAAAACCTGTCCTGTGCACCCATTTAGCCCATGGGAAATGGCACAAACCACTCTAATGGCAAGTGACATATGGGAATATTGTGTGCAAGAGCCAAGTGTATCTTTTAGAGGATGTCCACTAATAAATTTTCATGGATGAAACAACCTTGGCCTTCATTTTCTCATTTTCATTGTGCCCTTAGCAGGATGATGCCAAAGGGTGAAAACATGGAATCTCAGAATGGCTTGCGTAGGAAGGGAACTTAAAGACCATCCAGTTTCAACCCCCTGACATGGGCAGGGACACCTTCCACTAGTCCAGGTTCCTCTAAGCCTCCTCCAGCCTGGCTTTGAACAGTTCAAAGGATGTTCAACCTTCCATTAGACCAGGCTGCTCCAGATGGAGCAACCTGGGGCAGTGGAAGGCATCCCTACCCTGGCAGAGGTGGAACAGGATGATCTTTAAAGTTCCTTCCAGCCAAAACCATTTCATGATTCAGTGACTCTGTAAAAATTATTTGCACCGTAATTAGGAAAGCCAGGAGAATACTGGATTGTTTTAGCATGCATTTGGTTTTAATGGAACATAAATACATTATTTCTTAAATAACCATGTTCCTATGAGATTTTAAAGGCATGTTTATAGTTACAATGATAAAATGAAGTTCTGTCACCATCCAAATACATCTACCCTATTTTAATCAACCTTTCTCCAAAGCACAGGAGTTCTTAGACTTCTTTTCATTTGTCATTAGCTGGTAAGGCACACTTAAGAGAAAATACTGAGGCAACCCCCTCCTATATAACATCATGTATGGGGCTTGCTGTGAATTATTATGGGGGGGAGTTTGTTACCAAGGAGGGAAGAAGAGAAGAAATACCCCTGTCATACAGAAGACTGAGAAATCAGCTTGAAAGCTGTTTGCAAAGTTTTCCCCAATCAAAATTCCAGATTTTCCTTGCAGTATCACCTTTGGAAAAGGGCTGCTGAGGCAAAATTCAGGAAAATTGAATTGCAAAGTCCCCCCCTGGCTCCTCTTTGCTTAGAGAGCTGGATTTCTCTGGGACAGGAACCTGCAGCTCCTTAAATTCCCATCTCATGTGTGGAAGTTAATGTTCAACAGAGATCTCCAGGACTTCATCCTGGCCTTGGGTACTGTGGGATACAGTTCCATGCACACACTTCCATGTTCCAGCCCCAGGTCACTGCTGTGCTGCATGAATTGTTCTGCTCCTTGCCTGTTTTATACAAGTTTTCCCCGGTTTTAAGCAGCCAGTTTGCACCTGTCTTTGTTTTTGTTAAAGTCAAAGTCATGGAATTTTCCTCTTGCTCTGAATGACATTTTTGGGTTGCCTGTGCTAGCAGGGCTCAAAGTGTTGGTGCAGGGACACCTTCCACTAGACCAGATCGTTCCAAGCCTCATCCTTGATTGTTTCCAGGGGCATCCACCACCTCTCTGGGCAACCTGTGCCAGTGTTTTGCCACCCTCATTGTAAAAATCTTCTTCCCTATTTCCTAGAGGGTCATTCTGCTTCTGCAAGAAAAAAGGTGGTTCATAGCAAAATCCGAGTGCTATGGCAAGTGATACCAATGAAATTTAAGTCATTTAACTCTAATAATAGATTGACTCTGTTCCAGAGGAAGGAAAGAGTAAAGCCATGGAAGTGAGTAGAGCTTATTCAAATAACAAAAAGTAATCACAACCTTCCCCAGTGGCACATTCTGATTTTATTTGGGAAAAACCTCCTTCATCCCTAACATGGATGTCTTACAGGCAAGTGCTTCCATTTGCAGAACATTCCCACATTGTTCTGTCTGTGTGAAAGGCAGGTGAGAGGAATTCACATTTCAGTGGGCCTTGAGAAAAACAAAAAGGTTTTATTTTTTGGTTTATTCATGCTTGTGTTGCAAGTCAGGTGTTTGCCTCCCTGTATCCCACTAACGAGAAAAGAGAGGGGTGACAAATTAAATTTCTTCTCCATTAGAAATGTGGAAAGCTGGAGAGTTGCTGGAAGAGGAAAATATAATTTTAAAGGCAAGGGTAGAAAAAAAGAAAAGAGGGACAAAAAAGGAGCACTTGGAATTTCTTGGTTAATTAGATTTTATGAGTGGAAGAGGGAAATCAGTGTTTACCTTGCTGTTATTTGCTGCATAAACTCACCTTGTTGCCTCTCTCTCAGCTGCTTGAGCTGCCCCATTACTGTGCAAATTAAACATAAACCTCAGTAATGTTTTCATCCTTCGAACAATTCTTGGAACAAAAATACCATTAACTCCTAGTTAAATATAATAAATGAGGTAATAAGGAAACAAACCACTGAACCAGAATATCAGAGGTAGGAACTAAAGAAAACCTGGGCTGTGACAGTGTTTAACCTGTTTATTAGCCCAGAATTTTGCAAAGAAGAACCTTCCCTGCACTGATGTCCTTTAAAGAAAATTTACAGCCACGGGGATCATGCTCTGAAGTGGAGCCCCAGAGGATGCTGCCCTTCAAAGCATTATGTCAGACATGATTCTTGTGGAATCAGCCCATTCTCCCAACATTTAGGGGCAGTAAGAGGGGAAACTTTTGGCATTGCATCACAAACTTGCTCACATATATGAAGTGGTTTATTTCCTTTTAAAAACAGAGATATGTTAGTGAGTGTTAGAACTCTTTAACTCCTGAGGTTTCTAATATGGACAAACTGGAACTGAATGCTAAGTGGTCAGAATTTGTGCCTTAGAGCTGAAGGCAAAGCAGTGGGAATGATGTGGGATGAAATGCCAGGCTGAATGGGGCTTGGAGCAACCTGTTCTAGTGGAAATGTCCCTGCCCATGGCAGGAGGTTTGGAATGACATGATTTTTAGGGTCCCTTCCAACCCAAACCATTCTGTGATGCAAGTGAGGAACTGAAGGAGGGGTAGAGCTTTGTGTCAGCCCCCTGCAGAGGGTGAGGCTGTCCTGAGACCTGTTTAAAAAGTGACAAAGAACACTTGCATCACCTCAAGTCTTTCCCAATGCTTTCCTCTGCCTTTGACATCATCCACCTGGCTACAAGGATGGGGAGATGGAGACAAAATGTCACATGAACTGCCAGCGAGTGACAAATCCAGGGTCAAAGCTGGGTCCCCACTCCAATGGTCACTGACTTCCAAGTCCCCCCGACCCATCCTGGTGCCTGTGTTGGGAAGAGGTTTCCAAAAGCCATAAAAATTGATACAGCTCAGTCAGGCATGGCTGATGGTCAGATTATATAACTGACACACAAAGTGGAAATTCACCCTAGGGGGATTGCAACACGTTCACTGCCACCTCTAGTGATAAGGGGGATAACCAGTCCTTCTCCAGAGAGTTCATGGCTGTTACTCATTGACTTGTCACACTTGCACAACCCCACAGGCCCTATAAATACCAGGTATCTGTCCCAGCCCTCCCTCAAGCCAGCTCCAGCCACCATTGGTCTTCCAGGTGCTTTGCAGGACCTGACAGTCCACAAGAAGCTGACAGCCATGAAGATCCTCTACCTGCTCTTCGCTGTCTTCCTCCTCCTCTTCCAGGCTACTTCAGGTGAGAAGCAAAAATCCTATAAAGAGCAAAAGGGTTTGTAAGCAGAAGAGTGTTCACAGGGGGTAAAAAAAGCCACCATCAGCTGCAAGGCAAAACCTGATGCCACGGGGATGGTGCAGTGGATGGGACCAGGAGCGTCCATGCTCAGGATGCCACTCTTGCTAAAAAGGACAACACGTGGTTTGTTGAACATTTACCTCTCATCATTTCAAGCAGAAATCTGAGGTTTTAACTCCTGCCACTCCCCACAGGTTCTGCAGACCCTCTTTTTGCTGACACCGTCGAGTGCCGGACCCAGGGAAAATTCTGCCGTGCCGGGGCGTGCCCACCCACCTTCGCTGCCACGGGGACATGCCACGGGGGGCTGCTGAACTGCTGCTCCAAGTGAGTGACAAAACACCTGAGGGGCCTCAGAGGGTCCCACTGTTTTATTGAATAATCCCCCTCTTTCTCTGAATAATCAGCAAAACTGCAGGGGGGCTTGCAGGGCAACCCTTGGTGGGAAAGTGCAAGAGGGAGGAGGAACACGGGTAAAACGATGATGTGTGTTTAGGGAGAAAATTCATGTGAATGGAAGTTGTGTGTGGGAGAAAGGGTTCAGAACAGTCAAAATTTCCAAGAATTAAGTAATATTTTTTTCACTTTATTTGGAATTTTTATGGAAAGAAAGGATTTTTTTTTTCAATAAATTATTAAGAAAATACTTCACAGTATTCATACCCATCAGGGGAAACTTTTTATTGTCCCTCTGTCTTAATCTTAAAATTTAAAGGGGAAAAAATGTGTTCACGGAACTCTGCTTCTCAACCTCTCCCCATCTGTCCTTCCTCCCTCCACTGCACAGCTCTTAGAAAGGTGAAGAGGAGTAAATTTGTCAGTGAGTGGAGACTTGGGTGTGCATTTCACTTTTGACCTTGGAAACCACTTTGTAATAATGTCTGGAGTTTCCCTGATAGCCAGACTTTTTTTTCTTTCCTTAAGGTTTTGAACATACTTTTGAGGAATGCTTTTCAGCTTAAAATAAGACATATTGTCCAGCTACTTAATTCTTAGAATAACTTTGCTCCATTAATGGCCTAAAGATGAACCCTGCCAGCTGCAGTGACATTCACACCCCCCAAATTCAGTGCGAGATCAGGAGAAGTTCCTGTACCTTTGATGAAGAAGACTGGTGTGATGATATAATTCATCCCAATCATGATGTTAAGGCAGATCCCCAGCCACTGATGTGACTGGACAGACCTTGGCTCAAAACAAAGGGAGAGCTCAGAACTGTCATGTCTGAATTTTCCAGAACTTATTCCATAATTCCATTATTTATAGAATTGCCAGGGTTTAAGGGTTCCCAAAAACTGAAGAAATCTGATGAGATGGTTCTAGAAAAAAACAGTCGTGTAAATTTATTCAGCGAATGGGGATCCTCAGTGGTTTCAGAAAACCCAAGTAATTCCAATAATAGGACAGGTTTGTTGCCATGAGAATAAAATGTTAAGGAATAAGATGCTAAAGATACATTTGGGAATTCAGGAAAGTAAATGGAACAGAAGAAACCTGATATTGATGACTTTGCAAAGGAGTGATGTGATCCCTCAGTTTCTATGACCACTCATCCTCCTTGGGAAGCAATTTCCACCTACAGCAAATGGACTGGCAGGAGCAGATGGAACATCTCCAACATCAAATTTCTGTCAGAACATCTGCTAGACCTGACCAAAAGAAAAGTGAGCCTGGGAAAGGAACGAGACTTCTTGAGTTTAGTTTCAGGTGTAATTTTCCTCCAGAAACACTCTTTCTTGGAAGAATGTACATGATACTGATGGTTGTCAGTTCAGGATTCACGTTCTTATATTGGCTGTTTGATTTTCAGCTGAGCTGACCAATACAAGGGAAGAAGTTAAAACCAATAGGGTATTCAGAAGTACAATATAATTTTTTTTTTCCAGGTCAGGTTGTTTGAAAACAAACTTTTGAGTTTAGACATGAAGGGCTTGGTTCAGCAGGGTACATTGAGATGTCTAGTGGCATCTGAAGTTCCTTGGAGTATTTAAATCATATCAACGTAGCTGGCTGATTTATCTCTAAGGGAAAACACTGATTTTCAGAAAAGATAGATGTCTGGAGGCCAAGCAGACAGCCCAGACCACTTCAGATGGCACCAGACTTGTGTGTTCAGTAACTACATCAAATCCCCAATCCTTATTTTAGTGTAAACTGAATAAAAAATGTCATTACAAGTCATAGAACTCATTTGCCAGTGGCCACGGTTCTTATACACTGGTTATCTGCAGACCTGGACACCCAACACACACAGAGATGTAGGTTTTTAAACCTGCAGGCTGAACCCACCCTCTAGGTTCATTTTGAAAGGTCATTAGAAGGTATTGGGGCTGTTAGAGAACGAGTTGAGGTGGCACTGCAGCACAATAACAAGACCCTTTGTATCCTTGCAGGATTTTGGCAGAGTAAGAAGAAAAGGCTTTCCTGGATCAGAGCCCTTGTACCAGCAACATTTCCACTGCCTTGAGGAGCTGATTTTCATGGATTCCTCCTCTATTTAAAGCCTCCTGCAAATGAGCATTAAAAGAAGCTTCCAGAGGGCATGTCCTGTTAGCACACCGCTTCTGGAGATCCGGGTTTTTCCTCACTGAAGTCACTCCCTTTTTGCTTTTAATACTCAAGCCACTTTGGCTCCTTAGCCACCTATTCCAGCCTACCTCACAGGGGTGTTTGGAGGTTCAATCACTTCAGGTTCAATCAGCTCTTGGAGGATGTGAAGCAATATATATATTATTATTTTATTTGCATGTGAAAATAAAGGTCTTCTTAAGCCAAAAGCCGTGATTTTTGCTGTTACAGTAACCTCCTCTCTGGTTTGGACTCAAGGCTCAGAGTGGTGCAGCATTTTTTTAAAAAAATGTGAGTCTGTGCAATCTTACATATTCCAAGCGATTTGGGAAAGGGATTAGAAAAAGGAAAAGGAAAAGGAAAAGGAAAAGGAAAAGGAAAAGGAAAAGGAAAAGAGCAACCAATTTTGGTGATGGTAATAAAGCATTTAGGATGACAGGAATGAAAGCTGAGTGGGAAGAACTGTACAGGTAACTCTTAACAGAGAATAATTTTATGACCACATGGCAGCCAATAAACACCTGCAGTATTTCAAATTTTACATAGAAATAGAAATAGAAATAGAAATAGAAATAGAAATAGAAACATAATATACAATGTATAATACACCATATAGAATATATAATTTATATGTATTTAAAAATATACACACACACACCTGAATTAATTAACACAGTGATGGGGTCTGAACTATCCCTCCACAGAGACAAGATTTCAGGTGATGTATACAATCAGACGAGTTTTTAACAACAGTCACAAAATTCAATGTTTTAAGAGCACACTGTAGCAAGGACATCTCACTTCCCATAACCTGGTCATGTCCAACTTACAAAACAGACACTGATGATCTGTTCTGCATCCCTCAAGTTCTTTCTGTGCGCTGGTTTTGACTGGGATTAATTTAATTTGCCTCCCAGTACGAATGGTGGTTTGGATTTGTGCTGGGAACAGTGCTGATAATTCAGGGATGGTTTTGTTATGGCTGAGCAGGACTCAGCCAAAGCCTTCTTTGCTCCACACCCCACCAAGAAGAGGGCTGAGGGTGACAAGGAGTTGGGAGGGGACAGAGCCAGGACAGCTGGCCCCAGGTGGCCCAAGGGATATTCCAGACCATGTGGGGTCATGCTCAGCAACAAAACTTGCAGGAAGAACAAGGAAGGAAGGGAGATTTGGAGTGATGGAGTTTTTCTTCCTAAGTCACTGTTACATGTGGTGGATTCCTGCTCTCCTGGGGATGTCTGGACACCTGCCTGCCCATGGGAAATGGTTCTGCTTTGCTTGTACAGGTTTTGCTTAACTATTAATCTGTCTTTATCTCAACCCACAAGTTTTTTCACTTTCACCCTTCTCATTTTCTCCCCATTCCACCAGGGCAGAAGTGAGCAAAAGCCACAACATCCTGAAGAAAATCTCTGATATTCAATCTGGATAAATTCAGAACAGACTGAGCCTCAGACTTCCTTGAAATATGAAATGAAATATATCTCTGGTGTATAAATCACAGAGGTGCTATTCCAAACAGGATTGTCTCCATTTCTGTCTCTGGATGCTGGACCTTATGTCCATCAAGGTCTGGCAGTTCAGCCCAGCAGCCACCCTCAATTCAGGCTTTTTCTTCCCTTTGTGCCCAATCTCTATGGAGCCCCTTGAGTGTCCATTTCACCTCTGCAGTCCCCACGAGCCTGAGTGGAACCTTGGCCTCATGTGAGACAACTGCCACAGCTCTGCTCTGTGGGTGATCTGCAGGGATCTGCAGGGATCTGCTTCTTCCATCCCAGTTCCCTGCCTTGTTTCTTTCCTTCAGTGACCACTGAGAGTTCTTCCCAATAATTTCCTCATTCCATGTCTATTGAGAACTTGTGTCCTAGGACACCATTGGTGTTTTCCCTTGGAGAGCTGGCGGGGCAGCAGCTGGAACCAAACTCTTTGATGGTGCCCAAGATATGGGAGGAAAGAGTTGTTTTGCTTGATAGTCCCTTTCCAAACCTGATGCATCAAGCTCATCATCCTTGATGACCTTCAGAACAGATCAATTTTCAAAATGATGGTTGGAACAAGGCTTTCCAAAAGTCTGCTATCAGTGACTTATCCCTCTCCCTGCTCTGCTCCATGGCTAGAACATGGATTGGAGATGGGCCCATGACTGCCGTGGACAGGCACTTCAGTCACTAGGACTGGAGTTTCCCCACTGAAAATCAGTTTTATGCATGAGCAGCCTTTACTGAGTGCTCTGTCAAGGAGAACGAACTTCGTGTACCTTCTGCCCACTGCAGACTCTTGTCCCTCTCTCTGTCACCTGTTCCAAGCCCTTAACTTTGGGACAGAGGAACTCAACACCACTTCTTGCTCCTTCCTGTTTATCTACTGCTAGAACAGAGAAGATTGTCACTAAATTAATTCTCCCCTTCTGATCAGGCAGATTAGCTGCTCATCAGTTGAAATTAAAAGCAGGGAAACTCCTCCAGAGCCAAAGATATTTGCACTGGTTTCCCCACAATTCCAAATACAGACCACAGGTGGTGATTTCCCAAGGTGTAAAGGCAAATTTCCCAAGCTCCCTGAAGGATCAGTAATCCAAACAGATGAATTTGCTTTTTCTGGGTGACAAAATTATTTTCCTTCAGAAGGACAGGTCCCATGCAAATTCCACCACCCACTGCTTGGTTGCCAGGTCAAATATTAACTCTTACAGACATCTCAAGATCAACAACTTCCTGTCAGTCATAGCCTCAGTGTTTTCTCTGTTCACTGGAGATGTTTGGAGCATCTTTTCCTGGTCCTCAAGAAGAAGGAAGAAGTGGAGCACCATGTTCAAGCTCCCTTTTCCTGGTGCCAAGCAGTTTCCAAGGGGGCTGTTATCACCCTGGGTACATTCATGTTTCTGGAGGGAGCCTGGACCTGGGACAAGCATTGCTGCCACTCTCCAGCTGGAGCTGGGGAGGGAGTTGTGGAGCCTGGAGCCATCCCCCCTTTCCTTCCCTCTCCCTGATGTTGTTTGGTTCCAAAGAGCATTGAACCATCACTGACATCATGGCCCAATCCCAGCAGGGTTTGCTCAGCAGCCTCACTCCCCAAATTAAACATCCCTGCCCCTTGTGCTGCCTGGGATAGGCAGGAGGGGGCTTATGCAAGGACTAGAAAGCACTTTTCCCTTTTCCATTAAATCCTATTATTTCTACAAGTAAGCTTCACCCTTGATGGTTTTCTTACAGCTGGCTGTGTTAAGATCATGGACTGCACTTTTTTCCTTCTTTTTGTCTTTCCAAAGGTGAAGCTGAGGGTGCAGGTGGATGGGCTGCCTGTCTGAAGCCTTGGGCAGGTGCTCAGAGTGGTTTGGGTGGTGGGGTTGTGTTTGTGTCCTTGATGACACATCAGGAATCAGGGAGATGGTCAGTGTTCCCTATGACTCCTTTAAACAAAATTGCAGGCACATGTGGACACAGAGTTATTTAATTTAAATTATTGTCTCCTTGAAACTTCTTTATCTAGGAGGGGAAAGGAGGAGAGGTGACAGCAATAGCCCATTTTAGAGCCTGTGCCTCTGGTTCAATAATGTGTGTGAAAATACAGGACCTTTCCCTAAACCATCACTGCCCACCCCAGCTCCCACAGCTCCTGGCAGAGGCCTGAAGGTCCATTTCCTCACCATGTTCCTCAAGGATGTGGGCTCCATGAAGTATGGGTGGGAATTCATTTTCTTTGCCATCTGTATCCTCTTGCCATCCACAAGAAGATTTTTGCTTGTTTCTAGTCCTAACATACTGAATTAATGTTGTTTTTTTTTTGTTTGTTTGTTTTTTTTTGTTTTTGTTTTTTTTTTTTTAAGACTGAAGACTTTTAATGCCCCACACCCAACTTGCAGCAGCCAGTTCAGCAAGCACAGATCTCTGTGTGCAGTCAGAGCTCACCCCTGCTCTTGGTCTCCATCATTTCAGTTTGCTGCTCTCACAGAAGCAGTAAATAATTAATCACCCTGTGACTTTGTTCCACTGATGACTTTTGTTTTGTCCTGTTTGCTTGAAAAAAAAATGTTCACTTGAAGTTCCCATATTTCTCAGGAGTGACATTTCCTGGTGACAAGTACAAGGGTTAAGAGACCTTTACAGAGTTCTGGTGACACTCCCTTGGGGCCTTTTGAGATATGTCTGGACCTTCACATGCATGAAAAAAAAAGGTTAGATTTTATTTTCAGATACAGAAATAAGCTACAAGGTGATAAGAGAGGTGGATGCACCACATAGAAGTGTATTTGATATGTTGAATCTGTGAAATCAGAGAGATGTGATTCTTCATAACCACATTTAGCAAGGTGATTGACAGCCAGGAAAAATGTCATTAAACCAAGATCATTTGGGCAACAATGAGTAATTTGGGACACTCTATGCATACCAGATTTGGCAAGAAGGTTCAGACTATGATATCGTTGTTTTCAGGACAGATCTTAGGGGTTGCTGAAGGGAATTAGGATCAGTCTCCTATGACAGCGTGGCAGAACACACAGCAGTGTCCCTTCCAGTCCTGTTTAATGACTTCTGCAATACAAATCCACAGCTAAAGTCACAAATAAAAACTACAGAGGGCGACTGAGCAGTGAACCATGCTGGAAAAACTCCTGGGGGTCTGGAGAACCTGCCATGTCTGCCAGTTTCATAGCCAGGTGAGGGAATATCCATGACCACTTCAGTCCTACTCTGTTCCCTTCTGTTGCAGCCCTACAACTCCAACCCAAGCAAGGACTAAATCGCTGATCCTTTCCTGCATTCATCCTCATCATCACAGAATGGCTTGGGTTGGAAAGAACCATAAAGATCATCCCATTCTAAGCACCTGCCTGGGTAGGAATATTTTCCACCGTCCCAGGTTGCAGCAAGCCCTATCTAACCTGTCCTTGGACACTTCCAGGGATGGGGCAGCCACAGCTTTTCTGGACCTGCTATTGTCTGATCACCCTCACAGCAAGGAGTTTTTCCAAGTATCTCATCTAAACCTGCTCTCTTTCAGCTTGAAGCCATTGTCCCTTGCTCTGTCACTCCATGCTCTTTTCTCCAAGGAGAAGTTCTCTCCTTTGCTCGCCCAGCCTGGCAGCTGAGGGGGAGGAGAAGCTGTCACAAGACCATGGCCAGGAGCCACAGGGCACCATCAGTTCCGCATGGTTTACCACCCTGTGGATCCCAGGAACCCACCTCCCTCCTGCTCCAATCCCGTGCCCTCCCTGGGTGCAGCCCCCCAGCTGGCACGGGGTGCTTTGGCTGCTCGGGTCAGCCAGCGAGATGTGGTCATGGCTCAGGTCGGGATCTCCTAACGAGAGAGGTTGCAACATCTCCCTACATCACCAATCTCCATGGGAACAGGGCAATGAACACTCTGTTCTCCAGGCAGCCACTCCTCCACCCACCTTGTTGTGTCCCAGAGCCTTTATATGCAGAGGTACCACCTGTGCTCGGTCTCGGACAGCTTCTGTTCACACTGCTGTTGTCTCCATTCCTGCACGAGCTACCTTGCTGCCAGCTGCCAGTCATGAGAATCCTGTTCTTCCTCGTCTCTGTTCTCTTCTTCCTCTTCCAGGCTGCTCCAGGTAAGGCTGGAAAGAGATGAGATGGAGGCTAAAAGGGTGAAGATGCAGAGCAGTTCATTAGACCCCAGTGCTGAGAGTCAGAGTACCTCTCTGCTCCTGGAATCCATGACATTCCTATTAGAATTCCCCTTCCCTGGTCACAGTCCTAATTTTCAAGCTATTGAATCAAGTTTCTTGGTAGTGATACTGATGGTTTCTTTCTAGAATATGATGACAAGATGGGGAAAAATGATTCTGTATTGACCTTGGTGCCAGAAAAGATTTTGGAGCAGCTCATTTTGAGTGCCTTAATGTGGCATGTACAGAGCACCCAGGGGATCAGTCACAGCCAGCGTTGGTTCATGAAAAGCTGATCCTGCTTGACCAACTTGATCTCCTCTATGACAAGGTGTCCTATTTAGGAGATTAGGAATCTAGCTGGATTCTGGTAATCCTTGACACCATTTCCACCCAGAATTTTCCTGGAGAAACCGGCTGTTCCTGGTTTGGATGGATGCACTATTCACTGGGTTAAAAATTGTCAGGATGGCCAGGCCCAGAGAGGTGTGGGGAATGGAGTTAAGTCCAACTGAGGCTGTCTCCAGTGGTGCTTCCCAGGGCTCAGTACTGGGGCTGGTCCTGTTTGATATTTTCGTGAATGATCCAGATGAGGGGATTGAGGGTGACCTCAGAAAATGTGCAGATTGTACTAAAGTGGGAGTGTTCATCTGCTGGAGTGCAGGAAGGCAGAGGGATCTGGACAGGCTGGATCCGTGGAATGAGGCAAATTGTGTGAAGTTGAACAAGCCAAGAGCTGTTCACAACAATCCCTGCAGCTCCGGGCTGGGGCAGAGTGGCTGAAGAACTGGAAAAGACCCTGGGGGTGCTGGTGACAGGACATGGACACGAGCCAGGTGTGCCCAGGTGGACAAAGGCACCTGTGCTGTCACAGCTCTGGGGTGGCAGCAGGACCAGGGCAGTGCCTGTCCCCTGTGCTGGCTCTGCTGGGACACCTCCAGTGCTGGGGACAGCTCTGGGACCCTCCTGACAAGAGGGATATTGAGGGGCTGGAGCGTGTCCAGGGAAGGGAACAGAGCTGGGGAAGGGGCTGGAGCACCAGGAGAGGCTGAGGGAGCTGGGAAAGGGGCTCAGCCTGGAGAAAAGGAGGCTCGGGGGGGACCTTGTGGCTCTGCACAACTCCCTGACAGGAGGGGACAGCCAGGGGGGTCAGGGCTCTGCTCCCAGGGAGCAGGGACAAGACAAGTGAATGATATCAAGTTGTGCCTGGAGAAGTTTAGATAGGATATTAAGAAACATTTCTTCACCAGAAGTGTTCCCCATCCCTGGAGGGATTTCAAAGCCCTGTGGATGTGGCACCTGGGGACATGGGTCAGTGGTGGCCCTGGTGGTGCTGGGGAATAGTTGGACTCGATGGTCATGGATGATCCAAGGACCCTTTTCCAACCTGAATGATTTCCTGAGGATTTTAGTGGAACAATTCTTAGAATAATGCTAAAAATGTAACCTGAGAACATGAGAGCTTTCTCTTCTCAAATTCTCACCCGGGTGTCCTGATTGTCTATTCTAGATTAGGATGCCTCATCTGTTTTTGGGAAAAATGTTATCCTGACTGTCAGATTTTGCCTGAACTCTGGATAGGCTGGGTGCATTAAGTGGGTTTGGAGCTCACGTATTATTCCAGACTATTTGGGTGTTTTTGAAGCAACTGAAGTTATCTCAATTTGATTTGCAGTAGTCTTAAATATGTACCAGCTTTCTTAGATCACCAAATGTCTGTCTACCCAAAGAAAAAATGTAGAGCCATTGAGACATCTGTACATGTTTTGGGATTGCTTTCTTGGTCTTTTCCTACTCCATGCCCAACAAAGTGTGTTATTTATATCAAAAAACCCTCTGACCCCTGAGATGGCTGCAGGACTGGTACAATTCCAGTATAATCTCTGGGGAAAAGGCCACCAGCTATTTTCTATCTCTTCATAAAGATTATATGCATTAAACACTATAGGGCTTTTTAATGTAAGAGATAATGGAACAGTAACTTTAAAATCAGCTGAGAGACATAAAAAACATGTAATCCTTGAATAATGTGTGATTAAGAGGAAGGACTCAAGAACCACTGGGACAAAGGGGTTGAAATGTAGTAGACCTAATTTAGAATAAAGCTGTCATGCCTTTCAAATTAGGGATGGAAGCCAATTTGATGGAAAAACCTTAACACAGGGCCAGGTAAATCTCTTGCCTCAAGTCTCCAGTTCTCTGCCAGGACAAACAAACACGAATTTTCTCAATTTTTTTTTTTTTTGCAGCTTACAGCCAGGAAGCCGCTGACACCCTCGCATGCCGGCAGAGCCGGGGCTCCTGCTCCTTCGTGCCCTGCTCTGCTCCTCTGGTTGACATCGGGACCTGCCGTGGTGGGAAGCTAAAATGCTGCAAATGGTAAGAGGAATTCCTCCAGGGAAGTGTTGCTGCACCAAAAGCAAGTAGAATCACTGAGCTTTTCCCCTTTCCAGCATCAGAGCCCCTTCTCCAGCATCCCCCTACAACCTCCAAAAAGTCCCTGCTAATTGCTGGGAGTCCTGTGGGGTGAAAAGAAGGCAGAGCCTTTGTGGTGTTGAAATATTCCAGAGAAAAAAGAGAGATTGTTTACAAGAGTGACAGGACAAGGGGTAATGGCTTCAATTGACAGAGATTAGATCTGGATTGGATGTCAGGAACAAATTCTTCCCTGTGTAGGTGAGGAGGCCATGGCACAGGGTGCCCAGAGAAGCTGTGACTGTCCCATCCCTGGAAATGTTCAAGCCAGGTTGGATGGGGCTTTGAGCAACCTGGGATAGAAGAAGGTGTTCCTGGTTTCCTGGGGCATCAGCAGCCACAAATGAGTATCTGTGGTGTGTGCTGGGAGGTGACAGCCCCATCCTATATTTTATTCTAGGTGAATAACCCATCCTATATTTTATCTGGGTTGTTTTGTGGCCAGAAACAAGGGTCCAGCTCACAAGAGTCTCCAGCTGTCTTTACCCTCATATTATCTTATATACCCTCATATTATCTTTACCCTGATGTCTCCAGCAGTCTGAGGTATTAAGGTACAATTTATTTGTTTGGTGGACGTGCTAAGCACCTGACTTTCCTCTGCAGGACCCCCAGCTCCTAAATCTGACACCTCACTGACCACTGAAACAAGAGCTCTGGATATCTGAGACATCCCCCATCTTTTGACACCGATGGATCCTATCCTCAGTGCCTTGGGGAGCCTTTTCCATAGGGGTGGAGGCCCTCAGGAGCACAAGAACAGCTGGGGAGGAGTTCTTGTCCAATAAAGATATTTGCAGTTTCAATTATAATAAAAGAAAGTTCTTGTGAAACCATGTTGCTGATACTTGCTCATGTATGTCCGGGTGGCTTTGGTTGTTTTTATTGTCTATAAAAATCAGCATGTAAATGAATTTTATTTAACTATATTGAGTCCATGTGTCATCAAGTCCTGTTAAATCACCCCGTGTTGCAGTGATTTGTGTGGCAACATTTATGTTAATAAATGGAAAAGCATTAAAGCCCATTCCAGCTGCCATTCCAGCCCAGAGCTGGGATTCAGGAGACAGGCTCAGTGCTCTGCTCCTTTCCAAGGATGCATCTGCTAACCCAGCCTGAAATATTCTGAATACTAAGGAACTCCAGGGGGGAAGAAGAGCTTGAAACTGTGTGAGCACATTCACAAGATTCTGCTCCTGCTGTCTCTATTTAGTGTAGACCAGTATCATGCCCCTGGAATTGAATTTCTCTGGATTCTAAACTGGTCAAACTGTTTTTCCCTGCACTGCTCTGTCTGGAGGTAGTAGGCTGTGTGTCTATTAGCCTGGATTCTCATCACCAACACTCATCCCTTCCCTTCCCTTCCCTTCCCTTCCCTTCCCTTCCCTTCCCTTCCCTTCCCTTCCCTTCCCTTCCCTTCCCTTCCCTTCCCTTCCCTTCCCTTCCCTTCCCTTCCCTTCCCTTCCCTTCCCTTCCCTTCCCTTCCCTTCCCTTCCCTTCCCTTCCCTTCCCTTCCCTTCCCTTCCCTTCCCTTCCCTTCCCTTCCCTTCCCTTCCCTTCCCTTCCCTTCCCTATCCCCAGTGCAAAGGCTACAAGGATTTGAGCCAAGGGGTGACTCAAGGTGTCCGTGCTCTCCGTGCCAGGAGCTGCTGGATGGCTCCAGGACTTCCATGGATTCTCAGCCTGGTGAGCTGGTGTCATCTCTCCACTGGCCTAATCATAGTGAGTTTGAGAGTCACAGAATCATGAAATGGTTTTGGTGGGAAAGGACCATCCAGCTGCACCCCAGCCATGGGCAGGGACACCTTGCACTGTCCCAAGTTGTTCTAAGCCCTGTCCAGCCTGGCCTTGAAGCTATTCTTGATGAAATTAATAGTGATTAGGACAAGGACATATTCCTGTCACCACATGGGCTTGTTTTCCTCCCGTTTTCTTGGAGAAGTTTACCACAAGGCACATCTCACACTGATTCCAGGTGAGACCCTCCAGCAAAAACACACAGCAAGAGAATTCCTCATGGGGATAAGGAGGTTATACCTCATGGGGATAAGGATCAAACACAGATCTTCCAGAGCAAGTTTATTAAAATTTATTGTGATGTGCAGACTATGAAATATAAACACCTTAGCTGAGTATTCTGGCATTACTCATGTTATTGATGACTTCAAAAGGAAAATAATATAATAATAATAATAATAGCTAAAGAATAGCTGTTCTGAGGGACAAAGGAAGAACTTTGCATCCTCTCACAGGCACAGACTCCTGCATGCTGGTGACCTCTCTGGGACAGATGTTAACACAATAAAATTTCAGCAGCAAAACATTTTTAAAAATGAAAAACACTGGTCTTTTCTGGGTGGTTCAAGAATTGCTTTGGAGTTTTTTCAGGTCATTAAGGATGTTTTTGGAGGGATTTGTTCTTTTTCTGTTGTTCACCTTGTGCGTGCACCTGTATGTCAAATGCAGTTTGCTCAGAATTCCAGATTTTCCAGTGGGATGATGCATCCCTTTAACTGCCAGAAGCTCTGGTTAGCCCATCTGAGATGTCAGTGGTCACTAATCATACTGCAAAAAAAAAGGCAAGAAACTTTCAGATTTTGTACTTACAACCAGAAAGGAATGAAATAAAATGCACAGAAGGGATTGAACGAGCACCAAAGGCTGATATCCCTGAATCCAACTCTTCTGGATATTAACAGTCCTGCTGCTGCTGAATTTTAATCATTAATTGCTTCTCTATTTTAATTAATAATGAATTGACCACACTCTGTGCCTGAAGCTTCCTACTCCTCTTGGAATTTCTGGTATGGAAAAGAGTTCCTGCTGCTCATGCTTTGTTTTTAACATCTCTTGATACTAATATTGAACAAAGTTTAAGTAAAAGCCTCCAATAATAAAAATACCTGCAGCATTTTACAAGGCAAAAGAGAAACAGAAAATGAAATGTTAGAATCAATGGAGGCAGAGTGTAAATATTCAGGCATATTTGTTACTGCACTTTCATATTGGAATAAAGATATTGGGTGAACTTTAGTATTCCAGTAAGGAATTTGAGGAAATTAATCACAGAATTAAAGAATTATTTTAAATTGAAAGGACCTAAAAGACCATCTTGTTCCAACTCCCTACCATGGGCAGGGGCACCTTTCACTAGACCAAATACTTTGATTTTGTCTAGAAGAGGAAGTTTATGAGAAAAAAAAAATCTGGGAGAGCAACATGACTTTTGGGCTGTTCTTCTGACTCTGGGACCAGGCAGCCTTTGCAAGGTGGAGCATGCAGGTTTCCTATGAATCTGGTCCAAAAATCCCAGGTCTCAGGACTGTGTGCACATCAAGACCTGTCTCCTTTGAAGCCAGTACCACTCATCATGAGCAGCTTGAACCAGCTAATGGGAACAGCAGCAAGAAGAGTTCATTTCTGGCTAATTAATCATCTCTGCCAAAGAGATTTCACTGTGATCTTTCCCACGAGGCACTTGAGCTGCATCATTAGTGGTACAGAGGGAAGCAGTGAGGAAATCCTCAGGAAAGCCTATATCTGAATGCTGGAGGGGTTTTCCATCTAAAGGGCAGCCTGGATGTGCAAAAATGAGTCATAGATGAGCAATAAATTCCAAGAAATCCCTGGAAATGTTCAAGGCCAGGTTGGGTAGGGGCATGGAGCAACTGGATCTTCTTGATGGATTCCATGATAATGGGGGTGGAAGAGATGATCTTGAAAGGCCCTTTACAATCCAAACCCTTCCAATTTTCTATCTAAAGGGCAGACTGGATGTGCAAAAATGAGTTCATAAGTGAGTAATAAACCCCAAGAAATCCCTGGAAATGTTCCAGGCCAGGTAGGACAGGGTTTGGAACAACTGGATCTTGGATAATGGGGGTGGAATAGATGACCTTGAAAGGCTCCTTCCAATCCAAGCCCTTCCAATTTTCCATCTGAAGGGCAGACTGGATGTGCAAAAACAATTACTAATAAATTAGTAATAAACCTCAAGAAATCCCTGGAAATGTTCAAGGCCAGGTAGGACAGGGGCATGGAGCAAGTGGATCTTGTTGAAGGATTCCCTGATAATAGGGGTGGAATAGAAGACCTGGAAAGGCCCCTTCCAACCCAGGCCCTTCTGTGGGTGTGTGATCCATTACATCCTGGACTCACCACGGTCCTACAGCAGGGAATTCCCTGCTGGCAGCGTCCAAAGGGTCTCGTGTGGGGTGGGGGGCAGTGGTCCCTGGAACAGACCCCCCCAGCCTGTCTGCACTGCACCTCAGTGTTGGGGGCACGCAGGAAACCTGGGCAGAATAAAAACAAAACCAATGCAGAGTCGTGATTAACCTTCCCAAAGAAGACTAAGAACAATCCACGTTATAGCACGGCAGCAGTGTTGAAGTTTACTTGCAGGCTGGCCACTTCCACACCATTAAATTCCCTTATTTTCCAAACTGGGAGGGTTCAGTGCATCCAATGCATCCATTTGGTGTCTGGTCACTGCTAAAAATGTGCCCAACACACTGGTAGCACTTAGGCCATAGGCAAAAGGGACTAAACCTCTTTTGTTAAATTTCTATTTCTTTCTATTTCTATTTCTATTTCTATTTCTATTTCTCCCTATTCCTATTCCTATTCCCATTTTTTCCACACTCACAATTTTCCCTCTGAATTTCCTTACAGTTTATTTAACTCTTACCTGAAGTGCCCTGGAGCATTAAGAGAAGAACTGCAAAGAAAAAGGAAAAGATCTTCATGGCCAAATTCAGTGCCAACAAATAAACAGATGCTAAGAAAAAGACAAACAAAAAAAGAAGTCATGCATTTAACCTGCATTTGTAATCACCCAGCACAAAGACTATTAATGACAAATTAGCTGCAATTTTTAAAATAAAAATTGGCATTTCTGTAATAGAGTAAATGTTCTAGAATGAACCTATAGAAATAACAGTTTTCAAGGAAAGATAAATTTGAAAGCATATTGCATAAGATTGATAAAATGTATTTATGACTATAAATGCTGTTATCAATTTTTGAATTTGAGCAACTCTGTTGAGTCTGGCTGGGATGGAGTTAACTTTAATCATGGCAGCCCATACAGTGCAGTGCTTCACATTCAAAGCGAGTTATTTAATGACTAAAATATGCATTTTATTCAATTTATAACTTAAGCCTTTCCAATTTCTTGGAATATAAATATTCAAAAGCTTTAATTACTCAAATAATGGTAATTTTTTAGCTTACAAGCCAGTAATTGCTCCCTGAAATATCTTAACAGAAAATCTAAGGAGCCATCTATCCATCCTGGAAGCCCTGAATTATCTCTCCACCATCATTTCTTGCTGCAGATTCCAGCTACCTTTGGGAAATCATACCAACTACAATAACCAGCTAAATGCATTACTGAGATACCAAGCACTGACCATTTCAGATATTCACGGGGATTTAACTAAGCTGCAATATTCTACATCTTGAATGATTAATTTCTTTTTAGAGGAGCAACAAATTTTATTGAAAAATTACGTGTTTTTCTGCTCTTTGTTTGAAATCAGTGTGAAAACTGCACCTTTAGCTCACCCAAGAGGACCTGAGGAGAGGGGGATGGTGGGTCCTGCCTGGTTCCACTCCAGAGGATCTTCACGGAGTGGTGTCTCATCCCAGAACAACTGTTTTTATACATTCTCTGGGTGGCAGAGCTGCCACAGACCAGCTGGCCAAGGACATGGACTTGTCACAGCAATTCCCAGCAGCTGGAATGTCACTTCCCAGCAGCTGATGGGGGGCGGTGACCGCTCGTGACCTCCCTCCCCTCTCCCTGGAACATGAGTTGGCTCTTCCCAAAAACACCTCACGTGCCTGGGACACACAGGTTGGGATCCAAGGGAGGACCAAACCCTGCAGGGCTGTCTCTGGAGCCTGCAGATGCATCCACAGCCCTGAAACAGCCGGATTAGGGAAGCTCCGATTTTGCAATTACTCTCCCGTGTGAAATACAGGTGAGACCCCTCTGTGTTCATAGAATCCCAGAAGGGTTTGGGTTGGAATGACCTTAAAACTCATCCCATTCCACCCTCTGCCGTGGGCAGGGACATCTTCCACTATCCTAGGCTGATCCAAGCCCTGTCCACCCTGGCCTTGGACACTTCCAGGGATCCAGGGGCAGCCACAGCTTCTCTGGGCACCCTGTTCCAGGGACTCACCATCCTCCCAGGGAGCAATTCCTTCCCAATATCCCATCCATGCCTGCCCTCTGGCAGTGGGAAGCCATTCCCTGTGTCCTGTCCCTCCATGCCTTGTCCCCAGTCCCTCTCCAGCTCTCCTGGAGCCCCTTTAGGCTCTGGAAGGGGCTCTGAGCTCTCCCTGGATCCTTCTGTTCTCCAGGTGAACACCCCCAGCTCTCCCAGCCTGGCTCCAGAGCAGAGGGGCTCCAGCCCTTGGAGCATCCCCATGGATGGACTTTCTCCAGCAGGTCCATGTCCTTTTGTTGGGGACCCCAGGTAGGATGTCACAAGAGAAGATTGCCCCCCCTTGACCTGCTGGTCACTCTTTATTGGATTTGCCACATCTGTGTTCTGCTTGTCCCACAGAAAATAATTATGTTTGAGTAATTAATTCCAGGGAAGCACCCACTTCCACACAGCCTTTCTGATTCCAGATGGCCAAAGGAAACAACTTTCACAGAAAATATTTTGGTAAAATATGTGCCCTCAGAGGATCTGGACTACAGAAACTGATGGTAGCCCTGGTTTAACCTGAACCTTGTGAGCCCAGATGTTGTGTTTTCATTGTCATACACCAAGAGACCAGGAAAAAAATCCCGTACTTCAAAGAGCATTCACCTACCCGGGTATCTCCCAGAAGATGGCAATGAAGAGCTAATGCTGAAATTCCCCTCCAGCTACGTTCTTCAGTGAAGAGTACAGAAATTATTCTGACAGCAGGGTTTTATGGATTTTTTTTCCCTTAATTATACTGATGTCTTTTGAGTCCCAGCACTGATATGTGAGTAAATGATGTTTTCTGACAGGTCAGAGCCCTCCCTGCTCTGCACTCTGCTGTGGATTCCTCTGATGGACAAGAAACCAGTCACTGCTCTCAAAATCATATTGACAGGACTCGAGGAAATGGAATGAAGCTGACTGGGGGGAGGTTTAGTTTGGACATCAGGAAAAGTTCTTCATCCAGAGGGTGGTTGGGCACTGAACAGGCTCCCCAGAAAAAGACAGCTACTTAAAATCCCATTCCTGTGTAATTTATTTGGAAGAATGTAAATATTTGCTGTATAATATGGAAGAGCACTTGTTTCTGTTATTTGGATTTGGATTTTGTTCTTTAAAATAACCCACAAAAATTTAAATAATTCAAGTGATGAAATGCAAAGAAGAAGAAATATACACTGTGAATATTAACTGTATAAATGGGTTTTTAGAGGCACAGAGCTCTGAACTGAGAATTCGGACTAACCTTCTGAAAAGGAGATTAAAATAGGATAAAACTATTCTTTCTTCCTGTTTTTCCACTTCATGCTTGTGCCACCTGCACAAAGTGGAACAAAACAGATCCAAGCTCAAATATCAGGGTTTGGATAAGATCTTTAACTAATTAATTTTATTTATTCTTATGACTGATGGTAAACTTTCTTTAAATATCTTAAATACTGTAATTTAACTCTTATTTTCATTCCAACATACTGTATTGACTCAAAACATTGTTTTGGCCACTTATGATTACAAAAGTTATACTTTTCACCTGTTTCTTGGCAGTTAAACACTTGCAATTAAAGAATGAGTTTTGCAAATCAATTAATATTGCATCCTGAAAGCACTTTGACTACTGAATGTCTTAGTTCTCTTTTCCTGGGGTACTGCAAAGGACATGGTGTGGAGCCCCCAAAATTATGTTCTCCGAGCATAAATATTTATTTGTATGCCTATGCATAGAGTCTATAAATAATCTAAGAGAAACAAAGGCCGGATTTACTCAACTGGTTTATATTTTATCTCTGCTGAAGAACATGCAAATAGAGAAGAATAATCCAGATATCCTAACCTGTGGTTTACTCAGCAATTAATTTCAGAGATTGTTTATTTAAATGTGGAGAAATTCTATAATTATATTTTTTACTCTCCTGTTTCTCTATTTCCCTCCTAGCAAATCCACACTAACGTAGATATATTTATATATAAAATACTGTAAAAATGAATATGTGGAAGGACTCTTCGAAGTCCCAGTTGATTTTTTATCACTCAGCACACCACAGACTTTGTTCCCAGTGAAAATCCAGGTCTCAGTTCCTTTGCCCACACTTAGACAAATGCTGCCTGAGGTGTCCCTGTGTCCCATCCTTCCTTCCTGGCTTGCTTTCCTCTCTCCTGACCCTTTCCTACCAGTCCCAGGAAGAGATGTAAGCCAGCCCTAAATCACTCTAGGAGCTGGTGTGAAGGCCACTGGGTTAAGCCCTGTGTGTCCATGTGTGACCTCAGCTTACCTGTGACAATGAGATGTGCCCAGACACTCGAAGCAATGAGGATCCTTCACCTTCTCTCTGCCATCCTCTTCCTCCAGCGTCCTCTGTGCAAATGACAGGAAGGGTGACAGACCTTTGGTACGATTGCCCAACATTTGTCCCCACAGCACCTCCACACCTGGCAAAAAAAATGGCATGAAATCCATGTGGGAACAACCCTGTTGTCCATCCACTGACCTTGGACAGCCCTGTGGAAAACTGCCCAGACCTGATTTGGCCAGACCCTGCCTGGAAATCCCATCTGCTCTTGGGTATTTTGAGCAGAGAGGTGGAGTGAGCTGCCCCTGCTCCCTTTGGGAATTGCACCTCTCCCACAACAAAGGGAAGGCACAAACAAACAGGCTTTGTCAGCTGCTTCCAAAACTCTGGAAACACGAGGATAAAAGTGCTGCTTGGAGATCCAGAGAGCAGAAATTGAACTTTACATCTCTAAAGCTTCAGTAATATTTATCTGTGCTTCCTTGACTGCATGTAAAGCTGTGATTTATCCCATGTGGAGTTGGCCTATCTGGGAACAAACCCTAGATTTTACTAACCTGAAGGTGGGACATCTGAGCTGGTTTTTCATTCAGGACACTCAAGCAGCTCTAAAGCTGATATACCTTGAGGAAGATATTCCCAACATTGAGATTTCTTAAAATCCACACAGATTTCCACAGCCCACTCCTGTCCTCTTCCTTATGCAATTTTGAGATCCCTCCTAGGCATCAAGGCTTCTGGTTGTGCTGGCTTCTTGGTCCAGAAGTAAAGCACCACAGCAGTCACCAGGGGAAGCTGGTGACATTACCAGCGATTATTTTCCAGGGAAGGGGAGGAAATTTTTCCCTGTAAGGGTAGTGAGGCCCTGGCACAGGTTGCCCAGAACAGCTGTGGCTGCCCCTGGATCTCTGGAAATGTTCAAGGCTGGGGTGGGCAGGGCTCTGAGTAACCTGGAGCAGTGGGAGGTGTCCCTGCCCATGGAAGGAGGTTGGAAGTAGATGTTCTTTAATGCCCATTCCAACTCATATAGTTCTGTGTCTCTTTGATTTTCTAAAATCAAAACCAACTTCTAGGAGGAAAAAGAAGGGGGAAGGCAGATAATTTACCTTTTTTTTTTTCTGTTTTCTTCTGGGATTCTGGTTTGACAGAAAAATATTGCTTGGCTTGGAATTTTCTCTGGCTACTTGTATACATATGTCAGAGATTCAGGCTTCATTCAGGTGTGAGGTCACCATGATGTTAGCAGAATTTTGGTGATGTCACGTTCACAGAAGGAAAACCTGATAACCAAGAGATCTTTAAGATCCCTTCCAAACCAAGCCACTCTGGGATTCTACAACTGAGGAGCCCTCAGGATCAGAAGGAGCATTCAGTGAATGTTCCCAGGTATTTTACATCACCCTGCGGTCTAACGTGCATTACGCAAACTTGGATGGTCTAAGATGGGTTGCACAAAGATCAGGGGCTCTGTGGTGAAAGCCGTCTCAAAGTGGACCTTCCTTTCTCATTGGAGGAAGCAAATTACAGGCTGGAAAAGGCTTTTTTTTTTTTTTTTTTTTTTTCCACTGGACAATGACTGCATTGGCTCATCCCCAGCCCTTTATAGGCGTGTTTGGGTGTGGTGCATCCACGGGAGGCCAGAAGCAGCAGTGACCCTCCATCTTCTCCTCAGGTAACTCTGCCTGGTTCTGGAGAGCCACCCTCACCTCTCCATCTTCACAAACCTCTCTTCCTTTCACCAGTCTCAAGTTTCTGCTTTGATTAACCTTCCCTCTCTTTACTCCAGCAGGGGCCTCCTGTGTGTACATGTTCTGTAGAACCATGGGTTGGCTCCTTGCAGGGCTTCCAGGAGGAACAGAGATCTGAGAACCTTCCCTTGAGACATCAGAGACAGAAATGTCTGTTTTACTCCAGGAACAGACACCCAGCCAGCACAGCAGCTGAGCTTTGCATTTTGAGCCACATATCTCACCAGAATGCAGTAGCATTTTAAATGAGTTGCTACCTTAATTAATACTGAAAAGATAGATGTCTTTTATTAGACTTTCCTAAGGGTTAAGATTGGCTCATTCTCTGAACTCTTTGTGTATGTCAGTGTGTGGAAGGGGGATAACTTGTGGGCCTATGCTGGTATCAGAGTAACCTACTTGGTGCTGAAGAGATCTGGGATATATTTTTTTTCAGTGCAGTAAAAACAAAATTAAAAGAAGAAAATAAAAAGGATAACCAGCACCAAAACACCATAAAATCTCAGTATTACTTAGGTTTTGAGCTAACCCAGGAGTTTCTAGTCTGAATCTGTGCTTAAAGTGGTACTAGTTAGGTCAGGTTGTTGAGAGATGCACTTCTTGGAATTGCTAATATCTCCAAGGATGAGGTTTTTCACTCTGTTTCTTGTACAAATCCGCTGGGCAAAGATTTTGGCTGTGGTGTCTCTGGACACATTTTTTAAGTAGTTCCTCATCTCCTCTGTCCAACGCTGTTCCACCTTGTGATCTCTGCTCAGTTCAGGTAAAGAATTCACATCCCAGCTGTGGCCATGAGGATCCTTCACGTGCTCCTTGTTGTCCTCTTCCTGATGCTCCAAGGGGCTGCAGGTAAGGAGTGAGGGGAGTGAAGAAGAAGACTGCATTCACTTTTGATCTCTTTCATAGCAAATGACTCTTCTCTTTGTGCTGTGCAGGACAACAAGTGTTTCCTAGGCTACATAATTCTTGTTTGCTCCAAAATGGACGCTGCTTCCCAGGGATTTGTCGTCGCCCGTTCTACTGGATTGGAACGTGTAGAAATGGATTTTCTTGCTGCAGAAAGTGAGTAGAAATGCAGGGATCTCTGTGGGAAGGGCTCATATCCTCATTGTCTTTTCTCCAGAGCAGCATCTTAGAGGCACAGCTCCTGCCACCTTGTACCACTTCACTGGTGCCAAACCTGCTGGCATAGAGGGGGAATTCACATCCCATGGCAGCCTCTGCTCTGATGTCATGAGATAAGGAGAACATCTCTGCAGAAAACCTACAGGTGGGGAGCCTGAGACTCTCTGTTCTTCATGCAGGGGCTGGAGTAGCTGAAGAGTCTCTGGCTTAGCCTTGGAAATCCTTCCTGCTTCTCCTGAATGGCTCCTGGGAATCACCCTGCTCCCATGGCTGCTGGTGGCACCAGTTCCTGCTGCAATGAAAAGCTGTCACAATCTTCCCTTGCAGTGAAGCAAACATCACAAGCATGAACTGTGGAAACTATTTCTTTCCTCTCCTTTAATAAAATCAGTTATCGTCGCATTCATGTGGTTGAGCCTTGGGTGATTCTTTGTAGGGAAGGAGGGAAACATTTTCCCTGTGAGGGTGGTGAGGCCCTGGCACAGTGTGCCCAGAGAAGCTGTGGCTGCCCCTGGAAGTGTTCCAGGACAGGTTGGACAGGGCTTGGAGTACCCTGGGATAGTGGAAGTTGTCCTTGCTTTTGGTAGGGGGTTGAGATGATTTTTAAGGTCCTTTCCAACCCAAACCATTCTGCAATTCTACAAATGAAGAGCCCTCAGTACCAAAATGAGCAGTCATTGCAGTCTCAAAGTGAACCTTCCTTTCTCATTGCAAGAAACAAAATGCAGACTGGAATCTGTGCTTCTGTCTCTTTTTGCTTGCCCTCACAGCCTACCAGTGTAGATAAAGCCAAGAGAACTCCAGATGTTTCCTTCAGAGGGCCTGGAGGCATCTGAGAAATTTTGCTTCTGAGTGGACCTTATGCAAAGGAAAACTGGGAACATTTTGAAACATATCAGCAACACAAAACAGGAAAAAAATGTAAAAAATAAAGGGGAAAGAGAGTAAAAAAAATCTGTTCCTGAGAGTTATGGATGTTCAGCATAGTGATTTGGTTGTTATCTCTTCAAAAGCAGTTGCTGAACAGTCACACAACAGTGCCAGTGGAATATGTTACCAAACTCAGATGGTTTGGACTCCTAATGACTTTTTGGGTGAGTCTGGAGAGGTGACAACATTTTTTAAAAAGCCCTCTGAAGAGCAAATTGTGGTTCTGTGAGAGACACAGCTGCCACTTGTGCTGCTCTGCAGAATTATTGCTCGTGGCTCTTACTGCAAAACACCTCCTCCTGCAATGCTTCTGGGTTTCTACTATCCCTACTGTTACTTCTATGTTTCATTTCTAATAATCTTATTGCAAATGTATATTTAAAGTTCATGGAACAGTCTCTCTCTTTTATCCATAAAGGAAAAACTGTGAAAATAGGATGTACTTAGATATTTCCTTTTAGGATATCTGCAACTGGTTGAGATTAACCCTGCCATTTTTCTCTAGAAAATCTGATCTAGTTTAGAAAAGTTCTTTGAATTTAAGAAACTTTGGGGTACCTGGCCTGTGACAAGGAGCTTTGATCATACACACATCACTGCCAGTCATGTTGTGGTTCTCAAAAAAAGAAAAGGGACTCTGCCCTTGTACCCCAGGACCTTCAGTTAGCTGTCAGGTCAAAAGATAGAGCCAGAATTGTTCATGCAGATGTTAACCTCATCATTTATCCAAGATAGTTGCATAATCATTAGTATTGAGCTTGATTAAATAAATTTTGTGTACAGTTTGAAGCACTTTAAGCGTAACACTACTGAAAGACGTCCCTAATATTCCTTCTTTATTTTCAAGAGAAAACTTCTAGGAGCAGAGTTTGTGTCTCTCCTTTTTTGCTCCTAATTGTTTCATCTTCTGTGACAGATACAAACTCCTAAGATGGAGATAAGATTCTCCTTCTCTGGAAGGCAATCTTGGTAAAATTACTCAAATATCTTGATTTTAAAAGGGTGAAAGACATTCCTTCTTCACTTTGCAGCCTCCTGCGAGGACGTTTCCCATTGGAGTGTATCCCACCTGCATCAGGCACAGCAGCTCCTCAGCACTGTATTATTACACAAAACGCTGACCACACCATAATATTTGAAAGTGTTTGATTGTCTCTCACTCAGAAGGAGCTGCAGATGGGGATGGAAAGATTGTCCACCCTAAGAGCCACAACCCAAAATCTTGCTGAGTTCTGCCAAAGGTGCTCCACCCCTCCTCTGCTTCTCCCTTCCCCTTGTCCAGGAAGAGGTTTTTTGATGGGCTGGATGGGACTGTGACCATGTGAAATTTATATTAAACAGGGCCAAGGATGCCCAGTGCTAAAGCCAAGCCCTCAACAGTACTTGCACATAGGATCTTACACACAATAAAAAATTAATGATGCACCTTTGTTTCCTTGAGGAATTGGGTTGGGTAAGAGTAACAGTTGGCAAGTTAACCACAAACACTTGGCAAGAGGTGAAGCAACTGCAACTTTTGCAATTTTATTCCCTCAATTTTTCAGTTTTATGGCCAGATGTTGGCAGTCACACCAGAAATTCAATTATGATTTTTTTCCTATTGCAGACACAGTTCACATACAAAATTATCTAGAGAATAAAAAGCTGTGTCAGGGTATGGTTGTAAGGGAGAGGGTTTGTGGTCATGTTCTCATGTACATACAGATAATTTCTGTATTTCAGGTACTTCTGTGTACCTATATACTTGGACAGGGCTCTGAGCTAGTTCTGGGCTGACCTGATCTAGTTGAAGATATCCCTGCTCATTGCAGAGGGCTTGAACTTATTCATCTTTCAATAATCCCTTCCAATTCAGACTATACTATGATTCTACTTAAGAACTTAATATCAAAATAATGAGAAAATTACATGTTAGAAGGTAAACTAGTCAGCAATTAAAATATTTCAGTTTAATTTTGTTACTAAAGGTTCTGTAAGACATGGTATCATTTGCAGAGGTCTTGGTCAATTAGAAACACCAATCATTCAAATTAGCTAATGTATCATTACCTATTACAATGCACTTCACATACCATGTTAAAATACTGCATGAACAATATTTGTTTGTTGATTGCAGGGAGGTTTAAAGTAAAATATGGCCTGAAAAAGTATTTAATATCTTAGAATCATAGAAACATAGCATGGTTTGGATTCTAAGGGACCTTAAAGACCATTTAATTCCAACCTCCCCGGTGTAGACCCAGACACCTTCCACTATCTCAGGTTGCTCCGAGCTCCATCCAGCCTGGTTTTGAACACTTCCAGGGATGGAGAAGCTGCAGCTTCTCTGGGAAACCTGTGCCTGGGCCTCACCAGCCTTACAGGGAAGAATTTCTTCTTAACATCTATTGCAAACCTGCCTTTTGTCAGTTTAAAACCATTTCCCCTTGTCTTGTCACTGTCAGTCCATATAAAAGTCCCTCTCCCTCCTTTTCATAATACCCCTTTAGATACTAAGATGGAGTCTAAGGTTTCCCTGGAGCCTTCTCGTTCCCAGGCTGAACACCCACTCTCTCCACCCTCTCTCCACCTCTTTACAGGAGAGGTGCTTCATCCATGCAGAAGTTGGGTGCTACTTCCCATGGCAGAAGAAGCAGAGGTCAACAGCTGGAAGGCTAGAAGCAGATAAGCAAAAACTGAATGCTCATCTAAGGCATAATGTGGTTTTGGAATGATCAACTGAAGGCCCTGTGGAAGACAGAAGCATCAAAAAATCAACCAGAGTCCTGGAAAAAAAAGCTCAAGCAGGAGCTTTGGGGCCTGAGGGTCCAAAGACATGCTCTGGCACTAGATTTGCCTAAATTTACATATTTCTCATCAGCTAGAAGGGTGTCCAGGAACATAACCATGATGTATTCACTTTATTTCAGTACATTTTGTTTTACTCAGGCATCTTCAGTGGCCACTGGCCAGGAAGCCAATGAACATTCGTTTTTAGTTCCATATACCCATTCCGTGTTCTTATATTCTGTATTTATGGAACAGAAAATTAACTGAGATTGAAGAGAACATACAGATGCTTTGTATTGCAAGGTTTTAAGTTGCTCCTAAGCAGGGACAGCTCAACCTCTATCCCAAGATGTTTGACACATACCATGGTGGGTTAACGTCTCTTACACAAACTGGAGTGTCACAAGAGGTATTGCATGAAAAACATGGGATTTTCCAGGAAAAAGCTTAAACAGATTCAGAAAGAAACCCTATTTTATCATTGGGAAATGAAAAGCAGTTGGTTACTGGTTGGATTAGATGCCACCAGAAAAAAAAAACAAACAGTATTTTTTTGATTGGTTCAATGAATGGCTGGGGAGAGAAAGTATTTGCCAGTCTTTTTTTGGGACTCACCTTATAAAGGAGTATCCCAGTCCCAGAGCCAAAGTCTTCAGGAGGGAAGGGACCACCAGCAAGTCTTGCTTGGCTTCAGGACTCACCTGATACCTGGTAATGCCTCAGTTCTTTTCTTTCAATGTCAGCTTTTGTTTTTCTCCTCAAAAATCCAACTCCAAAACAAACCCCCAAACCTCTACTTCATTAACTTTGATCTGTATGTTACTAAAAAATCTAAACCTAAGATTTAGGAAAATTGGACATGTTGAATAACTAGTTCAAATATATGCTAATACCTAGAATGCTTTAATAAAAATTCTTTAATTCTAAAGTCCTAGGAAAATGAATGTTTGATTGGTTCAGGTTACTTCAGAGAAGTCTGTGGTCCAGAGAAATTGGTGACCTCTCAGCAGAAATCTACATGTCTATATCTATACATTTTCATTAAATATATAACCTTGGAATATAAACATATTATAAATAGTTATACAGTATTTTCACAATGAATAATAGGTATAAAATTATATATTATTTATATATTTATATATAGTATATAATATGTATTTTATATATTGCATTTTTTATTTATGTCTCTATGTTAAATACCTTATTTCATTTACAGAATTGTTCACTTTGTCTCCTTATTTCTCCTGGTAATTTCAAATCTACAGAAACTTGTGCAAACTTCTAATACTAATTTTGAAATAGTTTTGGGTCACCCTCTATCAATTCTGTTCTCAACAACAGGACAATTCAGCACAATCTCATTTCCATTCCTTGCTTGAGAGATCATCATTTGTGACAGATCAGAACATTCCTAATGTCAGGAAATGAAATTTACACTTCTTTACCTATAATCACCCTTCTAGTCTATTTTATACTATAAAGCTAATCCTAATATTAGTTTAAAATCCTGAAATGAAGGCATCATGCTTGCTTTTAAAATTTTATTTTCAAATGGGAATTGATTTGATTGTACATTTCCATTCTAGAACTGCTGCCTGTAGACCAAGACTGGAGATGGTGATAAATTGATAAATTTAAACACTGATAAATTTAAACATTACAAAATGAACTTTTTTCCCCCTGAAATTTGTAGTTTTTACTGCATTATCTTCTAATTTTGCTTTATGTTGTTTATTTACTAGAAAAAACTATTAGTTAAAAATAAAGTTATTTTTAGAAGTATTCAAGACCAGGCTGATGGGACTTTGAACAGCCTGGTCCAGTGAAGGTGTCTTAGCCCTGGGGGTTGGAACAAGGTGAGCTTCAAGGTTCTTTCCAATCCAAACTGCTCTGGGATTCGATGATTATGTTCTGGCTAAGGACTATTTGTAAAATGGAAAAGAAATCTGAGCAACCAAACTATTAAAGTAACTTAATGATGACATGTTCTGAAAACATTTTGCCCATACACAGTGGTAAGGATTTCCTATGGGTTTTAGTGATTATTTTTGAAAGCTTAAAGATAAAATTAATATAAATGCAATTTTTATTAACCCAGTGTTTGTGTAGTTTAGGGGACTGCAGGTCCCAGGCACTGTCTTACATTTTTCTTGGTCCTTTTCCCAACAGTGCCACAGCAAATCCTCAGCCATGAAGATCCTTGGCCTTCTCTTTTCTCTCCTCTTCTTGGCACTCCAGGTTTCTCCAGGTAAGGTGGGAAAGAGATGCTGGAAAGGGATTTTTTGTGCACCTGAAGAAGAATTCCCAGCACGTTTTAACCACTTCTGTTTCAAATTGCTAGAAGCCAGTCAGGAATTAATCAAGGGTGGAAAGAAATATTCTGTTCTTGTTGCAGGTTTGTCTTCTCCCCGGAGGGAAATGCTTTTCTGTAGAGGAGGGAGCTGTCACTTTGGAGCGTGCCCCATCCACCTGGTTAAAGTTGGAAGCTGCTTTGGGTTCCGCTCCTGCTGCAAACCGTGAGTTTGGGGCTCACCAAGGCTCATCTGCAGGATGAGCAGGGAAATAGAAAATATTTTGCCTGTCTCCTAAATCCTGGGGTGTTCCTGAATATTTATATTAGGTATAAGGGGGAAAAAAATGTTATCATGCCATGAGGACAGTCAAGTGGTCTGTGTTGACTCAAGTGTTACATGCTGCCCCAGAAGCATTTGGACAATGTTCTCAGGCACAGGGTGAGGTTTTTATTGTAAAATTTGTTGGAAAATTAAATTATCATATGAAAGATAGCCTTCTATTTTCACTCAGTAATAAATGCATTCAGCCCAGAATCTAGGGATATCAATTTAATTCCCTGCTTTTCCTGAAGCAATAGGGAAAGTCTCCTACTCATAGGTATGATTGCATAGAGCTGTCCCAACGTGACTACAAATGACATGTACTATTTTGGGAAGAATTGTGTCCAGCAGATAAAAAAAAAGCCTGGGCTGAGAGTGACTAGAGGGGGAATATAAGGAGAAAGAAAAACTGATTTGTTTTTTTTCTTTGTGCAGGCCATGGAACCTAAGAAATGTTGATGAGCCATTCATTGAAGAGCAATGAAAATTTTTTCGAAGCCTAAAAATTTGCTTGGAATCTTCTTAATTGTAAACTCACTGGATCCTGCAGCAAAACTTCACACTCTTTTCATTGCCAAAGCAAAAGGCTTTATGATATAGAGTAAATCCAAAAGTATTCTGCATTGCTTCCCCTCCTTCTAAATAAATTGTTGTTGTTTAGCATTGGTCACTGAAATATGCACTGAAACTTGGGTCATGATCCTGCCTGGGGTTTAATGCACTTATCCCAGAGGGCAAAATTTATGGTGCAAACTGCTGCTTAATTTGAATTTTTCTGAGCCATACAGTTCTGAAGGTCTACACAGACCTTAACCTACAGTGCCAAGAGAAAGGCTGGCTAAAAGAACTCAGCTTCCCTTTGTGGGAATGTGTTCAGATGCCAAAATCCCTTATTTCTTACTGTGAAGAAATATTTTCTTGGGAGTACAGGAATGGTTAAAACCCTTCATTCCCCACCTGGAGGTCCTGGGCCCACTGTGACCCTCCTTGCCAGAGGCCCTGCTGGGAGCTGTGCTGCTCCACACCCCATCCCACTACATCATCCCACAGGGAGGGACTCCCTTGCCCTCATGAGCACATGGGATTATCCCATGGGGACACCCCAAGGAGACCTTTGTGGACCTTAGAGGAAAAGAGGAAAAGTTCCCAGGGGAACTGTGCAGGTGCCGCTCAAGGTGATATCACAAAGTGGCCTATGAATCAGATGGGTAACCTGGGTCATCCTGCAAGGTGGGAGCTGAGGGTCTCCACCCACCTGGACACAAGTTGAGGTCAGAATGGCTTTCCTCTGCTAAGGCTGACTTCAGCCTCTCTGGAAAATGCCTCCATGATCATGACCAATGAACATTTGTATTCCTAACGAGTGGCTGTGGTACTACTGATAAAGATTTCTCTATCCAAGGATGCCACCCTGGCCAATTCCAAATTCCCAGCTGGGTATGAAGCGCCTGGCAGAGATTCCAGGTTGTTGTTTATTGGCATTTTCTTCCATCTTGTTTCACTGGGTAATGTCATCCACCTCTCACTTCCTATGAAGATGCCCCTATCCTGCCGCATATTTCTCCAAAACACATTATGTCATTAACAAAATATTTAACATCTGTCTCAGGGTGATGGCTTGGCAGCAAAACTCTGCCCAGTGATGCAGTTATGGAGCAGAAGGCTAAAAAGACATTTTCATTTTCTGCCTTACACAAAAATCAGACTCATACATGCCAAAACATAAACCATAAAGATTGAGTTATCTGGGGATGTTCAGCATGGAGAAGAGAAGAGGTTGGGAAGACCTTAAACCCCATCCAGGGCCTCAAGGAGATCAAAAGAGCTGGAGAGGGACTTTGGGCCAGGGTCTGGAGGGACAGGACAAAGGACAATGGCGTCAAACGGACAGAGAGCAGGGTCAAACTGGATATTAAGAAGAAATTATTGGCTCTGAGGGTGGTGAGGTTGCCCACAGGAGCTGTGGCTACCCCATCAATGGAAGGGTCCAAGGCCAGGTTGGACAAGGTTTGGAGCAAAGTGGGATAATTGGAAGGTATCCCTGCCCATGGAAGGGTGTGGAAAGAGATGAGCTTTCAGGTGCCCTCCAACCCAAACCAGCCCATGATGAATCTCTAAAAAAAGAATTCTGCTCCCCCAGGACTGCACTGATGCCTCTGCCAGCCCCCACCAGTCCCTGTGCCCATCCCAAGGATTTCCCAGCTGGCCCCACAGCCCGTTGCCGCTGTGCCGCGGGTGTCACAAGAGGTGTTGCATGGGGACAACGGTGACATTGATTGCAACAGCCCCAGGAGGCACCTCAGCCTCTGGCCCTGCAGCAGGGAGGGACCAGGGGCAGCCCCAGCACCCCACACACATGGGGAACTCCCGGGTTGGCTCAGGGCACTTGTGTCACCAGCACAAACAGCCTGTCCCACCCCCTGGAAACAGGGCAAAAGCAGCGTGTGTGGGGCACAGGGACACTCCCCTGGCTGGACTCTTCACACAGGTGATTCCAGGTTGGTTGGTTACAGACCACTTCTGCCTTGCTGTGCTCGGAACCAACACCTTTCTCAGGTAGGTCACGGGTGAGTCACTTCCAGCCCACCAAGTCACTTCCCTGCCCTCTTGCTCCTGCCTGGGTCAGTGGTGCACAGGGATGGGGAGTGGGCTTGCTGGGAATCCTGGGAATAATCGGGAGCTGAGGGTGGATACGTGCAAGATGAGCTGGGAAGACTTTCTTGACCTCGGGGCATTGTACAGGCTGTTTGGGCAACAAACTTTGGGCAGGCTGGGCGGTAAAGAGCATTGGATAAAATTTCATTTAGCTTGGCATCTCCAGGCACAAAGATTCCCCTAAATCCTTGACCCTGCTTTGGTTCTTGCTGTGTCCCCTGTGCAGCCCCAAGAAGACCCAGGACAGACATCAGCCATGAGGATCCTCTACCTGCTCTTCCCCTTGCTCCTCCTGTTGCTCCACAGTGCTGCAGGTGAGAAGGACACAGGGGTCATGGCTGAGGTGTGAACCCACAGCAGTGGGGTTTTCCAGGTCCTGGGAATCGACCACGGTTCTCAGGTGTTTATAACATTTGGGAAGGATTTGCTGTGAGGAAGGTCAGTGCAGCAGAGGATCCAGCTCAGCAACTCCTGTAGCTCACGCTGGTTTTTCCCTGTGTCTTTCCCCACATGCACACATTGCTGGAGGACAAATGAACTCTGACTGGAGAGTTGAAGATGTTGAGTTTGATTCTCAGTTCCCATACAAGACTGGGACTCAGAGCCAGCAGCAGCTCCTCTGGATTCAGATCCATTCTTTACATTTAGGCCGCACTCACCTTGATCACTTTCCTTTTTGTGCAGGATCTGCCTTGGCTCCAACAAATAAGAAACAATGTGAGCGAGAAAAGGGATATTGCTCACTTTTGAAGTGCTCTTTCCCCTATGGTATAGCGGGAAAATGTTCCAGGTTTTACTTCTGCTGCAAAAGGTAAGTTTTGGAATTACAAAACCTGCTGTCAGGACAGAAGATGGTTAAGGAGCCCTGAGTAGCTAAAGGCTCAGCGCCCTTCAGGCTCCAAGGCAGAGCTGAGGGGAGGGAAGGTGCTTGGAACTGCCCTGAGTGTGGCTGCAGCAGCCCCAGGTCAGCCAGGGCCAGCCCAATCTCCTCCAGTACCAGAGCCTCATTCAGGCTCTGCAGAGGACACCTCCAAGCCACCAAAGAGGGAAACATTCCCTGTCCTTGGGCAGCACTGGGGATATGATCCAGCTGTTGCTGCATCTGCACAGACCTGGAGCCAGGGCTGCCAGCACTGACATAGCCCAGGTCCAACCTGCCTGCACCAAGGACTACATCACTCTGCAGGCAGAGAAAATGACACCAGTTGATGTGCTTTTTTGTTTTCTTTCTGCAGAATCTGGGGTTGAGACCCTGAAATTCCCAAGAAGAACATCCCATTGGCTCTCTTCTGTCTCCTGTCCCCATGTCCTGCTGTCCCTGCCCTCGTGCCTGTGCCGTGCCCAGCTGTGGTGACAGCAGCAGTGGCAGCTGCTCCTGCTGGGTGCTGCTGGGCTGGAGCCCTGTGCTGGCAGCCCCGGGCTCTTTGGGGCAGGGGCTGCTTTTCCCGGCTTGAATAAAGAGCAGCACTTTGGCATTGCAGGGCTGGGCTGTGTGTGCGTGTCCTGCTGCTGGAGGGGTGCTGTGCCTGCTGCCCCTGGGGGTGGCACTGCCTTGGTGGCAGCAGAAGGCCCTGGGGATGGGGCTGGGGCTGAGCAGAGGCTGTGTCCCTGGGGATGCTCCTGCCTGGCCGTGCTTTGGGCACGCTGAGCCTGTCAGTGCCTGCTGGGCCGGGCTGGGTGGGGGGCCTGTGCTGGAGCTGCCCTGGGGATGCTCCTTCTGGGGGAACAGGAACATTGTCCTGATGGTAACAGCTCCAGATGTATTCTATTCTCTGAGCCCTGCTCCCATGTCCATTGCAGAAGACATGGACTAAGAACTCTGGACACAGTGGCCAAACCTCATCGCTAAAATAGGCTCAGCTTGGTTACAAGGTCCCAGTTCCAGTCCCAGCTGCAGAACTTGCAGCAGGAACCAGTCTTTAAAGGAATGGAAGAGTAGAACCTCAGGGAACATGACATAGACATGCAGAGAACTCATACATAAATCATGAGCCTGATAGTGGTAAAATAAATACCTGTACCAAAAGATTTGTTTTGTCTTCTTTCATCTGCATTATGTCTGTGTGGAATGCTCAGGATCCACAGCACAGCTTCACTGGAGCATCACTAAAAGCCTCCATTTTTCCATACATTCAATTCATTATCATCTTTCCTGCTGCTTCTTGCAGCATCAGGATGGGGAGAGCACAGAGGCCAGGCTGGAGTCATTGGTAGCCCAAAAGTTCCTTTCCCTATTTCCCCTCTACTCCAGAGAAAAGGAGGTTTTGGTTTCCTCTTCTGACACCTCTGAGAAGGATTCCCGGCCCAGGGTCTTGTGTCATCCTGCCTTGTAGAATGACCTGGTGGTGCTGTGCTTTGCTGGACACATCCATAGGCACAGGGACACATTCAGGGTCACAGGGACACATCCATAGGCACAGGGACACATTCAGGAACACAGGGACACATCCAGGGACACAAACAGACCTTGCTCACTGGAGACCAGCACCAACCTGCTGCTCTGGCACAGAGTGGAACCTTTTCTCAGTCCCTTCAAGAAACCCTCCCAGTAAAGCCCACCAGCAGTAATGTGTGCAGCTGCTGCCTCTGCTGCTGCTGAGCATGCAGAATGCATCTCCCACATTTTTGAGGATTGTCACCTCGTCACTGTGACTTCGCATCTCAGGGTAGTGAAGCAGAAGAGGATGAGACACCAGATTCCACGGCCAAATCCCCAGCAGCTCAGCTCACTTTGGGGGGACCAAAACTCTGATTTTGGTCTGCCAAACACCTGGAGAAGAAGCTGCTAAACTGTGCCCATGGCACAGACCCTCCTGCCTGGCAAGGACTGTCACTTCTCCCAGTGGCATGGCTGGCATCCAACTCACTGGATTCACAAGTGGTGGCTGCATCCAGCCTGTATTTATTCACCTTGGCTGGCATTAGAAGGAGACGCAGGTTTGTTGTGTCACCTGGGTTACAGAACTGACCATCTGTCCTGGTGTTGCTCTCACATTATCAGAAGAGTCATGAGAGAGAACACTGTTTAAACCCTGAAATGTCAGGTGCAAAGACATCTTGTCTAATAACATGTTTTTGAAGTTTCTAAAGTTGCTTTCCACGTTCTGTAACTATTTGCACATCCAACACAATCTGGTTGTTCAACCAGAGTAGGAAAAACAAAGGATAGGAGAGAAGAAATTGTTTTAATTTCACTCTGAAAGAGTTTAAATCAGATACTAGGAAGGAATCCTTCACTGGGAGGGTGGTGAGGTGCTGGAACAGGGTGCCCAGAGAAGCTGTGGCGGCCCTTGGATCCCTGGAAATGTCCAAGGCCAGGCTGGATGGGGTTTGGAGCAACCTGGGACAGTGGATGGTTTCCCTGGCCATGGCAGGGGGTGGAACAAGATAATATTTCAGTTCCCTTCCAACCCAAACTATTGAAGACATGATCCTGTGAGCTTAAGCAAAAAAGAATTCTGCTCCCCCAGGACTGCACTGATGCCTCTGCCAGCCCCCACCAGCCCCTGTGCCCATCCCAAGGATTTCCCAGCTGGCCCCACAGCCCGTTGCCGCTGTGCCGCGGGTGTCACAAGAGGTGTTGCATGGGGACAACGGTGACATTGATTGCAACAGCCCCAGGAGGCACCTCAGCCTCTGGCCCTGCAGCAGGGAGGGACCAGGGGCAGCCCCAGCACCCCACACACATGGGGCACTCCCGGGTTGGCTCAGGGCACTTGTGCCAGCAGCAGCTGGGGCCTGTCCCACCCACCAGCACTGCCATAAATCCAGTGTGTCTGGGGCACAGCAGCATTCCCTGGCCCCAAGGGCATCTGCACACAGCCATTCCTCTTGGATTTGCTGCTGCCTGAACGCCCAGACCTTCTCCAGGGAGGTGAGTCTGGGGTCCCTTTCCAGAATCCTGCTCACTCAGGGTCTCGGCTCAAAGCACGGCAGAGAAGCATTTCCACAAATGGCTGGGAGTATCTTGAGGTAAAATTTGGCCATCTGAGATTTTTTTGGCAAAGACAGTGAAAGCCTTCATGTGAGTCTAAGTATTGCAAACAAGTGGAAGCTGAAACTGAGGTTTCCTAAGTACAGGATAGTCTGGAACGGTGCCTTGACGCTGCAGGAGGGACCCAGAATCTTCTTTGCTGGGGGTATGGGTACTTTCCCTTGGAAAATAAGGAGATTCTTTTCCCACAGCAGTACAGAGTTTTCCTATCATTTCAGGCTTTCTGTAATTCCAAAGGTTTATTTCTGTTCCCATTTCGGGGCATCAAGACACTTCCCTGCCCTCTGGCTGCTGCACCTGGGTTGGTGCTGGGGAATGTCCTTGCTGGGAATCCTGGGAATGCTCTGGAGTTTGGGATGGACACTGCCAAGCTGAGCTGGGAGGATTTTCCTGCACCCAGGGAAGCAGAGTTGTTTGGGCGGGCCGTTTGGGGCATGTGTTTGATGCACTAAACCTAAAGGAGTGAAAGACCTCATTTTCTGAAACTTTCAGTTAGAATTCTCCCAGTGCCATCTCCCAGATTTCTCTGGCCATGTATTTTCAATGGAATGGAAACAATTGACCCCAGGTCTGCTGCCCCTTCTCTGAGGAAACTCTTTGGAAGCCCTTCAAAGAAATTAATTGAAAAGATCAATTGAAGTGGTCTATTTCCAAAAGACAGACACATGAAACACTCACAAAATTTGGCGAGTGGTACAAAACCAGGAATTGTTTTTAAAGAGAAAGGTAGAGGAAACATCATCAGCTGTGGCTGGAAGCAGCCCATCTGCAGTTTGGTGAAACACAGAGCCCAGGCTCCTGCCCCACCGGGGCTCCTGCATGTCCCCATTGCCTTGGTGTCCCCTCTGCAGCTCTGTGAAGACCCAGGAGAAGCAGCAGCCATGAAGATCCTGTTTCTGCTCTTCCCCCTGATCCTCCTTTTGGTCCAGGGCACTGCAGGTGAGAGTGGAAGTGGGGAAATGGGGAAAAATGTGAGTGGGAATTCAGTGTCCCTTGAAGTGACCGAGTTTATGGGAGTGATGTGAAGGTAACAGGGGATTGATGTCAAAGGGGTTTCTCAAGTGAGTTTCCCGCTCAACAATGATTTAGGGTGGAAAAATCCCATGGAGACAGAATTCTGCCTTCATCTGTAGGTCAGGATGGGGTTTGGATTCAGGCTCCAAGTCTGCATCTAGCTATTCCTGTGTGGGAGTCACTTGCCGTGCACAGGGATGGCAGAGAGCCCCAGGGGTTGTTTGGATGATGATGTTTCCTGGGGCCCAAAGGCGTGCCTTTCTTATCCATCAGCTGAGTGTATAAGTATTATTGCTGTAATTGTGTGTGGTTTTCTCCATGGAAACAGGAAATTCATCGAACTGCCGGCGCAAAGGAGGATTCTGCACCTTTGGGAGTTGTCGCTACCCCACAACACCTGTTGGAAGATGTTCAACATTCAAAGTGTGCTGCAAAAGGTAAGGAACAAATCCCTGCCTGAAGCCTGAACAGTTTCTTCTTTTTCCACAGAGGGATCTGTTACAAATTTCTTTCTAGCCAATACCTGAAAAAATCTAGCCTGCTTTTATAATTAGGGTAAGAGTTTGAAAAGAAAAAGGAAAATCCATGTGGGTTTTGGAGATACTCTAAATGGGGCTGCAGGAACCCCGGGTCTGTCAGGGCCACCCCACTCACTGAAGCCATAAAAGAGGGAAACATTCCCTGTCCTTGGGCAGCACTGGGGACATGATCCAGCTCTTGCTGCATCTGCACAGACCTGGAGCCAGGGCTGCCAGCACTGACATAGCTCAGGTCCAACCTGCCTGCACCAAGGACTGCACCTCACCTGCCCTGAGCCTGAGGCTGCTGCACCACACCCTGGGCATTGCAGGGCAGGGGGACAGAGTGGCAGGGAATGTGACACCAGGTGATGTGCTTGTTTCTTTTCTTCTTACAGCTTCTGGGGATAAAACCCTGCAATTCCCAAGAAGAACATCCCATTGGCTCTCTTCTGTCTCCTGTCCCCATGTCCTGCTGTCCCTGCCCTCGTGCCTGTGCCGTGCCCAGCTGTGGTGACAGCAGCAGTGGCAGCTGCTCCTGCTGGGTGCTGCTGGGCTGGAGCCCTGTGCTGGCAGCCCCGGGCTCTTTGGGGCAGGGGCTGCTTTTCCCGGCTTGAATAAAGAGCAGCACTTTGGCATTGCAGGGCTGGGCTGTGTGTGCGTGTCCTGCTGCTGGAGGGGTGCTGTGCCTGCTGCCCCTGGGGGTGGCACTGCCTTGGTGGCAGCAGAAGGCCCTGGGGATGGTGCTGGGGCTGAGCAGAGGCTGTGTCCCTGGGGATGCTCCTGCCTGGCCGTGCTTTGGGCACGCTGAGCCTGTCAGTGCCTGCTGGGCCGGGCTGGGTGGGGGGCCTGTGCTGGAGCTGCCCTGGGGATGCTCCTTCTGGGGGAGGTGGGATCCCTGGGCTGCTCCTGCCAGTCCCACATGTCCCTTGTCCCTGACAGGCACAGCCTCATGTGCACAGCTGTACTGGGGCTGTGTCCCTTGAGTGGCCATGGCCATGGTGACCCACAGGAGTTGTTCCTGCTGCTCCTCCTTGTCCTGTTCCTGTGCCACAGCCCTCCCTGCTGTGGCTGTGCTGCTCCACACCCCATCCCAGAAGACAGGATGGGGAGGAAACCTTGCAACCCCTTGTCTGTGTGACCTGTGAAAAAGGTCCCATTTCTGTGTGGAAATATCCAGCTTTGTTTGCATTTACTCATGTGGAATAAGCAGAATCTCCTGGACTCTCTGCCCACCTCAGGGGGTCTGGGGGGACAATGCTCTGCTCCATCTCAGTCATTGGCCTCTCCCTGTGCTCAAAGCAAACCTCAGGCATTTGATTTCCCTAGTAGTTCCATACCTGTGTCTGTCCATGTACTTGTGTGTATGGGAGCAATGGGGCCCCTGCCTGGTTCACTGAAGATCTTCCCTCTCGAGTATCATGCCAATAAAATTACTGATGCTGGAAAATGCCTCTAAGAATACCGAGTCCAACCATCAACCCAGGAGTGCCAACACTAAGCCATGTGCACAAGTGCCACATCCACACAGCTTTTAAATTCCACCCAGGAATGGTGACTCCATCTCTGCCCTGGGCAGCGTGCGATAAACATCATAATTACTGCAATAAAATTATTCTTAATACCCAGTCTCGTCTTTCCCTGGTGATATTTCAGACCATTTCATCTGGTCTTGTCAATTGTGTACCTGGGAGAAGAGAGTGACCCCAAAAATGTTTGTACTGCTATTGCTGTCCAGAACTGGAGGATTTGGTAAGGGATATTCGGATCATCCATGGCTTTTCCTTCATGTGTGTTCACCTGTCCTGGTACTGACTCTGGAGCTGTTACATCAGACTCCTTTTACCTCTTCAGGGAAGTGTTGTTGCCCACCCCAGGGGCTCCTTGGACCAGAATATCTGGAGACACACCAATGGAGGTGTGGAAAACGAGCTCAGGGTTTACCAGGGGCACACAGGTGAGAGGTAAAGGACAAGAGGGAAAAAAAGAAACACTTTTTTTTCTCAAGAGTGCAGGAAATTTTATTTTCTCCATCTCCTTTCCAAACTACCCAAAAAAGAGCCGTTGAAATTAAATGAGTGGCAGACCTTTCCTCTCACCATACAAAGCTGAGCAGGACTGCAGAATTCAGTCTGATCTTCCACATCCCATTCTGAGAATAGAGCTGATAAAATGAGAGATGGCAAGGAGGGAAAACATTTTCTCATTTCTACTCTTTCCAACATCAACCCCCATACCTTGTCCATCCCATCCCATCCCTCTCCTGCCCAGCCCGTTGCCGCTGTGCCGCGGGTGTCACAAGAGGTGTTGCATGGGGACAACGGTGACATTGATTGCAACAGCCCCAGGAGGCACCTCAGCCTCTGGCCCTGCAGCAGGGAGGGACCAGGGGCAGCCCCAGCACCCCACACACGTGGGGCACTCCCGGGTTGGCTCAGGGCACTTGTGCCAGCAGCAGCTGGGGCCTGTCCCACCCACCAGCACTGCCATAAATCCAGTGTGTCTGGGGCACAGCAGCATTCCCTGGCCCCAAGGGCATCTGCACACAGCCATTCCTCTTGGGTTTGCTGCTGCCTGAACACCAAAGCCTTTGACAGAGAGGTGAGTCTGGGGTCTCTTTCTGGAATCTTGCTCACTTATGATGTCCTGCATTTACCCATTTCTTTGGTGTCCCTCTGCATCTCTGTGAGGACCCAGGAGAGGCAGCAGCCATGAAGATCCTGTTCCTGCTCTTCCCCCTGATCCTCCTGTTGGTCCAGGGTGCAGCAGGTGAGAGGAGAAGAAGGGAAAAGGGGAAAAATGTAAACCAGCTCCAGGGGGAATTCAGTGTCCCTGGAAGTGACTGTGTTTGTGGGAGTTATGAGAAGGTAACAGGAGACTGAGGTCAAAGCTGTTTCTTGAGTGAGTTTCCAGCTGGACACTGATTTGGGGTGGAGAGATCCCTTGGAAAGAGAATCCTGGCTTGTTCTCTACATCAGGGACATGGAATGTGAGGAGTCCCTGCTCCCAGCTGAGGTGGGAATGCAGCTGGGAGCCAGCACAGCTCTTCCTCAACCTCACACTGGTCTGTTCCACTCTCTGCTCTGGTGTGCCCCCAATTTAGGGGCACAGGGACCTTCCAGGTGAGACACATTTCAATTAGAGATGTGGCTGTGTGGAGGCTGGAGCTGGGCCCTTCTCTTGGCCTGAAATACCCCAGCACCAGGTAGCATCAGCCTGCCTATAACCACACTCTGCCCTCCGAGATGATGAGTTTAATTGTTTAATTGTTCTCTAATTGTTCTGTGTGTGTCTTTCCCCGTGGGAACAGGCAGTGCAAGTACATGCCAGCAAATACGGGGATTCTGCTTTAGGCGTGATTGTCCCCGTGGTACACTTGCTGTGGGAAGATGTTCACCAGGCATTCTCTGCTGCAAAATGTAAGGACCAGATCCCTTTCTGAAGATTTTCCTCCTTTTGCCTCAGAAAGTTCTGTTACAAGCTTCTTTCTTGACAAGTCATGATAAATACTCATGATAAATGCATTTATGCTTTGAGAGAGATGATCAAAAAGTGAGGGAACAGTACTTGTGGGTTTGATCCCCCCGTGGTGGGGCTGCAGGAACTCCAGGTCAGCCAGGGCCTCCCCACACTTCCCCAGTCCCAGGGGACTCATTCAGGCTCTGCAGAGGAGTCACCCAAGCCATAAAAGAGGGAAACATTCCCTGTCCTTGGGCAGCACTGGGGACATGATCCAGCTCTTGCTGCATCTGCACAGACCTGGAGCCAGGGCTGCCAGCACTGACATAGCCCAGGTCCAACCTGCCTGCACCAAGGACTGCACCTCACCTGCCCTGAGCCTGAGGCTGCTGCACCACACCCTGGGCATTGCAGGGCAGGGGGACAGAGTGGCAGGGAATGTGACACCAGGTGATGTGCTTGTTTCTTTTCTTCTTACAGTCTCTGGGGATAAAACCCTGAAATTCCTGAGAAGAACATCCCATTGGCTCTCTTCTGTCTCCTGTCCCCATGTCCTGCTGTCCCTGCCCTCGTGCCTGTGCCATGCCCAGCTGTGGTGACAGCAGCAGTGGCAGCTGCTCCTGCTGGGTGCTGCTGGGCTGGAGCCCTGTGCTGGCAGCCCCGGGCTCTTTGGGGCAGGGGCTGCTTTTCCCGGCTTGAATAAAGAGCAGCACTTTGGCATTGCAGGGCTGGGCTGTGTGTGCGTGTCCTGCTGCTGGAGGGGTGCTGTGCCTGCTGCCCCTGGGGGTGGCACTGCCTTGGTGGCAGCAGAAGGCCCTGGGGATGGTGCTGGGGCTGAGCAGAGGCTGTGTCCCTGGGGATGCTCCTGCCTGGCCGTGCTTTGGGCACGCTGAGCCTGTCAGTGCCTGCTGGGCCGGGCTGGGTGGGGGGCCTGTGCTGGAGCTGCCCTGGGGATGCTCCTTCTGGGGGAGGTGGGATCCCTGGGCTGCTCCTGCCAGTCCCACATGTCCCTTGTCCCTGACAGGCACAGCCTCATGTGCATGGCTGTGCTGAGGGCTGTCTCTGCTGTGCCTCACCATGCTGCCCATCCAATCCATACCAGACGTCCCAAAGTTCCCACCACACCATGGGCTGGAATCTCCATCTGCCTCGTCTGCCCTGGGGCTGAGGTCTGCAGTGCAGTCTCTGCTCAGTTCCCTCTCTTCTTCCAGTCCCACAGCATCAACTCCTCCATCAGCCCACAGCCTCTGCCCTTCCCACATCCCTTCTGGAGAAGCCTGATCCTGCAGACAGTCCCCAGGAGACCTTAGCATGCCTTCAAGGGATAGAGGTCTCCTAGGCTGGCTGTGCAGCTCCTCCAGGAGCTGATCTCTCCAAAGGGTCCCTTCGGCTACAACCTGAAAATGTCCATAAATATCTCCCAGCAGTGCAAAAGCTGTGTCTTCTGCCAGCACAGACAAAGTAGTCTCACCACATTTCTCACTTCTAATGGTCTCAGCATTCCTGTGAGTGCAGTCCCAGTCCTGCAGAGTCAATTCACATACTGGGGCTGCCCCTGGTCCCTCCCTGCTGCAGGGCCAGAGGCTGAGGTGCCTCCTGGGGCTGTTGCAATCAATGTCACCGTTGTCCCCATGCAACACCTCTTGTGACACCCGCGGCACAGCGGCAACGGGCTGTGGGGCCAGCTGGGAAATCCTTGAGATGGGCAAAGGAACTTTTGGGGGCAGGCACCAGCCCCAGCCCAGTTCTGGGGACAGTCCTTGATGAGCAGGAGGCTCTGTGCCATGTGCCCAAGTTAGCAGCTCCCTCTCCAGCTATTTGGCAGAGCAATCTGGTTGTCCCCGAACTGCAGAGCCTGACTTTTCTGGGGATTTGGCAGTGGAACCTGATGTCTCAGTAATTTTCCCTGCACAACCCTGAGATCTGAAGTCACAGTGACAAGCTGACAATTAAGAAAAATTTGAGAAATGGGTTCTGCATCCTCAGCAGAAACAGAGGGCCCTACTTCCTAGATTACTGATGGTTTACTGGGAAAGTTTTCTGAATACAAGTGGACGAGGTTCCATTGTGTTCCAGAGCAGCAGGCTGGTGCTGGTTTCCAGTGAGCAGAGCTCTCTGTGTGTTTCCCTGGATATGTCCCTGTGTCCCTGGATGTGTCCAGCAAACCACAGCACCACAAGGAGTTCTTGCACAAGGCAGGATGACACAAGACCCTGGGCTGGGAATCCTTCTCAGAGGTGTCAGAGGAGAAAACCAAAACCTCCTTTTCTCTGGTGCGGGGAGGAAACAGGGAAAGGAACTTTTGGGCTGGACATTTTGAGTCTTCAAGTGTCCTTTGAGTCCTCAAACCTGTCCTTTGTGCTCTCTTCTTGTATATGTTCCAAGGAGCAGCAGGTACAACAGTAATGAATTAAATGGATTAAAAAATTAGAGGGTTTAAGTGAAACTACAGTGAAACTGTGCTGTGGAAATTGAATTTTCCTAAAAACAGAATGAAGGCAAAAGAAGACAGAAGCCAAACCTTTTGGTACAGGTTTGTTTTTTTTTTCCTGTATTGAGACAATGAGTCACATGTGAGTTATTGTGGCTGTGCTACTGAAAGGTTCCTCACTGCCCCATCCCTTTAAAGACTGGCTCCTGCTCCAGGTTTCATAACTGGAACTGGGGCTGGGACCTTGTACTAAAGCTCTGATTATTTTAGGAATGAGATTTTGCCCTGTTACCATGGCTCCTATCCAATGTCTTTCTCAGATCACAGCATTTTACACAGCAGCCCTGGTGGACAGGAGGGTAGAAAGGAGGAGGGAAAATCCTGCTTCACCCTCAGAGTCCTGCCTTGTGCAGGGATGGAAGCATCAGACATGTTGGAGAGTCTTTGCCAAAGGCTGCTGAGGGAAGGTCCTGAATGTGTCCCAGTCAAGTGCCATAAACATCACCCAACTTCCACAAGAAAACTTCCCCTGTTGGAAGACAGGGGATAATTGGCAGCACGGGGAAATGGGGACAGCCGTGGTCTGAATTTGCTACCATGCCCAGCCCAGAGCATCTGCCTGGGCTGCAGGGACACTCCAACAAGCCCCAGAGCTCTGCAGAGTCCAGGTGGCCTTAGCACTGTCTGAGCTATGGCCAGTCTCAGATCTGCCCAGAAAACAACCACACTGAGAGGGGACTCCCAAGGTGTGTAGACAATGAACACACAAAAACAGACTTGTAGCTTGAGATTCCCAGTCAGAGCCATGTGCTGCTCCATTTGGGCATATGAGACATCCCTGCAAAGAAGCCTGTGAGCTCTTTTCCCACCAACCAGTAGGACAGTGCCTCCCTTGAGCCCATCCTGGCTTGGGCTGAGCATCCTCCATGAGAAAGGACCATCACCCACCTTGAAGTGATTGACAGGGGAGTAAAGGGCCGAGAAAGAAAGAAGTCTGGGCATATAAAAAGCAGGACATGGTTACTGCTTCACAGGAGGGAACATCCCCAGGGCAGCTCCAGCACAGGCCCCCCACCCAGCCCGGCCCAGCAGGCACTGACAGGCTCAGCGTGCCCAAAGCACGGCCAGGCAGGAGCATCCCCAGGGACACAGCCTCTGCTCAGCCCCAGCCCCATCCCCAGGGCCTTCTGCTGCCACCAAGGCAGTGCCACCCCCAGGGGCAGCAGGCACAGCACCCCTCCAGCAGCAGGACACGCACACACAGCCCAGCCCTGCAATGCCAAAGTGCTGCTCTTTATTCAAGCCGGGAAAAGCAGCCCCTGCCCCAAAGAGCCCGGGGCTGCCAGCACAGGGCTCCAGCCCAGCAGCACCCAGCAGGAGCAGCTGCCACTGCTGCTGTCACCACAGCTGGGCACGGCACAGGCACGAGGGCAGGGACAGCAGGACATGGGGACAGGAGACAGAACAGAGGGACATGTCCTACTTCAGGGTCTCAACCCCGCACACTGTAAGAATAAAGCAGACAGACATGAAACAAAGTTTTGGTGAGAAATAAACTTTTAACAGGTATTTCTATGTACAAAGAAGGAAAAATTCTTCACCCAGGAACACAGACCTTACCGTTTGCAGCATATGGTAAAGGCTGAGCATTTTCCAATAGGTCTTGTAGGGGGGCGACACTTCCAAAAAGCACAGTATCCTCCTAGTAGCTGGCATGCATTCATAATTCCTGTTTCCATGGGGAAAGATGCATACAGAGCCATTAAATAAAAAACTGGGGAGAGCAGTGTGTAGCTGCAGAAGGGGTGACACTCCCCGTGCATTTCAAGCCAGTAGAAGGGCTCTGCTTCAAACTCCCCACAGCCAGATCTCCAATTGCAGGAAGGACTCTTTCCCCCTAAACTGGGTGCACACCAGAGCACAATGGGAAAGACCAGTGTGAGATTGAGAAAGAACTGTGCTGCCTTCCAGCTGCATTCCCATCTCTGCCTGGACCAGCACAACCAGCAAGCAAGGGACTCCTCACAGAATCACAGGATAAGCCAATTTGGAAGGAACCCACAAGGATCATTGAGTCCAACTCCTGGCCTTGCACAGCACCATACCCACGGGTCACACCCTGTGCCCATGAGTACTGTCTGAATCTTCATTGAACTCTATCAATTGAACACCTGGTGCTGTGACCACAGCCCTGGGGAGCCTGATCAGTGCCCAACCACCCTCTGGGTGAAAAACCTTTTCCTGATATCCAACCTAAACCTCCCCTAATTCAGCTTCAGGCCATTCTCTGAGGCCCTTTTACTGGTCACCACAGAGAAGAGATCAGTGTCTGCCCCTCCTCTTCACAAAGAAGGTGTAATTGCAATGAGGTTTCTCCTCAGTCTCCTCCAGGCTGAACAAGCCAAGTGGCCTCAGCCACTCCTCACACGACTTCCCTCCAGGCCCTTCACCATGTTTGTTGCCCTGCTTTGGACACTGTCAGATAATTTAATGTCTTTTTAATATTGTGGTATCCAAAACTGCCCCCACGACTCAAGGTGAGGCCACCTCAGTGCAGAGCAGAGAGGGACCATCCCCTCCCTCTTCCTGCTGATGATGCTGTGCCTGATGGCCCCCGGAACAGGGATGTCCCTGCTGGCTGCCAGGGCATTGCTGGCTCATGTTCAACTTGCCATTAACCAGGATCCCCAAGTCTCTTTCCTTGGCACAGTTTTCTAGCATTTTCCCAGGGGACCTTACTGACTAATTCCCTGAGCACCCTGAAGTCAGCTCTCCTCATGTCCAGATTTGAGGTTTTGAGGTTTTTCCTCCTGTCAAGAGGATTTTAACATCAATGCTCCATGATTGCTGTGGCCAAGACAGCCCCAATCCCCACTTGGAGAAGATCACAAGATCCTCTCTGTTGACAAGCAGCAGATCAAGAAGGGCATCTGTGTGAGTTGGCTCCCTTAGGACCTGATCCAAAAAGCTGTCATCCAAGTTTTTCAGGAATTTTCTGGCTCTGGTTATACCAGCTGTGTGATGTTCCCAGTTGATTCCTGGCAAGATGAGCCCTCCATAAGAGCAACAGCAGTTGAATTGGAAGTGCCCCATAGTTCCTGAAGGAGTAATTCATTGGCTGCCAAGAGTTTCCAGGTTGTGATGAGGTTCAGGGCTGCTGGATGAGTTCCTGAACTCAGCAACTCCCACTGGACAGCTCAGTCTCAAGCCCCAGGGTTTTCTTCAGCCAAGGCCACCCAAGCTTCATTGATAGCCCACATCCCTGTCCTGACTCTGCCATGATTTGTGTCACCTCTGATGGAAAGTCCTTGTGCAGCCCTTGCAATGATCATCCCTTGGGGCGATGGGGATTTGGGGCACTCAGAGGATGAACCAGTGGGTAAGAAGTGTCACCTTTGTGTCCCAGGAAACTCTTCCATCCAAACATCCCCTGGGTCACTCTGCCATCCCTCTTCAGGGCATGAGAACAGCCAGAGAGTCCAAAAGAGGAACAGCAGGGTGCATGCCAGGAACCTGAAACTAAATCCCCAGAACAAGCCAGGATTCTATTTCCAGTACCTCTGCCCACCTGAAATCCATGTCCTATTCGGATATCACTTAAAAAGCATCTCAAGTCCCCCTAAGATTTGCATCCTTCCTACTACTGCTCAATTCCAGGGAAACAGAAAACAGAAGTAATGGAGGATCACACCTCTCCCCATCTTCCCCTTCATATTCTCACCTTCAGCACCCTGGACCAACAGGAGGATCACGAGGAAGAGCAGGAACAGGATCTTCATGGCTGCTGCCTCTCCTGGGTCTTCACAGGGTTGCAGAGGGACACCAAAGCAATGGGGACACGCAGGAGCCCAGGTGGGGCAGGAGTCTGGGCTCTGTGGTTCACCAAACCCAAGAGGAATGGCTGTGTGCAGATGCCCTTGGGGCCAGGGAATGCTGCTGTGCCCCAGACACACTGGATTTATGGCAGTGCTGGTGGGTGGGACAGGCCCCAGCTGCTGCTGGCACAAGTGCCCTGAGCCAACCCGGGAGTGCCCCATGTGTGTGGGGTGCTGGGGCTGCCCCTGGTCCCTCCCTGCTGCAGGGCCAGAGGCTGAGGTGCCTCCTGGGGCTGTTGCAATCAATGTCACCGTTGTCCCCATGCAACACCTCTTGTGACACCCGCGGCACAGCGGCAACGGGCTGTGGGGCCAGCTGGGAAATCCTTGGGATGGGCACAGGGACTGGTGGGGGCAGGCACCAGGAGCATGTGGGACTGGCAGGAGCAGCCCAGGGATCCCACCTCCCCCAGAAGGAGCATCCCCAGGGCAGCTCCAGCACAGGCCCCCCACCCAGCCCGGCCCAGCAGGCACTGACAGGCTCAGCGTGCCCAAAGCACGGCCAGGCAGGAGCATCCCCAGGGACACAGCCTCTGCTCAGCCCCAGCACCATCCCCAGGGCCTTCTGCTGCCACCAAGGCAGTGCCACCCCCAGGGGCAGCAGGCACAGCACCCCTCCAGCAGCAGGACACGCACACACAGCCCAGCCCTGCAATGCCAAAGTGCTGCTCTTTATTCAAGCCGGGAAAAGCAGCCCCTGCCCCAAAGAGCCCGGGGCTGCCAGCACAGGGCTCCAGCCCAGCAGCACCCAGCAGGAGCAGCTGCCACTGCTGCTGTCACCACAGCTGGGCACGGCACAGGCACGAGGGCAGGGACAGCAGGACATGGGGACAGGAGACAGAAGAGAGCCAATGGGATGTTCTTCTTGGGAATTTCAGGGTTTTATCCCCAGAGACTGTAAGAAGAAAAGAAACAAGCACATCACCTGCTGTCACTTTCCCTGCCACTCTGTCCCCCTGCCCTGCAATGCCCAGGGTGTGGTGCAGCAGCCTCAGGCTCAGGGCAGGTGAGGTGCAGTCCTTGGTGCAGGCAGGTTGGACCTGGGCTATGTCAGTGCTGGCAGCCCTGGCTCCAGGTCTGTGCAGATGCAGCAACAGCTGGATCATGTCCCCAGTGCTGCCCAAGGACAGGGAATGTTTCCCTTTTTTATGGCTCGGAGGTGTCCTCTGCAGAGCCTGAATGAGGCTCTGGGACTGGAGGAGATTGGGCTGGCCCTGGCTGACCTGGGGCTGCTGCAGCCACACTCAGGGCAGTTCCAAGCACCTTCCCTCCCCTCAGCTCTGCCTTGGAGCCTGAAGGGCGCTGAGCCTTTAGCTACTCAGGGCTCCTTAACCATCTTCTGTCCTGACAGCAGGTTTTGTAATTCCAAAACTTACTTTTTGCAGCAGAAGAAGAACCTGGAACATTTTCCTTTGATGACGAAGGGGAAAGAGCACTTCAGAAATCCACAAAACCCATTTTCTCGCTCACATTGTTTCTTATTTGTTGGAGCCAAGGCAGATCCTGCACAAAAAGGAAAGTGATCAAGGTGAGTGCGGCCTAAATGTAAAGAATGGATCTGAATCCAGAGGAGCTGCTGCTGGCTCTGAGTCCCAGTCTTGTATGGGAACTGAGAATCAAACTCAACATCTTCAACTCTCCAGTCAGAGTTCATTTGTCCTCCAGCAATGTGTGCATGTGGGGAAAGACACAGGGAAAAACCAGCGTGAGCTACAGGAGTTGCTGAGCTGGATCCTCTGCTGCACTGACCTTCCTCACAGCAAATCCTTCCCAAATGTTATAAACACCTGAGAACCGTGGTCGATTCCCAGGACCTGGAAAACCCCACTGCTGTGGGTTCACACCTCAGCCATGACCCCTGTGTCCTTCTCACCTGCAGCACTGTGGAGCAACAGGAGGAGCAAGGGGAAGAGCAGGTAGAGGATCCTCATGGCTGATGTCTGTCCTGGGTCTTCTTGGGGCTGCACAGGGGACACAGCAAGAACCAAAGCAGGGTCAAGGATTTAGGGGAATCTTTGTGCCTGGAGATGCCAAGCTAAATGAAATTTTATCCAATGCTCTTTACCGCCCAGCCTGCCCAAAGTTTGTTGCCCAAACAGCCTGTACAATGCCCCGAGGTCAAGAAAGTCTTCCCAGCTCATCTTGCACGTATCCACCCTCAGCTCCCGATTATTCCCAGGATTCCCAGCAAGCCCACTCCCCATCCCTGTGCACCACTGACCCAGGCAGGAGCAAGAGGGCAGGGAAGTGACTTGGTGGGCTGGAAGTGACTCACCCGTGACCTACCTGAGAAAGGTGTTGGTTCCGAGCACAGCAAGGCAGAAGTGGTCTGTAACCAACCAACCTGGAATCACCTGTGTGAAGAGTCCAGCCAGGGGAGTGTCCCTGTGCCCCACACACGCTGCTTTTGCCCTGTTTCCAGGGGGTGGGACAGGCTGTTTGTGCTGGTGACACAAGTGCCCTGAGCCAACCCGGGAGTGCCCCATGTGTGTGGGGTGCTGGGGCTGCCCCTGGACCCTCCCTGCTGCAGGGCCAGAGGCTGAGGTGCCTCCTGGGGCTGTTGCAATCAATGTCACCGTTGTCCCCATGCAACACCTCTTGTGACACCCGCGGCACAGCGGCAACGGGCTGTGGGGCCAGCTGGGAAATCCTTGGGATGGGCACAGGGACTGGTGGGGGCTGACAGAGGCATCAGTGCAGTCCTGGGGGAGCAGAATTCTTTTTTGCTTAAGCTCACAGGATCATGTCTTCAATAGTTTGGGTTGGAAGGGAATTGAAATATTATCTTTTTCCACACCCTGCCATGGCCAGGGACACCATCCACTGTCCCAGGTTGCTCCAATCCCCATCCAGCCTGGCCTTGGACACTTCCAGGGATCCAGGGGCAGCCACAGCTTCTCTGGGCACCCTGTTCCAGCACCTCACCACCCTCCCAGTGAAGGATTCCTTCCTAGTATCTGATTTAAACTCTTTCAGAGTGAAATTAAAACAATTTCTTCTCTCCTATCCTTTGTTTTTCCTACTCTGGTTGAACAACCAGATTGTGTTGGATGTGCAAATAGTTACAGAACGCGGAAAGCAACTTTAGAAACTTCAAAAACATGTTATTAGACAAGATGTCTTTGCACCTGACATTTCAGGGTTTAAACAGTGTTCTCTCTCGTGACTCTTCTGATAATGTGAGAGCAACACCAGGACAGATGGTCAGTTCTGTAACCCAGGTGACACAACAAACCTGCGTCTCCTTCTAATGCCAGCCAAGGTGAATAAATACAGGCTGGATGCAGCCACCACTTGTGAATCCAGTGAGTTGGATGCCAGCCATGCCACTGGGAGAAGTGACAGTCCTTGCCAGGCAGGAGGGTCTGTGCCATGGGCACAGTTTAGCAGCTTCTTCTCCAGGTGTTTGGCAGACCAAAATCAGAGTTTTGGTCCCCCCAAAGTGAGCTGAGCTGCTGGGGATTTGGCCGTGGAATCTGGTGTCTCATCCTCTTCTGCATCACTACCCTGAGATGCGAAGTCACAGTGACGAGGTGACAATCCTCAAAAATGTGGGAGATGCATTCTGCATGCTCAGCAGCAGCAGAGGCAGCAGCTGCACACATTACTGCTGGTGGGCTTTACTGGGAGGGTTTCTTGAAGGGACTGAGAAAAGGTTCCACTCTGTGCCAGAGCAGAAGGTTGGTGCTGGTCTCCAGTGAGCAAGGTCTGTTTGTGTCCCTGGATGTGTCCCTGTGTCCCTGAATGTGTCCCTGTGCCTATGGATGTGTCCAGCAAAGCACAGCACCACCAGGTCATTCTACAAGGCAGGATGACACAAGACCCTGGGCCGGGAATCCTTCTCAGAGGTGCCAGAAGAGGAAACCAAAACCTCCTTTTCTCTGGAGTAGAGGGGAAATAGGGAAAGGAACTTTTGGGCTACCAATGACTCCAGCCTGGCCTCTGTGCTCTCCCCATCCTGATGCTGCAAGAAGCAGCAGGAAAGATGATAATGAATTGAATGTATGGAAAAATGGAGGCTTTTAGTGATGCTCCAGTGAAGCTGTGCTGTGGATCCTGAGCATTCCACACAGACATAATGCAGATGAAAGAAGACAAAACAAACCTTTTGGTACAGGTATTTATTTTACCACTATCAGGCTCATGATTTATGTATGAGTTCTCTGCATGTCTATGTCATGTTCCCTGAGGTTCTACTCTTCCATCCCTTTAAAGACTGGTTCCTGCTGCAAGTTCTGCAGCTGGGACTGGAGCTGGGACCTTGTAACCAAGCTGAGCCTATTTTAGCGATGAGGTTTGGCCACTATGTCCAGAGTTCTTAGTCCATGTCTTCTGCAATGGACATGGGAGCAGGGCTCAGAGAATAGAATACATCTGGAGCTGTTACCATCAGGACAATGTTCCTGTTCCCCCAGAAGGAGCATCCCCAGGGCAGCTCCAGCACAGGCCCCCCACCCAGCCCGGCCCAGCAGGCACTGACAGGCTCAGCGTGCCCAAAGCACGGCCAGGCAGGAGCATCCCCAGGGACACAGCCTCTGCTCAGCCCCAGCACCATCCCCAGGGCCTTCTGCTGCCACCAAGGCAGTGCCACCCCCAGGGGCAGCAGGCACAGCACCCCTCCAGCAGCAGGACACGCACACACAGCCCAGCCCTGCAATGCCAAAGTGCTGCTCTTTATTCAAGCCGGGAAAAGCAGCCCCTGCCCCAAAGAGCCCGGGGCTGCCAGCACAGGGCTCCAGCCCAGCAGCACCCAGCAGGAGCAGCTGCCACTGCTGCTGTCACCACAGCTGGGCACGGCACAGGCACGAGGGCAGGGACAGCAGGACATGGGGACAGGAGACAGAAGAGAGCCAATGGGATGTTCTTCTTGGGAATTTCAGGGTTTTATCCCCAGAGACTGTAAGAAGAAAAGAAACAAGCACATCACCTGCTGTCACTTTCCCTGCCACTCTGTCCCCCTGCCCTGCAATGCCCAGGGTGTGGTGCAGCAGCCTCAGGCTCAGGGCAGGTGAGGTGCAGTCCTTGGTGCAGGCAGGTTGGACCTGGGCTATGTCAGTGCTGGCAGCCCTGGCTCCAGGTCTGTGCAGATGCAGCAAGAGCTGGATCATGTCCCCAGTGCTGCCCAAGGACAGGGAATGTTTCCCTCTTTTACGGCTTCAGTGAGTGGGGTGGCCCTGGCTGTCCTGGTGCTGCTCTGGCTCTACTCAGGACAGTTCCAAAAAACCTCAAGGACTTTTCCCCTTCCTTTTTGGGCATCTTTCACAAAGCATAAATGCAGGAGAGTATTTTCAGGGGTTGTCAAGTAAGAAATTTGTAACAGATCTTTCTGAGAAAAAAGAAGTTAACTCCCCAAGCAGGATTCCAGATCTTACCCTCTGCAGCAGATGGTTTGTCCTGTACATCTTCCAATAGGCCTTGCAGGGGGGATACATCTCCCAAAAGAGCAGTATCCTCTGCGGTGTCTGCATTGAAGCTCACTTCCTATTTCCATGGGAAAAGACACTCATGGGGACAAGACCACAATCAGGGACATCAGTGTTGTTATAGTCTGATGCTCCCGATGCATTACAGGCCAAGAGAAGTTCCAACCTCCCCACAGCCACATCTCTAATTGAAATGTGTCTCACCTGGAAGGTCCCTGTGCCCCTAAATTGGGGGCACACCAGAGCAGAGAGTGGAACAGACCAGTGTGAGGTTGAGGAAGAGCTGTGCTGGCTCCCAGCTGCATTCCCACCTCAGCTGGGAGCAGCACAGCTGGCAGGCAGGGACTCCTCACATTCCACGTTCCTGTCCTCGCTCTGCTCTTATTTGGGTCACCTCTGATGGAAAGTCCTTGTGCAGCCCTTGAAGGGATCATCCCTTGTGGCGATGGGGATTTGGGACACTCGGAGGATGAACCACTGGGTAAGAAGGGTTATCTTTGTTCTCCAGGAAACCCTCCTATCCAAACATCCCCTGGGGCTCTCTGCCATCCCTGTGCAGGGCATGAGAACACCCAGAGCCCCAAAGAGGAACAGCTGGGTGCAGGCTTGGAGCCTGAATCCAAACCCTTTCTCAACCCACTGAACAAGCCAGGATTCTGTCTCCATGGGCTCTCTCCATCCCATATTGTTGTCCAGTTGGAAACCCATTTGAGGAACCCCTTTGACCTCAATCCCCTGTTACCTTCCCATTATTCCCACAAACATGGTCACTTACAGGGATGCTGAATTCCCCCTGGTGGGGTCTCACACTTGCCATCCTTCCCCCTCTTCTCACCTGCAGCACCCTGGACCAACAGGAGGATCAGGGGGAAGAGCAGGAACAGGATCTTCATGACTGCTGCCTCTCCTGGGTCTTCACAGAGCTGCAGAGGGGACACCAAGGCAATGGGGACATGCAGGAGCCCAGGTGGGGCAGGAGCCTGGGCTCTGTGTTTCACTAAACTGCAGATGGGCTGTCTCCAGCCACAGCTGATGATGTTTCCCTTTCTCTAAAAACAATTCTTAGGTGTGTGCCAGCCTTCAGACCTTGGGAGTATTCCACTGTTTCAGTCTCCAGGAAATCAATAACCTATGCTGATTCAATCACCTTCCCCACAGATCTTCTAAAACCTTTTCCAGAGCACAGACTGCACATCTGGGTCCACTGTTGCTGATGCCATCAAAATAAATAGCCAGTGGAATTTGGGAAATACAGACATAAAATGACCATTGAAAGTTATGGAACTACAAGGTTGTTCCTCCTTTGGGCTTAATGTATCAAACATATGCCCCAAACACCCTGAGCAATCAGCTCTGCTTCCATGGGATCACAAAAGTCCTCCCAACTCCACTTGGTAGTGCCCATGTCCAATCCAAGAGCATTCCCAGCATTCCCAGCAAGGACATTCCCCGGCCCCACACTTGCTGCCCCTGCCCTGGGCAGCACCGACCCAGGGAGCAGCCACAGGGCAGGGAAGTCTTAACGCCCCAAAATGGGAACAGAAATCAATGTGTGGAATTACTGACAGCCTGAAATTATGGGAAATCTCTGTGCTAGTTTGGGAAAAGTGTCCCCCTATTTTGCTTTGGAAAGTCATCATTCTTCCAACAATGATCTCATCTACTTCTTGCAGCAAAGGCGCCATTCCAATCTCTCCTGCACTTAGGAAATCAAAATTTCACTTTCCACATATTCTGGACTCTTAGACTTCTATTAAGACTTTCATTCTCTTTCCCAGCCATCTCTGATGGCCAAATTTTACACCTGGATGCTTCCAGCCCTTTGTGATTTCAGACACTGTGCTGTCCTGAGCTTTGAGCTGAGACCCTGAGTGAGCAGGATTCTGGAAAGGGACCCCAGACTCACCTCCCTGGAGACGGTCTGGGCATTCAGGCAGCAGCAAACCCAAGAGGAATGGCTGTGTGCAGATGCCCTTGGGGCCAGGGAATGCTGCTGTGCCCCAGACACACTGGATTTATGGCAGTGCTGGTGGGTGGGACAGGCCCCAGCTGCTGCTGGCACAAGTGCCCTGAGCCAACCCGGGAGTGCCCCATGTGTGTGGGGTGCTGGGGCTGCCCCTGGTCCCTCCCTGCTGCAGGGCCAGAGGCTGAGGTGCCTCCTGGGGCTGTTGCAATCAATGTCACCGTTGTCCCCATGCAACACCTCTTGTGACACCCGCGGCACAGCGGCAACGGGCTGGGCAGGAGAGGGATGGGATGGACAGGGAAGGGTGATTCATGCTGGGAAGAGCAGAAATGAGGAAATGGCTTGGTTCTTTGCATCCTCTGATTTTATTGATGTTATAAATACTCAGACATGGAAGATAAGATTGAATACTGCAAATGTGCTCAGCTGTGTACGGTGAGAGGAAAGCTTTACCTCTCCTTTCAGCTCAACAGGTTTGTCTACATAGTTTGTAAAGAAGAAGGACAAAATAAAATTTCAGGGTTAGTGCAGGGGAAGGAAAGGCCACAGCAGGCAGGGTTGATATGAACATCCCTCACCAAACTCTCTAGTTCTAGAAAACAATGGCAACAAAAATTTCTTTCTGTCAGTCTCTTCTTTCCGCTAACCATTGACAGAAACAGAGGAAATGGCCACAAGCAGCACCAGGGAAGAATTAGGTTGGGTATTAGGAGCAGTTTCTTTGTGGAATCAATAATCAGCATTGGAAAAGACTGCCCAAGGCACTGGTGGAATTGCCAGATCTCGAGGTATTTAACAGCCATATAGATGTGACACTTGGGGATGTGGTTTAGTGGTGGCCTTGGCCATGCTGGGAGAATGGTTGTACTTGATGAGTTTAAAGGGCCTTTCCAACATTAATAACCGCATTTCTCTATGATTCTTTGGAGGGAAAGCTGTCCCTGAACCACGCAGGATCCCCAGTTACTCTTACACACGCAAGTACATGGACACACGTGTAGTGAAACATTCAAATGTCAGCACCTGAGGTTTACTTTGAGCACAGGGAGAGGCAACTACCTTTCATGGGATAGATCATTGTCACTCCAGACTGCCTGAGATGGGCAGACAGGTCACGACATTCTGCTGACTCCCATGAGCAAACAAATGTGATCATTTCCACAGCAGTATAGCACCTTTTCCCAGGTCACCCAGCCCAAGACTGCAAACAGCTTCCTCCCCATCCTGTCTTCTGGGATGGGGTGTGGAGCAGCACAGCCACAGCAGGGAGGGCTGTGGCACAGGAACAGGACAAGGAGGAGCAGCAGGAACAACTCCTGTGGGTCACCATGGCCATGGCCACTCAAGGGACACAGCCCCAGCACAGCTGTGCACATGAGGCTGTGCCTGTCAGGGACAAGGGACATGTGGGACTGGCAGGAGCAGCCCAGGGATCCCACCTCCCCCAGAAGGAGCATCCCCAGGGCAGCTCCAGCACAGGCCCCCCACCCAGCCCGGCCCAGCAGGCACTGACAGGCTCAGCGTGCCCAAAGCACGGCCAGGCAGGAGCATCCCCAGGGACACAGCCTCTGCTCAGCCCCAGCACCATCCCCAGGGCCTTCTGCTGCCACCAAGGCAGTGCCACCCCCAGGGGCAGCAGGCACAGCACCCCTCCAGCAGCAGGACACGCACACACAGCCCAGCCCTGCAATGCCAAAGTGCTGCTCTTTATTCAAGCCGGGAAAAGCAGCCCCTGCCCCAAAGAGCCCGGGGCTGCCAGCACAGGGCTCCAGCCCAGCAGCACCCAGCAGGAGCAGCTGCCACTGCTGCTGTCACCACAGCTGGGCACGGCACAGGCACGAGGGCAGGGACAGCAGGACATGGGGACAGGAGACAGAAGAGAGCCAATGGGATGTTCTTCTTGGGAATTTCAGGGTTTTATCCCCAGAGACTGTAAGAAGAAAAGAAACAAGCACATCACCTGCTGTCACATTCCCTGCCACTCTGTCCCCCTGCTCTGCAATGCCCAGGGTGTGGTGCAGCAGCCTCAGGCTCAGGGCAGGTGAGGTGCAGTCCTTGGTGCAGGCAGGTTGGACCTGGGCTATGTCAGTGCTGGCAGCCCTGGCTCCAGGTCTGTGCAGATGCAGCAAGAGCTGGATCATGTCCCCAGTGCTGCCCAAGGACAGGGAATGTTTCCCTTTTTTATGGCTCGGAGGTGTCCTCTGCAGAGCCTGAATGAGGCTCTGGGACTGGAGGAGATTGGGCTGGCCCTGGCTGACCTGGGGCTGCTGCAGCCACACTCAGGGCAGTTCCAAAACCTACAAGGGCTTTTCCCTCCCTTGTTAGGCATCTCTCCCACAAGGAATAGATAGGAAATCATGTAGCAGACATTCATAGGAAATAAATTTGCTGTATGTTTCATTGTGAACAAAAGAGGGAAGTCTGTCCTCAGGCAGGATTCCAGACCTTATCTCTTGCAGCACACACTGTACAGTGAGCATCTTCCAATGGGTCTTGCCGGGAAGTTGCATCTTCCATAAGTGCAGTATCCCCCTCTCCGCCTGCATCTGGCTGCATTTTCGGTTTCCACGGGGAAAGAAACATACAGAAGAATCAAAGCAATCATCTTCGAGAGCAGTGTGTGGTTGCAAAAGGTTGATGGTGTTTGTGCATTTCTGGCCAGTGGAAGGTTTCATCTCCAACCTCTCCACAGCAAAGATCACACATGGGGCAAAAGAACATTCAGAGACAACCAAAGAGTGTCCACCAGCTGGGTGTATGGTGGAAGCCTAGGACCAAACCCCTTCCTGACCAACCAAAGAAACCAGTATTCTATCCCCATAGGCTCTTCCCACCCCAACTCTATGTCCTATAGAACTATCACTGGAGAAACACTTTTCTCCTCAATTCTCTCTTACCTCTGCATCACTCCACTAAAGTGGCCACCTCCCAGGACATGGAAAAACCCCAGTAATGGAGCATCACACCTCTCCCCATCTCCCCACTTTCCATCTCACCTTCAGCACCCTGGACCAACAGGAGGATCAGGGGGAAGAGCAGGAACAGGATCTTCATGGCTGCTGCCTCTCCTGGGTCTTCACAGGGCTGCAGAGGGACACCAAAGCAATGGGGACACGCAGGAGCCCAGGTGGGGCAGGAGTCTGGGCTCTGTGTTTCACTAAAATGCAGATTGGCTGCCTCCAGCCACAGCTGATGATGATTCCTCTACTTTCCTCTAAAAAAAGAATTCTGTGGCTTGTGCCACCCTGACAACCTCAGGAGCATTTAATGATATTTCAGTGTCTGGGAAATCCATAACCTCATCTGATCCTTTTTCAGGAGACCCCACAGTCACCTACCTGATGAAGGTCTGGGTGTTCAGGCAGCAACAAACCCAGCAAGAATTGCTGTCTCCAGTGGCCCTTGGATTCAAGGAGCACTTTTTTGACCAAAACACTCTGATTTTATATTGTTGTAAGCTATGGGGACATTCACTGATTTTTGCTGACACATCTCCTCTTGACCAATCAGAAAGTCACCCATCCATGTGGGGATGCTGGGACTTCTCCTTATCCTTCTTTAATGTAACAGCAGAGGCTGAGGTGCCTCCTGGGGCTGTTGCAATCAATGCCACAGTTGTCCCCATGCAACACCTCTTGTGACACCCGTGGCACCCCGGCTGTGGTGGCATGGCATGAACTGCCTGGGATGGACAAAACAGGCTGGTGGGGACAGGCAGAAGTAGGAACCAGTCCCAACCAATCTCTCCTGTGAGGGTAGTGAGGCCCTGGCACAGGCTGCCCAGAGGTTGCTGCTCCATCCCTGGAAGTATCCAAGGCCAGGTTGGACAGGGCTTGGAGCAACCTGGGGTAGTGGAAGGTTTCCCTGGTCATGGTGGGGGTTGGAACTGGATGACCTTAAAAGTCCCTTCTTCCCCAGACCATTCTGATATTGTTTGATAAAATATCTGTCTCTTCCTGTCCTGTCAGTTTGCTTGGGGAGCTGGTGCTGTGTGACACACAGAAGCATTCAAAAAATTTTGGTTTCCTTCTCTTTTAACATCACAAGAATAGCTTCATCCTTGCCAAGGTGACCTGCCAGGAAGTGGTGAGCCTAAAGATGCCTTTCTTATGTCGACTCAAATAGTCAGTATAATGGCCAATATAAAAGTCAAATTTATATTCAAAAAGTGCAAAGAGGAATTGAAATCAGGGGAGACCACACCTCACCTCATTCTGTCTGAATCCACGGCTTCTGAAACTGCCCTACTTGGTACAAAATCCACAAATGTGGTTCAACAGCAGCAAAATGCTGTATAAAAATGTGCAATCTGTAGGGGATTAGTGAAGGAAGGTGAATAAGGCCTTATGAGGCCTTAGAGGTGTGAACTTGATCAGGAGAGTTTTTTGGATTTATAGGAATTCTGTGGTGTTTCAGAAAGATAAAGATCAAGGTGGCTCATGGAGGAAAGATCATGAGAGAGAAAGAAGCAATGTCTGCATGGCTGCTTTCTGGCCATGCCCTCCATCCATTTCAGTACCTGTCCTATATTCCTAGTAAACTTTATTTGTAACCCTTTCTTGTACAAACTGTCTGTGGTGTGTCTCCAGGGTACTGGTTCATTGCTCAGAGAGACCAAAGCTCTTGGAGGTGGGTCCTGGAGAGCAGAATGGGTCTTGAGGTTGGATACATCAGGGACACAGGGTCTGGTGTCATCTCTCAGAGAGATGCATGGAATCATGGAATGATTGGGGCTGCAAGGAACTTTAAAATTCATCTCATTCCAACCCCTGCTGTGGGCAGGAACACCTTCCACTATCCCAGGATGCCACAAGCCCTGTCCAACATGGCCTTGATGTATGATGGGGACATCCCTTGAGCATCAATCTGTAGAAGTAGGATAGGGTGTCCATTGCTGGGTCCTTGGAATATCCTCACTCCTGGAGGCTCGAAACAAGACTCAGGACCAGCCCAGGGCCAGCATAGCCAGGGATTGCTGCTCATGGTGTAGAAAGGACTTCTATAATCCCCACTGCAGGGAAGCCATGGCTGGGGCCAGGCTGGGAATCTGCTCTGACCTGGGGATCTTGTGCTCGACCCCATCAGAGCTGCAGCTTGGCCTTGCTGATCCAGACCTAGATTTGGACCCACAGCTGGCACCCTGATCTGACCTTCGCTGTACCCACAGCAGTGCCCAGTACTCCAGGAGAGGCTGCTCCCACCCCTGGCTGCCCTGCTCCATGGAGGGGAGCAGTAAGTGTCCCCCTGTCCCAGCATCCCTGTGGTCACTGCCCTATGGCACCCCTGAGCTGAACATCCTGGATCTGCCACACAAATCGTCCACAATGACCCACCTGGGCTCCTAACTGAGCCCCCAAGCCTTGAAACTCTCCCAGCCTCGGCCCCCAACTCAATCCCAAGCTCCTGAGAAACCCCATGGCACAGCCATCAGTCCATATTCCCTCTGGATACCTCTGGATCCTACAACACCCACCAGTGCCCCACACCCAAGCCCCACAGCTGGGGACACCAAGGCAGTGTGTGTCCCATGGAACAGCCCACAAGGACTCCTGACCCAGCCTGGGAGCCGGGGGACAACCAGCAGGCCCCCACTGAAATTAGGGTGGTCCTAACAGCCCCTCCATCTCTGTGTGAGAGGTGATGGGGTCCCCTTGCTGAGCCAAAAAGATGAGTTGGGGTCCATGTGAGTGTCACGTGTCCCCCCTCCCACCACGGGTGGAGGTGCTGGTGTGGCCGAGGCTAGCATGGAGAAAGGGTGGATGGTGGGACAGTGTTTGTGTGTCCATGTCTGTCAGGAATTCACCCCATCCTCTCTACCCTTCCCTACACGCAGAGAAAAGAGATGCACACCCAGGATATACATCTTGGCAGTGGGAATGACCACCACCTTGTATTGGGGACACTGGGGAATGGGATTCCCATGGGATCCAGGCCTGCTGCCCCTGGCAGTGCTTGGTGGCTCCAGACAGCATAGTCCTGACCACACAGCAAGGACACAGGCTGGTGCTGTGCTCAGGAATGCAGGAGCCCATCAGGGATGCAGGAGCCCATCAGGGATAGAGGAGACCATCGGGGACACAGGAGCCCATCAGGGATACAGGAGCCCACCAGGGATACAGGAGCCCATCAGGGATGCAGGAGACCATCGGGGACACAGGAGCCCATCAGGGATACAGGAGCCCACCAGGGATACAGGAGCCCATCAGGGATACAGGAGCCCACCAGGGATACAGGAGCCCATCAGGGATGCAGGAGCCCATCAGGGATGCAGGAGCCCACCAGGGATACAGGAGCCCATCAGGGATGCAGGAGACCATCGGGGATGCAGGAGCCCATCAGGGATACCACCGCCTGTGGGAGGAAAGGTCTGGCACTGCCTGTCCCAGCAGTGAGGATCAGGAACATTCCCGTTTTTTTCCCCCAACAGGCAGGAACCTGAGCCCTGCGGGCAGCCCTGAACTCACATCCGACAGCAGTATTCCTGCTCGGAGCAGAGGCCGACGCGGCCAATGCCCGGCGGGCAGGAGCGGCGGGAGCAGAATCCCCCTCGGCGCTCGCAGTCCTGGGCTGATGCTCGAACCGGGGACAGCCCTGCAGGACACGGAGAGAGGAGACTTTGAGCCGAGATGCTGAGCACAGCCCCTGGTCCCTGCGCTGCCAGCGTTAGCCCAGCCCTGCTTGTCCCCTGCCACAACTGCTGCGAGGGTGCCTGCGGCAGAAACCCTGGTGAGTTCATGGCACTTGGATGAGACACAGTCACTACATCCCTAAGCAGGCTCTGGGAGAGTTCTCCATCGTGCCTGCTGCCTGCTTTCTGGAACAACGGAGAACTCCAAGGGTGGAAGCAGGATTTCCCTTCATCCCTTCTCCTCTCCAGCAGGGCTGCTGTGCCCTGTGCTGCTGAATCAGAAATGCAAGGGTCCGGAGGCATGGAGAGGGGTCAAATCCCAGTTTTGGAAGGATGACAGCTTTAATACAATGCCCCAGCTCTGGTCCCAACAGCAGAACCTGCATCTGGAGTCTTTCCTTAAAGGTGTGGGGTGAGAGGGACCCCGGCAGGGATGACACAACCACCAGGAGATCTCACACTTGACTCATCAGCTCAGGTGACAAATTCTCCCTACAAAACACTGACAAAGGACAAACCCTCCACATTTCTTACCTGTCACTCCCTGGAGCATCAGGAGGAGCAGAGCACAGAGGACAGGCAGGATCCTCATGCCTGGGAGTCGCCAGCAGAGTCGCAGCTCTGGGGAGAAGAGAAAGGAGGCAGAGGTGAGCGGGAGGGTCCCCTCCTGCAGGTCCTGTAGCACCTGTGGGGACAGAACTGAGGAGAGGGGATGTGACCAGTCACTGGTGGGAGGATGCACTCAGCAGCCTAGAGCTTCCTGGCAGTAGGAGTTTGGTCTCTCCACGTGGCACAATATCCCTTGGGATGGCTGAGTCCTCAAAATATCCAGCCCCAAAGCTCCTTTTTCAGTTTCTTCCCCCAACAGAGAAAAACAAGCAGAGCTTTCCTCATCTGACACCTGAGCAGGATTCCCAGGCCTCCAGCCCAGGATCTTGTGTCATCCCGCCTTGCATAAGGGCTGCTCGGTGCTGTGGTTTGCTGGACACCTCTGGGTACACACACACAGCATCCCTGTTCGTTAGACCTTGGCAAACAGTCAGCTTTCACCACACAAAGGAGCTCTGTCCTCCTCCCCCCGCGGGAAGCACGCTCTCTATGCTTCACTTGAAAATAATTGGGAAGACGCCACTTGGGATGACATCCCCGTCCAGTGAGGACAAGCTTTAATTGTGGCTTTGTTTGGTGGAGTTTGCTGTGTGTAACCCTTTGCTGTTTGATGGAGCACCTTCATAGGCATTTCCAGCCTTGCTGCAGTTACAGGTACGTGTGTGGATTTTAAAAATACACTCGTGCCTGGTGTGTATTCATTGAGCAGTCACATGAATCGTGGAATCACACAATGATTTGGTTTGGAAGGGGCCAGGAGGTTCCAACCAGCTGTCATGGGCAGGGACACCTTTCAGCAGGTGCTCCAAGCCACATCTAACCTGTCTTTGAACACTTCCAGGGATGGGACAGCCATAGCTCCTCTGGGCAATACATTAATATGCTTTTGAACCAAACAACTCACCATATTTCATTGTTTTTTCACTCCCCAGGTAGGGACATTCTACAGACTATTTGCAGATCTGTATCCAGGGGGATCACTTTTACTCTGCCATGGCAGTCAGAGCACTCAGGATAGATTCTTCTTATTTCCTTCACCACTGAAGGAAATCCTGATCCTACATCTTCAGCCAGAAAAAGGGAAAAGGCCATGCCCCTTTTTACTTTTTTTAATCTGCTTAGCTGTCTTGGCATCAAAACCTCAGGAGGCAAGGGATTTGGAACAGCTACATCCAGTAGTCAGGTACCTTGCAGGGTTTCATTAAGGTGGCAATTAGCTGCATCTCTGTGCTGTTGCTCTTTAGCACACACATCACCTTAATCCCTGGAAGTGTCCAAGGCCAGGCTGGATGGGGCTTGGAGCAACCTAGGATAGTGGAAGGTTCCCTGCCCATGGCAGGGGGTTGGATCTATATGATTTTGAGGTCCCTTACAACCCAAACCATTTCGTGATTCTCTGATTCTATGAATTTGAACTTGTAGAGTGCTGGGGAGATGGGATTGGTATAAGAAGCAGGGAGGAGATGTGCAGCATGGATCCTAGAGGGTTTCACCCTTTTCACTCTAAACTGGCTCTTGAAGCCATTCCCCACCCAGAAAGGCAAGGACAGCTCTTTGTGGTGGTGAGCTAAAAGCATGATGAGACTGGATTCTGCACAATGCTGGCTACAGGCAGATGAATCTAAAATTACAAGGGCTGAACCCTCCCTGCAAAGCCCTCAGCCCTTGAGCAAAAATCTTGTGCCATTCCAGTTTGTGAAACATTCACCTACTGTGGATTGTGCAAAAACCTCTTAGGACATCAACAGTAAATTTTTGGTTTGGCTCCACTTGGCAACTTCCTCAGGTTTCCATGCAGGGAGATCCCTGGAGGAGGTTGTTGGCCCAGCTTCCTGCCCTGAACAGGGCTGTGGTTTCAATGGTGCCAGAGGCATTTGCAGAAACATCTGCTTTGAACAGGCCCAGAGAGTGAGGGAGCTGCGCCTGTTCAGTCTGGAGAATACTGAGAGGGGATCTCAACAATCCACAGAAATATTTCCAAGGGGTGTCACAGGATGCTGGCTGACTCTCTTCAGTGGTGCCCAGCCATAGGATGAAAAGCAATGGCCATAAACTGAAACACAAGAAATTCCACCTCCACTTGAGGAAGAACTTCTTTATGTTGAGGGTGGCAGAGCACTGGAACAGCTGCCCAGGGAGGGTGTGGAGTTTCCTCTTAGGAGACATTCCAAACACACCTGGACATGTTCCTGTGTCACCTGCTCCAGGTCACTCCGCCTGGGTGTTGGAGTGATCTCCAGAGGTACCTTCCAACACTAAAAATTCTGTGGTTCTGTGAAGGGTGGGAAAATGCTTTGCAGCTAATGGGCTGCTCAGAGCTTTGAGTCAGTCCTTTGCACTTGGGTTGGTTGCTTCCCTTAAAAATCAGACATTACTGCTCCTCCCTTCACAGAATCTCGGAATGGTTTGGATTACAAGGGACCTTAAAGATCATCATATTCCAACTTCCTCCCATGGGCATGGACACCTTCCACTATCCCAGGGTGCTCCAAGCCCCATCCAACCTGGCCTTGGACACTTCCAGGGGTCCAGGGGCAGTCACTCTGGGCACCAAGGATTCCTTGTCAGCACAAGGATGCTCCTGACCATGCAGTAGCAGCTGCAGAGACAGCAGCTCTCTGAGCACACTGCACCTTCTAGGTTCTCTGCTGTGGTCCATGGCAGGACAGGCTGAATCTCTTAGAAGAGAAGTGATCAGAGGCTCTGTGGGGTTGACTTCCTGCACATGTTTCTACAACTGTCTCAAGCAATGTCACAGGTCTAACTCTGATGTCCTGATTTGCAGCTGCAGCCAATATACATTTTGCAGATTCACTCCAAATTTATATCAGGCAGAAATGACAAGAGTAAGATCAGGCTTGAGGTCACCAATTTGTCCTGCTCAGTGTGATTTTAGTTCTCATAATAAAACAATATGTTGTTCCCAGGTATGAAAGCTCTGGATCAAGATATTGGAACCCAAAGTTTTCGGGTGTTGTGAATGGTGACACTGGAGAAGACTTCTGTGCTCCCAGTGGAAATGGTGACTGATCTCAGTCTTAGTCATGACAGAGAATTCCCTAGCAGGCATGTACGGAGAACTTGCCAGCACTCACTCAATCAGCAGCCCAAGAGGGGTAAATATTTCGGTGAACTACACATTCCTGGCAGGTTTAGATTGATTTCAAAATTCTTGTTTAAAATTCTTAATGAAAATAAGACTCGGGAAATTAATTACTTTTGTAAATGAACGACAACACCACACAGTGCAGCCAAGCAACCTCTCCAGATCTTGCTTTTATTGAAAGGAGAATGACAAATCCTTGGTGGCTGCTACAATAATTCTTGAATCCAGCGAAGTCAAAAGCAATCAATCCTGGAGATTCTCCACAATTAGCCACACTACAGCCTACATGAAAGAAAGGATATTTCAGGGTTTTCAGAATTACAATTATGAGGAAAGTCCTGCTGCTTGGGATTCAAATGATAACTTGGGGAGTCGCCTTTTCCCCAGATAAATCTTGAACTTACCACCTACAGCAATTATACCCAGAACGACACGACCCCAGGTAATCATTGCCACGGGGGCATTTCCCCCTGTGGCAGAAGGTCCCACGATATCCACACTGCATGTAAGGTCTCCTGGGTCGTGCCAAGCTTCTACCTTAAAAAATAAAAAATAAACCAACAAATAAACAAAGATGGGAGACATTTTATTTCTGGCAGGGATTTGCATTTTGTTTAATTCACGTAAGCTGACAGGGTCGTGACAGTTCAACCCTCAGAGGAGGGGATCTGTGGGCTCAACAGCCAAGAAAACACTCTAATTCCTTCTTCTGATGTGTCTCCAAGCCCAGGACTTCCTTAGGAACTCAGATTTTAGGGATGGTCATCAGAGACCTGATAGAAAACAGCAAGCAGGCTTTTAGCACCTCTTAAAACCTTGTCATTCAGGAGAGGTGCACCAGCTCATTTGGGAGACTCCCATTGTGTAGAAAAGAAGGGAAGAGGCTTTTGATATGAACAGTGACAGGACAGAGGGGAATGGCTTTAAACTAAAAGAGGAGAGATTTAAATTAGGAAGAAATTCTTCCCTATGAGGGTGGTGAGGCCCAGGCAAAGGCTGGCCAGAGAAGCTGTGGCTGCCCCTGGATCCCTGGAAGGCCAGGCTGGATGGGGCTTGGAGCAACCTGGGATCACGGAACATGTCCCTGCCCAGGGCAGGGAGTTGGAATTTTATGATCTTTGAGGTTCCTTCCCACCCAAACCATTCCACAATTCCATGGTTCTACAGATTTGGCTGTTTCCCTCCCTACACATTTCACCCACGTCTCAAACAGGTCCTGATGTCCAGCAGTCCATAGGGATGGCTCCCATACATGGATAAATTCATCAATCCCTGCAGAACAACATTTCCATAACACCAAACCCACCACACCAGGCATTGCCCTCTGGGTCGGGGGATGAACAATCTGGAATTGCTCTTCCCTACATGTCTGAATGGAATTCCCTGCTAAAATAGGATACCCACATTTAAACTGCCTTTTAGGAACGGCCACCAGCCATTCCTGTGCTATTCCCAGAACAGGTTTTATCCATGAAGGTGCTAATTCACAGGGATCAAAACAACCCCAGGGAGCAGACTAGTAATTAGGCAGGAGATTGCCTGCCCCTGTTCAGTCAATTTAATAAAGACGTGGCCTGGCAGCTGAAGTGTTCTGGATGCACCTGACTGAGTGCACATGAACCAATTAATTCCAGCTTCCAGCTCATCCATGGAACAACACAAAGCTCAGCATATTCAGAGAGAGGGCAGCTTGTTCCAGGAACCAGAAAATGGATATTACATACGTACAGTGTATGCAGCACATCCCTGGTGGGCTGGATTCCCAACGTGTGAACACCCAGCATGCCCACCCAGAAAATCTCAGGGAGAAATGAAGGAGTTCTTTAAAGGGTGAATGAAACACTCCTGGTCTCAAACTAGTAGTCTGTGGGGCACTGCAGAGGTGATTATGAGTAGTTTGAGCTCCCAGAAACACATTTCTTCCCAGATACAGATAAATTTCTGGGTTTCATATACCCAGAAGATGCTACTGAAAATGGCCCAAACATCCACTGTGTGTTAAATGAGGACATAACACAGACCTAAGGAACTCTTTGCCCAGTGTCCTGCCTCTGACAAGTGGCCCAGGCAGAAGCCCAGGTAAGAATAACATCAGACAACCACATAAAATCATAGAATCACAGGCTCCTTTAGGTTAGAAATTATCTTTAAGATCATCAAGTCCAGTTGTTAACCCAGGGATGCCAAGCCCACCACTAATCCATGTCCCCAGCTGCTACATCCAGATGGCTTTTAAATCCCTCCAGGGACATATATGACACTTTTCCCACATTTCTGGCATTTCTGCTGCAGTTCATGTCAGTCTTTCCCATCCTTACTTCCCCAGAGGACACTTTCCACCCTGTTCCCACAGAGACCAAAACTCCACCAGCCCTTGCTTGTGCACAGAGCACCCTGCAGATGTAGCTGTGCCATTTTCAGGGCTGATATTAAAATAAAGTCCCTTTTTCTGGACAATAGAGTTGGTTTGGTGTTCCAGACTCCTTTGCACAGCCCAACAGGCATCATCATTTTGTGCCTCTCCACCCTATGTCCCACCTCCTAAAACAAAGGATATTTGAAGAACATGGGGGCCAGATACTTTTTTTTTTTTTCTGTGTGGTTTAAGAATATTTGATCATGATTTAATTTGTTTGTTGGGTGACTCAGAGGCAAAGTGATTTAAGTACAAACTGCAGGGCTTAACGGGGAAAAGACTGGTGCTGAATGGTAATTTTGGGATTGCCCCATTCAAAGTGAAGCTCGGAATATGTGCCTGCTAATTTCATTTCTCAGCTGAAATCTCCAATGAGTTTTGATGATTTATATGAGGATTCTTTGCAGGACGGAGCTTGGTCACGTCCCAAAGGGCACAGGAGATCTTTGAAAGACACCAACATCTTCTCTCCAGTCCCTCACCTTACCTGCAGCTCCGTGAAATGCCACCAAGAGAACAACAAGGAGAAAAGGAAGGATTTTCATGGCAGAGGGTGGGCTGGAATCTTGGGTCACTGCAGAGAAAGGAGACCAGGACATTGGTTAGAGCCTTGTCCCTCCGTAGTCCCAGAAGTGACACAGAGAAATGTTCTTCAAGACCTGGAAGTTACCTAAAAGAGGTTATTACCCATTTTGGTCATGATCATGTCTGTTGTCCTAAGATTTTCCTGGAGCATACATAAGATCATGGCATAGGAAAAAGATTTCTATGCAAAAAATTCAATTTTAAATCCCCTTTTAATTAATGCATCAAATAAGCAGCAATTTATCCTGGATTTCTTGATAACTTGCAATGTATTGCAATAAATTTGATTCGCCTTACGGAATTTAAAGCTGTTAATTCAAAAAATAAGACAATTTTTTGCTAGATTTATACAAAAAGATCTCATGGGTTTTCTAAACTTTTCTGCCTAAAAAAAAGAGCAGAAAAAGCAATTTTCTTCCCAATTAACTCAAAAGTCAGCTTCTCCTTATTCTTGCTTAGAGGCTGTTGTTTTTCCTTACCCTCAAGAATTACATTATTTCCAGGATAATTTTTGAGTATTTACATTTCCCGCAGCCAACAAAAAACTGACAAAAAACTTGACACCTCTAGAACTGGCTCATAACAGACTGGAGTCACTTTTAAAGAACAGTTAAGGCTTTAAAACAAAATGCAGATAAACATGAAAGATAGGAAGTGTCCAGGCCATTTAAAAAGGACAAAACATTTTGAGAGATGCTGAACAATGAGAATATTTTGGTCGTTACCAGGTAGGAGGAGCTCTAGGCTGGAACAGTCCCAGGATCAGTGTCAGCCACCTGGATGAAGGAGCAGAGCGTGGTTTGTGCTCTTTCTGGAGGGTGGTGAGGGATGTTTGACCTCCACAGCTTTCTGGTGGCCAATGAGGCTTTGGGAAGCTCTGGGGACACCCAGTGGATCCTCTTTGCTGTTGTATAAGAGGAACCAAGGTCTGGCTTTCAAACCATTGCAGCATCGCCTCGGAAATGTGTTGAGATGAGAAAAACCACCCTGGGGCTCCTCCTTTTGAGCAACCTTTTGGCCACAGCAGCTCACTGTTTCCATTTGTTTTCAGAGGTTTTGCATTTCCTTGCAAACATGAACAATATATCATCACAGAAGAAAGATAATCATCAGCTGGGACTATGTTAAAATAAAACCACCAAACCCACGTTAAATGGGAAGTTAGTTCTTCTTTGGAAAATCAGGAAGAGTGTTAATGGGCTGTCATGAATTCTACATCATTACTACTGTTGGAAAGGAAAATGTGGACAATAAAGAACATGGAAACTATCTGCACTAGGGAATGGTAAGGAAAAATGTGAGAGAGGAAAACAGAAATCTAAGAATTAAGAATAAAAAAAGGAAAAAGTGGTTTGATTTTTTGCACTAAAACATTTTCATTACTAGGTTACCTGCATGGCATGTAAGATATTGTATGCTATACCCATTTATGAAAATGATTACAGCCTTTGCCCAGCAATTTTGGTTTTATCATTGTCTTTACTCTCTTGCCATGGACAGAAGAGTACTCTGAGGACAGCATCCTCATTTCTCACCAAGGATTCCTCCATTGGCTCCCTGCTTTTTATGCATTTAAAGGCATTGCTATAAATTCAGGTGCCTGTTGCAAAGGGACATTCACTTCTCTTTTATCCCTCTTTCCTACTTGAATCCGGCCACATTCCAGGAGAGCTGCTGTTCTCCTCTGGCAGCTGCTGGAGCACGGCTGAGCTCATCCCTGCCAGAGCCTCCCTGGGCTCGCCTTTCATGCCCTGCAGGGATTTTTCTTAAATCTCTTTGTTTTCTTTCCCAATTAAAGCAACAATTTCACTGAGGCTTCCAGCTCAGCCTTTTCAGCAGCTTTCAGGCTGCCCACAAGCACAAGCTTCTTGTTTCTCTGGGCTGCTTCTCTGGGTGCTTGTCTTTTCTTTCCTCATTTTTGCTTTTTTTTTTTTTTTTTTTTTTTTTTTGGATTAAATACTCGTATGTTGACCGTACTTGGTCTCATAACGTGGTTACACAAAATTGTGCTGTGGTCACTTTTACAGAGCAGCTCCCACAAACAGCTTTGGAATTGGGTCCTCGGCACCTAATCCAGGAAGGCAAATGTTCTTGTGGAAGCTGAGACGGCAAGAAAAATGTACATTTTACAGAGGAAACATCTAATGTCTGCATCACCTGGCATCAGCCACAATCACCTGTCAGATCTGCTCTGCTGCATCCCCTCAGGCAAGGGAGGGACCTGCAGAAGATGTGCCCTGGTCCCCCGAGTTCTTTAGGGCAGGGCTGCTGCTGAAACCATTCCCTGAGGGGTTTGCAGACAGATGTGCAGGCAAACATGGAACAGCTGGGTCTGCAATGTGTGCAATGTCACCTGTGGAGCACCAAATCCAGATCTGAGGGTGTCTCCAGCACAGGAAAGACTTGGAGGTGCTGGAGTGAGTCCAGAAGAGGCCATGGAGATGCTCCAAGGGCTGGAGCCATGGGCAGGGACATCTTCCACTATCCCAGGTTGCTCCAAGCCCCATCCAGCCTCGGACACTTCCAGGGATCCAGGGACAGCCACAGCTTCTCTGGGCACCCTGTGCCAGGGACTCACCACCCTCCCAGGGAACAATTCCTTCCCAGTATCCCGTCTATCCCTTCCCTCTGGCAGTGGGGAGCCATTCCCTGTGTCCTGTCCCTCCATGCCTTGTCCCCAGTCCCTCTCCAGCTCTCCTGGAGCCCCTTTAGGCTCTGGAAGAGGCTCTGAGCTCTCCCTGGATCCTTCTCTTCTCTAGGACATAGCTTTCTTGGAGACATGAGGTTTTTTTAGCAAAAGAGGCTCCTGGGTGCTGAAATCCAGCAGAGAAAAGTGCAGCCAAAGCGGTGGCTGGGAGGCAGCCAGAGCAACTGGGAACTGGCAGAGAAACTGGGGAGGGTGGCTAGCTCTGGGAATAACTTCTGGAAGGCCTTCTGGCTTTCTCTGCCCGCCAAAGCTCCGGGGTGATGATGGCACAGGATTTATTCCTGGCTTGGCACACAGGAGGAGAGACTGAGGAAAGACAGCTGAGACACCTCAGGGTGGGAATGATGATGATGGGGGACAGGGGGGATGAGATGGTGAGGTTCACATGTTTTCTGTGGGTGACAAGAAGGGTGACATTGTGCCTGTATGGACCCTGGCAGCATCTGCGCTGCTGAATTTGCAAAAATGGTTCTTCCACATCCCACTCTCAGGTCTGGAAGAGGCTTTGGTGCCCATTAGAGGCTGAGTTGTGCCTTGTATGCTAAAGATTGGGTTTTCTAGGAATGGACCACGTGGTATTTACTGCTGTGGAGGACAGAAACAGCCAAGGCTGAGCTTCACTTGACTCCAGAGCCCTAATTATACCCCTGACTTTATTAAAATGCTTTGCTGGAGCCAGGCCCAGCAGCCCAATATCATTAATTAATGAAACACCAGTACAGGCAGGGCAGAGGGACAGGAGGAAAAGTGGATTGTCCTTTGCAACCCAAGGGCCCCCAAACCCAGTCAGATGGAGTTGAGGCTGCAGAGATGCCAAGTTCCTGGTAAAAAGCAGTGCTGGAGACCCACAGAGAGCCTGGGGATGCTCCCATGAGTAGGGAAAACCAGGCAAGGACATTTCTGAGCAGTTTGGTGGCTCCTGTTACACAGCAGAGTCTGGGGCTTTACTGCCAGAGTTGCAAAAAGACCTCAATAAAACTTTAAAAAGCAACAACAAACATACAAAAGTCCCAGAACACAGGCACATGTGACAGCCCAGGTGATGTACAAAGTTTTGGTAGCTTCCTGCAGCATATTGTAAAAAAACACCAAAACCAGAGGTGATATTTTGACTTAATTAAATCCCCCTTTGTGGCTTTTACTTTAGTGACCTGCTGGGAGTTTATTTTCTAAAAAAAGCATCTCGGCTGGAGGCTGCAGGGCTGGAAATTGGTATAAAAAGCAAATGCACACAAGAGGGCCCCTGCATCCTCCGATGCTTGGGATTCCATCTCACAACGGTTTCATCTCTGTGGTGGGGCGGGAAAACAACGGGATTAATTTATGGCTCTGTGCACATCATGTCCCAGCTGCCACCCAGTGCTCATCCCTGCGACACGGCGACATCAAGGGCATCACAAGGGGGACATCAGGGTGGGCGTGTGCCAGTCCACAACAATTTGGGGGACATCGGGGTGGGCGTGTGACAGTGCACAACAGTTTGGGGGATATCGGGGTGGGCGTGTGCCACTCCACAAGAACCCGGGGGACATCGGGATGCGCTTGTGCCGGTGCACAACAATTTGGGGGATACGGGATGGGCTTGTGGAAGCGCACAGCAGCTCCAGGGGCGTCGGGCTGGTGAAGCCCCGGTCGGTCTCTGTGTCCCCAAGCCCCCGGGGGTGACGCAAGCACCGTGATGTCACACTGCCCGGGGAGGGGACACTGGGGGAGGTGCCCTGTGAGGCCGGGGAAGAGCGGGCGGAGCGGGACCGGCCCCGGCGCTCCTTCTTCTTCCTCCTCCTCCTTCTCCTCCCTTTCCTCCCTCCTCCTCCTCCTCCCTGTCGTGCTCCCAGGATGCGCGGGGCCGTCCCCAGGCTCAGCCTGACGCTGCTGGCGGCGGAGAGCGGCGCCCGTGAGTGAGCGCGCAGGATGCGCGCAGGATGCGCGGGGGCTGCGCTCCGGCGGAGGGCAGGGGGAAGGCGATGGGATGATGGCAGTGACGCCTTGGCGGCCGTCCCGGGGGTCCCGAATCACCTCCATGTACCGGGGAGGGGGGAAGGGGGGGGGGGGGTCATCCCTGCGCCCCGCGCTTGTGGAGATGCGGTTCTGCATTCCTGCGGTTCTGCTCCCGGCATCCCGGCGGGTCCAGACGTCCTCTTGGAATATTTTTTTTTTTTTCATCTTTAAAAAATCGATTTTTTTTTAACCCCTTCCACTTATTTATTTATTAGTTTATTTTTGAGCCCGAGCTATTTATCAGAGCCTTCTTGGGGGCCCGGCTCCTCGGTGGCGGTGGCTGTGCCTCAGCTGACAAAGCCACCGGGAGCCGGCAGCTGGAGATAAGCCCAGGACAAGGGCTGCGAACTCCCTGGGCGGGCTGGGAGATGGAGTTCTGGCGGGAATGGCTTTAAACTGACAGAGAGCAGGTTTATATTGGGTATTAGGAGGAAATTCTTCCCTGTGAAGGTGGTGAGGCCCTGGTATAGGGTGTCCAGAGAAGCTGTGGCTGCCCCTGGATCCCTGGAAGTGTCCAAGGCCAGGTTGGACAGGGCTTAGAGCAACCTGGGAAGGTGGAAGGGATGAGCTTTAAGGTCCCTTCCCACCCAAACCATTCTGGGATTCTGTGGTTATGAATGGCACCGCTCAGTTGCTGAGCGGGGGGGGGGGGGGGGTGACTGTGCCATCCCTCAGCACTGCCTCTGTAACCCTCTCCAGGGCTCTGTGCCATCATCCACTACCTTGTCCGTGGGCAGCTGGGCTGGTTCGGGCTGACCATCGCCTGCCTGGTGCCCGGCTATGCTGCCCAGCTCCTCAGCATCCTCTGGTTCCGGGCAGACGGACACACTCCCGGCTGCTGGCTCCTGGCGCTCCACCTCCTGCAGCTGGGGCTCTGGAAACGGTGAGAGACACTCCCTCCCATCCACCCAACCCCCAGAACCCGAGTGCTGCCCCAAGCTTCCCCAAACCAGGCTGGGCATCCCGTGACGGTGACTCTTGCAGGTACTGGGATGTTGCGCGGGCGGCGGCGGAGGCGGGCGGCGGTGCCCGGGAGGTGCTGGCTCAGCTCGGGGATGTTTGTGTGCTGCGGCTCCTGGAGGCCCTGCTGCAGACCCTGCCTCACCTTCTGCTCCAGGCCTATGTCGTGGTGGCCGTGGACCCAGCAGGCGTCATCCCTGGTGAGTTCCCAGGAGGATGGTTCAGGCTGTCGAGGCGTGATGAGTTTGGGTGAGGGATGTGTGTGTCTCTGGATGAAGGAATGTGCTGCATGAAAAGGGACTGGGAAGCCTCGATGTGAAGCAGCAGGGACAAGTGTGGCTGAAAGATCTGCTGTGGCTGAATGCAAAGGTGGCTGCTTTGCCCCAGAGGTGAGCTTTCAGGTGTGCAAAGAGGGACGTTGTGGTGTGGAGTCAGGACATGTGCAAGGTCACACTTGCTCATTGTCCATCTCTGATCCGATGGCAGTGACTGGGACGGAGCTGCCCTGGGGCTGCAGAGCTCTGCCCATGGAGACAGCACTCAGAGGGTATCCACATGGAGATGCCGAGCATGCAGAGACCAGATTTAGCAGGATTTAGTTGAAATAGTCCAGTTTCATCCCTGGTAACATTCCAGTCGGGTTGGACAGGGCTCTGGGCATCCTGGTCTGGTGGAAGGTATCCCTGCTCATTGCAAGGTGTTGGACTGGATGGCCTTTAAGGTCCCTTCTGTGATTCCTTGATTCCATGATTCACCTGGCAGGATCAAGGTGTGTCTGGCTTGTATGGGGGTGCCATGCTACCAACACCTCCTTAACACAGAGAATTGGCCCTGCTGTGCATTTGGGCCTCCATCAGAGAGCTCTGACTGCCCCTGTCCCCATACAGGTGTCAGTGCAGGGCTGTCCCTGCTGTCCCTGGCCTGGGCTTTGGTCTCCTACAGCCACTTCACCTGCCTGCTGAAGCCTGGACACCTGAGCCCGCCAGCTGCCGTCCTCCTGTGCCTGCTGCTCTGGAGGACAGGGATGCTGGGGACCCGGGTCCTGGCCCTGGTGCTCTTTGCCAGGCTCTATTCCTTCTGGGTTTTTGCTGTGGCAGGTAAGACCTGAGATCCTGTTCCCCACACCCCAGCCCAATATCAGCCCTGTGATGCTCTTGCTGCTGGGATTGTTTGCAGCCTGACCCAGGAGTGGCTTTGCAAATTCAGTCCCTTCTCCCTGCAGGGGTCCACTGGCTGCTCATGTCCTTCTGGCTGGGGGCCCAGCAGACGGATATTGTAGCCCAGCCATGCTGCTGGAGGCTCTTCAACTGCCTGCTGGGAGCTGTGTACATCTTCTGCTACATCAATGTCCGGCCCGGCCCCTCCAAGACCAGGGTGGCTGTATTTTACACAGTGAGTACCTGGAATGTTTTGTATTCCACATGGATGGAGCTGCTGGGGACAAGCAACAGCTTCAGACTCTTCATTTTCATCTCTCACATCACCACTTGCTCAAAATCCAGCATTTTACTGTGTCTTGACAAAGCCACGTGGTCACCAAGGCAGATGTGATTTCTGCACAGGCTTTGAATCCTTAGAGGCAGCCTTACAGTATCAGTGGTAAAAGAATAGGTGAAGACCTTGCAGAAAGTTCAGTTTGACAACTTTTATGTTTTAAGTGATAGATTTGGTGCAAAATATATAACAGGACAAGTGCTCAAGGCCAGGTTGGTGGGGCTTTGGAGCAACCCAGGATAGTAAGAGGTGTCCCTGATCATGGCAAGGGGCAGAATGAGATGAGCTCTAAGGTCCCTTCCTGACCCAAACCATTCTGTGATTCTAAAAATCTATGAAAATCTAGAAAATGGGTGTTTTCTGTTTAGAGAGGCATATCTAAAGCCATCAGAAGGATATAAGTGATGACTCTCTTCCCTCTGCCATGCAGATAATGCTGATGGAGAACACACTCCTGCTGCTGTTGGGCACCCGATTCCTGCAGGCAGAGCTGAGGGACAGCCTGACTGTGACTGGGGCTGTCATGTCAGGGTCTGTAATAGGTAAGAGCATTGATTTTAGAGTCTGGATTGTACATTTTGAGAGTTGTTTGAGGAAATGAGCATCCAGACTCCTGTCCCAAGTCCCTCTCCAGCTCTCATGGAGCCCCTTTAGGCACTGGAAGGGGCACTGAGGTCTCCCTGGAGCCTTTTCTTCTCCAGGTGAACATCCCCAGCTCTCATCCTGTTGCCAGAGCAGAGGGGATCCAGCCCTTGGAGCATCTTTGTGCCAAGCAGGGTTATACTTTCCCAGTAGGATGGGGCCAGAGGGAAGCTGTGCAACTCCCCAGACCCTCAGGACAACCATGTTAAAGAAACGGGATGGAAAAGGAGCAATTCCTATGGTCTTGGATGAGTTCAGGGTATAAGTAGGAAGCTGTCTTAAAAAACTGCTGATGTCTCACTTAAGGGCCAGAGGATGGGGATGCTGTGACATGGAAGGTTTCCTGCATCACACATCTCCCTGCTGGGCAACTGTCAGTCTTCAAATTAATCCAGATTAAATTTGGATTTGAGTGTGGACTTTCTTTGCCAAAAGCTGCTCAGGTGGGATTCTTGCATCCCTGTAAATGGTTGAAATATGTGCTGCTCATATATCAGATGCTCAGCAGCATCTTTATAAAGGTCTTGTTGATCTGGAGGTGCAGCAAGGTCTGGCCTCTTCTCCACACCTGACCAAAATGCTGCTGGGGCTGCTCAGTGCAACTTTTCTGCTCCTTTCCAGGTGCCACAGCTCTGATGATTTACTACAGCCTGCTCCATCCCAAGTCCACAGAGATCTGGCAGGGATTTCTGGAGTCAATCTGCAGTGCTGCAGCAGCTGGGGATGAGGAGGTGTCTGGAGAGAGCTCCCAAGCTGGGCAGAGTTCAGGGACTCTGGGAGATGAAGAGTCCTTGCCAGGTGAAGGGACCAAGAGAGAGCCCAAGAATGAGACCAGCTCATTGCTGTTGCAGTCCAAAGGGTGTTTGGAGGACAGCTGGACAGAGCATCACCACTGGCTGCTGGTGAAGCTGGCCTTGAAGACAGGAGATCTGTCCGTGATCAATGCAGCTTTTGGAGATGGTGGCGTGGGAGAGGCTTTTCCTGGAGGATGGATCATGGGGAAACCCCCTGGTGTTGAGCCTGGGGCAAACTTTTCCCTCCCCATGAGGGACATCCATCCCTCTGGACTGGCAGTGGGGAATGGAGGAGGCATCAAACACAGCACTGGTACTCTGGGAATGGCACAGGAGGATGGAGCAGGGCAGGAGCCTGATTTTCCCCCATCCACATCTCATCCCAGTGGCTTCTCCCCGGATTCAACCGAGAGCTCCTCTATGTATTTCAGTGCAAGTGCAGGAGGCATCGCCTCACCTGGGACAGGGACAGCCACAGCCACAAGCATGGCCCTGGTGCCAAGGGACAGCAAAGCTCAGCCTCCCCCAGGCTGCCTGGGGGAAAGAGAAGGAGGAAGAGGAGGGGATTTATCCCTTGGGATGGCCAGCATCAGCCCAATCCTGGGTGCTTGTGCCCACAAGTATCTGCAGAGAAGCTCTTCCTTCGGCAACACAGGCAGCTGTGGGGTGGCAGGTCCCCCCAAAGAGGGCTCAGAGCCCACAGAGACAGAGGGTGCCCTTGTGGGGTGCCATCATCTTTGGGACACCCACCCTTGTGGCCCACAGGGGACTGTGGTGAGGAGCAAGCTGAGGTCACCGTGCTTCACCTCCACCCCCAAGGCTAGCTCTAAAGGCTCCCAGCGAGGACTGGGGGAGCTGGGAGAGGGGACAGACCTGTCTGGGTTACCAGAGTGACCCTGTAAATGGCTGCACTGTCATCTTGGGTCAGCCTTGGGGTCACTCTCTCATCAACAGGAGGTGGGGGGATGAAGACTGTCCCCATGGTGCCCCTACCATGGGCAGATGTGCTCCTCCATCACTGACACATCACCTTCCCTCCCAGTACATCTTCTACTGGCAGTCTTGAAGAACTTCAAAAGCCTTAAAATGCCCAAAAGTCCAGGGCTGGTTATTTATTGAGCTTATGTCACAGACCTGCCAGGCAGCTGGAGATTTCTGCCTTTGGTGTTATTTGTGACAGTGACTTGAAGTGTGTCCTTTAACCAGTGCCTGCACAAGCTGCTGGCCTGTCCCAGTGTGGAGATCTGATTGCTGTCTGCAGGGGCTGCAGTGCTGGCCAAAGCATTTTTCTCAGGACAAATAAGTGCCTAAATCAGAAAAATGATGGGTTTTACTCTTGGATGGCCTTCCTTCTGGGCACAGTAAGGCCTCAAATAAGGCTCAGCATTGCTTGATATTTTTTTTTCACCACTGGGTTTGTCTTGAGGTCTTTACCAACTGCATTTTTGGGGGCCACATAGGATTGCAGATCCTCCTCCTGATGCAGACCAGAACCTCAGAACTTGGATTTACAACCAAAAGCCATGTCCTGCCTCTTGCCCACTGTCCTGCTTCCTCAAGTGATCTTTTCTCTCCAACCTCCTCCTCATCCCCTTCCAGCTGCACATCACAGGACCCCAGAATTACTTAGGTTGGAAGGGACCTTAAAGCTCATCTAGTTCCAACCCCTGCTACATGCAGGGACACCTTCCACTAGACCAAATTACCAGGTTATAATCCACATCTGCTTGGATGCTCCCTCCTAAATTCAGACTCAGGCCAAATCTCAAACCAGTTTTAGTGCTGCCATAAAACCCCCAGCGCAGGCAGGGTTTATTTGTGTCAGGAACTAAAACCATCAATACCATGGTCTCAGAAATAGCCAGTGCTTCCACCAGGCTGGCTGGGCATGGATTTGTGCCCAGAGCACAGGTTTGTGCCCAGGACATGGCTTAACAGGTTAACTAAGGTGTGATCAGCTGGATTCACCACCAAGCTCCTGAGTGCCAGCTAGAACACATCTGGCTGTGCTCTCCAGCTGTTGTCCTGCTGTGGCCAGGACTCTGGTGCTGCCACAGGGCAGGAAAGGTAGCAGGAAGGGCACAGACATGTGATTAATTATTTAAAAAAGCTTCCATGATGCATTCACTGCTCAGGGCTGACCCAGCCAGATGTTTCCTCAGGGCACAGAAAACCCAGTTGGTGCTGACTACGGAGTAAGGCCACATTCCAGGGGAATGAAGGCTCCTTGTCTCCATCTGGACCCCAGTCCCCTGTGCTGTGGCTGTGCTCTGCAGGCAGGAGCAGTTCCAGTGGCTTTTCCACAGCCCTTCTCTCTGTGTGGATCACACAGAAGGCAGTGTCGCTGCCAGGCCGTTACAGGAATTTTTATCTAGCTTGGTTTTCTACTTTTGATAATATACAATTATGCTTGAAAACACCCCAAACCATCCTTTGCTGTGTCTTTGTCTCATGTTGGGGGTGAAAATAAGTGTGGAAGGGTCTCTCTTCCCACTCTCGTCTCTTGCAGCCCCAGGATGAGTTGTCTGTTGGGATTTCCAGTGGGAGGGTGAAGAAGGGACCTGGCAAGGAGGGGGAGGATCTGAGGGAATGGCATGAAAATGTGTCAGGGAAGGTTAAGGAGGGGTGTTAGAAAAAGATTCAGCCAGCATGAAACTGTCCTACAGGCCAGTCAGGACAGAAACAATTTCAAGAAGGTAAAGAATATTTTTGTGCACATGAGCCAGGTGTAAACGTGGACTTTGATTTCTCAGAGCACATCCACAGTGCAGAGGGGCACTGTGAGCTGATAGCTCTGACCTCAGATGAGGGTGTTTGTGTGAGGGCTGTGTTCCCATGGCTTTGGTCCCTGGTGATGAGAGTTGGTCACTGGTGAGCCATGCTCCCCTTCACCTTCTCCTTGGGAGCAATGTGAAAGCAGGGGGGATAACATGGATTGCTTGTCCTTAAAGGCTTCCAGCCTGTGTGAGAGCCTTGTTGCACTCCATGTCCATGTCCTGCATGGTGGTACAGTCCCAGCACTGATCCACAGGTCTCTGCCTGTAGAAATAACCTGTATTTAATCAGAGAATCCCAGAATGTGTTGGGTTGGGAGGGACCTTAAATTTCACCTCGTTTTAATCCCCTGCCATGAGCAGGGACACGTTCCACTATCCCAGGCTGCTCCAAACTCTATCCGACCTGGCCTGGGACACTTCCAGGAGCAGCCACAGCTTCTCTGAGCGCCCTGTACCTTGGCCTCACCATGCTCACAGGGAAGGATTTCTTCCCTATGTCCCATCTAACCTATTCTTTAGTGAATTCTAAAGCCCTGTTTGAAGTAGGAGGACTCCAGCAGCAAATCACAGCTTCAGACATCCTTCTCCACCCTTCCTGTCTTCTGGGGCTAGAACTGAAGATGCCCCAATGACCTGGTGCACCTCCAGATTTTTCACAATACTGCCAGACCAGGGAAATCATGCTGGGAAGGAGTTTCTCCCCAAAACTCCTTGTTCCTTTGCCACCAGAGGGAGATGCTGCTCAAGGTCCAGATACTGTGTGCACCTCCAGTGCCTGTGTTATGGAATCATTGAGGTTGGAAAAGCTCTGATGATGAGAGGAGAGGGAGGTGCAGGACTGATGCTACTGTGGCATTGTACTGGGAGGCAGTGGGGATGAAATGGGGAGCTCTGGGATACTGGACATGGAGTGCACAACGAGGGCCTGGAGGAATGAGACCATGGTTGTGGGCATCTCCTTTTACTTCCCAGGCTTCACTGGGCCATGGGGAATGTTTGAAAACCACTGTCAGGGTCCTGCCCTCTTCAGAAGAGCCACTGACCTGTAAATATCCCGTGGTGCCTTCATGTCCAAAGGTATGTGTGCAAGGGAGATGTCCCAGATCACACAATGGGACCCTGGGGGGTTTGGTGGAACCAGCTCCAGCTGTGACCACCATGGTGCTGAGTCCTGATTTTGGTGCTGTATCCTTGGAGCTGTGCCCTGGTGGGTGATCTGGTCACTCCACGCTCCAGTCTGTCTTCACATCAGCCCATGGGGTGCAGACATCCCACAAATCCCAGGGCACTCCTCTGTGTGGAGCAACATGGAGGCCTGGGCCAGTCCAAACCCAGGATGGAAAATTGCAGCTGGCAGAAGGGCAGTGGACCAGCTGCTCCAGGCAACCTGCTGATGCTATCTTCCAAATGTCCCAAATGCTTGAGGAGACCTGGCCAGACCCTCTGCTCCTTCTGCAGCAATTCCCATGAAGATGTTTTCAGGTGAGGAATGATCCTGAGCTAGACCAGGGTCTGCCCAGCTTTTGGGGGTGCTCATCAACGTTTGGGCTTCAGCCACCCACAGAAGGGCTGGAGCGAGAGGATATCTCCTTCCCACTGCACTCAGACAGATTGTCCAGTTCTTTTGCCTGCTCTGGAGTAGAAAATTTCTGCTCATTTGCCTCTTGTGAACCTTCTCTTTTCCATTTTGTTTCTTAAGGAAACCCTCTCCATCACTTCAGAGATGCAGAGAGTTATGCCGCAACCCAGGAGAGCTCAATGCCACAGGTGAGAGGAGCTGTCAAGGGCAACACGGGAGTAGGAACCAAGCATGAATTTTGACAATGCAGGGAGTGACCCAAGGGTTCCCCAGGAGAACTGGCCGTGCCACTCTGGTGATCTGGAAAAAGGAGCAAACAGGCAGGAACAGAGACTACGTCCCTAAGAAATTAAACAATACCCAGGTGAGTGCCTGGGCTTGGGAACGTGGATGTCCTGACCACTGGCACCACCACCACCCTCCCCCTCCCCCTTGGCTTGCTATTCTTAAAGGGTCACTCTTGTCTCTTTTTCAAGGTGAAATGAAATGAAATAAAATAAAATAAAGCAGGATGGAGTTGCACCAACAGGGCTTGAGGGTGGGGCAGCAGCCCTACCCCAGCAGCCCAATTTCTGAGCACTGTCCATGGATGCCAGGTTGTGGGCTGGGTGAAAAACATTCCCTCCAGCTCCAAAATGATGTAACAACCTCCCACCCTCCCCTCAAACTAGTCCAAGAAAGATTTCCCCAGAAAAAACATCTCACTTCCAACAACATTGAAACACAATACTTGGACATTACAGAAAGTAGAATTATTTACCCTGGGGCTGTTGTTATTTGTCTGGTTTTTTTCCAAGATGAAACTTTGGATATTTTTTCCCCCTTTAATTAAATTTGGTTTGCTGCAAATCCCTTTCTGGTGCCTTCAGTGTTCCTGTAAAAGGCAGGGGCCAGGCTGCAGCTCTGTGCCCATGGCTCCAAGGCTAAACAATACCACAGAGGGGGGAGCAGAGGGTAAGCCCAGCTAATCAGGACTTGCCTAATAGAACCGAGTGCTTAATGAGGACCCAGGGACTGTGCTTCCCTGGCTGGATTTGGCTGGAGGAAAATGCTTTATGCTCTCAACATCAGGTTTGAGACGGCTCAGTTCTCTCAAATATGCTGGAGTGGAGTTTTCTCCCTCCTGTGAATCCATCCTCACTGGACACAAGACATCTATCAGGGTTCCGTGGGGATCCAGGGATGCTGGAGGAGTTGAACAAGACCCTGGAAGCAAAAGGATCTGTGTTTTGCTTGAAGGGATATCTTCAAATCAAAACACTGTTTATACCTTGATTTTCCTAAGCAATGCCACCAAAAGGCCCTGATAACTCCCTTCATGTCCTTGGAGTTCCCTGAGGAGCTTTGGGGGGAATTTTAGGGATTGACTTCAATAAATAACAGCAAATGCTCCACTGTCTTGCCCTGGAGACCCGTTGAGAATGTCTCTGTCCTCACTGCTACACCCCCAGATCGAGCTGGGGTGTGGTTTTGGGAAGGTGGTGGGATAGGGAAGGCACCTCATGTCTCAGGCCTTTCCCTGGTTAATGAGGGAGATTTGGAGTTCAGCATGGGGACTTGGAGATGCAGAGCAAGGTGTCAGGGTGTGCACGGGGGGGAAGGTGCTGGGTACATGGTAGCTGGGTGCAGAGGTGGATGAGAGCCCAGATGTGCACGGTAGCTGGGTGCAGAGGTGGATGAGAGCCCAGATGTGCACGGTAGGTGGTACAGAGGTGGATGGGAGCCCAGATGTGCACGGTAGCTGGGTGCAGAGGTGGATGGGAGCCCAGATGTGCACGGTAGCTGGGTGCAGAGGTGGGGCTGGTGCCGGGTCTGTGTCCAGGGCTAGGTTGAGGCCCGGTGCCAGTACCGGGGCTGGGTCCAGGTTCATGTCCATGCCGAGGTCTGGTCCAACTCTGGGGCAGGGTCGGGTGCTGGGTCCCAGTTTGGGTGCAGATCCGTGGCTAAATGCGGGACCGGCTCCTTGGCCGGGTCCCGGTGTGGGTGGCGCCGGGTTCAGTGCCGGTGCCGATCGGGGTGGTGCTGGTTCCCGGACCCGGTCCCGGTCCCGGTGCCGGTCGGGGCGGGGTCGGTGCCGGTCCCGGTGCCGGTCCCGGTGCCGGCCGGGGCGGGGTCGGTCCGGGGCCGAGCGGAGCCGGGCGGGCTCAAGCGGGGAGGGCTCAGGCGGCGGCGCCTGCGCGGGGCCATCGCGGCGCTCCGCGAAGTTCCGCGGGGCCCGGGGAAGTTTGGGCTCGGCTCGGCCCCGGCCATGGCCTTCCGCCGGCGGGCCAAGAGCCACCCGCTCTTCAGCCAGGAGTTCCTCATCCACAACCACGCCGACATCGGCTTCTGCCTGGTGCTCAGCGTCCTCATCGCCCTCATGTTCGAGGTGAGCCCCTCACCGCCCCCCCCCCCCCCCCCGCCGGGACCGGCTGTCCGTGTGTCCCCACCCCGCGGGCGAGCTCACCCCCCTTGCTCTGCATGGGGTGTCCCCCTCCCAACTCGGAGCTGTCCCCACCCGGGCCAGGTGTCCCCATCCCGAACGGGGAAGGGGCTGTGGGGTGCGGGACCCCTCTGTCTGGGGCTCTCGGTGCCGCCCCATTCATTCCCCATCGCTCACCCACCAGCGGAGAGGATCCCCGCATCCCCACGGGGACCCAGCCTGGTGCTGCCTTTAGGGCTGGCACGTCCTTGTGCCCCTCTCCGGCTCTGCCGGGGCTCCCTGGCTGGGGAGGGGGAGCGCAGGGAATGTCAAAACCTCTGCCCCAAACCCACCGCGGCTGCCGGGATGTCCCAGGCGCTGAGGGGCACATCAGCCCCGCACAGCGAGAAGCCAAGCCTTGTCTGATATTCCCAGCTCTCGGAAATAGGAGGATTTTTTTTCCTTTTTTTTTTTTTTTTTTTTTTTTTGGTGGCCTTTTTATACTTTAACAGCAGCCCTTTCCCAGGTGTTTTCTCCTCAGCCGTGCCGTGGGACGAGCACCGGGGGCTCCTAGGCCTTTCCCGATCCCGGCCATCCCGCTGTGCCGCGGGCCATGGGAAGGCATCCCGGGACACCTTCACCCCCGCTGTCCCACCGCTCTCTCCGCTGCTCCCGCTCCTTCCCTGTCCTCCTGCTTTGCTTTCCCCTTCCCTTGGCTTGGCTCCGGGCATCCCACGCCGAGGCACCAAGGCACCGGGCCGTGGTCAGCGGCACCGCCGGCCGGGACCCCCCCCCGCCTGCTCCCCTGAACCCTCCCCTTCGGCAGTGCCACGTTTCAAAGCAAATCCGGATGGGAAAGGGGTGGCCGGGGGGCCTGGCAAGGGAGGAAAGGCTCCTTCTGTAGCAAATCGCAGGAGGAGGAAATCCATTTCCTTAATTCCGCCCCGCTGGAACCCCCTACTTTTCTATCCCCCTCCTTTTTTACTGCGAAGTCATTTGAATGAAAGAGCCTCTTACAGCATTCGAACCCCTTTCAATGTTATTGTCCACGTATATATATATATATATATATATATATATTTAAAGGCTTCAAAACCCACCCAAGAGGACCAGCTGTATTCCAAAGCCACATGCAAATGCCGCAGAGTTGGGCTGCAAGTTTCCTGCTCGTACTTTAAAAAGAAAATGCCACTGAGGTTGCACCTCTGTCTCAGGGTTTCTCCCTGCAGGTTTTGTTGCATATTGGGAACTCCGTCCTGGAGAGGTGGTACCTGGGCTTGCTGCTGTGGTGCTTTTGGTTGATGTGGTGCTTTTGGTTGATGTGGTGCTTTTGGTTGATATGGTGCTGTGAGGGCAGTTTTGAAAAATGATGAAAACCCCCCTCACAGTGGAGGTGGCAGCAGGGAGGGTGCTTTGTGGTGTTTATGTTTTTTTTTTTTTTAATTTTAATGTCTTTTAATTAAATCTCCCTCGGATGCTGAAGGCAGCAATTTGCTGCTCTCCCAGCAGACCTCAGGGAGACGGTGCTTGCCATGCCAGGGTGGCTCCCAGTGCTCCTTGTGCCCATCTCTGCCTTCCCCTCAGCATGGGCTTTGGGGCAGCTCTTGGTCCTTGTGGGTGTTTTAGTTTACTTTTATTTCCTTACTACATCTATTCATTCTGCTTTCTTTTCCCCTGGAGGAGAAATCAGCCTCTGCTCTTGCCCAGCCCTCCAAACCATCCGTGCCCATTTGTGCCACCTCTGTGGTGAGTTTTGGTGGCAGCTCTGATCCCGTGGCACAATGAGGAGGACCTGTCACTGTCCTTTCCCCTCCTTCTCCTCTCATCCCTGCTTCCCACCCTGCAGCCAGGCTTCCACCTTCTGCAATGCCAGTGGCCACAGCCAAGCTCAGGCCCAGCGGAAAAGGCTGAATCCTGCTCACAATAGGCCGTTTCCTGCAGGGAAGGTTTTTTTGGGAAGACACAAATAAGATTTTTAACCTTTTCCCAGGCATCCCTCAGGAGCTGACTGCTTCCTTCCACCAGCACCCTGCTCAGGGTGATGCTGGGGCGCTGCCATGGGTCTCCCACTGCTCAAGCACAGCATAACCTACAACTTGAGCATCTTTTTGGGTGCACAGCCTTTCCACAAGGATTCACCAAGCTGGTAATTCCTCTGTGGCAGGGAGCAGGTACCAGTCATAGTGGGATTTGGTGGCATGAGGCTGCTTCTTGGTGTTTCAGGTGATTTGATTATTCCAGTGTTGTGTGTGTTTTTGAGGATCATGGCCTTGCTCAGGGAGAGAAGCCCCAGGCTTGGAGGGAGTTTCCCCAACAATAGCTGTCCTGAGCTGGGCACTATAAAGGGCTTTTCCTTCCCAGCCAGCCCTAAGCCTTCAGGGTGTGAAAACACACCTGGTTGTGCAGCTGCCCGGTGCCAGAGAGGTATTTTGCGATGTGTGAGTGGCTGCTGTAGCCCAGAAAGAAACCTCCCCCTTTTTTTTTGGTGAAAAACTATTTTGAGTGACTCTGTGTAGAAACACGAAACAGGTGCTTCCCATCCTCATGCAGAAATTACTTTGCATACCTTTTGCCACCCTGCTTTGCAGAAAAATGAAGAAAAGGCCAGGCTGGGTTTAACCTGTGTCCCACCAGGGCTGGCTCCTGAGTGGTGTCAGGTCAAGTTTGGGGGAAGCTTTGCTGACTTCGGAGAAGTTTCTATGTTAGACAGGGGCTGCTGTTAAAATCTCTAAGGTGGGGAAACTGAGGCTCAGTCTTAGGCATGGGGTGATGAAATAAAGCTATAAACCATTGTTTTAGGAGGTGTTCCATGCCCTTGCTGGGCTTTCCCCCTGTGCAGATCGTGGGATGTGAGTCACGGGCTCCCAAACTCTGGGTTGTGACACTGTCAGAAGAAGGCAGCTGACGAATGAGCTGCTATTTCCAGGCTTCCTGCTAAATATACTTTCCCCTTCCCGGTCCCCTCCGTAGTACTCTAAAAATTAAGGCCTTCCCACTGTTAATGAGGGAAAACAAAATGCATTCCTGCCTGCCCTGGTCTTTGCCAGATGTGAGAACCGAGGCATGCGGACGGCGTAAGGATTGAATAGCTGGGGAAGAGTGGAAAACAGGTACAAAACCCCCGGTATTTAGGTTTACTTTTAAAAAGGGAATAAACAGAAGAGAGGGTGAGGCAGTGGAAATCGTGTCGTGCTGGGGGATGAGTTTGTCTGTGGGGGCAGAGGGGCTGCACCACCCTTGGGAAGGGCTTTTTGTCAAAGCCAGATGTTTACTTTGAAAGGCTTTGGTCCAAAGTTTGGGCTTTAGTTTACATATAGAGCCTGTGTCAATCCATACTGTGGATCAGCAAGTTTGTCTTGCAATAAACTCTGGCTAGGGGGAGGAAAAAAACCTCAAAGTTGTGAGAAAAGCCTTTGGACAGCTTTTTGTCCGTAATTAGTTTGAGTTGTTTTTCAAGCCCTGGAAATATTTTCCCGGCTCTGACTGTGGAAAACTCCCCCAGCCTCCCCCACCAGAGGTTTGGAGTTGCTTCCTTCCTCCAGAGGAACTCAAGCAGGACCATGGGGATGGTGGCACGCCTGGGGGCTCCTGGCTGGGGTGAATACAAATCCCACTGTGATGAGGCTTTGGAGAAGGGAAACGTGTTTCATAGAATCATGGAATTGTTCAAGCTGGAAGGGACCTTAAAATTAATCTCATTCCAATCCTCTGTCATGGGCAGGGACAACTTTCACTATACCAGATTGCTCAGAGCCCTGTCCAACCTGGCCTTGAACACTTCCAGGGATGAGGAGTCCACAACCAATCTGGGCAAGCTATTCCAGGAGTTCATAGAGTCCTGGGGAAGGATGCTCAAAAAGCATCCCTCACATCCCTTATTCCTGAAAATATTAGTGTTTGAGACTTGCAGTGGGGACTTTCTGGGAGAGATGCTAAACTGCCTGTATGTGTGTGCTTAGACACCTTTTCAAAAGCCACTTCCACATGTGATCAAGTGGAATTGGGATTTCGATGTAGAGCATTTCATGTCAGGTGTAAAAACAGCATCTTCTAAATAGATGAATGGGGCTCTGAGCACCCTGAAAGGTGTCCCTCCCCATGGCAGGGGTTTGGAACGTGATCTTTAAGGTCCCTTCCAACCCAAGCCTTTCTGAGACTCTGAAAAATGATGGGGAGAGCTTTGCTGCTCCATATTAGGCAGCAAGCTCCAGGCTAGTGGGGGTGTGGATTTTTCCAATCACCACGTTATCAGGGAGTAAATACCTGGTGGTAGACAGTAAATGTATGGGCGTGCTGTTATTGCTTGGCTTTATCTATTGCTCTGCCACCCAGGGCTGCAAGGTGGATGTGGTGATTTGATTTCTGGCCATGAGAAACAGCTTCATCCCTGTCCTGGCTGATCCAGGCATCTCAGGATCTCTGGTCTTGGTGGACATGTAGAGTTTTTCCTCTTCTCTATCCATCTGCACTTTGGTCCTTGAGTTAGTGGCTTTAAGCAGCAGAAAGCCACTCACTACTGAGGATGTGGTTCCTTCATGGCTGTAGAGAGCTCCCAGGACAACTGCTTCCCAAATTTATCTGCTTCAGGCACACTTTATCTGCTTCAGAATCATAAAATCATTAATTGTAGGGAAAGTCCTCTAAGGTCATTGAGTCCAACCACTCCCTCAGCACTGCCAAGGCCACTCCTAACCCATGTCCCCAAGTGCCGCATCCCTCGTGTAAGGCAGGATGAGGCTGGGATGAGGAACATCTCCCTCTGCATAGGAGTGCCCTTAATCCAGGGCAGGGAGTGGATGAGAAATAAATATACAGTGTTTGCTACATGTATGTCCCATAGACACAAATTCCTCTCCCACCATCTGAAAAGTTATGACAGGGAGAATTAGGTTGGATATGAGGAAAAATTTCTTTGCTGAAAAGGCAGTCAGGGATTGGAACAGGCTGGAAGATGTGGAGTCACCATCCCTGGAATTGTTAAAAAACTGTGTAGATGTGATACCTGTGGACGTGGTTTTGTGGTGGGTTTGGCAGTGCTGGAGGAACAGTTGGATTCCATGATCTTGGAGGGCTTTTCCAACCTTAATTATTCTATGATTCCATGAATTTTGCCCCTGCCAGTAGCAGTTTAGTGGCAGCTGTGGCTCTACTTGCTGCCCTGCAGGGCAGAAGCATGCCCAGCACTTCCTTTCCCATACCAGCATCTTGTTTCAGAGCAAACAGACAGTGAGTCTTGTGCTTCTGAATAATCCTCACACTGCTCTTCCCACTCCAAACTTCTGCTTTCCCTGGCTGCCTGTGAAATGCTCAAGGCAGGCTCTGAAGAGTTTTGCCATCCCCAGTGCTGATCCCTATTTCCCAAGCCACAGAAACTTGGTTTTTGCCTTGCAGATGCCTGCATCTAGGAGGTTACATTTATCTTTGGTTGTTAAAATATTTCACTGAGACTTTAGGAAACGACCTGCTACCACTCTGTAAGGAAAGGTGGAGGGGTACTGGGGTGGCTCCAAAGCTGCTGGTGGTTCTCCAGCCCACAGGAAGCAAAGGCAGGTGTGGAGATGAGACAAAGTATTGCATGATGCTGAAGTGGATGGAAGAACCTTCTTACCAGGTGCTCTGGGAAAGAAGATAAAGACAATCCTTGGAAGTTTTGGTGGGGTTGAGCTGCCGTGGAGATACTCTGGGGTCATTTTCCTGGACTCACAGCTCTGGCCTGTATCCTCTCCAGCACATTAGGAGGCTTCACCTGGAGATGATGTCTTGTTCCCAGCTGTTTGCAGCAATGGATGTCAGCCAGGTACTCGGGGAGCTGTAAATCCATCAGTGCCTGCTGCCATTAGCATGTCCATGACACGGCTGCCCATCCCTGCAGCACCACAGCCACCACTGGCTCCACGCCTTTGTTTCATGCCCTGTGCCAGCCTGTGGCAAGGTTTGGATGTGAACTCCAGGTCCTAGATGAGCTGTGCAGCTCTGGGATGAAGCAACTTGGTTTCCCAGCCAGCAAGGTCTGTAGGAGCCAGAAGTGTCTCCCTCAGCCAGCTTGAGGCCGGGTGATGCACTTTTTCCATTCCCACCCCAAACTCTACCCATGGTGTCCATCTCCTGCATCTACTCCTCCACAAACAGAGCACAACATGTGGGATTCCCCCTTTTTTTTTTTTTAAGTGGAAAAAACAATGAAATCCCCAAACATCAGGAAAACATGCCATGGAGTTTGCTGTCCCTGAGCCGGAGCTGCCTGCAATGGTTGCTCAATGCTGGTGGTGACAGGATGGGAACACTTGGCAAAGTCCCCCTGTGTCCCCCTCAAGCTGTGGAGCAATTTCCAGCTGGGATTTTAACAGCCTGCAGCTCTGAAGCAGTGGCAGCCATGTCTGTGTAAAATGAAGCTCATCTCCGTCATGTTTGGTGGGCAGAGTTTTTTGGGAATGTGTTTGAGGGTGGGTACTTCAGAAGTGTTGGAGGGTTGGCTGGGAGCCACTGGAAAGGGAAAATCTGGTGAACTGTTGCCAGTGTGGGGTTGGATGGGATGAAGGCATGTTTGGTGTTAGATGTCTGGATTTTGCTGTGGCCCTAGCTGGAGGATGCTTTGGTCTCAGAGGTGCTGTTTTGGGGTGTCCTGTGGGGTGGATGCTCTGCCCCATCCCCACAAAGCCTCTTGCTTTGCTGCTGAGGAGGATCATTCCTTTGAATTAAAAGCAATTTAGTCAATGGCCACCTCTGTGGTGATCAGTGACAGGACCAGAGGGAATGGCTGGAGCTGTGTCAGGGAAGGTTTAGGTTGAATATTAGGGAAAGGTTCTTTCCCCTGAGGTTGGGCACCCTGAGCTCCCCAGGGAATGGTCACAGCCCCAAGCCTGGCAGAGTTCAAGAAGGGTTTTGACAATGATCTCAGGCGCAGGATGGGGTTCTTGGGGTGTCCTGTGCAGGAACAGGAATGGGATTTCAATGATCTTCTTGGTCCCTTCCAACTCAGGACATTCCATGATTCAGTTCTATGATTCAGTAAATGGCAAGTGAGCAGCAAAGCCCTGGTTTTTGGATGTCCTGATGTTTAATCCCAGGCTTTCTTTTCCCTTTTTGGACATGCATCTGAGATCTTGTGGGTGGCCAGTGCAAGGTTCAGTGTTTCTGCAAATGCAGCTGATGCCAGCACATCTCCCTGGGTGATTTGCCTTTCCCATTGTAGTAGGAAAAAACCTGGTCCAGAGGAATGGATTTAACAACTGATTGGCTTCTTCTCCCCTCTGTGTCTTTGACAGGTCACAGCCAAGACTGCCTTCCTGTTCATCTTACCTCAGTATAATGTTAGTGTGCCTACAGCAGGTGAGAGATGCCTCTGCAATCAATCCCAAGGGAAGGTTGAGTCTGGTCTGCCCCAAACCCTCACTTCCAGCTGGCTTGGGCTCACCCTCTACTGATCAACAGCTCAGGGTCTTGTCTGGCAGTAAATGCAGTCTGGAAGAGGTGTTAAAAACAAGGTATTTTGGGAAGAAGCAAAGTTTGAGTGGCTCAGAGCACTCTAGTCATGTCTGCCAGCCCTCATGCTGCCGGAGTTGGGAAGAAATGCTTTCCAGGGGTCTGGGGGCTTCCTCTCTCTTTCTGCCATGGCCAGGCCACTCACTCTTTGCTTCCTGCAGGGGGAGGGTGCTGCTCCAAGCCTGGTCAGGCAGGATCCAGCTGTGTGATTGCCTGCCTGGAGCAGCTTTCTGTCTCCCTGAGGAGCAGGAGGGATTTACCTCTGCCAAGCAGCAGGGACTGTGCATGTCGTCCCTATCCTGCTGCTTTTTGGGGATGACACCTGCAGAGGAGGGTGTGGAGATGCACGTGGTGCACAGCATCCCTGTGTTGATTCACAGGGACTAAATTCCAGGAGGCTCTGAGCTGGTGCAGCTTGGAACCCAACAGAGCAGAGGAGGTGTCCCAGCTCCCAGCCAGGAGGCTCAGCCTCTGTTCTGTTTTGGCTGCTGGTTGCTGCCTTCCTGGCTTAGAGCCCCTCTGGATCTGGCAGAGATCTGGGCACTGGTGTGAAGACAGCAGGAGGTGGTTTGGGTAAAGGCCTGGACTCAGGATGAGCCAAATGCCCGGGGCACAAAGCCTGGCCTGGTGGCAGAAAACTGCAGTTAATTGGGAGTGTTTGAGTAATCATCCAAAGAAAGAGCAGGGTGTTGGGATTAGTGGAGCTACAATGAGGCAGACATGCGGAAGATAAAAGCTCTGCCCTTAAAGGCTTTCGTTATGGCTGAAGGAATCATTCAGCTTCCAGATTAAATTGTGGTCCCTTCTCCCCTGTGGCACAGTCCAGACAACTTCCGCTGCTGGTTTTTAAGGGATTTATTCTTTCCTGATACGAGAAGTCCCAGTGAGTGCAGAAACACCTCCCCAGGACCAGGTCTTGGGGTATCAATATAGGGCATGAGCTAGTGGGGAGAGAGGTCTTGGTGCAGCAGCTTCTTGGGAGGAATCAAAAATTTTCCAAGGCTTTCCCACATCCCTCACAGCTCCTGCTAGAGCTTTTGAGTTACCCTGGGGAGAGGAGGCAGAGCATATACACGTGATATTATTTTCTCTGGCCTTGCAATTCTGTCTTTTACCTTGCTCTGGGATTACAGGCACCATTTTTACCTCTGGGTCTGCACAGCACAGGGAGCTCCTAAGGACAGGGTGTTTTCATATCCTTGTGCCAGCTGTGTTCATAAATCCTGTTCAAATTTTAGAAATTTGGAATGAAACTTTGTTTAGGGTAAGCAGGGCTGGTGACAGAGTGGTCTCTTCCCAGCATTGGTATCAGGAGAGGATCAGGGTGAGGGAGAAAGCAGCCAGGGGTGGCCTGAGCTTCATGTGATGGTACTTCCTGCAGCCGTCCCAACTCTGCTTCTTCCCATAAGCTTCAGGGCTGCAAATAGTCACCTAAATGCAGACGTCTGGGGTATTTTGGGTGCTCTTAGGTCTCCTGTTGCTCCAGAAGAGCACAGCTCCCATGGGTCCTATTTCTCATCCACCAGCCCTGTGTTGCTACCTCAGATCTCTGAATAGCAGAAGGCATCTGCATTTAGACAGCTGAATCTCACTCCAGCAGTTTTCAGGGAGGAGTGGCAGATCCTAAGGAAGTGTTAAATCATAACTGAGGGGGTAGAAATCCTATCCCAAGCCCTGATGTTCCTAGTGGGGCACCCCTGATCCCATCACCTGCTTCACCTGCTTCAGCCTCCCATGTCTTCATCCCTCCAGGTTATAAATTCCCATCTCCACAACTGAGCTGTCCCTAGTGGCAGGGGGAAGCTTTTAGTGTCCCCAGTGTCCCCTCCCTTGAGGTTTGTACCTATTAGAGGGGAAACCACCCACTTCTGCCATGAGCTAGCCCTGGAGAGAGCCCTTTTCCTGCATCTGGCATTGTCAAGACCTATCTCTGGTGTCCCCATCCAAACTGTTCCCTACTAAGCCCTTACCTGGCAATCCTTTGGGCTGTAGGGGTTTGACCCACACTTTGGTCTCTTTGCAGATGGGGAGCTGGTCCAGTATCACTATGGGCTGAAGGATCTGGTCACCATCCTCTTCTACATCTTCGTCGCCATCATCCTGCACGCGGTGGTGCAGGAATACGCCCTGGACGTGAGCACCACTCCCTGTCTTGTGTCCTCAAAATACCTCAAATCCCACAGGGGGCCGTGGTCCTGCTGCAGTTAAATGCTCTTCTGGGGGTAGTCTGGGGGCTGAGGTGGTGATGAGTGCGCCTTCATCTCTGGAGGCTGCTTGTGATGCGGAGAGGAGAGGTGGTGGCTCACGTGGTGGTTCATGTTGGTTTTTTTTTGTTGTTGTTGTTTGTCTCTCCTTCTGCTCCTTCTCAGAAAATCAGCAGGCGTCTACATCTCTCCAAGGTCAAACACAGCAAGTTCAATGAGTCAGGGCAGCTGGTTGCCTTCCACCTCACCTCTGTCATCTGGTGCTTGTACGTCACGGTGACGGTAAGGCACAGGGCTGGCTGGCATTTGGGTTTCTAGGGGGAGTTGTGGGCTCTGGAGCACAAAATCCCACAGGCAGCAGAGTCCCCAGCCAGCTTCTGGGCCAAAACAGGCACATTGCAGTCAGTTTAGTTTTCAGAAGTGCTGGATCTTTCCAGCCACTGCACAAGGGCAGTTTTGGGAGATCCTTCTCCTGTTCTGTACAAGGCACAGGTAAATGGGCTGTGAAATATTTTCAGAGCTGGGCCTCAGAAGTCCTGCCTGGCCCCATCATTTCCATCCTCTGCTCCAAGACCTGATGTTTTGTCAGCTTCTTATTTCCCTCCTTATGTACATCCAATGCCTTGAGGTTTTTGGGTGCCTTTTGCAGGGTCATGGAGCTAATTGGCAGAATTTTGGGATCCCTCTTTGTGGTTCCTTTCTTGGCAAGCTGATGGTGAGGGAATCTTTGAAAACAGGGGAGCAGTACTGTTCCTTGAGGATATGTCAACCCAAAGAATTCAGAAGGAAAATTCATTTTGGGAAGGAAGTAGGAAGAAAGAACAGGTGGTGTGGGAGAGATCTGACTATTTTGGCAGTGTGAAGTGATGATGCTTTTCTCCCTGCAGCCATTGGGGTCCAGCTGTGGTCTCCAGTGACTCTGGGGGTGGATCCTAGGGGACAGATCCCCTCCCCACTGCTCGGAGGGTCCTACCAGCCCTTCTCAGAGAACTACTTTTCCCTTTGAGGCCAGCATTTTTAGAGATCTGCTGGCACTGCCTGTGTCCCATTGGGCTCTGAGGAAGGAAATGGGCAAAACAGTTGATGCTGCTGATTTTGGGCTTCCCTTGCCCAGTGCCAGACCCATCCCTAAGCAGCTGGGGGGCTGGAGCCTCCTATACAACCCACATTGCTGTGATGTGTTCCCCAAACACCCAACATGTGCGGAGCAGGTCATCCTTGTGCTTCCCTGGCCTTCCTCAGCTGAGAAATAAAGGTCTTGGGACAGACAGGGAATGGATGATGGTGACTGGACAGGACAAATTTTCCATGCCAGCACCTCCTTGCAAAGCTCAGGGCACCATCCATGTGGCAGGAGTGAGAAGGGAGTCCCATCCTGTAAGGCAAGACCTAGAAAGTGAAACTGTCCAATTCATATCCAGTTCTTTTTGATGGTTTCTTTTCCTCTTTCTCTTCAGAAGCACTTCTTGTTGCTTAAGTGCTGCTGGGGTTGGAAGTGCCAGTGGGGAAGAAGCCTCTGGACCATGCACACAGCTGCCTGAGCCATGCCATACAGAAAGCTCACCCCTACACCTCCAGAGCATTCCAAACCCCAAAATATCCTCTCCTGAACTTGGGATGCTCTGTGCAACTGAGCAAGCAGCTTTCAGCCCCCAAACAAGGGGTCTGGTGAAATTTTGGAGGGGTGCTAGAGACACACAGATGGAGAGCTCGGCCTTGGCCCTCACAGGGACTGTGTGTTTTCCTGCAGGCTGTGATGAGACTCAAGTGTCATCCCCAGTTCCTTGTTTCACTGTACCATCAGCCCACCCTCTCATAATCTGTTTTGTTTTGCTGAAGCCTTGCCTCTCTTCTCCTTTTCAGGAAGGATACATTTCAAACCCCCGGAGTCTGTGGGAAAACTACCCGCATGTTTATCTGCCGTAAGCGCTTGTGAGGGCATTTTGTTCTGAGGCTGGTCACTTCCTTCCTCTCCATGGTTTTGCCTGCTGGGAGTGGGGAGCTGACAGCACAGCACCCTCTGCATGCACCCTGCAGCAAGGATGCTGCAGTGAGACTGTGGGGAATGGCATATCTCATTTGTGAGCCTGGGGAGGGCGTTCTGGGGGGTTTGGTCAGGAATACTCATCCTGCCTGTTTCCTGCATCATCTTGGGAAAGTCTCTTTGCTGTTCATTTTTCACAGCAGAAATGCAGTGGGGGATGACCCTTCCTTCTTGGATTTTTACAAAAGTGAGGTTTGCTGAGAGCACAGAGACCACAGCACAAGCATCTGGATAAACTCCATGTGCGGCTCTCTCAGCCAAACAAATAATTTCAGCCTTGAAATGATTTCTCCTAAATCTTATGGCTCCAAAACAATGGAGGGATTGCCCAATGCCACCCTGGCACTCGGGTTCTGGGGGTCCTGCTGTGGCCTAGGCTGGCTCACGTGGCTCCTCCCTGCATTTCAGGTACCAGGTGAAGTTCTTCTACCTGTGCCAGCTAGCATACTGGCTGCACGCCCTGCCCGAGCTCTACTTCCAAAAAGTCCGCAAGGTGAGAGCCAGGTGGAGGTTTTGGGAGAGGGAGCTCAGGGAGAGGGCAGGTGGAGAGGGCTGAGAGGTTGATGTGGCTTTTCTGCCCCTGCCAGGAGGAGATCCCCCGGCAGCTGCGCTGCATCACGCTCTACCTGCTGCACATCGCCGGCGCCTACCTGCTCAAGTGAGTCACCTGCCTCAGCATCTCAGCATCCCCTCCCACACCAGGGAGAGGGCTGGGCAGCTTTTCTTACCCTGGGAATCCTCAGTGGGGGTGAGAGGCTTAGAAGGAATAAATGGGATTGTTCCAGTGGGGAGAGACTTTTTACCTAGGCAAGTATATAGGACAAGGGGGATGGTTTGAAACTAAATGAGGGATTTGGATACTGGGAAGAAATTTTTGCCTCTGAGGGTGGTGAGGCATTTGGCACGGATTGTCCAGAGGATTTCCCATCGCTGGAACTGTTCAAAGCCAGGTTGGATGGACACTAGAGCGAGCTGGGACGGTGGAAGATGTCCCGGGCAGGGGGTTGGAATGAGGTGATGAGATTTAAGGTCCCTTCCCACTTCAAACCATTCTCTGATAAAAAGCAGAGCAGCCTGGCCGGCCATAAGTTTGGTGTTGGGTACATCCCAGCTCTGCTAGTATTTTGGACTGTGCTGATGATTTGTAGACAGGGAATTCCCCTATTGCAGTCCTACTCCCACTGCTTCACAGAGGTCTGGCTTTGGGCTGGCGCTGCAGCTCGTGGACAGCAGGGCTAAGGCTGTAGCTGGGTTTGAAGGATGAAGGATGAAGGCTGGCCAGGCCAGTGATGCTTTTTTCTTCCTCTTCCCTGCCAGCTTAACCCGCCTGGGGCTGATCCTGTTGCTGTTGCAGTACTTGGCTGAGTTCTTCTTCCACATGGCACGGCTGGTTTACTTCACGGACGAGAACAACGAGAAGCTGTAAGCAGGGGAGCTGCCTGTGGCTCCCATCTTCCTTTGGAGCCCAGGAGAGCCTGGATCTTGCTGTCCCCTCTTGGGCCAGCACTGGGGCTGCTCCTGCCCACACCTCTGCTTGCCCCTCCTGCAGGTTTAACGTCTGGGCCGTCGTGTTTGTGGTCACCAGGCTCTTCACTCTCACCTTGTACATCCTGGTCATCGGCTTCGGGCTGCCGCGTGTGGAGAGCCAGGCCCTGGACCCCGAGAGAGGGAACTTCTTCAGCTTCCTCTTCAACAATATCCTCTTCAGGTAGGAATGTCTCCTGTGTCTTTCTTAGCTGTGTTACCCCAGCATGGGTTTTGCTGAGTTTGGAAATAATGGAATCCCAGAATGGTTTGGGTTGGAAGGGACCTTAAAGATCTCGTTCCAACCCTTGCCGTGAATACCATCACTCGATGGACATGGATACCATCACTAGACCAGGTTGCTCCAAGCTGCATCCAAATGGGATCTAGACAGTGGGGATCTGATCCTGATTCCATGTAGGGAAGGTCTTAATGAGCTGAAGGGGGTGTGGAGGAAGCAATGAGGGGTTTAAAGGCTACACCGAGCCAAAATGGAGAGGAAAAGTCAGGAAATAAAGTGTTAATCAAGTGAAGTTATAAAGTATATCTTGGAGAAATTCTTACTCCCTGTTGTACCTGTAAGTGCATTTACATGGATGTGGTCAAAGAAAAGGCATTTTCCCTTCTGCTTGGCCATGTTTTGCTGCCCATTGATGTGGGAAGCAGAGGATGGAATGGGCTCCTCATGCCTTGCAGTCTGACAAGTCTGGGAGCCTTTCTCACCCTTGCAGCAGCTGTGGGTTCAGTTCAGAATTTGTTAGGCATGGTCATTCCCAAGCTTCTTGATGCAAGGACTGCTGGCACACCTGAGGGTTTGAGGGTCTTTCTTACCTCCCTTCCACCTTGTAGATCATCAGGGGACATTGTACCTTCACTGTGTCACGTTGTGTTTTGGGCAGTGTGGGTTGAGATGATCTTGTTCATCCATGCCTGTCCTAAAGTTGAAAGAATCAATGAATCAAAACCTGAGAGCTTTATGGTGTGGAGGAAAGGAAGGTGGCTGCTCTGGGCTCAGGGGTGGCAGAAAGCACAGATGGTGGCTGGAGGGACAGCGTCTGCCACGCGTGGGGACCTCGGCCACCGGCCCCGGTGCGGGGGGAAGGCTGGGCTGGGGGTGGCCTCGCTGCTGTGTTCTCAGCCTGCCTCTTCTCCGCCCCTGGCAGAATGAGTGTGCTGCTGTTGGTGTGCCTCTTCCAGGCCTCGGTGATGTGGCGCTTCATCCACTTCCAGCTGCGGCGCTGGAGGGAGTACTGGAACGAGCAGAGCAGTCGGAAGCGAGCCGCCGCCACTGCTGGCACCAAGCAGCAAACCAAGCTGCTCAAAAGGGACTCGGGTGAGTGCTGGAAGGGTGGCACTGTGGAGGTGTCAGTCCTGGGGTTCAGCATCCCCCAGCAGGCTGCTGCCCGTGCAGGGCGTTCCCAGCAGTGTCCTGATGTCACGGGGGCTTCTCCATGTCTGTGAGTCCCGAGAGGATAAAGGGTTTGGCTTGTGCAAGGAACAAATTTCTTTCTCCATAGAATCACACAATGGTTTAGGTTGGAAAAGACCTCTGAGGTCATGGAGTCCAACCTTTTGACCAATCACCACCGTGTCAACCAGACTAGAGTGCTGAGTTCTTTGGACACCTCCAGGGCTGGCGACTCCAAATCTCCCTGAGCAGCCCATTCCAGTGTTTATTTGGAATAAATAAACTTCTGTGAACACATTATTTTCCCCTCCTTTCTGTGAAGAAATTCCTTCTAATGTCCAACCTGAACCTCCCTTGTGGCAGCTTGAGGCCATTTCATCTTTTCCTGTCCTTTGTTCCCTGGGAGCAGAGCCCCACCTGGCTATACCCTCCTGTCAGGGATTTGTGGCAAGCAAGAAGGTCCCTCTGAGCCTTCTTCTCTCCAGGTTAAATACTCCCAGCTCCCTAAGGTTACCCTCTAGACCCCTCACCAGCTCCGTGTCCCTTTGTTGCCATCCCCAGGTTACCATGAAAACGGAGTGGTGAAAGCAGAGAACGGAACTTCACCTCGCACCAAGAAGCTCAAGTCTCCGTAGAAGCCAAGGGTTGTCTCCTGGGGAGGAGGGTGAGATACCAGGACTGAGCAGCCCCTCCTGCTTCTCACGAGCAGCGTCTTGGAAGGCTCGGAATCATCTTCCCAAGGTGTCTCTTGCTCACCTCCCTTCCTTTCTTGCTCTCGTGAATCGTTTGCAATAAAACCAAAAAGGCCCCTTTCCTGTTCTCCCATCCCCCTCATAGGAACCTTTTCCAGCCCTCCTGGTTTTGCCTTCCTCTGTTTGATCAGAAACCAGCGTGCAATTTTGTTTTTCCCTTTTCCATTTTAGCGTTCGGTTATTTTGGTTAATGGTTGCAAATGTATCATAGATGGTTCCAAACAATCCTTTTTTCTCCTACAGCATGTTCCTCCCCTCTCTTCATGGTGCTTCCCTGAGCCCCTGGGACAGGGCCATGACAGCTTGAAGGCACCAAATGTGTGTTGTGGGATCAGATTCCTGGGGGAATGTGCTGGGGCTGTGAGATCTGAGGCTCAGGGGTGCTCTCAGGTGAGGTGGGACACATCTGGGCTGTGAGATCTGAGGCTCAGGGGTGCTCTCAGGTGAGATGGGGCACATCTGGGCTGTGCTCAGCAGGATGGTGGTGCTGCAAAGAGAGACCAGGGTCTGATGGAGGAAGCTCAACCCTGTCTTGTCTCCTGGTGGACCCCTGGTTGACTGGGGTTTTCTGAATTCTGCTTTTGAGAATTTTTGAGAACTGGGTGGCAGAGAAGGGAGAGTACTTCCCTCTTCACGTGTAAGGTCCAGCTCCCAGCCTTTCCCCAGCTAGGTTTCTCTTGGCTGCCTTGTGGCTGTTCTGGGACTCAGCCCCAAGAGCTGGGCCCAGGGCTCTATAGCTCTCAGTATTTTGTTATGGGGCAGCAACATCCTCAGTTCCACATGAATCCTTAAGTCCTGCCCTGCTCTGAGCACTGGCCTGGCTCCTGTCAGCCGTTTGCCAGCTTCTCTGTGCCTCGTGGACCTGGTGTTCTTGTTCCTCATGACCACATCCAGGTGATTGCTGCAAAGGGTTCTTGCATCAGTGGGACTGTGTCCCTCGTGCTGTCGCCTCAGCCTTCCTCATCCCGACCATACCAGTCCAGCCGTGCCATCGGCAGCCACCAGCCTCACACTTTGTTTCCAAAGGATGCAGTGCTTGTATCCACCCAAGGTGCTATCAAATCCAAGGTTTCTTCCAAAAATCCTAGCCCCTTCATCCCTTTCTGACCTGTGAATGAGATGACAGGGAAGGAAGGGGAAGGAGGCCAGAGCTGCAAGGAGCAGCTTGCATTTTAGGAGAAGCCTGGCTTGTGAACACGTATCTGTTAGCAGATGGAGTTGTCTCAAATCTACCTCAGAGGCCATCTGTTGCTGCAGACCACTTTTCTCTCTTGCTCCTGCCCGCTGCCACTTCCATGTGCTGGCAAGAGCTTTTGTGGAAAGCCAGATCCCACCAGCTTGATCCCTTGCTGACTCTGCTGGGGAGCAGCATCTGCTTGGGCTTTCATGGGTGAGTGCCATCTCTCTGGGCTTCTTTTTGGGGTGCCACGCCAGGCTAGGTTTGGCAGGTGAGCAGTAGTGGCCCCTCCGTCCCCACACTGTTCTCTGGGGTGGTTCCTGAGCTGGGCTTTGCTGTTGGTGCCCCTTGTGCAGCAAAGTCGGCCGTAGCTTTAGTTCTGCTTCACCACAGCAGGAGCAGGGGACTCGTGGTGTGTCCCCTTGGCTGGGTCAGGAGAGGGACACAGAGCTGGGGTGTTCTCCATGTGCAGTCCAGGATTGATCCTTGGCATGCCCCTGTCTCAGCCCTTGGAGGCAGATGAACTCTGGCTCTCTCCGAGTGCAATTCCAGCCTGAGGCTGGTGCAGTTGTCCTTCACGCCAGTTGTGTTTTGAGGAACCGGTGACAGTTGATTTTCTGCCCCTCTTTCAGTTGAGTTGGGTTTTTTTCCATTTATCTGGGTGTCTTTTGTCCTTTCCTCCCCCTCTCCTTGCTGAGGAGGCACTGGAAGGAGAAACCGTGCAGGGGCATGAGGACAGTTGGTCAAATTCCACTTTTTCCTCAATCCCCACAACAGTGAGTGTCAAGTGAGATTCTGGCAGGAGAGGGCTTTCCCCATTTTCAGGGGAGCTGGGGAAGGAGGCTGGAGCAGAGCCCTTGGTGGTACCTTGCCATTGCTGCTCATAGCCTGTGCTGGGAGGATAAAGCACTTTTTGGCTCAGAGGCAGCGACAGAATCTGCCGTGCAGTGTGACTGGGGAAAAAGAGCTGTATGTTGGGGAGAACGTGGAAAAGGTCTAGTGTGAGAGGTTTTTCCTTTCTCCTGCCTCTTCCCATCCCCTGCCATCCACTGCCAGTGCCCTCCAGGAGCAACTGCTGGCTGGCACCTCCTCAGACCCTTGGCCAGGCCTTTCTGCAGCAGCCAAGCTGCTGACTCTGTTAGCAGGTGACACATGGAGCCCCCAAAAACACATCTGCTGAATGATTCCTCCTCCTGCCTGCTTGGCTTCGGGCAGCTTTTCCACTTGCACAATCCTCTCTCTTCCTTCAGTACCTGGTGATGCTTTGTATCCCAAGTGCCTTATGTTGTAGCCTCTCTCTGCACTATAGCAGTAGCTGAACACCCTCCTTTGTTACTACATATGTACAACATATGCTACATTTATGTGTGTTTTATTTTCTTTTTGGTAGAGCTACCGGGAAAAGGGACATTTGTTTTTGAAGCATTTCCATGTGTTCTTTTTATGATTTTGGTTTTTAAAACCTATAGATGACGGGGCTTTATTTTTTTTTTAGCCCTCCCCTATATTTTGTCCTCAGAAATCCCCATCCTTCTGTTAGACCCAAACCTGGCAGGTTGTGGTTTTTTTTTTTTTTTTTTTTTTTTTTTTAGCTGAGCCTTTGTTGTGAGGCAATATCTGCTGTCATCCTGGAGGTTTGCAATCCCCTCTCCATCAGAGGGGCTGCCATGGGCTGCTCCTATCTCTGTGTTGTAGTGCAAGCACAATCCCTGGGCTGCAAGCCCACAGTAACTGCTCCTGTGTCCGTGTCATTTCTCAGCAGATCCAGCCTTCCTCTCAGCCCAAAGAGCTTTTTCTTGGAGCATTTTCACTGCAAGCCCTTAGTGGTCAGTCTGTCCTTGGTCGCTCTGCCTATGAAATGACACAAGCTCACTTCCCTTTAGTGGATGCTCTTCTCCTGCCCCATCTTGTCAAGCCCTGTGTCATCTGGAGAAAACATGATGGAATTATTAGGTGAGGTTGGAAAATGCCTCCAAACTCGTCAAAGTCCAACCACCAAGATCCAACCCCGAACAGGAGCTCTTGTGCAGAAGGTGATGGAGATTATCCAAAACTTCCAGTGGGACATGATTCCTTGCATCCCTCCCATGGACTTGAGGCTGCTTTAGTAGTCTAAATATGTCCATTATCCAACTTAAGGTGGTCAGGAATTGAGTAGTCTGTGGTTTTTAGGGTGAAGTGTAGTGTTTTCCTGTCCTAGCTAGAAATGCTGTGAAATACCAGCAGTAGTTCTCTCTTGTCTTAGTTGGAGAATGGGCTTGGGAAGAGAAAGGGTGGACGAAGAGCAGATGTAGCATTTCATATACAGTTTTTGAGTGACTCTTACGTTACGGGGCATTACAGTCACGTTTTGTCTTGTTGTTGTTGTTGTTTAGGATTTTTTCTTCTTACTCATCATGTTTGGGTTAGTAGTAGCCAAGTTCTAGTTCCCCTGTAGGTCCCCTTACCCTCAACTAAGTGTTCTAAAAGGTATTTTTGGTAGGCTTCCTGGTTGGAGGGAAGAGTGGCCCCTCTGGGATGTCTCTTCCTTGTCTCCAAGTGACTGGAAGCTCAGAGCCACCCTGCCTTTCCTGCAGGGTTTACAGCAGCCTCAGGCTCTTGCCTTTGGTAGATTGTGTCAACAGTGGATGGGGATGGTGGGGTTTGATTTGCAGCCTTCCAGGAAGCTTCATGGGGGATGAAAGGTTGGTTTAATAGGTTTTATGCCCAGCAGTGAAGTATGTTCTTCCTCCTTGGAGCTGTGGGGTTTTTTTCTGTGAAGAACGGCTGTTGGAAGAGCCAGGCAGAGGTGTGTAGTTTTTCCTGGAAAATGTTAAACTTGACTGCTGTAACTTCAGCAAAGGAACTCGAGGAAAATTTCTGTTCTTCCATATTTATGCTTTAGTGCAAATTTCCTGATTTGGAGGGGGTGGGGGGGAATTAACAGTCTCTGGTATTTTATCCCATTTGTTTCATTCTTGCTGTCACTTCAGTTTTTGTACGGATTTTGTTGTTGTTCGTTGTTCAGTGACTTTTGTGATAAACTCAGCAGAAGTATTTTTCTGAAATAAATAAATAAATAAATAAATAAAAGGCATAGATTCTTCCAGTGCTGTTTCCACTGATGCATTATTATTATTGCTAAGCTGTGCATGTGGCAGGGGCACCTTCCATATCCCAGGTTGCTTCAAGCCCTGTCTAGCCTGGCCTTGGACCCTTCCAGGGGTCCAGGGGCAGCCACAGCTTCTCTGGGCACCCTGTGCCAGGGCCTGACCACCCTCATAGGGAAGAATTTTTTCCCCAGTATAAATCCACTCTCTTTCAGTTTAAAGCCATTCCCCCTTATCCTGTCACCTCTAGCCCTTGCAGCTGGGTTTCTTCTTCCCACATTTCCCATGTCCACAGCACAGGCAGCTGCTCCAGAGTTCATTAATTGTGGCTGCTTTCATCAGAGGGAGTGGAGGATAAGGGTATTTGTAGGAGATGATTTATCTGATGTGGTTAGGCACATATTTTTTGGTGAGCTATATTGTGTATTTTGTGCAGCTGGCCTCAGGCACACGACATCACTTGGCTGAGGGCTAGGTTATGGTTTCGTAGCCTGTGCAGAAAATAGTTTCTGATTTTCTACAGCTCAAGTAATTTCATCTGTAAGTTTTTGGTCTCTTGAGATCTGAGGTGGACCAGAGATCCCTGGAATGATCCATGCTCAGGGTGAGCAGCAGCACAAAAAGGGCCCTGAAGGGAAGAGCAGTAACCGCTCCAAACAAGGGGAGATGGGAGGGAACTGTCACACGGAGACTCTCAGCTGTCTGAGGGAAAGTGGGAATCCACGGCACAAAAGCTGATTTAAAGCAGTATTTTGTTCCAGAGGGCTTTGTTCTCTGTGTGTGTGCCAGCTGCCTTTTCTGTGTGCTCCATGGCAACACCTGGCAGGTGTCACTTGGGGTGAGAAGGCTCCTGCCACGTTACCTTGTCATGGGGAGATGAGTAAGAGAGCACGAGTGTCATAACTCCATTGCTATGCCAACTGCCCCGTTCCCTTTTCCTTGGAGACCTGTGGTGAGTTGACAGGTGAATAAGGTGGGTTTAGATGGGATCTCAGTCCTAAAACCATTCTCCCAGCTTCTTGTCAAAAAATGCAGAGCTGCTGTCAGCAGATTTGTGTGCAGACCTGTTACTTCCAAATAACTCACCATCATCATCCTATTTTGAGCAGACCCAGAATTACAATTTGTGTTTTCCCCCCCACCCTTATTTTAATCCTTAGCTATTCCAGCCATTCTATTTAAAACAGACTTTTTAACACTTTCATAGCAACTGCAATTTTATTGCAATTTTAATAACAAACTGGCAGTCTTCACTACTTGAAGGTGAAAAGCCCATCTGAGTGGTTTTCTCTCCAGGCTCCAGAGAGCTTTGGCTCTCTAAAGTACTGCACTAAAAGGTTGAGAAAACGGTGGAAGAACCTGACTTTGGTTCTCAGAATTATTTCTTTGTCTCCTGTAAGTTTCATTTCAACTTCCAGCAGTGAGGTTGAGTTTGGGTGTGGCAGGGAGAGGTTAGGAAGAAAAAAAGTTAACATGAGGGTGGAATCAGCTGGGTTTGTAAAAGAGGGAGGGAGAGAATGAAGAAAGGGTGAAAAACAGAACACCCTTTTTGGAGTACAATGTCTTCAAGTCAGCTGAGGATTCAGTTGCTGGTCCTGCCCTTCAGCTTCTGCGAAGAGATTACTAGGGAAGGCTAGAAGGAACTCACGGTAGTTTACTTTGTCTTCATCACAGGAACAGTAGTCAATCAGCTGGGGGGATAAAAAAAAACACAGGAAACATCATCAAGAGTTGGAAAAAGCTGCAAAATTGGGGTTGTTTTTAGAGGAAAGTGCCCAGAGTTTTCTTTGTGTGACAGAGCAGATGTTATTCCCCCATGTGGATTTCCCCATCCTGGTAGTCCTGAATCACAGGTAAACTTGGAATCATAGAACCATTAAGTATTGAAAAGACCTACCAGGTCATTGAGCCCAACCTTTAGATCATCAAGTCCAACCATTTAAGGATTGAACTCGATGATCTAAAGGTTGAACTTGATGATCTAAAGGTTCAAGTCCAACCTTGAATGCCTATAGATGACACTAAGCTGTGCAATGAGAAGAGTTAAAGTGTTTGAGTTTAATCCTGATTTCCTTCTGGGCCTCACTGGAGTCGCAACAGAGCCACAAAAATACAAAGCATGGCCACAGACTGAGATGGGCCAGAGGAAATCATGCAGAAATCCCTGCCAAAAGTGGGGTAGGGGCAGTGTATGTGAGCAGTCACTGTTCCCTGGTGTCACTTTGGGGTGTGCACATGGCACAAAGGGGAGACACAGATAATTGAGCTTGGTGACAGCCCCACTAATGAGCCAGTTCTGGTGTCTGTGCCTGACCCTGCATTGTGTTACAGGGCCACAGCCTTTATGTGCTTCAGGGGAAGAAAGAAGGCTTTTGTTTCTTTAATTGCATAAGTAATCTCCTTCTGACACCCAGCGAGAAGGAAAAGGTCTAATATCACAATTCCTTGAAAGGATTCTTCTTCCCCTCGTTGCCTGGAGACAGATTCTCTGTCTGGGGTTTGCTTCTGCGACTGACAACTGTGCTCCTCTCCAGGCAGTGAACTCTCTGCCATATGTTTAATTTATAGCCCTGCCACGCTTCCCAGGGCTCTGGGAATACTGGGATTAAGATTTCAGGAGAGGAGATGGATGTTTTTAGTGCATAGGTCCTAGACTTGGGCTCACACGTGGGAGTTTAGCTTCAACTGTCACAGGTTCTCCACATAATTTTAGGAGTGTTACTTCTCTCCCACTCAGAGTGGAGCAGGGATTGTCACCACACTGTAAATTCCTCGGGGCAGAGTGAGCTCTGATGAAATCTGGTACAGAAAAACCCTGAGTGCTTGTCAGAGCCTTTATTCATCCCACATTCAGAGACACAAATCCCCTGCCCATGCACCTTGCTAACCATGGCTGTGATGCTCACAGTTGCCTGCTTTAGAGAAGTTTTTATTTTAGAGGGGGTAAATAACTCCCTCTGGTTTCTAGATTTCTCTAAAGTCCCAGTGCCCCTTTATTGGCCACTAATCTACTGCCTATCACATGATGCTGAGGAAACATCCTTGCCTATCATATTCCTGAAAGGATCCTCCTCCATCCCCATTGAAGGAATTTTTCCCTTAGTTTCCCTCACACTCTCTGCTCTGCAGTCTGTGATCTCCACGTTTTTTTTGTCGCTCATAGTGCCCAACAAGTGTTAACTAGGACATTATGATTCTAAAATAATAATAATAATAATAATAATAATAATAATAATAATAATAATAATAATAATAATGATAGTAGTAGTAGTAGTAGTAGAAAATGCTTAGTTTTAAGACCTTCAGTTCAGTTGCTGTTAAATCCAGAATGTCTCTAAGCTTTCCTAAGGCACATTCCTTGAACATCTCAGTGTCACCTCTACTTAATCCCAGCTGTGCTTAAGTCATCACAGACACTCCAAGGACCCTGTGCAAAATTTTTATCATGATTCTTGATCTCTACCACAATACACAACCTCTTCTACTCATCCAAGACCTGAACCAGCAGGAATTTTCACATATTACAGTGCAGCCAAACATGGGGGGCAACTTGGATAACATTTTTTCCTTTCCTTAGAGGACAGCAATATTATCTCCTCTAAGGCACAGGCTCAGTCCAACAGCTCAGAAGTTTTTCTAAACTGAGATTCTCTTGTACTTTTCTTGAATTTGTTCTCCTTTGAAAGCTAGAGCAGCTGGTTAGAATTGGTTTTTAGAATAAATCTTTTGGAAGAGCCATAGGAAGGGAATTCCACATGCACAGCACCCCTTCCATCTGACCTTTTTAAGAAGAATGGTGCTGGTTGGCACGTGGAACCTGTCACAAACATTTAAAAATCTTGCTTTATCCAGGAAGCCAGAGCCCTCTTCATCAAAATGATGAAATGCCTCATGAAACTGCCTGGTATTGAAGGGCTCTTGGAGCTTCAGTTCTTTCTGCACCTCCACAATTAAGTCATCCAGGTCCTTCTTGGGGACACCACTGCAGAAGAAAGGAATAACAGGACTTCATGTAAAAACCCATTTTGGCAGCCTTGCTGTGACACTTGAGTGGAAAAGGAGCACTTCCCTCTGTGCTCCACAGTGTCAGAAACTGAGGGAAACTTGAGTTTCAACCAGAACCATGATATAACTGCCTCCAAACAATGTTCTGAGGTAACAGTGTTGTTACTGGGTCACACAAACTGGGTCCAGACAGCTAAAAGGAGGATGTGGTCTAGGCTTTGATGGGCTGATAAGCAAAGAAGGAAAAAATGCCCTGAAAAAGGGCACCACCACCACCTGCTGAGCCTACAACCATCAAGCAGCTCAAGTTAGCAGCATCTGTTACAGTGAACTGAGGCCTTTTGGGAAAAGATTTGTCCCCTATCCCTGGAAGTGTTTAATATCAGGTTGGACAGGGCTTGGAGCAACCTGGGATAGTGGAAGGTGTCTCTGCCCATTACAGGAGTTGGACTGAGCTGATCTTTAGGTCCTTGCAACCCAAGCCCTTTTGTGATTCTATGATTTTGGCTGGAAGTCCAAACACTTCTTGAACTCGGGCTTGGTGCTGTGACCACTTCTCTGTCTCTGCTTCTGGGCCAGAGCTGTCCCAGGAGGCTTTGTGGCAGGCAGCAGCCACAACATTTTACTGTAGACACTTCACACCCTCTGAATGTGCCCAAACACATCCTCTTGGAGATGAACCACCAGCAGAGCAGGAGGCTGGAGCCCAGGGAGGCTGCTGAAAAAGCTGTCAACTTTAGTCTTACTTAGCTCCACCAGCCCATTCTTTGTAGCCTACCTGCTGGTAGTATCCACTGCCACCTTCCGTGGGAGGAAATGATCCCTTATGGATTGCACTGTTGCTGCAGGGAAACTCTCTGCATTTCTCTCCAAATAATTAAGCACATATTCATCAGCATCAGTGATAACAAACCTGTGGCCAAACACTGGGGAAGAAGCATTAAAGAATTAATGTTACCAGTGTTTTAGCATGGGTTAAAGTAATTTCTTCATCCAGGAGGGAGCAGGATTCTTCTCCTGTGACTGGGCAAAGCTTTGAGCCAGCTTTTCTACTTGTTTCACTCCTCGATTCACTGATTGAAGTGTTCAAACAGTGACAGTAACAAAGTTGTATCAATGTACACCAGCTGCTGATCTGGAAACTCAAATGTAACCAGACCCAGAAGAAGCTGAACTTTCCAGTGAAGGAATGGACATATATGCACTGACCATGCAATAAATGACACATCAGAGCAGAGTATTGTAAATCCAGGCTGGATTTTACCTTCAATTGTAGAACCGATGGTGAGGTCAGAGGGCTCATAGTATATGGGATTCTCTGGAGTAGACCCTGGCTTGGTAACTTTGGTCCTTTTTAAGTATTTGCCTCCAAGGATGCCAGAGTTTTTGACTGGGGGTTCATAGATGCTGATAGTGTCATCAGAGAGGAAATAAGAGAGGATGAAACGACGATTTTTGTCCTCAGGCACTGGTGATTCCTAAAGCAAGAGTAGCAGGTTTGGACCAGAGCATTTGAACTAGCTTTTCCTTGCCTGGGGTACTTAGGAGTACCTAGTAACCCACTCATAAGCACCCAGAGCTTTTTTTATAGCTGACTAAACAAAGCACTTGATGTGCTGACATAGCTTAACAAAGCACTAGACAGCACTTAGGATCTGAATTTCAAAGGTTACTTGCTTTACTCAAGCCACTGAAGCAGAATCTGGGCTGAAGTTACCAAGTATACTCAGTGTTTCCAGAGCCTGAGTAATCCAAGAAAAAGGAATATCCTATATGGAATGATTCATCCCAGAGTGCCTGTAAAATTCCGATTTAAATTACATTTTTCGTTATGCTGAGTGCCTGAGAGAGGCTGGTACTGCTTCAGCCCTTAGTCACAGGAAGTCACTCCCCTGACACACCAGTGGGTTTACTTGCTGAGTTGAAAGCTAAGTGGATCTTAACTCCTCAGCTGTGACCTTTAGGGAACTCCTGCACAACAGGGAAAAGAAACCAGCCCTTATCCACCCGGAGTGTTTGGAGAGGGCAGGCACAAGGCAGCACAGGAAATGCCATCGCTGCTGCTGGATGTGCCAGAGGCTCCTTGCATAAACCAGCTGTGAAGCCAGCACAAAGGCCAGGGCCTGGGTGCTGCTGTGGGTGGAAAACACCATTCCCATGGATTTTCCAGCTTCTACACCGACACTTGGCTGCTCTGCTAGGACAGCTCCTTGCTGGCTGCTGCATGCAGGACTAGCCTGGAGAAGGACAGGGACTGGAGCCAGCAGCAGAGGCATCAAGCACTGGCTGGTGGCAGCGGTGGCAGGCAGGCAAGGCACAGTGCCCAGTGCAGGCTGCTTCAGCTGGGGCCATCTATCACATAGCAGGGGCAGAGGGAGTTTTTCCATAAATGGCTGTGGGTTTGTAGCAGGTCTCGTTTGTCCTTTATGGCCTTATTTTTTTTCCCTAGTTTTGTGAGCTGCCAATTGTCACAGCAAGCACACAATAACCCCATTGCATCTCCCTAGGGACACTCGTGTTGGTTCAGGGAACTCTCTCTTTTTGCACTGGCACAAAGGAGAGTCCGCCAACAGCTTTGTCTGGGCAGGCTGCTCCTCCCATCCTGCTGGCATTATTCCACCAAGGAAAACACTCACCAGGGCCACCTGGTACCGCAGGACCTTGAGATTATTCTCCAGCATCTTAATGATATCTTTCCGTGGAGGCTTCGGAAACAGACTAAGGCAGTTCTGGAGAGAGTCTTCAGGGATGCCAAAACCATTGTAGGGAGGAATTACCTGCACCCAGAGGAGATATCAACCATAACCAGCTGCAACTAAGAACAAGACAAAATTTACAAGGCTTAGCAAAGCCCATCAGATTTGGAAGGAAATATTCTGCTGCCAGGTAGCGAGAGCTGTGACATCCTGCCCAGTAGAGATAGATGATACCAGCCTGGCCATGTGTTTTATTTAATGAAAATATAAAAGGATTAAGCAAATCTGAAACCCAGAAAGCCAGGTAATTTCTCTGAATTAAGAGGTTATGGCTATATTAAAGAACCATAGAATGGTATGGGTTGAAAAGGACCTTAAAATCATCTAGTTCCAACTAAACCTTCCCATGCGCAGGAACTCAGCCATCAAATGGTTACACTAGTAACCTAATCCCCACTATGCCTGTGGTCTAAACCACAGCTCCAAACCATTTCCAGGCTCAGTTTGGGAGGTAACAAGGGCTGTGAACATCCCCAGCAGGCAGTTTGGACTTGGCAACACTGTTTTGAAGAGTGAGGGAAAGTTCAGTAATATGAGTGCAGCCAGGCTTTCATTTTTATATTGATTATGACCATTCTTGCCTTGTCTTTTTCAAGTTGCTTGATTTTTTTTTTCTTTAAGATGAACTTGTTTTCTACAGGTTCTTACTAACCTGGACCTCTACTTTACTATAAGAGCTTATACCAACTGCTTCCTTTCCTCCCTTCTTTTGAGAAATTGTTTGCAGTACCTGTGGAACTTTTTCAAGTGGTTTCTTATTTACATCCACTGGCTGGAAGTCTGTGATGCCATATTTTTCACGATAGAAGTCCTGGGTGAACTTGTCACAGTCATAGATTAAGAAGGTGCGTCCAAGGAGGGTGACAGTTTTGCCAATACCAAAATCTTTGGGTGAGTACCACTCTTGTACCTCATGGTCAGTGATCTCCAGCACACAGCTTGGGAAGTTCTCTAAGGACAAGGGAGCAGCAGGAAAAATAAATCAATCAGGGAGATGTTAACACTTCCTAGTGAAAAGGGATATAAAGGCAAGATGTATAAACAGCTACAGGGAGATGCTGGCATTGCTCTCCTGCCACTGTTCCCCAAAAGAGAAAGAATTTAGTCACCATTTGAAGAATTTTTTTTTTGACCATGAAATAATGACACCTTAGCACAGATGGATGTGCCAATCTTACTGTTCTTGTCCACAAAGATTTTGGGCAAGCGCTGGCGTCTCATGAGTACTGGGAATGGGTCTCTCCCATCATTTCTCTTGTGGACTTCCCGAACCTCCACTGTGTCATCTGCCAAGAAGTAATGGATGATGCAGGGATGGTGATCACCAAAGGTACAGTTGGTGTCATCCCATATGGCATAGAAGCGAAGCACCTGGAGTGGAGAAAAAGAAAAGGCAGACAGACATGGATCAGAATCATCCTTTGGTGCTGCAGAAATCAAAACTCTTCACACTGAGATGCTCAAGAGTTCCCCATGGTTCAGCTCCTGAAGAGGCAGGAGAGATACACGGAGAATTTAGCCAGAGCAAGGGGCATTGGTGTTTGTCTGAAATTGTCTGCTCTAGCACCTGGCATCAGTATTTTGCTGGGGAGGAGTGGATGCAGCAAGACCATTCCTAATAGAACTGCATCTGGCTGCTAAATTCCAGAGGCAGGTGGCTTATCTCATCCCAACAGAAAGCAAGAGAGTAATGGATGATATTGAACACAGGCTCTGCAATCCAAAGAGGAGCCGTTTACAAGGCACAAAGCCCAGAAGAAAAAAAAAAAAAAAACATAAAAGGTTTTGTTTCTCACTAAAGCCAAGAAAGGAGCAAATCTGGAGTCTGTTCAGCAGGCTGAGACAATTTAGAATGAGTGCGATTGCAGACACTCACAAGACCTGGGTTTCAGTAGCACATTTTCACTGTAATCACAGAATCTTTTAGGTTGGAAGATCCTTGAGTCCAACCTCTGACTGACCCCCCACCTTGTCACCCAGCCCAGAGCATTGAGTGCCACATCCAGTCATTCCTTGGACACTTCCAGGGATGGGGGCTCCAAACAGGCTCCCTGGGCAGCCTGTTTCAATGTCTAATCACCCTTCCTGGGAGGAAATTCTTCCCAATTCAACCTAAACCCCCCTTGCACAACTTGAGGCCATTTCCAGTCCTGTCACTTGCCTGAGAGAAGATACTGACCCCCCATGGCTGTCCCCTCCTGTCAGGGAGTTGTGCAGAGCCACAAGATCCCCCCTGAGCCTCCTTTTCTCCAGGCTGAGCCCCTTTCCCAGCTCCCTCAGCCTCTCCTGGTGCTCCAGCCCCCACCCCCGGACACACTCCAGACCCTCAATGTCTTTCCTAAAGTGAAGGGCCCAGACCAGGACATAGGACTGGAGGTACCTCACCAGTGTGATGTGGGTAATTATACAATAATTTGGGTAATCCCTAGCTCTCTCACCTTCGTGTCATAGGTCAGGAACTGCCTGAAGGGATCGGGACCTGCAGGCACGATGGGTTTTTGCACAGGTGTCCGACGCTGTTCCGTGTAAGGATCCGAAACCAGCTCCTCTGGAGGGTTCACTACAATTCCTTGGCTCTCCAGGAACACCTAGGAAGGTCATCTGAGGTGTTAGTGCTGCCAGGAGTTTTGAAGGTAAGAGGTGACTAGAGGTTACAGGTGGGCTGGGGTGAGTGAGGTCAGAATTTTTCAAGTTCACTCCTCACAGAGAATTCTACAGCAACAGCAAAATACAACAGATGACAAATACATTTGTTTAAGCTGCTTCTTAACTTTGCTTACCCTTTAATTAATTAGAGCAGTCCTGTCCTGAACATCCTAACTCAGATTTCACTTAAGCACAGTCTTCCCTGGCCTTAGGGCTTTAAATGGAAGATAACTGTCAGCTGGTCTCTTTTATGTAAATGAAAAAGATCAAATTGCTGTATAAACAGAGATTTGGTCAGCCTAAATTTGCAAGAACTTAGGGCTGTGTCAGACTGTTAGAAGAAGCTAGTGTCACCCAAACTAGGCACATCAAGACCCTTCAGGCATGAGGATATGTGTCAGTGGCAGCTTCATTCCATCTTTCAGGAGTACTTTTTCCACAGAAAGAGTGCAATCTGCTTGTTTATAAAGGGATTTTTAGCTTACCTTGGACCATGAACAAAATCCAGGGTGTTACTCATGGACTTGCATCAGTCACCCAAAATAACATCCGAAGTCAAGGGACTTGTTCCCTTTTTGGCTTTGGGAAGTGGTCCATGAAAACATTCAGCCCAGGAAGCACCTATGCAATTATCTCCCACAGGAACGTGAGATCCCCTGGGAGACTCACAAGGCAGGTTCACACTTTCAGACTCACAGTTTTCTGGTCTGGAAGATGTCAGTAAATGATAAATACACTACTGGCCTATTGAGATGTAGACCCATGTAGCTCATTCCATGTTCTTCATCAATATTAACATGAGGACCAGCTCTTGATTTGATGTGGGCTGACTTGAGCAGTCACCCAGCTGCAGCAGAGGTGGCCCTACAGCCACATTTAGACCAATATCTTATACATGCCTGGGAACATTCCTGGGCACTGAGGCCAACTGACAAGGAAGATCCTGGACCTAAACTCTCCCAGCCTCCAGGACAGGTTGACTGCATGTAACTCACCTACTGGGAATGGTCCCTGGAGCAGTCTAACTCCTGGCCTGGAAGAATAGTAGCTGACCAGGGCTGAGATTTTACTGGGGACAAAGTAGCAGGATACCAGCATACTGGTAATTCTTATTTCTTGTTATTGGATCGTTATTATCTCATTTACTGGCACAGAAACAGCCAGAATTAGAAAAGCAGACAATGAGTAAGCTTTCTTAGAAAGGTCAATTCATACCATGATTCTCAACCCATGGATCATGGCTTGGCTATGGATGTGTGAAGAGTTACTGCTTGTATTTCCTTCCACTGTTCCTAACAGAGAAATATTAAATCAGAAAAGAATCAGGATCACTGATTTCCCACTCATGTCTGCACAATGTTTCATCTGGACTCCAAGCAGTTAAACTGCCCAGTCATGAACTTAGAATTTGTATTGTAAAGAGAAGTCCTGAGGACAAAAGAGCAGTCCTGGGGCAAAAATACTGGGCAGCTAACTCGCCCTCAAGCAGATGTCATACCCTGAACTCCCCTTCAACTTGAAAAAAGAAATCTACACAAAAAGCAAAATGAAAGACTGCGAGCACCCACATCACAAAAGCTACAGCTGCAAACTGCTGGACCCTAGGTAATTAAAATTTAAAAAGACTCCTGCCATTCCCAGGAGTCTTTCTGTCAGTGCTGTCCCCACAACACACCTTGGTGAAGCAGTCACAGTTGACCAGGCGGTAGGTCCTGCCATATATGGTGAGGTCGATGCCCAGGTTCAGATCCTTCCAGTGGTAATAATCCCCGTGCTCATTCTTGGGCACCCGGTGACGTTTCATGAGTTTGCCTTGAAGCAGGCCCGAGTTCTTCACCTTGGGCTCGATGATGCACATGCTGTCATCTTCCAGGTAGTAGTAGAGACCCACCTGGCGGATCCGATAATGCTCCTCTGCAGAGATAGCAACTTCCTCCATGAAGTAGGCATCGAACTTCAAAACCTGCCCAAGGGATAATATAGCAAAGGGAGAGAGAAAGAAACAATTTGAAAACCATGATTAGTCTATCAAGGTGAATAATTTATTTGTAATTTGCTTTGGTGGTGTAATATTAGTGGATTAGATTCTAAGAATCTTGAAAGACAGCTGTGGCCTAATCTGTGAGTGACAGCAGAGGCACCAGGAGGGCTTTTATCAATATGTGCCTTTTGCAAATCTGGTGTGCCTGAGAAAAGTGTAAAAATACAGCTTTTTCCCTACTTTTTGATCACCTGCTGTTTCACTGACTGCCAGATGCTTGGCTGCTGACAGTAATCTACTTTACTGTTTTACACACAGCTCTTTATTTACAGCCCTGATTTAGGGAAGTTATCCACAGATTTTAGCAAAGAGTTCAACCACATCTGAGGATTTTAAAATCCGAAAGAGGTCATCATTTTAAGGCCAGGCTGGAGTGGCTCTGAGCAACCTGGACTAGTGGAAGGTGTCCCTACCCATGGAAAGGAGGCTGGAACAAGATGATCTTGAAAGTCCCTTTCCATGATCTGAAGTCACAGATATTCAGCACTGACAGCAAAAACGGATTTGTGCTGGGGAAACAAGGAAAGTAATCAGCCAGTCCCTCTGTTGGCAGAAGTAGGAGGAATATTCCCTCCAAGATCATTCAATGCCCCTAAGAAAGTGCAGGTGGCCAATCAGGCCTTGCATACCCAGCCTAGATCAGCCCAGAGGTCTGGATAATTAAGAGATTATATAGCCAGCAAGTTCCTATCAGTCAGCAAAGTTCTCCACAAGGGATTGTGACATCCCCAGCAGCACTGGGGTGCCTGCTGCTCCTGCGGCTTGAAGGAAGGGGCATAGAAGGACCTGACAGATTAAACAGCAGCATCTACATTACTCTGAAGGAACAGCCTCAGCAATTAACAGAGCACATCTGTTTCCCAGCCTGTGTCACAGCCAGGCTGAGGGCTGGCTGGCTGCAGACTGCTCTGGCAGGGCTGGCAGTGTGTGGAGCCTGCACGTGCTGAGCTCCAGAGCCCTGCAGCTCCCACTGCAGCAGCTGCTCCATCCACGGCTGCGGGTTGCAGCTTGAGCCATTGGCACAGTGAAAACCACGGGTCAGCTCAGCACTGCTCTGAGCAGACACAGAGACACCACCCAGTGTGATATGATCACCCAGATGGGAAGCACTAATAGAGCAGTTCAGGTTGTGACATGTTGTGGTGACCAACGCAAGCATGAATAGATAGACCACGATCAAACAGGCTGCCAGGGTTCCCTCTGCAGACTGACTTTTCCAGTTAAAGCTCAATTACAACCTCAATCTAGTTTTGGAAACACAAAACTCCAGGCTCTGGTTTACACAGCAATGCTTATAAACTGGAGCTTTCCAGAGCTAATCAAACCTCTTTTCCAACATCTGCTGGAAATGCTCGAGTGTAACTTGCAGGGAATGTCTTATATTGTTTATGTATTATAATACTTCTCCTGAGCAAAGAAAGCCTCTTTCAGCCTGGGATTCAGCTGTCTCTGACTAAGGGCTCTGGCATCTGAAAACTGCTGCATGCAGTCCCGTGAACCCTGGAGCTGACTGTTTATGTCTCTGAATCTGGCCAGTGATATTCCTGCGATCATCTCCTTTTTACCTTTTTGTCATAAGCCACGAATGCTGGAGTGAAGCGGGAAGGGGCAGGCCTCTTGACTTGCCCATAGGTCAGTGAGGTTCCCTTGGTGCATAAATCATCTAATTCATCTTGAGAGAGCTGATTTGCAAAGAGTGTCTCCCCACCAATCCCCTCTCTTGGCAGCCGGGAAAAGGCATATCCATTTTTGAAGTCCAGTGTCTGGGACCGATGAAAAGATGTTTTCTGTTGGAAGGAAATCCAGCTATCAAAATACTGCATGAATTTAGCAGATACAGCTACTGGAAGCATAAAAAACCCCAGTAAGAGAGTGCAATATCAAGAATGTCTCCTCCCACACACATCTCCAACATTTTATTATAAACTACTGCAGCAGTTATTTAAAATCAGATTTTGTATTTAGATAGGGAAGTGGAAAAAACAGTGGTGGGTGTACAAAGCATGAGAGTGAACTCAGATCCTTGCACTGCCACAGACTCTGGAAGAACTTAAATCACTGAATTTCCTGACTGACACCACATACAGTGCCTAGAACAGCATGTCAGCACTTTATCTGCCCTGGTATTTAACTCACCAGCTCTTTGTTCCCTACCCTATTTGTCAGCAGTTCAGAGCACCATGGGACTACAGTTATTGCCTTATGGTGCTCCCTTCACTGTTGTGCACTCTCTGTGAATTCCATTGTTATTTATTTTCTTAATCCTCCCCTGGGCATGATACAGGATTTTCTCTGCAGGGTTAAATCAAGGCACGTCATGCTCACAGAACTACAATTACAAAATGTTCGAAAGCACATTAATTGTTTTATCACCTGTCTACAGAGTCATAGACTCATAGAACAGTTTGAGTTGGAAGGGACATTAAAGCTTACCCAGTTTCACCCCCTGCCATGGGCAGAGACACCTTTCACTATCCCAGGTTGCTCCAAGCCCTGTCCAACCTGGCCTTGGACACTTGCCGGGATGAAGCAGCCGTGGCTTCTCTGGGCAACCTGTGCCAGGGCCTCACCACCCTCTTTGCAAAAAACTTCTTCCTTGTATCTAATCTCAATTAAACCTCTTTGAGTTTAAAAACATCATTCCTTGTCCTACTGCTACAAGCCTGGCTAAAAAGTTTGTCCCATCTTTCATGAGACACCTTTAGGCATTGAGAAGGGGCTCTAAGGATCCTTCCCCAGGTGAACACTCCCAGCTGTCCCAGCCTGGATCCAGAGCAGAGGGGCTCCAGCCCTTGGAGCATCTCTGTGACCTCCTCTGGATTTACTCCAGCAGATCCATGTCCTATTTATGCTGAGGACTCCAGATCTGGAGGTAGCTCTGCAGGTGGGGGTCTCACCTGAGCAGGGCAGAGGGGCAGAATCACCCCCTCCCCTGCTGCTCACACAGGGGGAGCAGCCCAGCACATGGCTGGGGTTTCTGTGTCCCAGGCTCTCATCCATCAGCAGCCCCAAATCCTTCTCCAAGGGCTGCATTCAATCAGAGCTGTGCACAGGACCTGATCTCTGTCAGCCTTGTTCTTCACCACTGAAGAGCAGGGTCAGACTTGAGTGACATCAAACTCTGCTTGCTGCACACTCCACCACACCTGGTACCTCACCTGCACTCCCAGAGCCTGCCTGCTCCCACTTTCAACACTTAAAGCTCCAGAGAAAGCAGGGGAAATTATGAGTCCCTGATAAAAAAACCTCTTGACTTTTGCCAAGCAAAACAAAGTTGTAAGCATTTCCAGTGCTGACAGAACAAGCTACAGCTCCTTTTTCCAGCCTCAGGCTTGCAGTCAGTCCAACCTCAGGCATGCAAACTGCTTCTTCTCCACCACCTCCCTCGCCTCTCAGAGTTAAGCTTCTAATCTTATTTATACCTTCAAGGCCCCACTTGAATTCCACATAATTCCTTGTTTTTTCTTTAAACTACATCTATAGATCTTGCAATGGAGAGAGCAGTGAGGAAAACAGGTGAAAAGATTTGTCTGAAGACATTTTTGCAGAACATCTTATAAAGTGCCACAGAACTTCCACTTCCTTTAGTTAAATAAATACCAAGGGAAAGCTGTGGGGAAAAAAAATCAAGGAAAACCAGGAAGTTTGTCTTTAATTTGAGCAATATCAGTGCTTGTTAGAAGTGTACAGGCTTTCAAGAGCCCACATTTGCCTAAAGAAAGCACCTCGTTGCTCATAAGGTTCTTCAGTGGATAAGCTCTCCCAAAGTGAGCCTGGATGCCAGATAACATCACCCAGGACCAGGTGACTAATGCAAATTTAAAAGGGAAAGCCCAGAATGTAAACTCCTAATCTCAGTTTCTGCCAGTGTTTATCTGAAGAAATTCCACTGAATTAAATCCTTTTCGCCAAGTCTGTAACACTTCACACAAACACCATTCCCTCTCCCAGTTCCTGTCTCCCTGTCCTGTGAGCACTAAGTAGTAACAACACTTCACTTGAACACAGAGGTTTCCTTCAGAACATCTCAGCATTCACTTGGAAACCAAGTATTGTGATGCCAGTTTTATGGACTGGAAAACTGTAGATTTTCAAGATGTTACAAATTATTTCAAGGAAATATTATTATCTGATGATAATTCTGAGATAGCCTTTATTACTGAATGATTATTTGTTATTAGTAATTTATATACAATTGGAGAACCCAGTTGTCACCAATTTCAGGCCAGGTTGGATGGGCTTGGAGCAATCTGATCTGTGGAAGATGTCCCTGCCCACGGGAGAGGGCTGGAACAAGATGATTAAGGTCCCTTCCGACCCAAACCATTCCATGATTCTGTGACGAGTACTTTCCACATACAAAGGTGAATGCAGCCAGGAATGTTTTCTGTTAAATATGCTCTCCAGGGAGGCTGTAAATCCCTCATGTGCCCAAACCAGGCATGAAACAATCCCCCTTTCGGCTTTTGGGTTGTTTTCTTGTTTTTTTTTTTTTGTTTGTTTGTTTTTGTTTTTTTTTTGTTGTTGTTTTGTTTTTTTTTTTTTTTAGTATATCAGAGAAATAAATGGAAGCATCTTCTGTTCTTCCATTCTCTAAATGCAAGTTCTCTGTGGCACCACTTCCTCAAGAGGACATTGGGAGAATTTGGGGTTATCAGGTCCTGAGGGCCTGGACCATTGGATGGGGAAAAGGAGAGGCTGTTTCCTCATTTAGGTATCAGGTGCAGAGGATGAGGATGAGACTGCTTCTTCCAGGGAACCTGGGAGCAGCTGAGAGTGTGTCACTTCCTGGAGATGATCCTTGGAGCTGTGATGGCACCAGTTCTGTGGTGGGATACCAGTTCTCTCATCAGGTTATCAGGTTCCAGACCTGGACTGTCAAGAATTCAGCTCTCCAGGCAACACAAGGAGAGCAGTTTTGGAAATATCAGAGCTTTGGAGGAAGGGGTATCAGGAAGGTGCTGATTGCCAATGAGACTGGTCACTTCAGGGTATATCTATGTAATAGATAAACTATGCCCAGGAAATAATGATATTGGGAATATTTGGGGAATTAATTCCTATTGGAAGAATGCTCAAGGTTTGATCAATAGTGGTTCTCCTGGGTATATTCAGTTGAGGAGGCATCACGTGAATTTAAGGAACTTGGTTCAGGACAGTATCAGTTCAGAAGACTTCACTTTGGGAAAACTCAGATGGTTCAGAGAAACAGCAGTTTTTCTGAGGGAATCAGGTTTCAGGATTGTGAAGCAAGCTTCGGGATATTCCTTGGGGTATCTCATGAACTGTGGGGGAACTATTGGATGGATTCAGGGGAACTGAATATCCAAAGGGGTGAGTTTGCAGACAGTAGCTCTGTAGTTATGGAAAAATTGTTTGAAATTTTAAGTGAGGCTCACAAATGAGGGTGAGGAGGGGTGAGTGTGTCTCTCTCCAAAGCCATCAGGACAAATTCAGGGCTATAAGATTGGGTACATGATGCAATGGATTCCTTGGGTAGAAGATTAAAAGTACCAAATCCCATTGAAGGTTAGTCCAGGGATACTTGATCCCTTGGGAACAGACTGCAATGTTCAATAACATTGGAAGAATTATGGGAGGGATCAGGAGATACCAGGCAGGTACACAGCATTCAGATCCCCCAGAACTGAGTCCATTTGGTGACTTTGAGAAACGCCAAGTCCCTAGGGGAGAGCTAAGTTGATATTAAATCTGCTGGGGAGCATTAAATGAGTTTACAGAGCACCAGGTTCTTTGGGGGTCATGTCCAGGGTTTGGTGAGTTTGAGGTTCCCAGGACACGGGTTCAAAGGACACCATGTTGTCTCAGGGATATTTGGTGAATGCAGGAGGTACCAGACCTCTTGGGGGAATTACAGGTTGATCTGAGGGAACAGCAGGTTCCCTTGGTATGGATTAAGGGGTAACATGTTCCCTGAAGAAACTGGTTCCCACTCTACTCTGCTCTTGTGAAACTCCACCTGCAGTGCTGCATCCAAGCTAGGAGCCCAAAACACAAGAAATGCAGGGATCAGTTGGAGCAAGTCCAGAGGAAACCATGGAGATGCTCCAAGGGCTGGAGCCCCTCTGCTCTGGAGCCAGGCTGGGAGAGCTGGGGGAGTTCACCTGGAGAACAGAAGGATCCAGGGAGAGCTCAGAGCCCCTGCCAGAGCCTAAAGGGGCTCCAGGAGAGCTGGAGAGGGACTGGGTACAAGGGATGGAGGGACAGGACACAGGGAATGGCTTCCCACTGCCAGAGGGCAGGGATGGATGAGATTTTGGGAAGGAATTGTTCCCTGGGAGGATGGTGAGGCTCTGGTATAGGGTGCCCAGAGAAGCTGTGGCTGCCCCTGGATCCCTGGAAGTGTCCAAGGCCAGGTTGGACGGGGCTTGGAACAACCTGGGATAGTGGAAGGCATCCCTGCCCATGGCAGGGGCTGGAACTGGATGGTCTTTAAGGTCTTCTTACTAAAGCCATTTACGGTTTTCTAACGCAAACCTTTCCACGACTCTATGAATATTATCAAGTTTAGGGGTTCCAAGTCTCCCGTGGATCTAAGAGGAAGGTCTGAGGAATACCAGGTTCCAAGGGTGTCTTCAGGGAATACCAGGTACCACCTGAAGCGCGTGCGGGGAGGTGCAGAGGCGCGTTCTGAGGTCGCCTCTCAGGGGGGCACCCACCAGACCAGCCCACTTTGATCGGGGGAGCCTCCCGCGGGAAGGGGGTACAGCGAGGGTACAGTGGGCGGGCGCGCTCACCGTGGGGTCCTTCATGACGCAGCCGGGGAGGAAGGGCAGCCCCGGCCCGGGCCCGATCGGGGGCCCTGTCCCTAGCCCCGGCCCTGGCTCCGGCCCCGAGCTCATGGCGGCGGCGGCGGCGCTGCGGGCCCGGCCCGACCGACGCGTCTCCACGGCAACCACCCGCGCGCTCAGTGCGCATGCGCGGACGGTCGTTCCCGCCTCTTTCCCTGCGCCTGCGCAGTGAGCGCGGCGGGGCGCGCGGTCGCCGTAGCGACGGGAAGGGCTCTGAGGGGCCGAACCGCCCCCCCCACCCCTGTGAGGGGAGCCCGGCCCCCGCAGCGTGGGAAAAAACACATGGAAAGGGTTAATCCTGCTTTATTTCCCCCTCACAGCCCCTCATAGTCCGCTCGGATCCCACTCACAGGCTTTCATATCCCACTCAGAGCTCCCTCGTATCTCCCTCGTAGCCCCTCACGTTAAAACATCTTGGCCGCCCTAATGGGTGGTGGCATCCGGACTGCTTCTTTTTGGGGAGTTTTCCCTGCCTTGTGCAGTGCCCAGAGTGAGGAGCAGCTGTGAAGGGACAAATCCATACCTGGAGTGATGGAAATATTTTAACAGAAGTGGTTGTGCTGGTTTATGATGTATAAAAATGCATATAGTTGTGAAATAGTGTATTTTTCATGTGTAGCACTGATAAAATTCCTCTCTTTCAAACATGATTTTTATCTCTGGAGGAAAGGGCAAAAAGAAGCATCAGAGATACCATCAAGGAAAAGGTGGCTCTGCAAAAGTCACTCCCAAATGCAAGAGAGAAAACAGAGCTAATCCCATCACCATGGAAAACAAGTTGTTGTGTGCAGAAGTTGTGGATTCACCATAAGAAGTGGAATCCTCAAACCTGGAAGTGTTCAGGGCCATGTTGGAGAGGATTTGGGAGAAAGCTGGTCTTAGTGGAAGCTGTCCCTGCCCATGGCAAGGGGGTTGGAAAGAGATGATCCTGAATGTCCCTTCCAACCCAAACCTTCCAGGATTCCATGAAAAATAAGGTTTCATGTACATCTTTGCTTTGTTCTCTGTATCACCAGTACACCAGCCAAGCCAGGCTGTGATTCAAGGGCAGGCGGCAGATCCGAGCGTTTTGTAAGCAGAAGTTAAGCAGGGAGAATTGCAGCCAGACTGTCTGTCTGAGCACGGTGTGGGAGAGAGAAGAAAGCCAGACGGTGGGAGATAAAGAATGAGGCTGATGAGCTTAGAAAGGAAAATAATGGACTGAAGGCCAAGCAGGGCTGGAAGAGCTGAATCTGGAAGACAGCAAAGCTGTTGGTGTGAGGGCTGACTTAGACCCAGGCGCAGGACCCTGATCAAACCCTCCCTCTGATTTTTCAAGTTGCAATATCCAGGCAGAGAAGGGAACTCACCTCCGTGTGCCAAGGATCATTCCCAAGGAAAGTGACTGCAAATTGTGACAAGGCTGTGTGGCAGAGTGCCTGTAAAGATGACAGGCTAGGCATGTTCAGCCTGAAGAAAAAAAAGGCTCTGGGAAGTCCTTGGAGTCCTTTCCAGTTCCTAAAGGGGTTCCAGGAAAACAAAAAAGGGATTTTTTACAAGGGCATGCAGTGCCAAGACAAGGGGCAGTGGTTTTAAACTGCTAGAGGGCAGGGTTAGATGGGATTTTGGGGAAGGAATTCATCCCTGTGAGGGTGAGGAGGACCTGGGACAGGTTGCCCAGAAAAGCTGTTGCTGCGCCATCCCTGGAAGTGCCCAAGGCCAAGTTGAGCAACCTGGGTGTCCCTGCTCATGGCAGGGGTTTGGAATGAGATGGTCTTTAAGGTGCCTTCCAACCTAAACCGTTCTGGGATTCCACAGAAGGAAGCAGAATAAAAGACACAGCAGAAGCTGGTGCTTAGGAATAGTGACTGTAAAGCAGGAGAGAGGAGAAATGAGGAATAAGGAATTACAGTGAAGATCTGGATTAAGCTTCATCTTTGACAACTTCTGTATGGACGAGGCTGACTTGCCAAGGTTAAGATGAGCCTTTTCGTCTTCCCACATCCCTGCTACCTACTCATGAAAAGAAGGAATTCTTTATCGGGCTGTGCTTTGGTGGAGGACATAGATGAAGACAACTCGCCCTCTGGTGGGTAAAAACACAACCTGCAGAAGCCTTGTTCTGCGTGCTATATTAAGAAATAATAATTAAAAATATTGGTTATGGGAAGGAAAAATAGAAGATATTCTAGAAGTTTTAAGCTCTGAAAGTCAGGAAGAATTGATGAATTATGTATATGATCACATACAACCCTCCCAGATAAGGCTGATGAGTTGAAAACCTGCAGTGGTATGATAGAAAGGGATCAAAACATCAACAAAACACCATGATGGAGAAATCCCTAAAACTAGGATCCCTAAATCTTGGAAATCAGTGTGCTGGGGTGTCTCTCTGGAGTGTGTGTAGAGAACACCGGCAGTGTGGGGACTGGGCATGATGAGTCAGAGATCTGGGTGCATCTGCAGGGCCGTGATCTTGTTGGGATCAGGAAGGTGTGGTGGGATGGTTGCCACGACCCGAGTCCTGCAATGGAGGGATACAGACAAGGCAAAAAGGTGAGGAGAGGGAGCTGCCCTTTAGTGAGAGAACAGCTGGAGCGCCTGGAATTCTGCATGGATGATGAGCCAACAAAGAGCTCACGAGGGGAGGGTTCAAGGGATAACCAGTTTGGGTGATGCGGTACTGGACAGTTGCCTCTTTGCAGGCCCTGCTCCTTACGGGAGACTTCAGTCACCCTGACACCTACTGGAAGGACAACGAAAGAAGGATGGAGCACCTCTCTGAAGAGGAAATGCCAAGAGAATTGGGATAATTCATCCTGGAGAAAAGAAGGCTTTGGGGTAACCTAACTGCAGTCTTCCACTACCTGAAGGGAGCCTACAGGAAAGATGGAGAGGGACTATTTACAAAACGATGTCGTGACAAGACAAAAGGGAATGGCTTCAAAATGAAGCTGGAGAGTAGATTTAGATTGGATACTAAGAAGAAATTATTTAGTGTGGGGTTGGTGAGGCCCTGGCAGTGGTTGTCCAAAGAAGCTGTGGATGCACCGTCCATGGAAACATTCAAGGTCAAGCTGGATGGAGCCCTGAGAAATCTGGGATAGTGGAAGGTGTCTCTGGCCATGGCAGGGGGTTGGAATGAGATGATATTTAAGGCCTCTTCCAACCCATACCCTTCTATGATTCTGTGATTCACAGTCCAGGAAGTTTCTGGAATGCAGTGCTGGTAACTCCCTCCCCTGAGTGAAGGAAGAGCCTCCAAGGAGAGGTGCTTTGCTGGGTATCAGACTCACCAGCTGTGGTTCAGTGGGAATGGTAGAGTTCACAATCTTGAAGGAAGGGAGGAGGGTAAACATCAAACATTAGACTTGAGACTTTGGTCTCTTCAAAGGCCTCTATCCCCTTGGTAGAGTGCCCTGGGATAAGGAGGCCTGGGAAGAGTCATCTCCAAGCTCAAGAACAGTCCATTTCGAGGAGCAGGAAGCAGGCCTGCATGGGTAAACAAGGAGCTCCTGGAAAAACTCAAACACAGAAGCAGAGAGAAGGTGAAAGCAAGGATGTGGATAGAAAGGAATACAGAGACATTATCTGAATGTGTGGGGATGAGGAAAGACAAAGTCCAACTGGAATCTGTTCGGGAATGCCAAAGACAAGCAGAAGGGTTTCTGTAAGGTGACAAAAGGGAGAAGAAGGAAAATGTTGTGGGCCCACTGCACAGTAGGATGTGGCAGCTGGCTACAGAGAACATGGAAAAGCCTTCTTCACCTCAGTCTTTACCAGCAAGACCAGCCTTCAGAAATCCCTGGTCCCCTGAGACCAGGGGGAAGGGCTGGAGCAAGGAATATGTACCATGGTGGAAGAGGAGAGGGTCAGGGAATATTTAAAGGATTTTTTAGGTGTGTATAAATTCCTGAAGGGAGGGTGCAAAGTGGACAGGGCGAGGCTCTGTGCCAAGTCCCAGGGCCAGAGGCCATGGGCATACACTGGAACACAGGAGGTTCCTCTGAGCATGAGGAAATGCTTTTGTTCTGTGAGGGTGGCCAAGCGCTGGCACAGATTGCCCAGAGAGGTGATGGAGTCTCCATCCTTGGAGATACTCAAAATCCACCTGGACATGGACCTGGGCAACCAGTTCTGGGTTGATGTGCCTGAACTGAGGGTGGGAGCAAGTGGCCCCAGAGATCTTTTCCAAACTCAACCCTTCTGTGATTGTGGATAATGAACTAGAATTTGTCTAAGCAGCTGCAAGGCAGCTGTTCTGCACTACCCTTGTGGAATGGGAATGAAATCCAATAGGTGTCGTGAAACTTTGAAAGTGCTTTGAAATGCACAGATAAAACCACACTTTATTGTTCATTATTGTAATTATTATCACTCTAATATATCCTCTCTGTAATTATTATCCCCTTTTCTTTCTAATGACTCATAACCTTCTGTAGTTGTGCATTTGAGAATTTCACACCACACCAACTTTTTTGCTTTCACAGACTTTTTTTTCAACTAAAGTTTTTAAATAAAGATCAGTACAGTACAAAGCTTAAAATATTGTCATTGTTTTCAACAATACAAAGTCAGCAGATAGGAGTTGGGAAGGGGATGGTTAATAAGGAACACACATATCCTTCCCTGTTTCCCAAAAAAAAAAAAAAACAACTCTTTTGTACTTCTGTTTAGTAACAAACAGTGCTTAAAAATAATCATGTCAGTAAAAGATGTAAATTGCAAGGCACATGAGGAACCCGTCCTTGCCTCGTTACACAAATTAGGCATAAATACAAATTGAAGGCACCTGTCTCTGTCCTCTCCTCCTGCTCAGTACAGTGAGCAAACCCTGTCAGCGGGAACTGGCTGTGAAGAGCAACCATGGACCAGCAGACAGCAAAGAGGCTGCTCTTGATCCTCAGGTTCTTTCAGGATTAATCCTCAAAAGGAATAGCACAAGGCACATTGGGATGAATTCTCAGGAGCTGTCCTGGTTTGCAAGATCTGAAGGAACACCACCTCAGGACCAGAGATTCCCAAGGCAGAGGATTGTGACCTGGGTCCCTTTGGGATCTCAGGTGTGCTCAGCCTTTGGTGGTCAGCTCTTCACCAAGCCTGGCCACTGATCCATCCTTTCCAGGCATGCCTCCTTAGGAACACCAGGATGGAGGAGACCTGCTCCAAGCAGTGAGTCCAAGGAGAAGGTCCTGGAAAGCTCAGACAAGCTGACCATTTATCACAGCGGCACTTTGGCTTTTTCCAGATCCAGCCCTGGTGTCCTCTGGATCACTGGCAAAGCTTCCACAGCCACTTCCCAGCTGAGATCCAGCAGACTGCAGCATGTGGAGTCTGCACAGGAAGGTAGCCAGTCACATAAGGCAAAAGGATGAAGTCTGGGGATGAAGGAAAGAAAGAAGCTGGTTGGAGGAAGAGGACGGAGACAGAGATGAAGGAAGCTCCAGTGTCAGTGAGCCCCTTGTGACACAAGGGTACATCCTCACAGCAGCACAGATCTGTATTGCAGATCCCCACTCACGCCACCTATCATCATAACCAGGAGGTCAGCTCCAGGTGGGAGTGCAGGGCCAGGTGGAGATGGGAGCGGCTTCACCTGAGGGGAAATGTGGGAGTGTGCAAAAACACCTCCACTGTTACACCACTGCTCCAGAGAAGTGTCACTTCTGGTCAGCCAGGGAGAAGATATGATCAAAAGTACCTTGGAAGAGCCATGTGGGCTCCTCTCCCTGTCCCTGAATGAGATGGAATTACTATACTCACCCTCCTTCGACAAGGGCAGGGCATGTCATCTGTTCTCAAACCCTCAGAGAAGGGGACACCTGGGTGATCCCTTCCCTTGGTACCAGTGTAACTCCAGGTAGCAGCAGAGCAGGTTTGCTATTATCAGCCATGCCCAATCCTTCTCCATTTTATCCCAGAAGTTAACTCTGGACCAGCCTGACTTACCTCTGTTTCTGCACAGGAACCCACTTATGCCATCCAGCCAGTTCCACACCCAGTGCTTTGTTCTGCCTCACCTACCACAAAACCAAGGCAAATTAGGCTGTGAGAAAAAGCTGCTCCCACTGGAAACCTTTTCTCAGTCTGGGAGGAGACCCACAAACAAAGCCAGAGGCCATGGAGGGAGCAGTCCATCAGTGCATCTGAGTGAGTCAAGCAGCCAGCTGCCAAGCATGGAGGAACTGCTCCTGGCCTCTATTCCAGCCCTTCCCTGCCAGCAGCTGCATTGTCCAAGTGAGCTGGCTCAGAGTTAAAACCAGCTGAAAATTACTGACATTTTTTCAGTAGGATTGGTCTCCCAATGGTCCTTCTCCCGGCACTGGCTCGCTCTGTGGTTAGGTGAGCTTCTGTGCATGGGAAGAGGTTCAGTGAGGTGCAAGTGGGACTATCCCTGCTTGGCATCTCCCCTGAGGCAGATTTTCTGTTAGGTCAGCATGGCTGTACCATCTGTACCATCAAAAACACCCTACGAAGTTAAGTAATTAATTTCTAAGCTAAGGCCAGGACTGATGAGAAAGGGTGGACTTGATGACCTCCTGAAGGCTTTTCTATGATTTCTTCTCCTATACTCCAAACTTACTTCCCTCTCACTTTGTATCTAATATTCTATATGGCCATGAGTTCCAAATTTACCTACTAAACACAGGACCAGCAAAGTACCTATTTACAGGTCTGTTTTCCACCACTTATTAACAAATCTGTTGTCTGGCCCATCTTGCTCCTCCAACAGGACAGCACTGTTTCCTCCAGGTTAATCTTAACCCAACTAGGAGGCTCTGCACATATAAAATCCCACAGCAAAGCCCTTCTGGATAACAAATCCCATGCATACACATGGAACACGAACACACACGCACTTCAAGAGCTAAAACACAGATGAAATGCAGAAACCAGTGTTTGTCCTCACCAAACATATCCCCAACCCTGCACTCTTCCTGCTCAGAACCAGCAATCACAATTCATTTGCCTGCCCTTGGGTTCAGCGAGACAAATTTGTGGCTGGGATAAGTCCCATGGATTCCTTGGTTTCAGCAAGGATTTAAACCTCCTTGGTGGCTCCATGCTCAATATTCCCCCAAGGCAAGCACAGAACAGATTCTTCTAGTGGGAGACACGGTAATCCAGTCTTTGTTAACTTGGACAGGAGTGACCCATGGACATTAAGTGACTCTGACCACTATCTTTGCTACTCCACACAGGAATCACCAAGTCCCAAGGACAAACCCATCCAAAGATTGTGCAGGACCCTAATGTTGTCACCCTGCTTCTACTTTTTGCTGTTCAACCTTCATCTAATACTGATAAAAACGTGCCAGAGTCACAACCCCACTCGTTATAGAACAGCAACCCTGCAGCTTCAAGGTCAGTTTTCCCCCAATGCTCACCAAGGACACAAAGCACCATTAACAGGGGAATAAAGACTCCTTCACCTTCACACCCTTTTAGCTGTGACCACAGTAGTGCTGTTGGAGGAGCAGAGCCTTTCCTGCATCAAACAGATCACATCCAAGTTATTCCACATTTAATGGAAATTGCTAGAGGTTGGTCAGACTCCCTAGACAGATGACACAGACCCAGTTTGTCCCAGAGGACCCCAGGTCATGCCTGGATCTCCAAAGATGTTTTCCCAAAGCCATCTAAGTGACCTGGCACTGACACACTTGACAAGGGGAATGCAGAGAGAACCTGTCTGGAACAGTGAAAGGATTCTAGCAGCCATGGTGCCACACATGCCCTCACACCCAAACACTAGAAACACAGACTTCCCAAAACCTTCCTACTGCCTTTGACAGGAGCAGTCGTCACACAGATATGGCAAAACCCAGAGAGGTCATCACACCCAGCTGTGGTCCTCATGGTGTTGTGAGCCCTGGCACACCCTTCTACAGTTCCACAGCCTCCAGGCTGCCCTCCCTGACCTTCAGCAAAGTCTCACCCACAGTTCTACCAGAATGAACAAGGAACCTCTGCCTATTCCAGCATCCCTGGTCCAATGACTTGTTCTGGCTTAAAACACTCCACGTCCCCCCCAGATGGTAAAAGGCAATCCCTGCTGTGAAAATGCATCCAGCATTAAGTGTCCAGCCCTCCATCTGAATCCAGGGTCCTGGTTAGTCATGGCGTGTTAGGCAAGTAAGACAGTCATGTCTCTAGTATGTTATGCCCCCTTCTCTTGACTTTCTCTGGTGATGTCATGCCTGTCACGTCCGTGACTCTCAGGAGTCCTTTTTAGCCAGGCTGGCCTTGATCCTGCATCGCAGGATGTAAGCTGTGATGGCACTGCAGGCCACCAAACCGAAAAAGGAGATGCAGGAGAGATAAACAGTGAAAGGCCCGTGTCTCTTCAGGAAAATCTCCTGCCTGTTCTTGTAATCCAAAAGAATGGCCTCAAGCTGTGACAGGGTGCAGATGGCCAGGAAGGTGTGGAAGATCTGGTGGGCATGACCAACAATATCGCAGGAGCCAGGGAAGTATTTCTCAGGGACAGGGCAGGAAAAGAAATAAGCACTGATAAGGAAAAACAGTATCTGGTAGGTGTGGTACCAAGCAGCATCTTCCTCACAGCCCCCCAGATGACACACAACCACTCGGTGAGCCACGGGACTGATATCCAGGATGAAAGCCAGCCCTGCTGGGATCACCTGGCACATCTTCCTCATGATGGGGTAAGGCCGTCGGTACCGGTATTTCGCGTAGCAACAGCCGGCACAGGACAACCAGCCACAGAAAGCTGCTGCTGGCAGGAAGAAAAGCCAGAACTTGTCGTACCAGGCTTGGTCAGAGCTGTAGTAGAAATGAGCCAGGGCACTGCCATACTGGTAGATGCTGACTCCAACATAATCCACGAAGTAGAAGGTGTAGTGGTACAGCTCTGACTTGGACTGCAGCAGGTGGGCCAAGAGGCTGCAGGTCAGGTAGGTGACAGAAGAGAGGACAAAGATGAGCAACGGCAAGGACCACGCGTCCAAAGGCAACTGCTCGGCCTCCACAAACGTCTTGAACCTCAGCAGCACGGCCAGCGCCGCCAGGAGATGAGTCCACACGTTGACCACCTCGTTGTGCTTCTGGAAGAGGCTGAGGAAGTAGTAGCGCCAGTCCTGGCCGGTGGGGCGGTACCCGCTGTGGATGTAGGGCTCACGGAAGAGCTGCGGCACCTCACACTCCTTCACCGTGCAGGGCATCTTGGGGAAACCGTCCTCCAGCAGCCGGGGCAGCCGGCTGAGGTGCTGCCCGCTGAGGGACAGCGTGCTGAGCCGCTCCAGGATGGCTGTCATCCTTCAGCCCTGCACCAGGGAATGTCGTCTTCCTGCCCTGTGGGGATGGGAGAAAGATGAAATGTTAATGGTGGTGCATGGGGGAGAAGAGCATGTTGCCATTCCCAGTGGGATTAACCATGGCACCATCGAGATGCTGGCCCTTAGAGCACCTCCCAGTGCCTAAAGGGGCTCCAAGAGAGCTGGAGAGGGACTTGGGACAAGGGATGGAGGGACAGGACAAAGGGCAATGGCTTCCCACTGCCAGAGGGCAGGGATAGATGGGATATTGGGAAGGAAATCTTTCCTGTGAGGGTGGCGAGTCCCTGGCACAGGCTGCTCAGAGAAGCTGTGGCTGCCCCTGAATCCCTGGAAGTGTCCAAGGCCAGGTTTTCAGCAACCTGGAATAGTGGAAGGCATTCCTGCCCATGGCAGGGTGTTGGGTCAAGATGACCTTTAATGTCCCTTCCAACCCAAACCATTCCATGATTCTACAAATATTGTCAAGCTTAGGGCTACCAGATCTCTTGGGGACTGAGGGAGTACCAGCTTCCCAGGGACATGTGTTCCCTGACCTAAATTCAGCACAGAGGAGTATGGCAGAGCCAAGTCAGCCTGCATCAGATGGGCACAGCAATGTCACAAGCCTGCCCTTCCTCCCCACTTCCTCAGGCACACATCTTGGAGCATGTTCAGGAGCCATGAGCTGCCAACACGGGGCTGCAGGAAGCAGTTAGTTGGCAAGAAAGCATCTGATGATTTATGAAGGTGATTTTTCACCCCTTACCCCAAAACAAAATGCTCAGGGACAAAACTGGGATGTAAATGACTCATCTAAGGGACAACCTGCCTGTCCACCCATGAATCAAGAGCATCCCAACCAATTCATGGAGGTTGCAAAGAAACTCAAGCTTCCCTGTCACACAACTTGCCCATGGGTTACTGTAGTGAGTATGGCAGAGGGAGAAGTGAGAAATCCACAGCCCCAAACCTGCAGCCCTCATCCCTCCACAAGTAAGAAGCACCAGGACTGAGAGGGACTGAAGAAATTAGAGGCTTCACATCCAAGCTGGCTGCAGTTTGGGTACAGTTTGGGAGCATCCATGCAGCCAATGCTGAGAGACTGCCAGAGAAGTCCCTGCGTGCTCAGATCAGCCATACCCAGTGCTGGGCACTCCTCTGCCTGCTCTGCTCCTTGGTAACCTCCAGACTTGCTAAGCTTTGGCTGGCAAGATTCAGATTCAGGGTACAGCAGGATCCTAATGTATGGAGAATTCCTGGCATTAATTCCCACTACTCCCTGTTTCTCAATAACCTCTCTTCCCTGCTGGTGTTTGTGTCATACAAAACAGGAGAGAATTCATCACAAATGCCCATGTTAAACTAAAATTGGTGCTGATGGGGTCTCACCAGACTGTGCAGGGCTTTGATTACTCCTGTGAAACCAACACACACAGGTTTGCATGAGCAGAATCTGTCTCCTAAACTTATATGTATACAACTGGAGCTGCAGGGATGGAGGTAGCAAAAAAAAAAAAAAAAAAGAAACACAAGTAAGTATTTTATCTGAGCGTGGTAAACAGCCAATTTTTCTCCTGTTATATGAGATACCAGCTGTGTCCACACGTGAGACACCAACAGTTCGTGTGGACACCTGGTCTAGTGAAGGTATCCCTGCCCATGGCAGGGGGCTGGAACTAGAGGAGCTTTAAGATCCCTTCCAACCCATACCAGTCTGTGATCCTGTGATGGGAGACCCCTGCTAGGCTGTGATACAGAGGACAGGACGGTGTTAAATACCATGAGGGAGTTTTCGAAAAGCAGGGAGGTGGGACCTGGCAGTCCCAGGATGAGACAACACAGAGGGCAAAGTCAGAGCAGACTCTCAACCAGGTAGCAAGTCTTACTTCCTGTATAAACCCAAAGCATCTGATAAGAGATAAAATATTTTCATGCTGCTTCTGTATTCTAGCAGAGGGGAGTTGGCATAATTAGTTTTAATTTTCCAGAATATTCTTTCTGCCCTACACTCCCTACACTTTCTCCCTTAGCATCTCTCAAGGCTGGAGGTTTTTTTCCCTGTTTGCCACAGGGCACTTTGTCTGCTGTGTTTGATGGAGCTGTCTTGGCCACAGAAGGCAAAATGGTCCCTGGAATGCTGTTTTAATTTCACAGATGTGTAATGCTGAAGAGAGCACACTTGCTGGAGAGTTAATGTTGTGCACACTCATAAAGACTTCGTTTCTCTCCTAAGGGCCCGCAGGGTCCTGATCCATGATGGGACATGCAGTTCATTCAGCAGGTTGTGTATCCCTGTGGAGTTGAATGCCAAAATTTAGGGAGGTGAGCCAAATTTTGACTTTGGGGCACTCCTATGAGAGCATGGTGTGAACAGGAGGCAGCACTCACTCGGCCCTGTTCCAATGTACAGCCAGTCTACTCTGGCTTCTTGTAGCTTATGGAGTTAATTCAAAAATCATGGCATTGTGGAGTGGTTTTGGATGGAAGGGATGTTAAAGATCATCTCATTCCAACCACCTGCCATGAGCAGGGACATCTTCCACTATGCCAGGATGCTCCAAGCCCCATCCAACCTTGGACACTTCCAGGGATGGGGCAACCACAGCTTCTCTGGGCAACCTGTGCCATGGCCTCACCACCATCACAGGGAAGAGGTTTTCCTGCCCATGGCAGAGGAGTTGAAACAAAATGATCTTTCTAACCCAAACCATTCTGGGATTCTATGACTTAATGATCATGATGGTAAGGCAGAAGAAGAAAGGACATGCTGAAGTTCTTACATCTTGGAGAACACAGAGTAATGCCAGAGTGAACCCCGGCACAAAGGGAACTGAAAATCAGCTCCAAGAGGGCATAGACCTGCAGAGAGCAGAGTCAGTGCTCATCTCCTGAAGAGAAACCTGCTGAAAACCACACGTAAAGAGCAAAGGCAACACACGGGAAGGTGGCAATTGAGCCTGGGAACAGGAATGCATGGGAATGCCTGCTTTGCATGCTGACAAGGGTGTGAGAGAGACAGGCAGCTTCTGTCCCAGGCACAGCCTGGCTCCGGCTTGCACCGCCCGTGCTCATGCCAGGATTTTGCCACAGTTTCTCATCCCCAGAGCTCAGTGCATGCAGCAAGCATCACCTCAGAGAGCCTGGGCACTGCACATCTTCCTGACAGCACAGATTATTCCAGACAGGCTTTCAGAGCTGGAAAATGCCAGTTTTAAACAGGCTGCGAGGGGCAGAGATTCAATAATAGTCCGAAATCACAAGAAACACATCTGATACTGGGCTGAACAGCACTGAATCAGGAACCTGGTAGCCTGCTTATTTCAAACCTTGTGATATGAGTGAGTAAGAACAATTTGGCAGTTTCCAGCGATCATGTGATGGGACAAAGTGACGAACAATTAACGTGAGAAAAGAGAAAGAGAAAAAAACAACAACAAAAATACAGTGACCCAGAAACCCAAGGTCAGCACTGACTGTTTCACTTCCACAGAGCCCCTATTCTTTTCCCTTCACAGAGGCGTAGGAGCAGCTGAAAGCCACATTCATCGGCGGGGTGTCTCGTTGAGATTCCATCCTCACCCCCATCTCCGGGGATTCAGTTATTTTGGCTGCTCCCAATTAACAGCGACCAAGTATCGTTTGTTCAGGGAGGGAGCTGCAAGGCGAGAAGGAGGGTGTGGATGATGGCCAGGCTGGATCATTACATCCACAATAAAAACTCCCGGCACAGGAGGAGAACGATCCTGTTCCAATTTTTCTCTCCCTTTTGAAGAGGGTAATTGGAAACCCGAGCTTTTTCCCAGCTCTTTTGCTTTTTTGGTCACAGTCTGATGGAAGGGTTTGAATGAGAAAATTTCCTACAGTGTACAGTCGATTTTCCCACCGGTCTGGCCCCCGAGTTCAGTGTCTGGGACTGAAGCTGGATCAATGTAATAGATTTGCTTGCAGACTGGTATTCAGGCATCAGAGGTTTATACAGGCTTCCAAAAAGGCAGCAGTTCCTGGTAAACAAAGCAGGGAGGACTGGGGGTACTCAGCTTTGGGGAAGTCTTTAATAAATGCATGGCATTTAAAACAGAAGAAAACAAAAAAAAAGAAGAAGTGTTTGTGGACAGCATGAAAATAACAGACTGGCCAACAGACTGATTTGGAGAGCTGCAGGTGATTAATGCCTCAATTCCTGTCTTCTGGCAGTTGAGCAAAAGCCCCTAGGGGGATTCCAGGTCATTTTGAAACTTGGGGTTTTATTGTGACCCCTTCCTACATGGAGTTAACTCTGGTGTCACAGCTTCTACTGGACCAGGATGGCAGGGAGCAGTTCAGCTCTGGGAGAGGCTACACCAGGGCTGCACCCAGCTCAGATGCACTGGATAAGCTCCATCCCAAACGTTGTTGGCTGAAGGCTGGTCCTCCCTGAGCACAAACATCTCCTGCTGTAATTAAACCATTCTGAAGGGCTGGAGGAAACTTTGAAAGACCATCCTGGGAGCAGAGTGCCAGCTCCTTCATTCCATTCTGCCCCGTGTTTTGGAAAGGTCCCTCCAGAGCTGAGAAAATAAGAGACCATGGACTGGCTCAAGCAGCAGTTCCTGTGCAGTCTTGGTATTACCTGCGTCCTTCTCCTGCCACAGATTTAGGTTCCAACATTCCTCCAGAGTGCAGCAGGAACACCTCGCGCTCAGATCCCTTCTGCAGGGAGTTACTGGGATTTACAACTGGAACAGGGTGCCCAGAGAAGCTGTGGCTGCCTCTGGATCCCTGGAAGAGTCCAAGGCCAGGTTGGAGAGGGTTTGGTGCAGCCTGGGATAGGGGAAGGTGTCCCTGCCCATGGCAGGGGTGTTGAACTGGGTAAGCTTCCATGTCCCTCCCAACCCAAACCATTCTGTGATTCCATGATTTGATGGTTTGTGCCAGGGACCAGGCCTTCCAGGGCAGGCAGCAGGGTGTGAAGGACTTATCTATACTCCAGCATCAAAGTGAAAATCCCCACAACCAGAGAGGTGCTCCAGGCTTCTGTAAACTGGGTTTACACTTCCCTGTCTATGAAATGGGGATATCATTCTTCATCTCCCTGATGGAAATGAGGTATTGTGCTCCTAATGCACTGGGCAGTGCTGGGACTACTTAACAGTGCATTGCACAGAAGATTTTATTTCCCTCGAGGCCTTTAGGTACCCTGTTAGATTTACATCAGCCCAATTCCCATGACTCCTCCAACAGAGGCTTGCACAGGTTGGGGTGCTCTGGAAGGTAAAAGGTGATGCCATGTGATTTACTGAAGAGCATGACTTAAACCAACCCGACCTGTTAAGAAAAAAAGGTCAAAATAACCTCATGGAAAAATTCAAATAAAAGAAGATGGCTCAAATTCTCCCCTTCTCTACACACACACACACAAAGCATGCGGCCCAAGCAGGGTCTGTCCAAGCTTGCATCCCTCAGGAAACGAGCATCTCGTGATGCTGGGAGACAAGCCATGAAAGCCAGTGGGAGGTGGCAGGATCCCCCACGGAAGCCATGGCAGTGTCAGCTCCCCTGCAATTCCTGGCCTGGAAGAGAGCTGGGCCAGCAGCCAGCTCAGCCGTGCTGAGCAGCAAGTGCCTCTTGACATGGGCTCAGCGTTGCCTGAGCTTTGGGATTGGGGCCAGGGGATGAAAGCAGCAGAGCCAGTGCAGGGAACGCTGTGCTTGGAGGGCACAGAGCAAAACAAAGCTGCTGGCAAATGCCACGTCCCTGCAGCAAAGCATCCCAACAAGGGGGCCAGCCCCGAGGCCCTGTGGTGTTTGGGGGAGCAAAGCAGGGGAATGGTACCCCAAAATTGGCAAACCAAAGACAGGATGAGGCTGGTGGTTATATTGTGAGAGTCCAAGCATCAGGCACATGCTGGTTTCCACAACATCAGGTTCTCAGAGATCAGCTGGGCTGTCTTGGCCAGTCCTGTGCTGCTGCACCCCTCAAATGCGTGGCCACACACAGACTGTCAGCCAGGAACAACTCCTGGACTGTGCTATCTCCCAAACCATGTTAGGGAATGGCACAGTTCTGGTTTGCTGTGATAGCACAGCTTCAGTTTCCTCATGCCTAACCCAGGTTAGAGCTTGGTGATGCTGCTGATAACACAGCAAATAATTCCTGAAAAAAAAAATAGAAGCCCACCTGCAGCACCAGTTAATATTCACTAATTCTGCTCACAGACCCTGGCTGAGAAATCCTTCCTCTGCCAAATCCACTCCCTCTGTATCAAAACTTGATCAAGGGCGAGGTAATACTCTGCAGCTTTTCTTCCTGATCTGACTAATCCTTTGCTGTTTGTGCTTTCCTGATCCACTCACCACTTTCTGTTCCCACACACAACCAACACAGCACCCTTTGGGTGAATTTGCTTTGGCGCTGGATTTCAGGTGTCTGAGAAATCCCTGGACAAGTACACCAGGAATCAAACCAGACCAGGGCACAGTCCCAAACTGTAACCATCAAGTTGCTGAAGTGTCAGCACACTCCTGGGCATGGTTTTGGTCCTGCCACCCCCACCAGTCCCTGCCTGCTGTATCCAGCCATGCAGGGATCACTGATGGACTGGGACTGACCACTTCCAGAAACCAGAATCATGCCAGCAAAGTGCCTGGGGGTTTCCCCCCTGAACTGATTGAAAAAGGAGCCCGGATATGTCACAGTAGCATCCCACTTATTCCACAAATTTCCTAAATTTCCTGATCTTCCTTCATTGCAGATCTAGAACTAGGAACTCCTGCTAGCACAGGGAGACCTCGACAAGCCATCCAATCCCTCTGTACTCAGATCCATCTGCTCATGGGACAACCCTGGAACCATCTGCGTGAGGGCAGAGTGACCAAACCAAACCGGCCGTGTGCTGTTTGTTGGTTCAGATCATCCCCAAAAGAACCTCTGGGCTGAGCTGCTCAGCTTTGCTGTCATCCACAAAAGCCTCTTGCACAAAAACATAATTTTTTTTAAGGCTGCGGATTTTAGAGCTTTGGTCACTCGAAAAAAATGTATATACATCATGCAGAGCCCTGCGGCTGCTGCGGGCAGAGACGAGGCACTGCCAGGGAGAGACTGCAGCCCTGTGCCAACCCCGTGGAGCCACAAGCTCTCCTCTCCCCTGCACTAAAAATCTTTGTCCCCATCCAGGACCGTGTCCCATTTAACCCCATGGCCTCTCCCAGCCGGGTTCTAGGTTTGCAGTGACAGAAGTGATGCCCTTCCTGGGGGCTACAAAGCTCCAAGGAAGAGCCAGATGTCAGATTCCCTCCACAGAAGGGATGCAGGCTGTGGTGTATACACTTGCTTAGAACCCCACCCAATCCCATACATTTGGTAGGGCTTGGAGGGTGGGAAGGAGCTGGGAGCAAGCTTCCCCTTACTACCTGGAAGTGTCCAAGGCCAGGTTGGATGGGGCTTAGAGCAACCTGGTCTAGTAGAAGGTGTTCCTGCTCATGGCAGGGAGATGGAACTGGATGATCTTTAATGTCCCTTCCAATCCAATCCATTCCACGATTCTGTGAAAGATGGAGCTTATAAGGTATGGCACCTGTACAGCTGCAGCCTCCAGCAGCCTCCCTGGGTATTTCTTCTTCTGGAATTTAATAATGATTAATTGTTCACACAATTAAAGGGCCACTGGTCTGACCCCATGAGCAAGGGTTACCCCATAAACTTGGCAGAAAAAAAATTAAGCTGGTGCTTGAATCAAGATGTGCAAGTAGCTGCAAACTCACGCACGTGACACGGTGGTGGCACCTCCCTTGTCCCCAGCCTCGCTGGCATGGCCATCCCTCCCTGCATTCACAGGGACGCAGCCCTCTGCTCAGCCACAGGCTGCGGCTGCAGCTTCAGCGTAAACAAATAAAAGCAATTAATGCCCAGGAAACAGAAAATCCTGCAGGGTGCAGGGCTGTTAACCCACACCTTCCCCTGCTGCGCGGAAGGAAATGTGCAACTGTGTGGTTTGGCCTGATGAGCCCTGAGTGGGTTTCAAGGAATATTTTCAAGCACTTATCACCACGGCACCCCAAGGCAGGAGCACAGTCTGCTGCTAGAATTCAGAATTCATGGCTGCCTGTCCCCTCCCTGCCCTGGCAGAAGGCAAAAACAGACTTCAGACCCGTTGGACTCATCCTTTTTCATTACCTTTCCATAACTTCACTCTTTTTCAATGACTGCTGTCAGGGGCAGCATTATACTCATCCTAATCCACAACAAGCCATCCTAGCATCCTAAAATGTTTTGGGTTGGAAAAGACCTTCAATCTCATCTTGTTCCAACCCTCCTTCCATGGGCAGGGATACCTTCCACCAGACCAGGCTGCTCCAAGCCTCATCCCACCCAAAAATCCTCCAGCTAGCAATCCGTAAATCATGCCCCAGCTCTGAAGCAACAATCCCACAGCATTCCACAACAAGTGCACCTCTCCATCCCAGTAAAAACCTGCGTGCCCCAGTCCAAGCCACCTAGGCACAGCTACTAGCATGCTCCATACCCAACCTGCTCATACCAGAGAGGAATTGGTTTGACACTAAACAAACAACTGTTAAATGTTTACCTGAAGTTATATATCTGTGTATTTGTGTTCAAGAAAACCAGAATGCTTTAAGACTGCCCACAATATTCCCCCTGCCAAGGAAAAAAAAGCAAAAGAAAGATATGTTTGTGGTGTTTTCAGCAAGGAAAAAAAAAAATCCAGATAGGATATGGGGGGGACATGACTCCGAAGCACCCTGGAGAAGATCAGCAGGGAACAACAATCCTTCGGTGACCCTTTGGGGACGCGCCCCTGCTCGTGTCGGCGCCAGGAGCGAGCGGCAGCTCCAAGGCAAACACCGGGAGCTGGTTCTTCTCCCAGCTCACGGCTGAACTATGCATCACCTTCCCGCGGCCTCCAGAGCTCCCCGGGTGTCAAAGTCATTCAAGGAACATCCGCCCACAGCCATTTCAAACAAACACGGAGGAAAACCACTGCCCACCTCTCTCCTTCAGGAAGCCCTTGAGATACCGGTAACGGGGCAATTTAAGGCAAAATCCGTGTTTCCCTGCTCATCCCTCCCCTCCTTAAGATCTCCCCCAGCACGCACCTGACCACTGGATCAACCCCGGCTTGACGAACCGCAACTGTGCGCGGCACAGAGGGAAAGATCCCGCATCCTCCCGCATCCCAGGGGTGTCTGCAAGCACCAGGCACCGCACACCGACCACCTCCCGCACCCATCCCGGCATCCCGCTTGTCCCGCAGGGAAGGATGCTCCCGGAGCGCCGGGGATGCAGGAGGGGCACAACCCGCCCCGGGAGCTCGCTGGGGACCCTCGGCGGAGTGTCCCGGGTGGAGAGGAGGGCAGCGCGGGGAGGGGATCGCCCGCACGCCATGTCTACACCCACCTCCCGCACTCAATGTCCGCTCTCCCGTGCCGCGCTGGCCGCTCCCGGTGTCCCCTCGGTGTCCCCTCGGTGTCCCCGCCGTGCCCGCTCTCCCTGCCCTGTCCCGCGGCCGCCGCCAAACCCCGGCACCTCTGGGAGCCCCCGCGGCCGCTCCGCGCATGCGCAGCCGCCCCGCCCCGGGGTGGCCCCGTGGGCCGAGCCCAGCACTGCCCGGCCCAGCCTAACCTAACCTAACCTAACCTAACCTAACCTAACCTAACCTAACCTAACCTAACCTAACCCAGCCTAACCTAACCCAGCCTAACCTAACCTAACCTAACCTAACCTAACCCAGCCTAACCTAACCCAGCCTAACCTAACCTAACCTAACCTAACCTAACCTAACCTAACCCAGCCTAAACTAACCTAACCTAACCTAACCTAACCTAACGTAACCCAGCCTAACCTAACCTAACCTAACCTAACCTAACCTAACCTAACCCAGCCTAACCTAACCCAGCCTAACCTAACCTAACCTAACCTAACCTAACCTAACCCAGCCTAACCTAACCTAACCTAACCTAACCTAACCTAACCCAGCCTAACCTAACCCAGCCTAACCTAACCTAACCTAACCTAACCTAACCTAACCCAGCCTAACCTAACCTAACCTAACCTAACCTAACCTAACCCAGCCTAACCTAACCCAGCCTAACCTAACCTAACCTAACCTAACCTAACCTAACCTAACCTAACCCAGCCTAACCTAACCTAACCTAACCTAACCTAACCTAACCCAGCCTAACCTAACCTAACGTAACCCAGCCTAACATAACCTAACCCAGCCTATCCTAACCTAACCTAACCTAACGTAACCCAGCCTAACCTAACCTAACCTAACCTAACCTAACCTAACCCAGCCTAACCTAACCTAACCTAACCTAACCTAACCCAGCCTAAACTAACCTAACCTAACCTAACCTAACCTAACCTAACCTAACCCAGCCTAACATAACCTAACCCAGCCTAACCTAACCTAACCTAACCCAGCCTAAACTAACCCAGCCTAACCTAACCCAGCCTAACCTAACCTAACCTAACCTAACCCAGCCTAACCTAACCTAACCCAGCCTAAACTAACCTAACCTAACCTAACCTAACCTAACCCAGCCTAACATAACCTAACCCAGCCTAACCTAACCTAACCTAACCTAACCCAGCCTAAACTAACCCAGCCTAACCTAACCCAGCCTAACCTAACCTAACCTAACCCAGCCTAACCTAACCTAACCCAGCCTAAACTAACCTAACCTAACCTAACCTAACCTAACCTAACCCAGCCTAACATAACCTAACCCAGCCTAACCTAACCTAACCTAACCCAGCCTAAACTAACCCAGCCTAACCTAACCCAGCCTAACCTAACCTAACCTAACCTAACCCAGCCTAAACTAACCTAACCTAACCTAACCTAACCTAACCTAACCCAGCCTAACCTAACCTAACCTAACCCAGCCTAGCCTAACCTAACCCAGCCTAACCTAACCCAGCCTAAACTAACCTAACCTAACCTAACCTAACCTAACCCAGCCTAACCTAACCTAACCTAACCGAGCCTAACCTAACCCAGCCTAACCTAACCTAACCTAACCCAGCCTAACCTAACCTAACCTAACCTAACCCAGCCTAACCTAACCTAACCCAGCCTAACCTAACCCAGCCTAAACTAACCTAACCTAACCTAACCTAACCTAACCTAACCCAGCCTAACCTAACCTAACCTAACATAACCTAACCCAGCCTAACCTAACCTAACCTAACCCAGCCTAATCTAACCTAACCTAACCTAAACTAGCCTAACCTAACCCAGCCTAACCTAACCTAACCTAAACTAGCCTAACCTAACCCAGCCTAACCTAACCTAACCCAGCCTAACCTAACCAAGCCTAACCTAACCTAACCCAACCCAACCCAGCCTAACCTAACCTAACCTAACCTCACCCAGCCTAAACTAACCTAACCTAACCTAACCTAACCTAACCTAACCTAACCCAGCCTAAACTAACCTAACCTAACCTAACCTAACCTAACGTAACCCAGCCTAACCTAACCTAACCTAACCTAACCCAGCCTAAACTAACCTAACCTAACCTAACCTAACCTAACGTAACCCAGCCTAACCTAACCTAACCTAACCTAACCTAACCTAACCCAGCCTAACCTAACCCAGCCTAACCTAACCTAACCTAACCTAACCTAACCTAACCCAGCCTAACCTAACCTAACCTAACCTAACCTAACCTAACCTAACCCAGCCTAACCTAACCCAGCCTAACCTAACCTAACCTAACCTAACCTAACCTAACCTAACCCAGCCTAACCTAACCTAACCTAACCTAACCTAACCTAACCCAGCCTAACCTAACCTAACGTAACCCAGCCTAACATAACCTAACCCAGCCTATCCTAACCTAACCTAACCTAACGTAACCCAGCCTAACCTAACCTAACCTAACCTAACCTAACCTAACCCAGCCTAACCTAACCTAACCTAACCTAACCTAACCCAGCCTAAACTAACCTAACCTAACCTAACCTAACCTAACCTAACCCAGCCTAACATAACCTAACCCAGCCTAACCTAACCTAACCTAACCCAGCCTAAACTAACCCAGCCTAACCTAACCCAGCCTAACCTAACCTAACCTAACCTAACCCAGCCTAACCTAACCTAACCCAGCCTAAACTAACCTAACCTAACCTAACCTAACCTAACCCAGCCTAACATAACCTAACCCAGCCTAACCTAACCTAACCTAACCTAACCCAGCCTAAACTAACCCAGCCTAACCTAACCCAGCCTAACCTAACCTAACCTAACCCAGCCTAACCTAACCTAACCCAGCCTAAACTAACCTAACCTAACCTAACCTAACCTAACCTAACCCAGCCTAACATAACCTAACCCAGCCTAAACTAACCTAACCTAACCCAGCCTAAACTAACCCAGCCTAACCTAACCCAGCCTAACCTAACCTAACCTAACCTAACCCAGCCTAAACTAACCTAACCTAACCTAACCTAACCTAACCCAGCCTAACCTAACCTAACCTAACCCAGCCTAACCTAACCCAGCCTAACCTAACCTAACCTAACCCAGCCTAACCTAACCTAACCTAACCTAACCCAGCCTAACCTAACCTAACCCAGCCTAACCTAACCCAGCCTAAACTAACCTAACCTAACCTAACCTAACCTAACCTAACCTAACCCAGCCTAACCTAACCTAACCTAACATAACCTAACCCAGCCTAACCTAACCTAACCTAACCCAGCCTAACCTAACCTAACCTAACCTAAACTAGCCTAACCTAACCCAGCCTAACCTAACCTAACCTAAACTAGCCTAACCTAACCCAGCCTAACCTAACCTAACCCAGCCTAACCTAACCAAGCCTAACCTAACCTAACCCAACCCAACCCAGCCTAACCTAACCTAACCTAACCTCACCCAGCCTAAACTAACCTAACCTAGCCTAACCTAACCTAACCTAACCTAATCCAGCCTAACCTAACCCAGCCTAACCTAACCTAACCCAGCCTAACCTAACCTAACCCAACCCAGCCTAACCTAACCCAGCCTAACCAAACCTAACCTAACCTAACCCAGCCTAACCTAACCTAACCTAACCTAACCTAACCCAGCCTAACCTAACCCAGCCTAACCAAACCTAACCTAACCTAACCCAGCCTAAACTAACCTAACCTAACCTAACCTAACCTAACCCAGCCTAACCTAACCTAACCAAACCTAACCCAGCCTAACCTAACCTAACCCAGCCTCACCTAACCTAACCTAACCCAGCCTAACCTAACCTAAACTAGCCTAACCCAGCCTAACCTAACCTAACCCAGACTAACCTAACCTAACCTAACCCAGCCTAACCTAACCTAACCCAGCCTAACCTAACCTAACCTAACCTAACCCAGCCTAACCTAACCCAGCCTAACCAAACCTAACCTAACCTAACCCAGCCTAAACTAACCTAACCTAACCTAACCTAACCTAACCCAGCCTAACCTAACCTAACCAAACCTAACCCAGCCTAACCTAACCTAACCCAGCCTAACCTAACCTAACCCAGCCTCACCTAACCTAACCTAACCTAACCTAACCTAACCTAACCTAACCCTGCCTAACCTAACCCTGCCTAACCTAACCTAACTGAGCCTAACCTAACCCAGCCTAACCTAACCTAACCTAACGTAACCCAGCCTAACCTAACCCAGCCTAACCTAACCAAGTGTAACCTAACCCATCCTTATCTGACCCAGTGTAACCTAACCTAACTCCGCCTAACCCAGCCCAACCTAACCCAGCCCAGGCTCACTCAGCCTAACCCAGCCCAACCTCACCCAGCCTAACCAAACCTAACCCAGCCTAACCCAATGTAACCCAGCCTAACCCAGTGTAACCTAACCTAGTATAACCTAACCTAATCCAGCCTAATCCAGTCTAATCCAACCTAACCAACTCTGGCCTAACCCAGCCCAGCCTAATCCAGCCTGACCTAACCCACCCCAGTTTAACCCAGCCCAGCTCAGCCTAGCCCAGTACAGCCGAACCCAGCCCAGCGTCACCCAACCCAGCCTCACCCAGTGTAATCCATCCTAATCCAGCCTAATCCAACCTAACCCATCGTAACCTAACCCAGCCCAGCCTAGCCCAGCCCAGCCCAGGCCAAACAAAGCGGGGCTCAAACCTGCAGCATCAGCCAGATGCCATCACCCCAGCGGCGGGCGCAGAGGAGAGCCCAGTGACACATCTGGGAAAGGGGTGGAAAGTCACAGAGTCACAGAATCGTTCCGCTTGGGAGAGATCTCCAAGGTCATCGAGTCCAACCTGTGACCAGTCCCCAGCCCAGAGCACTGAGTGCCACATCCTCTTGTTCCTTGGACACCTCCAGGGACGGAGACTCCAAACCTCCCTGGGCAGCTCCTTCCACTGCCCGACCACCCTTTCCATGAAGAATTTCTGCCTCGTGTCCAACCTGAACATCACCTGGCCACAGCTTGAGGCTCTGTCCCCTTGTCCTGTCCCTGTTCCCTGGGAGCAGACCCTGACCCCCCAGGCTGTCCCCTCCTGTCAGGGAGTTGTGCAGAGCCACAAGGTCCCCCCAAGCCTCCTTCTTTCCTTCTGAGAGTCCTCCAGCTTTCAGCCTCTCCTCATAGGATTTACAAGTCACCGCAAGGTGGTTGGGGGTGGGAAGGGACCTCCGGAGGTCACCTGGTTCAGCCCCCAAAATCACTCTCAAAGATGGAGATTCTACATTCAAAGCAGAAATCACGGGACCAGGGGCTATGGGCACCCACTGAAGCACAGGAGATTTCTCTGAACACCAGCAAATGCCTTTTTACTGTGAGGGTGGCCAAGAACTAGCAGAGGTTGCCCAGCAAGAGATACCTCCATCCTTTGAGATATTTAAAATCCATCTGGACATGGGCCTGGGCAACCTGCTCTGTGTGGCCCTAAATGAGCAATGGGACAGAATACTTCCGTGGAGTGTTCAGTGGGGGGAACCCCTGGATTTCAGTGCTGTGGACATGCAAGTGTGGAGGAGCAGATGATTTTCCACAAGATTTCCAGGCTAAAGGCAGTATGGCCTCGAGCCAACTGCCAGCACCAAAATCTTCGGGCTCCAGAAAACAGGCATTTGCACCCAAATGGCCTTTCAGGAGCAGCCTCTGGGCTCCTGAGCTACGCCTGGGAAATGTCTGGGAGAGGCTGATGCATCCTGGATGGAGCCGTGCCAAAGCCACAGTGATGGGAGCAGCTGTAGAGTCAGCGTGACTCCAGGAACAGGTTAATTTATGAGTACAGAGTTTGCCCTCTCCAGGCTCTGCCTCAGCTGGTTCATGCGGGTTTTGCTGCTCCAGCTTGTCAGAACCGCTGTTTTTTGATGGGGCCGGGCCACCTGCACCTATTTTACTCCAGTGAAAGGTTTTTTACCTCATTTAACCTCAAGGCACGCCCCAGGGCAGCGTAGGAAGGGCAAAGGGCAGCTCTGTGTTCGACAATTGCTCTCCTGGGTGGGTGCTGACAGACTGTTTTGCACCCCAAGCCTGGTGGATACTGCACAGTGATCTCTTTGATCAAAGATCTCTTTGATCACTGGCTCTCAGGTGAGTGGTACCAAGCCACACTCCACAGTTCATCTCAAACTTCTCCTGCTGTGCTGCAGTCCTTGTTAATCCCTACCATTGACATTTTAAATTCTGAAATGAATCACCCAGCTCCTTCCAAGTCAAAACCCAGGTGTGGTTGTGGTTGCCCAGGAGATTAGTCCCAGAGGTAAGACTGGATTGTACCAGGCTGGGCTCTCCCTACCCTCTACAGTCATCTGATAGGCTTCAAACATGCTTTGTGCCCTTAAACATGTCCTGAATGCCTTAATTCCCCACCCAAATGCGTTGGAAAGGACCTTGGAAGGGACCTGCAAAAGGTTGTCCTGTTATTTTTAGGTGCTTAGAGTTATTACTCAAAAAAAAAAAAAAGGATCTCTTGTGGATCAGGGTCTCCCTCCACCAAGAAGCATCCATGTCCACAGAATGCTGCTGAGGAGCAGCACAGCAGCTTTGCATCAAAGACAACTGAGGTATTCCAAGCACCAAATGTAATCCAGAAAGTAGGATGAGTTACCTTTTCCCTGTATTTGCCTGTAATAAGAAATATTGACTTGCTGTTATTGTAGTGGGGGAAAATAATTTTTTCTTGCCCTGTCTGTGCCCATATGGGCAAGAATTGAGGCTCATCATCGATTTGGCTAATTTTAAATCCATGTTTTGAATAAAAATGCTGCAGGTGCAGAATTAGAACACTAATAACACATTAGAACACTAAGGCTTTATTATATGTAATAATATAAGACTAATAATTCAGAAAAAATAATCCACAGAGGCCCTGGGTTACCAAGTTCAGCCTCTGCAATCAGAAAGAAGAACCATTAGCTCGATGCAGTTAATTTTGGCACCATCAGCTGTTCCCCACGTGCTGCACAAGGATTGTGTAGCAATTCGGGGTCGGGATTTCCCTGCCTCCTCGTGGTTTGCCCGCAGCAGTGACAGCCCATTGTGACAGTCTGATGGGGGTTACTAGTGTGCCTTACACTGAGTGCTGCAGCTTCCCATCAGGGCGGGGAACAGATCCACAGCAGCCCTGGGTAGAAGGATTTGGGAGTGCTGGTGGGTGAGAGATGGACATGACCCATCCCTGAAACCCCCCAAGTCCTGGGGCAGCAGGGGAGGGTGGGATTCTGCCCCTCTGCTTCTCTCAGGTGAGACCCTACCTGCAGAGCTGCCTCCAGATCTGGGGTACTCAGCATAAATAGGATATGGAGCTGCTGGAGTAAATCCAGAGGAGCTTCTCCAGGGGCTGGAGCCCCTCTGCTCTGGAGCCAGGCTGGGAGAGCTGGGGGTGTTCACCTGGAGAAGAGAAGGATCCAGGGAGAGCTCAGAGCCCCTGCCAGAGCCTAAAGGAGCTCCAGGAGAGCTGGAGAGGGACTGGGGACAAGGGATGGAGGGACAGGACAGAGGGAATGGGTGTAAAAGGGCAGGGTTAGATTAGATGCTTGGAATAAATTCTTTATAATAAGGGTGATGTACACTTCCCTGGAAGTGTCCAAGGCCAGGTTGGATGGGGCTTGGAGCAGCCTGGGATAGTGGAAGGTGTCCCTGCCCATGGCAGGGGGTGGAATTAAGAGTTCTTTTAGGTCCCTTCCAGCCCAAACCATTCCATGATTCTGTGATTCTAAAGCTGGATATCACTTGCTCAAGTGACCAATGGATCCTGCCCCAGGGCTGACAGCAGCTCCCAGAGATTCTGAGGAAGAGGCAGAGATATTTTGCATACAGATGGGTGATTTTTAGGCTTGAGGGTAGAAAAAATGAGAGAATAGGGGAAAAAAACCCACAAGCAGCTGTCACTGTTTAGTAACAGCCAGAAGTCATGAGAGCAGATGAGGAGACCAAAAATAACAGCACCAAACCTCAGCTGTGTGTCTGGGCCCCTTTGGACTTCCCTGCAAATGTGGTTGGGTTGTCCCATTCCATAGCTTTCTTGTTGATTCAGCCACTCCTTTGGTTTCATTTGGAATTCAGTTTTCCCTATGCCCGCAGGCATGGCCTGTGTGGGTTTGTTTTGGTTTTCTATTAATTGCTGTATTTTCCTCCTGCACAGCACGAAGACAGGATGAACCCCCACAGGATCTGGAGTAGCTGTGCATCAGGACCACAACAAGATTTTATGTTCCCATCGCTGTGCTAGGGCTGTGCTAGAGGCATCTGGGAGGAAAAACAAATCCATATGCTCTGGGCTCCTACTGTGGGAAGAAAGAAGGTGGCTACAGCCCATCCAAACACACTGAAAGTCAGAGCTTTAACTCCTTACCCACTTTCCTGTGCTCTCCTGGTGAGATACCAGCAGCTCCCTGTGCCTTTCAAAAAAAGAAATTCCATTTATACACCCTAATAGTAGTTTTCCATGTTTTTCTTCTCCGCAACTTGGAAAGAAACCAGACTCTATAACCATTTAAAGATTTACCAGAGTGCATGGAAATAACAAATCCTTCAAGAAAACAATGTCAGAAATGCCTGAGCTGGGTGAAGATGCCATGGGGTGAAGTTCTCCAGCCTGTGTTAGGGAAAAGGTCAGGAGAGAGGATTAAGAAGGGCTCCTTCAGCATCAAATTATTTGTGATGAGAGAGTCAGGACAACACTCCGCTTGTGAGAATGAATTCACCCCCTAGTTAGGGTTCAGCTCCTGCAACTGCAGCTTCAGGAGAACCCAGTAAATATAAATCCCTTTAATCTCCTGGAAAATGTAAAAATTACCCTGATAAAAACATCTCATAGGTGGTCTCACTTCTCCACATAATTTCAGTTCTAAAAAGAGGCTTTTCTCCATTCCAAACATTGCATTCCATGTTGTTATCCTTCTATTTTATTACAAATAGATTAGAAACCTCCACTCCAGTGTGTTGCTTGATGATCAGGTGACACTCCATCGAATTTGGGGTACCCTTCCCCTGTTTTTGGAGATGTGAATGAGCCACAAATCTCACCCCTACCCTTCATGGGTGAGGCAAGGCTACTCAGCAGACAGGAAAGCAAAGAGATGGCAACTTGAAAATTGAACTGTGGCTTGAAAACTGACATTTCATTGAACTACGAGGAAAAAAAAAACAAAAACAAAACAACAAAACCAACAAAATGACAGCAATAACAACAAAACCCCACAACATCCCAGAGTATTAGAGGGATCACAGGGTACTCTTAAACCTCAGAAACTAAGTACAGGTGGATGCTGACACACAGAGGTGTGAGGAGGGGATGAGATAATCCACACTGAGTGCTCTGGCCATAGAAATTGCTCCTGCATCCACCCTCGATCCTTCTGTTTCTCTGCAAGCCTTGCAGACCTGTCCCTCTGTGTGCTAAGTGCTTAATTCCTGGGGTTTTTTTTTTTTCTTTTTCTTTTTCTTTTGTTGTTGTTGTTGTTGTTGTTGTTGTTTTTCCAGTGGATAGGAAGTACTAAACGTCCCTGTGAGCTTGTGCTGCCTTTTCACCCCGTAACCTCCAGAATTCGGCAGGGAGGTGAACCCACAATCCTGGGGAATCTCAAGAGGCAGGGAAGGCTCCTGCCTTCTTCCCAGCCTTCCCCACCTCTGTCCATCCCTCCCCAGCCTGCCCTGCTCGATGAATTATTCAGGCACTCAGCAGTTGCTATAGGGCGCTGTCATGAATAACACAAGCGCTATTTTTATCCCCAACTCCTGTTACCTTGCGGCCAGGAGCTCCTGGCAGGAGGAAAACCGCATCCACCAACAACATCTCCGTGGGCTGGGATTCGTTTTGACCACCCAAATGTGGGTGAGATCTTGTGCAATCCGCATAGATATGCCTGAATCCCACCCTGGTACCCGCTCCGTGTTGTACTCACGGGGTGCTTTGCACCCATATTTTAATTTTTCCACCCATATTTTATCTGCAGTGGAGCATGCAGACAGTCCATTGCTGGATTTAATATTCTGCCTGCTGCAGAGGGAGGAAAAGCCTCTCAGAGGTGAAATCTCACATCGGGTTCTGGCAATTTTTATGGGATAAATCTTATTTCCTTTGGGGATTTTCACAGATTCCTCCAGCCAATTTAGATCCTCAGTGGATGATGTGCCCACTTAAACAAACAAACCCCATAAGTGTAAATACAAATATAAATATAAATATAAATATAAATATAAATATAAATATAATTTTAAATGTAAACGTAAAGGTAAATGAAATAGAAATAGAAATAATAGAAATAGAAATAGAAATAGAAATAGAAATAGAAATAGAAATAGAAATAGAAATAGAAATAGAAATAGAAATAGAAATAGAAATAGAAATAGAAGTGCCAGGGTCACACCACAGGTTTTCTCTGTTCATTCTTTGTGGTTTCTCCATGCATGAAAATCAGAAATGTCCATCAAATCAGAGGGAAAGGGTGGATTTGAGGAGCAGATGGAGGGAAATGGGTCCTGCTGAGTGTGCAGAAGCGTGGGGGGCATTCCAGCTGCAGGGAACATCTCTGGAGCTAGCAGGGTAACCTGAAAGATTAAAGGAAAAAAAAACCAAAACAACAAGAAAAATGGAAAGGAAAAAGGAAAGGAAAAGGAAGAGGAAGAGGAAGGAGAAAAGGGGAAAAGGAAGAAAACAGCAACAGAGCATGAGATAATTTATTTCTGCCAACCTTCTCAGCTGAATACTGCATCAAATTATTCCAGAGGAGATAAAAGGCCTAAAAAAGGAAACTTCGAACTTTCACTTTGACACAGAGCAATGAGGGAAAACATCTCTCAGGAGTAGAACAAATATCCAGGACCTGGGCTGCACGTATCCCACCCTGGCCACAGAGCGCCCAGGCATTCCCAGCGAGTGATCGGATCCAGGCACGCAAACACAAAACGGGAAACGGGGCAAAGGTTGTTTCCTGCTCCTCTTCAGAAACAGGAATGCTGCTCCCTCTGGAGACATCAGGCAGTGGGAATTCTGTGCCTCAGCGTTTGCACAGCCCAGCCGACCCCGGGGTGAATATTTATTCCCAGGATTACCTTGGAAAAACTGTTGTGAGCTACAATATCCAGGGGACACGGCCAAGTTTGTGTGCCCGGTATGCCTCGCTGATCAAAATAGTTTTGTTGTGCTTTTTATTCTTCTTCTATTTTTGAACAGAGTTTAGATAAAGATTTTTAAAGGATACCACTGTGGGTTTTTTTAGGGGGAGCAGCAGATCTCCCTGTAGGCAGCGGCACCTTTTGGATCCTGCCTCTTAGGGGACTTAAAGGAGGTTTGGAAAAAAAAGAGGGAAAGAGAGTTTTTACACAAGCAGATAGTGATGGGACAAGGGGGAATGGTTTTTTACTTGCCAGAGGGCATGGTTCGATGGGATATTGGGGAAAAATCCTTCCCTGGGAGGGTGGTGAGGCCCTGGCACAGGGTGCCCAGAGAAGCTGTGGCTGCCCCTGGATCCCTGGAAGTGTCCAAGGCCAGGCTGGATGGGGCTTGGAGCAGCCTGGGATAGTGGAAGGTGTCCCTGCCCATGGCAGGGGGTGGAATGAGATGAGCTTTAAGGTCCCTTCCAACCCAAACCATCCCGTGATTCTTAGACACATCCAAAATCGCATTTTCCATTCCAAATACCACAGGACCTGTCGATTTTGTGTGTTCACCCCCAAACTGCTGAAGCCACACCGGGCCATGTTTTAGGAAAAAACAACACCCACCCAACCTGTACGGGGTGAAAACACCCGGAAACAGGGCTCCTCAAAATACGATATAAAAAACAAAACGCCAAATTAGCTTTTAATTAGTTTTTGTTGGGTTTTTCTTGGTTTGGGAATTTATCTGGGTGGTTTTGTTGTTTTCGTGTTTGATTCTTATATATTTTTTTCGCCCTAAAGCGACATTTTCCAGCCCCTCTGTAACTTCCAAAGGCCGGATCCGGGACCATATCCGATCCCCGGGACCCCTGGCCCCGCCCCGCATTTTGATAGGCTGAAATTCACGTCAATCACTGTACCACCGCTCCATTGGCTGGCACTAGGCGCAGATGACCAATCGGCAGCGGCGGGGGGCGGGCCGGAGGCGGGTTTCCCGCGCGGTGGCGGGAAGGGAGCCGCGTTTGGCGCGAAACGGGCGCGCGGCGGGGGCGGATCCGCGGGGTCGGAGCGGATTGCGGGGCCAGCCCGGCTCCCGTCGGCTCTCACCGCCTTTCCCGGCAGCAGCGGCGGAGGGACCCGTCCCGGGGCGGCCGGCAGAATGGCGGCACCGGCAGGCGGGCTGGAGGATGCGGAGCTGCGGGAAGCGCAGCGCGATTACCTCGATTTCCTGGACGATGAGGTGAGACGAGCTGGGAGGCGCGGGTGATGCGTCCCCTCCATGCCCCTCCGGTTTGGGGAACATCTGATCCGTGTCCCCATGTCCCGTCCCCCCTGTATCCTCGGGGATTGGGGAGCATCTCATCCCTGTGCACCCCCACTCCCCTTCTACTCCCGAAGTTCGGGAACATCTGGTCCCTGTGCCCGTCCGTCTCCCCGATCCATGTCCCCGGGAGCTGGGAACTACCTGATCCTCCCCGCCATGTACCCCAGGGGTTGGGACACCCTGGTTCCTGTATTCCCCCATTCCTGCCAGGGGTTAGGGAACACCTGGTCCCTGTGCTGCCCTTTCCTGCTTAGCCGGTGGGATAAGGGGATCCAGCTCTGCAGGAATAAGCTCCTGGGTTTTTTCACACAGGCGGACATGCAAAGTGAGTTGCTTTTTGGGTATCTTTCCCCCACTCCCACTTGCAGGAAGACCAAGGGATTTACCAGAGCAAGGTTCGGGACATGATCAGTGACAACCAATATCGGCTCGTTGTCAACATCAACGACCTGAGGCGCAAGAACGAGAAGAGAGCCAGCAGGTGGGTGTGGGGCACTGGGGACACCTGGAGCACTGGGCCTGAGAGGGGTTTCAAAGATCCTGCCGAGGTTCTGCAGGTCATTTGTCACAAGAAAACACCCAACCTTGTCCTCTGGTGAAAGCCAGGGCCTCCCCACCCTCACAGGGAGCAATTCCTTCCCAGTATCCCATCAAACCCTTCCCTCTGGCAGCATGAAGCCATCCCCCTTCATCCTCTCTCTCCATGCCCTTGTCCCAAGTACCTCTCCAGCTGTCTTGGAGCCCCTTTAGGCACTGGAAGCGGCTCTAAGGTCTTCTCAGAGTCTCCTCCAGGCTGACCAGCCCCACCTCTCAGCCTTTTTGAGGATGCTCAGGGATATTTTGGACCAGCCTTGCCAATCTGGCCAGGGTCATGTGAAGCTTTCAGATATGCTTAGAATTGTTCTCCTTCTGTCTGTTGGTGCCAGTGCAACTCACACAGAGCTGTGATGGATTTTGTTTTTTCACCTCCTGCTTCTGGTAAAATTGTGGAGCAAGTGGGAGTGTGGGAAAAGTATTGAGGAGGAAGGGGTTGACCCATCTGGTTTGTGACCTCCCTGTGCTGCAGGCTCCTGAGCAATGCCTTCGAGGAGCTGATTGCCTTCCAGCGTGCCCTGAAGGATTTTGTCGCTTCCGTTGACGCCACCTACGCCAAGCAGTACGAGGACTTCTACATCGGGCTGGAGGGCAGCTTTGGCTCCAAGCACGTGTCCCCACGGACACTGACAGCCTGTTTCCTCAGCTCCATCGTCTGCGTGGAGGGCATCGTGACAAAGTGTGAGACTGGAGGACACCCAGGGGCTGTGGAGGGGTCAAGGGTTTGCTGTGGGGGAGCTGGAGCCCTCCAGGAGCTGTGGCGTGGAGAGAGACTTGGGACAAGGGTCTGGAGGGACAAGACAAGGGGAAATGGCTTTACGCTGACAGAGGGTAGGATTAGATGGGATATTGGGAAGGAATTCTTGGCTGTGAGGGTAGGGAGGCCCTGGCATAGGGTGCCCAGAGAAGCTGTGGCTACCCCGAGATCCCTGGAAGTGTCCAAGGCCAGATTGTGGATGGATCTTGGAGCGGCCTGGGATACTAGAAGGTGTCCCTGGCCATGGCAGGGAGTGAAACTGGATGATCTTTAATGTTCCTTCCAACCAAAACCATTCCCTGATTCTGTATCCTGGGAGCTTGGGCTAGGGAGGATGGCTGAAGGTCTTGAGTGTTGGGATGGTCTTTAAAATCAGCATATCCTATCCATATTTGACAGGGAGTTCTGGCCCAAGTGCATTTTCGTATTGGAGACCCTTTTGGGGGCTGTCTACTGACAGAGGGGTGGGAAATCCTGTCCCCTAACTCCTGTGTTTTCCAACCCCAGGCTCTCTGGTGCGTCCAAAAGTTGTCCGGAGTGTCCATTATTGCCCAGCTACCAAGAAAACAATCGAGCGCCGATACACAGACATGACCTCCCTGGATGCTTTCCCATCCAGCTCCATCTACCCTACAAAGGTGAGGTGAAGCAGCAGCAGGTTCCTCTAGGTAGAATCTGCCAGCTTCAGTACAGAGCTGGTGAGCTCCAGCCTCCCTTCCAGCAGCCTTGTGCAAGTTGGGTGATGCAGCCCATGTTCCCCCTGCTTGGATGAACCCACTTCTCCCTGCTCTCCTGAAAAGTTGTGCTCATCTTTTAATTTGTGTTCCTGCTTTAGGATGAAGAGAACAACCCGCTGGAGACAGAGTTTGGCCTCTCAGTCTACAAGGACCACCAGACCATCACCATCCAGGAGATGCCTGAGAAGGCCCCGGCGGGGCAGCTGCCCCGCTCGGTGGATGTGGTTCTGGATGATGACCTGGTGGACAGGGTGAAGCCTGGGGACCGCATCCAGGTGGTGGGGACGTATCGCTGCCTGCCAGGGAAGAAAGGGGGCTACACTTCAGGCACTTTCAGGTGGGTCTTCCTTGGGCTTCAGCCCTCCCACCCGGTTTGGCTGGGTCTCTGGAAGGTGGACATCAGAGAGTTGGGTCAGACAGTGGCTTAAAGTGCTTGGAAGTGGTCTGTACCTTGATCCTGTTTACCATGTGTGGGTCCTTTCCATCTCAGCATAAGGATCATCGAGTCCAGTTCCTGGCCCTGCACAGACACCCTAGCAGTGCCACCCTGTGCAGCCCTGAGAGTGTTGTCCAAACTCTCCTGGAGCTCTGGCAGCCTTCTTGGGGCTGTGCCCATTCCCTGGGCAGCCTCTTCAGTGCCCCACCACCCTCTGGTGGAAGAACCTTTTCCTGATATCCAATCCAAACTTCCCCTGACCCCAGCCATTCCTTTGGGTGCTGTCACTGGTCACCAGAGAGAGATTGGTGCTGCTAATCCACTTCCCCTCGTGAGGAAGCTGTAGACTGTGGTGAGGTTCTCCCCTCACAGTGTGCAGCTGTAACTTCCAGCTGTGCCCAGAAGGGTTTGAATGCTTTTAAAAGATGCTCCACTGATGATCCAGCACAGTCAGATCGAGGGTGCTACAGCTGTCATAGCTTCCCACCCCCTTCCAGGACTTCCTAGAGCAAGTGATGGCCCTGTAGAAGCTTCTGCTGTGTCTCTGTGGGGTTTGCAGAGCTGACCACAGCTGTGTCCCTTCTCCAGGACCATCCTCATTGCTTGCCATGTGAAGCAGATGAGCAAAGACGTCCGGCCTCTCTACTCTGCTTCAGATGTGGCCAAGATCAAGAGATTCAGCAAGAGCCGCTCCAAGGTATCTTAAGTCTTGTGTCCAGGCATGAAGTTTCAGCTTGGCATGTGGCTAAGGGGGTTCTTGGGTTGCAAGTAACTCTTCAACCCTCTTAGCAGGTTGTTGGATTTTCTAACTAATTTCCTTTGAATTTTCTGTGATTTTCTCGGACTCTGATCAGGCCTTGTTGTTTTTCTTGCGTCTTCTGTACTGCTTGCAGAGCATCCTTCCTGCTGGTGGCTCTGCTATGTCTTGACCCTACCAGTGGGTTTCCATGGAATTTCCTCTGCAGGAGGAGCACCTCTTTTCTCATCCCAGACTGTGATAATGGGGTTCTGCCTCAGCCTCTCATGCTCAGAGCCTTCCTTTGTCGCACAGAGAGGAGCAAGCCTTCCTCTCACTGCTTCTAGTGCTTGTTTGGGTGACAGTGACAAGATGCTCCTGGACTTCAGATCAATCCCACTGTGAAGGAAAACTCTGGCCAACAGTCTTCTCCTTTCCAAATAATTTTCGTCCGTGTGGCTCTGTGATAGGAATAAGCTGAAATTTGGGCTGAAATGATCTTTTGAAGTATTGCTTGTTGTTGCTTGCTCTAGCCCATGTGATGGGCCATGCTCTGCCTCTTCTTCCTTAGGATATCTTTGACCAGCTGGCCAGATCCCTGGCTCCCAGCATCCATGGGCATGAGTACATCAAGAAGGCCATTCTCTGCATGCTGCTGGGAGGGGTGGAGAAGATCCTGGACAATGGGAGCCGCATCCGAGGAGACATCAACATCTTGCTGATAGGTGTGGGAGGGCTGGGCAGAGGCCCCCTGGGTTGGTGGTGTTGGGGGATTCTGGATTTAGTTTTGTGGAGTAACTAAGGTTAGAAAGGACATCTGGAGGCTCCTGGTCCAGGGATGTGTGCCAGGCTGAGCTGGTGTCACTGCTAGGTCAGGTTGCTTTGGGACTTTTCCAATTGGCTTTGAACATATCCAGGGATGGAGATGCATCCAGATGTAGAGTCATCAGCACAAGAAAGTTGTGGACCTGTTGGAGTGAGTGCAAAAGAAACCTTGGACAGGAGTGCAAGGATGGAACCCCCCTGCTCTGGAGCCAGGCATGGAGAGCTGGGGTTGTTCAGCCTGGAGAAATCTCCAGGGACACCTTGGAGCCCCTTCCAGAGCCTAAAGGGGCTCCAGGAGAGCTGGAGAGGGACTGGGGACAAGGGATGGAGGGACAGGACAAGGAGAGATGTCTTCCCAGTGCCAGAGGGCAGGGCTAGATGGGATATTGGGAAGGAATTCTTCTCTGTGAGGGTGCTGAGGCCCTGGCACAGGGTGCCCAGAGAAGCTGTGGCTGCTCCTGGATCCCTGGAAGTGTCCAAAGCCAGGTTGGACACTGGGGCTTGGAGCAACTTGGGCTAGTGGAAGGTGTCCCTACTCATGGCAGGGAGTTGGAGCGAGGTGACATTTGATGTCCTTTTCCACTCCAAACTATTCCATGGTTCTAGGGGATCCCATGACCTCTGTTAGCCATTATCCTAGTGTTTACCCATGGTCAAGGAGACTTTTATTTTTTCTTTCTGCTGTACTATTGGGCTTTCCTGTATTTTGAATTGTCTCCATTGATTCTTGTCTCAAGTCTCTTATCTCCAAATTCTCTGTGTCCTCTCATGGGATTATTGATGCTGGTGGGAAGATCATCTTATTTTATGAAGTCTGAACAAACCCCTTCTGTTCCTTTCCCCCTCTACCTGCCACTGCTCTTAACGCCCCCAAACCAGACATGGGGTGATGGTGCAATTGGTATCCAGGGGATGAGTTATTCCTAAATGAGTCATTCTCCATCCTAGGAGACCCTTCCGTGGCTAAATCCCAGCTGCTGAGGTACGTGCTGAGCACAGCACCCCGGGCCATCCCCACCACAGGCAGGGGCTCCTCCGGTGTCGGCCTCACTGCTGCTGTCACCACAGACCAGGAGACAGGTGAGGAGCACTGGGGTGGTGTCTGTTACCTCCTGGGAGGGTCTCTGACATCTAAGGCTGCTGATCTCAGTGATCTGAAAGGTCTTTTCCAACCTTAGTGATTTTATGGTGTTCATTCTGCAGTGACACTTGCAGGATTTGCTCCAACCAGAAGCTTTATGGTAATGATCATTCTGGATCATGGGATCCCATGTTTTTTGGGATATTTTCTCCACCTCTCTTAGGTGATGGTTTTCTTTACTCCTCTTCCACTTGGTCTCACATCTGAGGGCCAGCAATAGCCTTCCTCAATGGGAAGAGATTCCTAACCCTGACCATTACCCTAAGCATCTCTGCTGTAGAGTTGGGTTGGAGAGCAGCCCAGAATGATGGTGCTGCTCCTTGAGGTTCACCCTCATCCTGGGGGTGATGGGTATGGCAGTGCAGGAGATGTGTAGGCCCGGTGGGTGGTGGCTAACCCGGTTTTCCCCCATCCCATGCCAGGGGAGCGGCGCCTGGAAGCAGGAGCCATGGTGTTGGCCGACCGGGGCGTGGTGTGCATCGACGAGTTCGACAAGATGTCCGACATCGACCGCACGGCCATCCACGAGGTGATGGAGCAGGGACGGGTCACCATCGCCAAGGCTGGCATCCAGGCCCGCCTCAACTCCCGCTGCAGCGTCCTGGCTGCTGCCAACCCCGTCTACGGCCGGGTGAGTGCTGGTGTTACCCTTCCCTGGAGAAGGGAGGATGCTAGGAGGAGGCAGCTGGTGAATTCCAAAAGATCCCCCAAACCAGTGATTTGGATGTGTGGTACAGCAAAGACCTTGTTGGTTTGGTGTCTGTTGTGGTCATGGCTTTCCTATAGCAGACAGGAGCTCCTGGGGTTTCTCTCCCTGTTTGGTTCTGCCTGGGTGTTGGGGCAGCCCGGTGGACCCTCATGTTGGTGATGAGCCTCTTGGTGTCTGATCAGGGATTGCAAAAAATACTCACTTTCTTTGGAAATAAGAGCCTTGCAGGATGGGGAAGTGGCTGTACTGCTGCAGTAGGCTGGGTTTGGTGTGCTGTCCAGCTGCCAGGACATCCATCCACCCATCTATCCCTCCCTCCCTCCTTTCAGGCCTTGCTTAGGGAGGTCCCGCTAACTTCCCTGGCAGCCAGGACTGACCCGTGAGGGTCTCCTATAACCCCTCATGCTGTCCCTCCCCAGTATGACCAGTACAAGACGCCCATGGAGAACATCGGCCTGCAGGACTCCCTGCTCTCCCGTTTTGACCTGCTCTTCATCGTGCTGGACCAGATGGACTCCGAGCAGGACAGGGAGATCTCGGACCACGTCCTGAGGATGCACCGCTACCGCAACCCCAACGAGCAGGATGGGGATGGTGAGTCCCATCCCTCCTCAGACAGGTGCCACCCCTTGGTGGCAGCTCTTGGGGACTCTTTCTCAGGTCTATTAGAAGTTACTCCAGAGGGTAAAAGCCTGTTATCTGTGACATTCCCCTTTCCAGCCATGCCCCTGGGCAGTGCTGTGGAGATGCTGGCTACAGATGACCCTGACTTCATGCAGGAGGAGGAGCAGGAGCTGCAGGTCTATGAGAAACACGATGACCTCCTGCACGGGCCCAACCGCCGCAAGTGAGTCCTGCATCCCCTGGAGCTCCCAAGGGTGTCCAGCACTGTTCATGGGTTCATGGGTTTGGCCTGAGTATCCAGACAGTGCCAGCAATGCTCCAGCTGATCCGTGGGTAGGATACTAAAGGAGCCTTGCTTCATCTCTTGTGCTGGGCAGGTGGGGAACATCTGGAGCTGAATTCCCTACACAGCTGGGTGCCCCTCAAGGTGTAAATGGGTGGGAAGCCCATCCCCACTGTGTGCATGCATTCCCGCAGGGAGAAGATTGTCAGCATGGAGTTCATGAGGAAGTACATCCACGTGGCCAAGATGATCAAGCCTGTGCTGACCGAGGAGTCGGCGAACTACATCGCCGAGGAGTATTCCCGCCTGCGCAGCCAGAGCCAGACAAACTCCGACGTGGCCAGGGTGAGCCCTGGGAACAGCTCCCTCTTGGGCCACGAGGAGGGAAACTGAGGCACAGGCTTCTCTTTTTATGGGTGTTTTCTACCTTGGATGTGACGCCTCTCGGTGAGGGTCACACAGACACCTCTCTGTCCCCCCAGACCTCCCCTATCACAGCCCGGACCCTGGAGACCCTGATCCGCCTCTCTACAGCCCACGCCAAGGCCAGGATGAACAAGACTGTGGATCTGCAGGATGCTGAGGCAGCTCTGGAGCTGGTGCAGTTCGCCTACTTCAAAAAGGTGGGGGGAAGATGTCCCTGTGTTCCCAGGACATCCCGAGACTGTCATTGGAAAGGTTGGACTTGGTGCAAGCTGAGCACCCTGGGCTGCTGGTGTGAACTTCCCTGCACACCGTGTGGGATCAGGCCACCACTTTGAGATTTTGAGTGCTTGGGGTTGGTCCCTAAAAGCAGCTTGAGTGAAAATGAGGTCTGAGTCAATCCTGCCTTTGCCACACAGGTGCTGGAGAAGGAGAAAAAACGCAGGAAGCCAGTGGAGGATGACTCAGAGACTGAGAAGGAGGAAGATCAGGAGTCACAGGACAAGGAGGAGCGCAGAACAAGGAGGTAGGAGCCACAGCAAGGCAGTGGGAGGGGTGTGGTTCAAAGGGCACCAGCCTCTTCTGATGTTGCCACAGGCCTTGGGGAAATACTCCACATTTTGCTCAGCCACGTGGTGTGTCCCACCCCATTTGTAGTAGAGTGACATCATAATTTCATTGATAAGGAACTGGCTGGTTAGCACTGACACAGGTTGGCCAGAGAAGCTTTGGCCACCCCTGGAACTGTGGAAGTGTCCAAGGCCAGGCTGGACAGGGCTTGGAGCAACCTGGGATGGTGGAAGGTGTCCTTGCCCATGGCAGAGGATGGAACAGGATGGTCCTTAAGTTTCCTTTCCAGCCCATACCCTTGGCTGACCTTTTCTTCCCCCTCCCAGAAGGAAGAAGGCACGCACAGAAGGCAAGGAGGGCTCCTACGACCCGTATGACTTCAGTGATGCTGAGGAGGAGATGCCACAGGGTGAGTCCCTGGGTTTGGTGACTCCTGGGTCTTTGAGGGTGCTGTTGAGCCTGCATAGCCTGGGGAGCAGCAATGCTGCTGTTACCTGTGGTCCCTGGTGTGGTACAGTACCATTCAGAGCCACAAATCCATATGGGACAAGGTTAGATGGGGTATTTGGAAAGGATTCTTGTCTGTGAAGGTGAGGAGGCCCTGGCACAGGGTGCCCAGAGAAGCTGTGGCTGCCCCTGGATCCCTGGAAGTGTCTAAGGCCAGGCTGCACAGGGCTTGGAGCAAGCTGGGATAGTGGAAGGTATCCCTGCCCATGGCAGGGGTGGAACTGGATGGTCTTTAGGGTCCCTTCCAACCCAAACCATTTTGTGATTCTATTGCTGATTAATTTTTTTCCATCCACCTCCAAACTGCAGCATCAATAACAGTACTGGGAGGCAGTTTGGCATCACGCCCTATCCTGAGCCCAGTACTTCTGCTCTCTGGGTACTTGGTCAGCAGGCACAGGATGAAGGTAACTCTTCCTTCTGCTTCAGTTCAGGCACACCCTTCGAAAACGCCCGAAGCCTCCGAAGCTGGCGAAGGGAAGAAGCTGGAGTTGGCTGAGCTAAGGTGAGTGGAGGCTGTCCCTGTGTGTCCATCTCCCTGTGTGGCTCCAGGCTGTTGTCCCATGCTGGACATGCATCTGTGATACTACCAGCTCTGATTTTTGGCTTTCCTACTGAGTGCTGCTGCTGGAATGGGGAAGGGCTGAGGCATCCTGGGCTGCCAACAAGTGGAAGGATTTGTGTGGTTTCTCCAAGGGTGATTCCCTCTCCCCTGACCAGGTTGAAAGCATTCAAGGCTGCTCTCCTGGAGGTGTTCAAGGCTTCCCATGCCCAGTCTGTGAGCCTGAAGAGCGTGATGGAATCCATCAACCGTGACAACCCCGAGCCCTTCTCAGCAGCCGAGGTGAAGGTGGCCCTGGCCCACATGCAGGATGACAACCAGGTCATGGTGTCTGATGACATTATCTTCTTAATCTGAGCCTCTGGGTGGAGGAGCCCAAGTTTTTAATGGACTCTCAGCCTGGAGACTCTCCGTGTTTGAATGCTTCATGTGGCTGAGCTGGATTTTGGGGAGCTCAAGTCTCTGCATATCCTCGCTGTGCATTTCTGGCACTAAAAAGAGCCAGGAGCTCTGGAAGTTCTTGCTGTCTTCAGAGTGGAGTATTTGCGAATAATTTGGTTTCTGCGAGGAGATGAGGGGAAAAAACCTAGGAGCAAATTGTGATTGTTTTTAATGCATTGTTTTTAGCTTTGGTGTTAAAGAGTTCCAGCTTTTAAATAAAAAAATTGGATTTAGGAATCCAACATTGAGTAGTGGTGATGGGAAGCAAGCAATATGAGAGCTCCACTGTTAGTGAAGCTTTAATTTCCCCCCCGCCTTTTTATTTTTCCATTTTGCCCCTATTACATAGCCTAGATCTGCTAGTCTCACAGGGAGAGGTGCCTAAAGCCTCTCCTGTTGGTTCTGTCCTTCCCACCCATCTTGTGGAGGGTGATTCCTGGCAATGGAGGGCCAGGTGCAGTCTGACTTGTTCCCCTGCCCGTGGGTCAGCTTGAATTTCCAGATTTCACACCCCTGATGGGGGTTTTGCCCCTAGGGAAGGACGCTGGGAGATCTCGGAGCTGCCCAGGGAATGTGTCCCTGGCACAGATGGATTCCATCTCCTGCTCCTGCCAATCCTTTAGCCTGGGATCATGTCCTAGGGATGGAGAACTTGCAAGAAAAGCTGAACACACAATCAGACCAGTTCTGGCTGCTTGTGGTCCAGTGCTGCTGAAGGTCTGGGCTTTTTCTTTAATTTCTATTTCTTTTGTCCTGGTGAATTTGAGCTTTGGAGAAACCCCTGAACAGGTTTGGTGTTCACTGCCCATCTCCAGACGCCTGCACAGCTCCTGCTCCCTTCTTTCTGGGAGCCACAAATCTTTATTTGGGTTATAAAAATGTCTGTACTGTTCACCCTATGACTGGCTGTTTAGGGGGGTGTAGAATTCCCACTTTTGGGGATACAGCAGGTACAGATATGGGATTTGTGCTGCTATGGAAGGACTTCAGCTGCCTGGTGAGATCTAAAAGCCAGATTTTGGAGCTCCTCTCATCCGACACAGCCATGACAGCAGGGTTGGAGGAGATTTTGCAGGTTTGCAGCCTCCTGAAGGTCTGTGGGTGGGTGGGTGTGTTGTGCTGGTACAGAGCAATCTGGGACCTTCAGGCAGGGTGTAGTTTAAAACTGCAAAGACTTGTCTAAGTTCAACGCCGATACTCTTCTCTGGAGACAGTATGGGAGAGCTGGGATTGTTCAGCCTGCAGAAGGCTCTGGAGAGACTTAAGAGCCCCTTCCAGTGCTTAAAGGGACTCCAAGAGGACTGGAGAGGGACTGGGGATGGAGGGACAGGACAAGGGGAATGGCTTCATGCTGCCAGCCGGCAGGGCTAGATGGGATATTGAGAAGGAATTCTTCCCTGTGAGGGTCTGGGAGCGCGGGTTCCTGAATCCCTGGAAGTGTCCAAGGCCGGGCTGGATGGGGCTTGGAGCAACCTGGCATAGTGGAAGGTGTGCCTGCCCATTCCATAATTCCATGATTTTGTGTTTTCCCTGCCCTTACAGCTGGGGAATGGCTAATACTGAATTTCCCGTGAGAGGACAGCAGGAGGAGCTCCGGGTAGAGAAATCTTGTTTCTCTATCCTGTAGCCCGGGGCTGTGGGTGACCACATCCCCGGTGTGCTGGTGGCCACCTCGGTACATCCTTCACAATTAGGAGAGGGGTTTTTACTGACGAGAGAAAAACTGCCAGAGGTGGCTGGAGAGGCAGGAAGAAGCTGCTGGAAGTACAAGCCATGTCCTGTGCTGCAGGTGAAATTTATTTGACCCTGTGATCTGGAGATTTTACAGGCTGCATTTTCAGCCTTCTGCTGCTGCAGGCTGTGGAATGTGGAAGGTCCTCTGAGCACCTGGTCTAGGGGAAGGTGTCCCTGCCCATGGCAGGGGGTGGGACTGGGTGGTCTTTAAGGTTCTTTCCATCCCAAGCTATTCTCTGATTCTGTCATCCATGAAAACCTGAACCTAAGTGTGTGACATAGCCTACGAAGCAAACAGTGCTGTTTCCTTATAGGAACTCAAGAGCAGAAGAGTTCTTATAAGTGGAATTAGAATACTCTTTTATCTCCAAATTCCCATCCCTGCTCCAAGCCCTTGATGTGTGAGAGGGAAAATCTTTTTGAGATTACTTTATATTCCTGTATAAAAGGAAAAAAAAAATCTTCTCAGGGTGATGAGGCCCTGGCACAGGTTGCCCAGAGAAACTGTGGCTGCCCCTGGATCCCTGGAAGTGTCCAAGGCCAGGGTTTGGAGCAACCTGGGCTAGTGGAAGGTGACCCTGCCCCTGGCAGGGGTTTGGAACTGTATGATCTTTAATGTCCCTTCTCACCAGAGCCATTCTGTGAATAAAAGTATTTTTCCTCCCTGGCAATGATTCATATTTGATGGCCTCTTTTTTGATTAATTTTTTTTTAGTGAACTTCAACTCAACACAGGTTCAGTTGTAGGAAATTGTGGGTTAAAGAGGGAATCCCTGCTGAAGTTACAAGCTCCTGAAGACATGAGAAGTGAGTGGAAAGTGGTGGTGGGGGTTCATAACCTGGAATTTGGCATGGTGATGTCACTGCTTCACCGTATGTAAGCATTTCCACTCAGCCCTGTTCCTGCACAATCCAACCCATTTTCATGGCAGTGCCCTTTCCTTTCCCTGCAAGCGCTCGGAGGGGGGGGAAAGGAGGTCAGCTTCTGGGCTAAAAAAAGTGGATTTCTGGTAATTCTACCCTCTCTTGCTTTTCCATGCTCTGTGTCGCGTCTCAGTAATGCGCTGGTGAATATCTGGGACAGTCAGAATAGGAACATGTGTCACAGCACTGGGGGTACCTCAGGTGGACTTGGTAACCTGAGAAGTGACAAATGTACATGAGGAGAGCTGCTGGGCTCTGAGCTGTCGGTTGAACCAGACCACAAAGTCATGACAACATCCTGCAGTGATGTAAAGCATCAGTCACTGGAGATTTCTGCTGCTGTGATTCAAAAGAGGTGACAGAGCAGGGACCTTTAGTCCCTTCTTGTTGGAAAGTTCTATGAATTTGTAAGAGGTTTCTGATTTTTTTTTTTTGTAGGACTGAAAATGTCATGAATCTGTTGATTTCCTGGATGACTGAAGGTGAATTTGTGTGAAGAATCCTACACTTTAATCCTTCCATAGCTTTGGGAGGGGTTTCTCTCAGGGCTTTTCTCCACAAACAAGCTCCATAAAGTTGTTATGTGGGTTTTTTTTCCTGCCATAAAAATAGCTTCTACTCCCAAAGAGACCTGCTGGTGCTTCAGGGAAACACCACATGCACTTGTCTTTCCAGTTGGTGGCTGCTCCTTTCTGGATCACAGGATGCAGAATCCTATTTCCACGTCTATTTTCATGCCTCCCTTTTCTATGACGAAGTGAGGATTGTGTGACTGAGGGGGATTCAATATCCCATGAACAGAGGAACAGGACCAGGTGGAGGAATTCAAATGAAGCTTCTGACCCAGCTCTTTCAGAGCTGTTCAAGGACTTGGGTGTCAACCCAAGTCCCACCATATCCCATGTGAGTCCCACCAGACAAGTTAGGAGAGGCTTTCCTCACACCACCTTGCTGGCTATGGGGCCATAGGACTTACTAGGGTGTTTTGGGATTGTGCAAGATTTATGGGATGTACAGGAGCAGGAGTAAAGTGTGCAGAGGAAAGGATAAAGGTGGATCAGTAAGAAGCTGTGTATGTGGGGGTGCTCAAGATACCAAGATGGACTAGCTCCAGATTTATTCTGTAAGTCTGGGCCCCTCCTGATGCTCCAGCCCCTTCCCCATCTCCCCTTGCCCCCATGTATGTCCAAGGAGCCCATCCAGGAGAAATGCTGCACCCAGTTTTCAGGGCCAGAGAAGGGACAGGGGTCTGGTATTCCAACAGCACAGCTCAGGCTGGGGCTGGGAGTCAAAGCTGAGCCAGGATGGGGCTCCTGATGGTGGTGGCCATGACCAGTGAAGATGGCCAGAACTCTAATAGGGCGTGTATGAGCTTTCAGAATTCTTCACATTGTGTCACCACAGTGGGGAAGGCATCCCAGCTCCTGGAGCCTTGATATCCCCCAGAAGGAATTCCCCATGGCACTTATTCCTCCCCTGCCCAGTCCCTGCAGGACACAGGGATCCCTAAGATGAGGTGGGTGTGCATTGTGCAGTTGAAGGGAGGTTAAATGGTGAAGTTCCATATCCTGCTTTCATTTTGAAACTCTTGCTGGGTGCCTGACTTTGCAGCTCACTGGTCTCTGCTGTTGGGTTGGTTTGAGGCACGTGGAAGTGCATCCACACATGTTTGTGGTGAAGGAACACTATTATTAGAAAGAGGGGGAGTGGGAAGGAGTAAGAAAACAAACCACTTGCCTGAACAGTTTTGGGGTTTTTTTCTCTCTTTTTTTTTCCCCCCTCTTATCTCTCGATCTGCCTGAATAAATGGCATTGGCTGATTTGGGATGCTGGTAGTAGTATCTGCCCTTCCGTTTTTTGGACGTAGATGGGAGGAAGTGGGGTAAAAATTGCAGTGTCAGCTCCTAACCTCGGGTCAGGTAAGCCAGCTGTGCTGCAATGGAAAGGATGGCAGTGCCTCAGCTTGGCTATAAAATGGAGAGCACAACTGGCTTTGAGACACAAGCAGGGTTGAAAGGGTCTCAGAGAAGGAGAATTCTCTTGTCCTGTCGCCCTAACAGCCGCCCAAAGCAGCGGGGAAGTTGCCATGGCTTTCACCAGCTCTACTAGGGTAAGTACTTATATTTCCAGTAAAGGAAAAGATATATTTGCTGCAAGAGAGAAAGCAGAGTGCAAATCCCCTGATTTGATTTGTGCAGAAAACCCTTTTAGTCTTGCTGGGAGCTGAATGGGTGCTGGGTGTGTCTGATGCAGCTGCTTGGTCATTGAGTGATAAGGTTGTGGTGGACTACCCATTATTTATTTATCTCTTACTCATCAGCTCTTCTGGTGTGGGATTGGCAGAGTCCCTTTTGCAGAAATGTTATCAAAATTGCTGAAATTTCACTGTGGATACCTATGCATTTGAACTTCAACCTGGGTAGCATTTGCAGCATTGTCAGCTCCTGTGATTTTCTTAAAAACCCTGCATTTATTCTGTCTTCTTTTTAGGATCCGGACTTAATGATCCTAGTGGTTCCCTTTCAGTTTAGGATATTCCATGGTTCTCTTATTTTCTGAATGTCTGCTTACTGGAAATGGCCCAAGAATTTCCCAGATTTTCTTGGGAAAAGGGGTATTTCCAGCAGGTGCGTGGCCAGTTGTTACTGTCCTGAGAAAGCCGTAGCTGGGCAAGGTTTTAAGCTTAGGCACAGGGTCAGTTGAATCCTTATCCCAATTTTTAGATGGAAAGATGGTGCTGTGTGACTGCAGAGTAGGATTCTCGTAGCTTGTTGGACAGATGCTCTCGTTGCTGCAGAATAAACTATGAACCGGAATTTAAAACAGAGCTTAGCATCAGTTATGATGTGCTTTACTAACATCGTTTTGCTATTTGCTCGTCTTGCCCATTTCACACAAATATTGGTATGAAGATGGTCCAGTGACAGTCCAGTCTAACCAAGACTTGGCTCTTTGTGCTCTCTCTTTCCTGACTGGGCAGAACTAACCACGCCTTTGTCTCTCCCAGTTCAGATCACTGGTTTTGGTGCTGGTTTTAGCTCTCACTGTGAGGAGCTTACCTCACAGAGAGGCTGGTGCCTCTGCAAGGCTGAGGGAAGGTTGCCTGAACCAAAAGGATCCCAAATTCCCCACGACGGTGAAAGTTGACGTTCGGATCAGCAATTCAGATCGTGCCTTTGGGGTGGTCCATGACATCAGGAACCGGTCTCTCGCTCCTTGGGATTACAGGTAACTGTTCAGTTTTATCTAAATTGTGAGGGCTGTGTCACTGATGGTGTTTTGTGGTGACTGTGGTTCATCCTCAGTATATGCCCAGAGTCCCTTGAATATTGCAAACAGTTCTTGACACACTCTGACGCTCTGATGTTGGGTGAGATTTCTTCAAGAGGAACTGTTTGTGGTGTGAGGGGATATCAGTGCAATGGTTTCTAATCATCTTGTCAGTCTTCATCAATCACAGAATCATTTAGGTTGGAAAAGCCCTCTGAGGTCTTTGAGTCCAACTGTTCCCCCAGCACTGCCAATGCCACAACTGACCCATGTCCCCAAGTGCCACATGCACATGGCTTTTAAAGCCCTCCAGGGATGGGGACTCCACCACCTCCCTGGGCAGCTGTGCCAGGCCTTAACAGCCCTTTCAGGGAAGAAATTTTTCTTAATATCCAATCTAAACATCCCCTGGAGCAACTTGAGGCTGTTTCCTCTGGTTCCCTGGGAGCAGAGCCTGATCCCTCCTGGCTGTCCCCTCCTGTCAAGGAGTTGTGCAGAGCCAGAACATCCCCCTGAGCCTCCTTTTCTCCAGGATGAGCCCCTTTCTCAGCTCCCTCAGCATCTCCTGGTGCTCCAGACCCTTCCCCAGCTCCTCTGAGCAGCTTCCTCACCTCTCTGCCCCAAGCCTGTAGTGCTGCATGGTGTTGAAATAATGATGAAATTCATTATTCCTCTAGAATGATGTGAATACATTGACAATTCACATTTTCCTAGCAGAAAGAAACATCCAAATGCCAAAATTAAAACCAAACAAAAAAATTAATAGGCCCATTGTGAGTTCTGCATTATTTAACCCACTCCATTAACTCCACTCCATTCATCAGCTCCTAAAGAATGATACAGCAATATTACAATCAATGGGATCAATGCTGATTCCATGTCTAGGAAATCACTGTGGGAACGTTGAGGATAAGGAAATCCTTTGTGTCTCACAGTGAGAATGCACAGGTAAATAGGATGTTGGCCATACAAACAAGACGATCCTGCCAAACCATGACATCCAAGCGCCTAAATCAGTTTTGTGTCCCCGTCCCCAGGCTGGACGAGGATCCCACACGCTTCCCTCGGGTGATTGCCGACGCCCAGTGCCGCCTGTCGGGCTGTGTGAGCCCCCAGGGGCAGGAGGACCACAGCCTCAACTCGGTGCCCATCCGGCAGGAGATCCTGGTGCTGCGGCGGGAGCGGAGCGGCTGCGTCCCCTCCTACCGCCTGGAGAAGAGGCTCGTCACCGTGGGCTGTACCTGTGTCACTCCTGTCATCCAGCACCAGTCCTAGCAGCAGCCATGAGGGCAGGCAACACTGGGAAGCGTTTCCTATAAAAATCCCTCCGGTGAGATCCCACAGCCGCCCGCCTCGCGTCCCAGGAATTCATGACATCGTCACCCTTCCAAATCTGAGCAAATCATCTCCTGAAATTCATGGTTCTTGCTGTTGTTCATTTATGGATTTTAGGATGGGAATAACTAGTACCTGGTGATGGAGGGGAGGAAGAGTTTTGTTTGTGGCCCCAAGCAGTGAGAGGGGAGAGCAGTGCTTTTTAAAAATGTATTTTTCATTGTGGTTTACGTCTGTTTGGCGAATCAAATTAATTACAGTTTCCAAAGTTGTCCTTGGCAGTAAATTGCCCTAATTGAATACATGCCCACCAGCACTGCCACAAAAATTTCCTCATCCTGCACCTTTTCCTTCCCTTCTTCATCTCTATCCCATTTCCCTTCTCTGGCCATCCCTGCTCACTGGGATAGTACTGGTGTCAGTCACACACTGGTGCCACCAGGCCACCTGGTTGTCTGGGTTTATGTCACTGCTGCAATTGATTTATTGCAAAACATTTTAGGAGGTGATTGATTCCACATGTTGAGTGCTAAAATGGTAAGATATCTATATTTCTATTTATGTATTCTATTTATGGCTATATTTATGGCTCTGTGTGTGCTCAGAGTATAAAAATTTTGATAAATCTAATCTGTATTTATTCAATAACTTATCTGCCAAATAAAAATAATATTTTATTTTTAAAAATGTTTTTTCATGGTGGTTCAGAATGACAACAGACACAGAATGGGTTTGTTCTGCATTAGCACTGAGAGATTTCAGCACAGATCGGGCATTTTCCTTTGCAGTGAGATGAGTAAGAGGCAGCAGAAGAGAACTTGCATCCTAAAAAGATGAAAAGATGCAAAGAAGAGGCTGATAGGAGTGAAGGGAGGTTCTGCAGGCAGTGGTGGCACTGAAATGAGGTTTTTTAGTCCTCTGGGATGGTCTCTAGGGATGGTGGGAAAAGAGACAGGAGATGTCACATTCCAGGGCTGCAGCTAGAATTTGGGATGGTTCATTAGAGCTGGGAAAAGTCTGTTCTGTCCTCTTCCAGGCAAGCTTTCATCCCCATAAACAGCCTTCTCCTGCCCCAGCTGAATGGTTGGCTGAGCGGGAATGCAGGGAGGTGTCAGATGGTTTCATCTCGCTGCTCCTCAGCCAGGTAATTCACAGTGCTGGGATTAAAGTGGTGGGTGAGGATGCCTCACATCAAGGAACCAGGAATTGTACCTGCAGGGTGTGGTTTCCTGCTGGGCTGAGGTATCCTGCCTTGGGAAATGAGGAATTGCCCTTTCCCTCCCCGAGCTGCACGAGGAGCACAGCCTGGCACAGCTCACTGTTCAGGAGTTGGACTGGGTGATCCTGGTGTGTCCCTGAGGATATTTCATGACCCTATAAGTATCTACTATTTTATCAAATTACTGCCATATTTATTTTTCTTGACATTGCTCTTCTTTCATCCACAGCTGAGCCAGGCTTTCAGACCTCTGACTTTTGATTCTGTTGCAGGAGGTTTTAAGCCTGTACTTCCTTTTTCATTTAAATCAGGACAAACTATGCTAGCATTCTAGTATTTCATTCTGACTGCACAGAAAACACTTTAAATCAGATCCACCTTGTGCAGATAGACCCTGGGTTTCCTCCCCAGGGTGGGCCAGGCAACTTGTTGGGTCTAAATGACTCAAGGCCAGGTTGGATGGGGCTTTGGACCACCTGGGAGAGTGGAAAATGTCTGTGCCCATGACAGGAGGTGGAATGAGATGGTCTTTGAGTTCCCTTCTAACCCAAACCATTCCATGATTCTGTGATGACTCCTCTGGTACTTTTTTGTTGAGTTGGGTGTGTTCTGTGCCCCGTGGGTCACTGGGAGCCACCTCAACAATCCGTGGGTACCCTTCTCATCCAGTTACGAGTATCTGCACCCCTTTTGTGGCAGCAGCTGTTTCGTTATGACCTCTGAGCTCTTCATGTAGTGCAGAGCCAGCCCTGGAGGCGTCTCCTGCCCTCCTCCTTCAGTAACCGCTGACCAGGAAATCGCAACCTGCTTCTTACTCCTGACCTACTTCTCTCCACAAACCTGCCAACTGGGGCTGCCCTCACTTGTTTTGCAGGCAGAAAATTACCATACATCTCTCCTCTCAGTCATAATTACTGTGACACTGGGTTCATGGCAACATCCTGTGCTGATGCTCCTTAACACCCACCAGCTGAGCCCAAGAGTGGTTCTAACTGGATGGATAATGAAGTAGCTAATTAGGAAAATACATAGATGGCTAATTAAGGAAGTTTCACCCATGGGTCATGAGGTTTTGCAGGCAGAGCTCTCAACTGCAAACCACACACCACTCAGGGGGGCGTTGCTTGTATGTGGGGTTTGTTTCCTCCTAATGGCATCATTCTTAGAGTGCAGCAGCTTGTAAATACAAGCCTGGTTGTTTTTTGGGTGCTGGTCTTTGCTGCCAGCAACATATTAATTTGGGGGTTGGAACTAGATGATCTTTAAGGGCTCCTTCCAACATAAACCACCCTGTGATTCTATGAATCAGAGAACACGGCAAATAAATTTATGCTTCTTATAAACAGCACATTCATATCAGCACTGAGAGCAAGTGCAATTCACAAGCTTTGCTAAAAGCTTTGCTTGGTTTGCTCCCTTTGCAGTAGTGAACCCAAACCCTGGGTGCTCAGCTGGGCATCTCTGAGTCTGAAATGGGGCTTGGAGCAGCCCCCAGGGACTGGATTGTTTTAGCAGGAGGAGAAGACACTGCTGGAGGCGTAGCAGCAGTGCCACAGGACCTTCTTGTAGCCTGCTGGGCTAAGCAGCCTCCAGTCACAGGTTGGTATCTGAGCCTTGTGGCCTTCCCTATTCCTTTTCTCTTCTGATTTCCTATTCCTAACCTCTTTTTTTTTTTTTTTTTCTTTTTTTTTTTTCTCTCACTGTTCCCCTTGGCTGTGTGATCTGGCAGCTGATCCTGGTGTAGTAGCTCCCATGGGATGCTGGATAGGGCACAGTGCAGAGCCCCCTGCATTACCATGGGCTGGGGGCCACAGCAGTGACACCAGAACAGATGGATGCTTCTTCCCAGGCCTTTTTGGATCCCTGACCACAGGCAGGTGTTCCTGGGAGTGATCAAAGGGAACTGCAGGCCACTATTCCAAAAAACCCCACTGCTTTGGAAAGTGTTACAAAATTAAGTATGTAAAGAATGCAAAGGTTGCAAGCTAAAAGGTTGAAAGAAACCCAAGAATTATCGGTTTGGTAAACCAGAGGGTTAGTGGCTGGAAAGCCAACATGGTTTTCTGGGAGTTTGATATTACAGGGAAAATTTTAAGGCCACGAGCAATATTCTGATCAGTCCAGAAATTCTCTGGAAGAGCAATTTTCTGGTCAGTCCTGTGGAGATCTGTGGGTTGGTGCCAACATGATGGGGATCAGATTATAGGATGAGTTTCTGCATCATTTGCAGGTTCTGGGGATGGCCCAAGAGACAGGAGCAGAAACCTGTTCCCATGTCACCATCAACTCCAAAACAGGAGACTTTCCTTGACCTTCCCTTTGAGGGTGGTGAGGCAGTGGCAGAGAGAAGCTGTCCCTGGATCCCTGGAAGTGTCCAAGGCCAGGTTGGATGGGGCTTCAAGCAACCTGGGACAGCAGAAGGTGCCCTCGCCCATAACAGGGAGTGGAACTGGATGATCTTTAAAGTCTTATCCAACCCAAACCGTTCTATAATTCCACAATCTCCTTTTGTCTCCATCTCCTTCTCCCTTTTCCTTTTTTTGACATTATTTTTAACCTTATGCTCAAGACGAATGAATGGGCTGATTCTGCATCTTCTGCAGCACTCTTGAAAGGCAGTGACAAAAAAAAAAAAAAAAAAAAAAAAATCCCAAACCTGCTTAAAATGTCTGTGATTGTCTGGTACCACCTGGCAGAGCCAGAGCTGTTGGTGGGGAGGGGGCATGTGCTGGTGCTGGCTGTCAGGAGCTGAGGAGATGCCAGCCAGGCTCAGCACCAGACACAAACTACACTTTCTGCATTTGCTGCTCACAAAGAGGAGTTCTAGGAGCTGGACTTCGGTGGTCCTTGTGGGTCCCTTCCAACTTAGGATGTTCTAGGATTAGAAACATTTTTCATATTTTCTAATTATTCCCCATTCTTCCAGAGATAGATAGGGGCAGCAGGCTCAGGTGCTCGGGTCTTCAGAGAAATCTCTTCTTGCTTTTATTTTTATTGCTGTTTATTTATTCTTCCTTCAGAAAAGCATCTCAACTTTTCTATCTTTTTCTATAAGTTCAACAAAATATTAAAAATATGTTTGATGCTCTTTGGGGCTCATAGACTGACAAAATACTGTTTTCTGGGCATTTTTCTATGAGTGAGTAAAATCAGTACAAACCATCACATTTCTGTTTTATCTGCATTCTTAGTAAGCACAATATGTCTGTGTAATGGTTGAGGTTCCCAGTTCTGGTAAATGAATAGAGATGGTTTATCTCCTCTCTAAGTTACCCCATAATTTTTCATGGTGGCTTTTTGTTTCAGACTTCTGAAACTTTTGTTCTTGGCCTTGTTACCGCTGAATCTGCAGCATCTTTTATAAGCATCTGTTTTCTATCCAGATTGCTTTGATAAGTGGCAATGATTAGCATGATTATCTGTAAAAATCCAGTCTCAAACTTCCTTTTTACTCACAGGGTTTTACTCACAGGTTGCCAAGACACTGCTGCTCAGATTTTGCAAACTAACATGAAACTGAGATGGAGAGCAGTGCTGGACTGGAAGCTTTTATTTTGGAGAGGGTTTTGCAGCAATTCCACCCCCCTCTCTCCAATTACAATCATTTAAGAGCATCAAATTAGCAGAAATTTGCACTGAAACTCTTGAAAACAAGGAGGAGCAATCTTTACCTGTTGAACCTCCTAGTGATAAGAGCTGTGCACGGGTGGAAGAGGAGCTCTACTCTCTTTGGTCTCTCACTGTGATCATTATTGACTGTAGAAGAATAAGGACATCCCTGTCAGGATGTATTGGTTTGGGATTACTCTGCACTTTTCCAATTGAACACAGCAAGGAAAGAAATCAGTGAAGGAAAAATCTTTTGGCTCACGGTGCCAGGAGTTAGGAGAGAACTTGCAGTGGTAAAGAGAACAGTCCTCTGGCCCTATGAATCCAGCTTATTAATTAACCTATTAAATGCTTCTGCAGGACCATTCAGAGGACCCAAGCATCCTGTAGGCGTAAGCACAGAGTTGTCCAGATAAATAAAAAGTGGTTTTGTCCTAAGGCTCAGATTTAGTTTTTTTGGTAAATAGTTTAACGAAAGTGATGCTGGTGAAAGGGAGGCTGGTGTATCTTCACTAAGGCCAGGCTGGACAGGGCTTGGAGCAGCCTGGAGTAGTGGAAGGTGTCCCTGCCCACGGCAGGGGGATTGGAACTAAATGACCTTTAAGGTCTTCCCAACCCAAACCATTCCATGATGATGCTGATCTGTGAAGTCTGTCAGCAGAAAGCTGTTGGCTTTTCAATGCTCCAGCTGTGTCATCTCTTTCTGACCTGGTTCTGAGTTTTTCCACCTCAGCACAGCTCTTTCAGCATTTTCCAGTCCCTACTACACAGGTGCCACCTCCAGCTAGTGGCACATGACTTCCAGGGAAGAAAGGGTTGGACGTTCTGTGATTTCACATGTTAGAAGTTACTTGGGCTAATTGTAGATAATTTGACAAAACTCCTTCTGGGAGTGGTAGGACATTAAGAGATTATCTAAATGACAAGGAAGTCAGTTCTGGTTCAATCTTCCTGGACTGATATTTATATACATCTTTAAGAAGCTTGAAGGATGAGTGCTCCTTGATGTTTTTTATTTTAAGGGTTTTTTTGGGGGGTGCTTTTGGAAGTTAGCTCATTCTTAATACTTGTGGAATGGTCAGCTGGGTTAAACTTCAAGACCTGCAGGAGACTTTAAGGAAGAATAACTGGAGATAAGGTCAGAAACTAGCTAAGTTAGGATCATACACATTCCTAGATTCTTATGTTTAGCCAAATTTGTGTCAATGTTTGAAGGTAGCTAAAGGTGTGTACAGGAGTTCATTGTTGTGGTCAGCCTGAGTTAATCAATGTTTCCTTGGGCCAGTGTTTATCTGCCAGGTCAAGGAATGGTGGGTTTAGGTTACAGGCTCACCCACTTGCAGTAGGTTAGGGAGGGTTTGGGCTCACTGGAATAGCTGGAGGGAATAATCCCCAGTAGCAAATGTTGGGATGATCACAGCTGGATCTGGAGAAGATGCTTTCACCCTGAGCTCTGTGTCTCCACAAGGTCTGTATTTGTTGTTGCATTTACCAGTGCCTCAGTAGGGCCACACCTCCCCAAGGCAGCAGCAAACAAAACATCCACACCTTCACCAGCCTTGCCCTCTGAAACATGGAGCGTGTTCCCTGGAGCACTCTTAACTCAAGTGTGCTTCAAATAAACCCACTTGCTGTGCCAGACACCCACCCACACAAGCCCTATCCAGCTGCAGCTGTAGTGCTGTGTGAGGGTGCTCCACGCTTGAACTGCTGAAAACTCACTGGAAGGACATGAACACAGAGAACATCACTACTGCAATCAGCCAGATGAGGTTCATTGCTTCAGTCACCCACCTGACTCTCGTGAGCTTCCCCAGTGTACCCAGGTGGTGTCTCTGCTCCACGGAAAATGGGCTGAGATGGGTTGGGCTGAGATGCACTGATGATGTCCGAGTGAAGTTAAAGCTCAGCAGTGGAAATGCCCTCGCTGTTTTGGGGGAGGGACTTTCTTTCTCCCCAAAGAAATATTCAAAATATTGTGTAGAACCCATATTTACAAGTCCTTTTCCAATCGGATGATTAGGTGGATAACTGGGAAACTACCCAGTAGAATATATATATATATTTTTTTTTTTGCTTGTTTGTCTTTTATGCAATCTTTTTTTATACCACTTTACAAATAATTTTCCTCCAGGTATCTTAAAATGGTGTTTTCCCTATTATTTTTCCCATGGGCTTTACATTCTACTGCTGCAGTGGTAGATGTTATCATGAGAATTTGGGGCTTTAACATCATGTAAATCTCTTTTATGGTCATGATTAATTTCTTATCAGGAGCATTTCTTTAGAAAGAAAGGAGAGTACCAATTTTTTTACCACTGAAAATACCGTTTTTTCACTGACTTTATTACACAAAGATAAATAAACATTACTTTAATACTTTAAAATCATATATATATATATATATATTAGAATAATACATTATTACCATCTTTTTCACCAGCATAAATAGATTTACATAAATAGACATTTCAAAGTGTAAACTAAAGATGGGTAAAATTCCCATTACTTTTCAGCCTGGCAATATTAAGTTGCCTGGATTCTGAACTTGCGGAGTTCAAGATTTTGGGGGAAAATATTATTTTTTAACCAAGTAGCCTAATTTTCAATATATTCTGATGTATTCTAGACAGATTTTATGACATGATTCAGCTTTTTGGAGGCTGGATCAGTCCCCTTCCATGCAAGGAAGTTCTGCATCTCCAGCTCCCTTCAGGCTTGGTGCTGCATCAAGGGGGTGACACAGGTGCAGCCCACGGTGATAATTTTTTTCTCCAGCCTGTAGGATTGCTGGCAGCCCCTCTGCTCCCTGCGCAGGACCAGGATCTCCTGCTGGATGGGGACGGAGTTGAGGTTGTGGTCCAGGTGTCCCTCCGGGGTCACACACAGGGTGTGGCGGCACTCGGCGTCCGCGATCAGCCGCGGGAAGCGGTCGTGGTCCTCATCGATCCTGGGGAGTGGGCAGGAGAGGAGGTGTTTCAATCCAAAGGTGTGATGGTCTGGATGCCTACGGGCTCCCTGCTCGGGAACCTGTGCATCCTGGGGTGTGTTGCCTACGGAGGGACAGCAGGTTCTCCAGAACCACGGGTTTTTTCCGAAATTAAATGTAAGTAGCTAAATACTGGATATTTTTAAATGTATGGCTGCATGTGGCTGCCTTTGAAAAGGACTTGCTTCAAGCAGACACTGACTTTGGAAGACTGATCAGAAATGATTTGAGCTTTCCAATGTGTCACTCCAACTAATAGACCCCAAGACATTCAGTTCCTCCCCAACACGTGAAATGTTAGTGTTAAACCCCTGTTGAATTTGGTGCAATGTTAACCCCCTGAGGTATTTTTCAATGATGTTTTACGTAAAGAATGCTTTAATAGATAAAGCTTGCCCCAGTATAAAACTTAATTAATTAAATTATAAAAGTTCTTTGCTTTTCCTTCTGTATATTGCCTAGGCCATGTGTGTTTTTTTTTTTTTTTTTTTTTTTTTTTTTGTGCTGCTTTCTGTACTGGTTCTCTTTCAAATAAGATTATAAGGATGTGGATACCCTCAAATTTCCAAAATCTCTGAAATTTGAAGCACTGAAAATTGAGATGAAAGTGTTTTTCTTAGTCAGGGCATCCAGAGATTTTCCAGGCTGTAGGGACAAGGGATCCTACCTGTAATCCCACGGAGACAGGGAACGGCTGCTGGCATTCAGACTGCCTTTGGTGTCCTGGTTCGTGTTGCTGATGCTGAGGTTGACTCTCACAGTTTGGGGGAATTTTGGGTCTTTTTGGGTCAGGCACCCAGCAGATGCTTGCTTGAAGAGATTCCCTTGCTTGAGCCCAGGCTTGATCACCTTCCCCCGGGCAGGACTGCTGGCTGACAGCACGGCCAGCAGCACAAGGAGCAGGGGTCTGAACTGGAGAGAATTGGTACATTTAGGACACGGGACCGGTGTGAAGTTCATCGTAGTCAACCCAACCAGTGGTTAAAGACCCTGCTGCAGGTCGGAGTAATGACGGGAAAATGTTCCTTATGTCACATCCACTTTTGTTCTCATTAACTGATTCTCACAGTGCTGATAGTTATATACACACCCAGTTGTAATCCAGTTTTCATGTTAAATTATAGAAAAAAAATAATACAGAAGATAGCAGAAAGGATATAACAAAAAGAAAGACACACTAAGGTTGAGTTTTCAATGTATTTCATGCCTCAGAGAATGCTGTGGGAGCCCATGTCACTAATGTACAGTCTAATTGCTGTCCCATGAGCATTCTCACATTTTAATTTTTTTAAAAAAATTATTAATGATTTTAAAAAGCATTTTAAAGGTGGGTGCAGATCCCTATTCCATCTATTAGAAATTAAATACATCTCTGTCAAACTGGGGGAAAATAAACTCAGAATTCAAGTTCTTACCAGAGAAGCGTAAAAATTTGGAGACATCTTCCTTCCTTCTCTTACTGCTTCTGGTGCTTCTGCTGGGCTCTCCTGAGCTGAAGGTGTCTGGGCACATCTGCTGCTGGACCTTTTATATGGGTTTCTGGGCTGTGCTAAATAATTTGGAGTAGGTGTTTCTTCCCCCCAACCTTAACTGTGGTTTCTGACCATAACCTAAATTAAGAAGTGTATGTGTATAGGTTCCATTAACACAGGTGGAATAGAGGATATATCTTAGATCTGTAGATGATGTCATCCCTTCAGCCATGTCACTCAAATGGTGGCAAAGCCACAGACGTTGCAAATTTGTAGGTGCAAAGTATTCAATTTTAAATTGGGATGCTGTAGGTATCAAACCCAAATGTCACTGGCACAGCTTTGGATCTGTTTGCTCCTTGGTTGGTCTGATGTCTTTTCATCCCAGATTGGGCAGATGTTGGACAGCTGGCCACCATCAAATGGCTCTCATATTCTTCCCATGGGCTGTAATTTGTCTTGATGTCTGAGGAGCAATGTCTCTGCTCAAGCTCAATACTTCTCTGAACGGGGCTACTTTTATTCATGGTTAAACCTCAGGCGTGATATGTCAGTGCTGATCAGAATGCTTGGTGATATTAGTGAGTTCCTAAAAGTCAGTCACTCTCCATAAACATAAAAGAAAAAAAAAGGGCACTTTGTTTCGAGCTTGCCACCTTTTCATTTTGCTTTCATTTTCCTTCTCTCGTGCCATGAGGTGGTGTTTTGTCCCTAAGGAAAGGAGTTTGGGAGGTGTGATGGATGTAGTTAAACTTACAGTTCCTAAGTTAGGGAGAGTACAGAGGGGTTCCAGAGAAACTTTGTGAAGGCTGAGAGATGCAAAATGACAGAAGACACAGGGTGCCCAGAGAAGCTGTGGCTGTCCCTGGATCCCTGGAAGTGTCCAAGGCCAGGCTGGACAGGGCTTGGAGGAACCTGGGATAGTGGAAGGTGTCCCTGCTCCAGTGGCAGGGGGTGGCACTGGATTATATTCAAGGTCCCTTCCAACCGAAATCATTTTGTGATTCTAGGATTCTATAACATCAAGTCTTTCGTCTGATATTTATTTCTTGTTTTAGGAAGTACCCCCATCATTTTGCTCTGACAGTAGGTTATGAATAGCTCAGATGTGCCCCATAAAGTGACGCTCAGTGTAACAGCCTTGAGCTGCTGAGCAGAACTTTTCCCAGGTTTAATTTTAGTGGTTTTCTTTTTTTGTGTGTGTTTGTTTGTTTGTTTGTTTTAAATAAAAATGATGCAGAGAAGGTACAATTTTTATATATTTGCTTAATATTTATACCTCAGTCCAAATTTTACTCACCATGTGCCATCCAAAGGAGGATGCAAATAAGGATGCAAATAAGAATTTAGTTTGCGGGTTCTGGGATACCCGTGACCTACATCCGCTTGTTTAAAAGATGCTGATCTTTCAGAAATTAAACTTATATTTTGGTTTCCCTCTTCAAGTTAGAGGTGTACAGGTTAAAGGAAACAGTCTCCTCAGAAGGGGTTTTCTCTAATGCTATTTACTGAAATATCCTCTCAAAGTGGGTCAGTTAAATTGCCATTTTTAGAAGCAAAATACGTTTTTGAAAGACTACAAGGCAGCGAAAGGTCAGGTTCAACCAGCCTGACCCTAAACTGTCTTACCTACCTTAAATGCGTCAGTGGTTTGGGTTACCTAGGTAGTTGAAAGGTGAATAGTTTAGCATTTGAACATGGCTGATGCAGCAAAACATTACAGTGGCAAAAAAAAAAAAATTTCCATGGTTTATGTCGGGGCATGAACGCATTTGCTGGCAGTTGTCATTGGAAAGATGTGAAGGTCTGAGGAGAAAATGTACCTCTTGCAAATTCTGATTTCAAGATTTTTTTTTCCAATTTCCAAAGAATTGTTTTCTAATTCTTAATGCTCTGAAGTAAAAAAAAAAAAAAAAAAAAATTCCCCATGAGATTAGAAGTTGTCCTATAGGATTTGTCTTATTCTGACACATAGCTTTCTCTTAGCTACAGATCTGGAAACTGGGACACTAAAACACACTTACTGAAACAAACAAAAAAATTAAAAGTTATCAAAAGCCTTTTGAAATGAAACCTATCCCTTCTCTTGGCTGTGATGAAAGTTTTCTTGAGAGTAAGTTGCTATTTAAGTACTTTACCTGGCTGAGAACCTTCAGGCACCCAAATCTGAGTGTGCTGGCATTAAATATGAACTTAATGTAAATTAAAAAAGAGAACTTTACACATTTTTTCTTAAAATGCCATCAGTTAAGTTTATGATACTTCTGTAATAAAATATTGTTTTTATTTACAAGTAGGAACGCATTTTCACTTTTTTTTTTATTTCTGGAGATAATATATTTTCTTTGTTTTGAGCACACATTACAAATCCTTTTAAACACAGCAGTACTCTCCCTACTACATACAGGTATTGCATGACCCAACCTGAACTGTGGAGGTAATTTCTAGGGTTAGACTAAGCTTGAGTTCAATGGTGATCTGTGAGAATCTCAGAATTCAATGGAGCAAGGCTCTGAACACTCTGATGTTTAATTTTGCTTTGATTTAATTAAATCGTGCTGTGAGTGGGTGGTTGGGTCAGACACATTCAGAGATACCTTCAAGCCAGTTAAATCCAGAGAAGGGCCAGGAAAACGCTCTGGAGCCAGGCTGGGAGAGTTGGGGGAGCTCAGCCCCATCCTGGGTCTTGCAGAGCTGGAGTTAATTTTCCCACAGCAGCTCCCCCAGTGCTGGGCTTTGCAGTGGGAGCTGGAAAGGTGTTGGGAACACCCCAGAGTTTGGCTGCTGCTGGCAGGGCTGGCTCAGCATCAGCTCTGTCCCTCCATTTCCCTTATCCAGGGGCTGGGGTTGGCCAAGACCCTGGGAGGGGACAAAACTGGGACAGCAGCCCCAAATTATCCAAAGGGATATTCCATACCATTGGATGTCAGCCCAGATAAAAGCTAAGGAAAGGAGGAAGGGCCTTCCCTTTCCCAAAAGATTTGTTATTTACAGTGTTTGCCCCCAGAGCAGCTGCTCTGTGTGCTGGAGCCCTGCTTCCTGGGAAGTGGCCAGACATCACTCACTAATGAGAAGTAGAGGAGAAAATTACCTTTTTTCTCTTTGTTTGTGCGCACAGTTTTTATTTGGTGATTGTAAACTGCCTCGTCTCAACCCAGGAGTTGTTTCCCATCTTATTTTCTCTCCCCTGTCCAGAGAGGAAGGGGGAGTGATAGAGTAGCTTGGAGAGCCCTTGGTGTCCAGTCAAGATCCTTCCACCACAACCTTGGAGAAGAGAAGGCTCTGGAGAGACCTCAGAGCCCCTGCCAGAGCCTAAAGGGGCTCCAGGAGAGCTGGAGAGGGACTGGGGACAAGGCATGGAGGGACAAGACACAGGGAATGGCTTCCCACTGCCAGAGGGCAGGGATAGATGGGGTATTGGGAAGGAATTGTTCCCTGGGAGGGTGGTGAGGCCCTGGCACAGGGTGCCCAGAGAAGCTGTGGCTGCCCCTGGATCCCTGGGAGTGTACAAGGACAGGGTGGACAGGGCTTGGATCAGCCTGGGATAGTGGAAGGTGGGAGTTATAAAAGCTCCAGTATAATGCTAATTTTTTCACCTCCCTGTGGTTCAATTCTGCTTGTTTTATTTTTTAATTTATAACAAAATAATTAATGAAAATTCACCACTTTTCCAATCACATGGAATTTCTGACCACAGTGCAATGAAGTTTCCAGACCTATTGCAGGGAGGGATTTCAGAGAATAAACACTGTTGAAGGTTTCCTCCTCAGAAAGTGGTGTGGGGTGGATGAAAAAAAACCCCAACATATCCTATTTTAACCTGCAAGATGCCTCTTATCCAGACCTGATCCTTCTGTGCTGATGCCATGGATAGATGGGCAAAGTGAACAGGTGTGTGCCAGGCAGAATGGACCATCCCTGATGGTTTTACTTCTGGCTGAACTGGCTGTGCTGAGCCCAGCAAGGCTGGAAAAGAAATGGTGGTCCTTTGTTTCAACCAATGTGCAATTCTGATTGATTGAGGCCTTTGAGTGCTTAAGGGGGGGCTTGTAAAAAAGAGAACAACTTTTTACGTGGACAGATAGTGGATAGTGATGGTACAAGGGTAAGTTTTATTTTAAACTGGCAGAGGGCAGGTTTAGATGGGATATGAGGAAGGAATTCTTCCCTGTGAGAGCGGTGAAGCCCTGGCACAGGGTATCCAGAGTAGCTGTGGCTGCCCCTGGATCCCTGGAAGTGTCCAAGGCCAGGCTGGACAGGGCTTGGAGCAGCCTGGGATAGTGGAAGGTGTCCCTGGCCATGGCAGGGGATGGAACGAGATGATTTTTAAAGGTCTTTTCCAACTCAAGCCAGTCTGTGACTCTGTAATTAATGGGAACAAGACAAATAGGGTCAGAGCAATGGGTTTTTGGAGGATAGAAGACTTATGGCTGATGAGAGGTTGATATTCTGATGGTTCTTCTCATTACCCATGAAAGCCACCCTGTGCTGAGCAGTGGGAAGATTGTATAAAGATACAGGACTGACATGTGAAATTACAAGTGAACTGTTTCCCTATTAATCAGTTAAGGAATTTCTAAAAGCTTTTCCATTAGAGTAGCTGAATTTAATCTCTCCTTTTTTTGCATTTCCTTTTTATATTTTTTTCCTGTGAAGACTAAAATGCCAAAATGAAAGGTGCCTACACTTCCACCACAGGGAAACCTTCTTGCTGTTTCCTGTGCATGTAGCTCCCAAAGCCTGTAAAAACCTTCATGCCATCCCTTCAGAGACACAACTCTGCACACACTGCCCTCACCTCTGCTCCCCCCCCGATGCCCAGGTGGCTCCCTTGGCACAGCAGCAGTGAGGGAGATGTCAGGTATCACAGGGTTTCTGTGGTGCACAACATCTGATGGCTGATAAGCAGCTTGTATGAGAAACCCAAATGTCTCATCATCCCAGCCTGAAGTTGGTTTACAAAGGATTCAAGCAGGGCTTTACCATATAAAGTTGCATCAGGCAAAGTTAATCAGGTGATGGGGTGAATGCTAATCAGAACGTTGATCAGGGTGATTGCTCGGCTGTCCTATTTTCTTTCTTTCTTTGCAGCAAAGGGAAGATTGGCAGAGGTTTCCTGCATGTTTGCAGAGACACCTTTGTTCATTCAGGGGAGAATAAATGAGGTTTTAAACTGGATTAAATGGTCTCATACCCTGAGAGAACCTGGATATAGCTGGTGGAAGAGGAGATAAATGGTGATAGGTCAAGAGGTGGGTCTTGGTCCTCTCAGGAAATAATTATGGAGAGAGAGAGGAGAACAGTGTTGCTCTTAGGGTGCTCAGTAATCACCAGACACCCTCCTTGATAATGATGTCCCACAGTATTTTGTGTGGTCAGTGTTTGCTTTTGAAGGACTGAAATAGTGAAGTGGATTATATCAAGTTTACCCAAGTCCTCAATTTGTAATTGTTTCAATGTAAACATACAGGCATATATATTTATTTCATATGAGGAAAACTGGCTTCTGGGATGAATGAAGTGCTTCCTGAAAACTGACAGTTGTGGCAATTAATGCCCGATAAAATTGCACTTTATTTCACACCCATAAATACTCTGCAGAATGTTCTGAAGGTGGATTTGATTTGGACCCTTGTTTTCTCTTACTGTGAGCAGGGGCTTTGCTCAATGCAGAATTGCTGAAGGCTGTTTCCAAAGTGGCTTGGACTTTCTGTCTCAAGTAGACAGAAATTGGATCAATTCTTTTACTTTCTGAAGAGAGAGGAACTCGGTCGTTTCTAAGAATTATTTTTTTATTGAATTTAGTAATTTTTGATCCTGGTTATCTCATAATTGTTCGGCTAATTAAATTCAATGGAAGAGTGGTTTTTTTTAATAAATCAGTGTAAAAAATCACGTTTGCAGAGATGAAGGGAAATGAGAGAAGGTGATAGACAATCACTGAGTGTGACAAATGAAAATGCTGCTGTCTACACTCCCCTTCTCCTCTGCTGTGCCAGGACTAAATCCTATGGATGCTCTTGTCTTACAGAGCTTGTAAGACAGGGGAAGGAGTGAGATTGTCCTGCTCATTCCATGGCAGAGAAAGCTGAGCCATGGTAATTTCAACATTCTGTGCTATTTCTTGCTTTCCAAAACATTCTTGGTGGACTAAAATGGTTCATAAATTCACCAGAAAACAGAACATTTTTTGTTCTTTTTATAAGATAATTGAACAGGTAAAGAAACTGGATTTTGGTCCTTATTGATGCAAGGTGGTTCATTCCAGATCATCATCAAATGTAATTATGAGCTTTGAGTATTCAAAAGATTTTTCCTTTTAATAGTTGTTGGTGTTTTCTATAATTTCTCATTTATGGCAGTATAAGAAATCTTTGGCTGAAATATCTTGGTTTAATAATTCCTGAAATGCAGGAGGAACAGAAGACGGGGAAGATAATCTTTGCCTAATGTAAGGGATGCTTACCAGGAGGGAACATCACAACAAGAAGCTAAATTTTAATTTCTGTCTAGTTTTGCACATTTTCTTTTCCTCATGTTATTGAGCAAATAGACACAGGTACTTTTTCCCCACTCGTATTTTTGACAAGATTTCTCTGGGGTACTTGGCAGGACAGTTGGCTGAAATCTCTTTTACTTCTTAAGTCGTGGGACTATTTCCACTTATGTCCTGGATCTTCAGTGTTTTCTTTTTATTTTGGGGCTTGCTCTGCCCACTATTGGGAGGCTCTGGGGATCCACAGCCCAGTGCTGTGCTCTGCAGGTGTCCTTTGCACTGATGTGGTGCTGAGCAAACCCAGGTTGTCTGGAGGGGATATGAGGTGTTAAAAATCCCCTTCTGACTCATTCCCAGGTAAAACTGAGAACGGTTTACATCAAATGCTCAGAAACCCTGGGGTATTTAGGACTGAAATGGGGCATCTTGGTGGTTAAGATCCATGGACTGTCAGGAATGACAGAGTTCATGGCCAGGATGAATTAATTGTGTATCTGGAGTGAAAGGGAGCCCGGGGGATAGAATAATGGAATGGTTTGGATTGGAAGGGACCTTAAAGCCCATTTCATTCCAACCCCTGCCATGGGCAGGGACACCTTCCACTAGACCAGATTCCCCAAAGCCCTGTTCAACCTGGCCTTGGACACTTCCAGGGATCCAGGGCAGTCACTTCTCTGGGCAACCTGTGCCAGGTCCTCAGCACCCTTGGAACAGTTTGTCTTTTGACCCGAATTTACTAAAACTTCTAGCCTCAAGAGCCATTTGTCTGTCTGAGTTTTCCAAATGGCATTGTTGAAAGAAATGAAGTTGTGCTGCATTGCATCTGAGAAGATGTGTACTTTTTGTCCTTAAGAGAGCTCCAAAATGCTTTGGAACAGATTGATGCCACTCCTCATTCTGCTGCATCCATGCTCTTTCCTCCCCATCCATCCTGCAAAACTGTGTGTCATGGATGATGCACATAAAAAACTTGTTTAAATATACATTTGTTCATTTATTTATTAACAGCTTTGAAATTTTTTTTGGTGGGGTGAGAATGGGAAAAAATAACAGATGAACTGAATGTCTGGAGTTAGACATCTGAATTCATTGCCTGGCTCAGACAACAGGTCAGCAAAGCCATTTTCAAGGTTTTTTTGGCTGTTTTTCTTCCTTAGTGTGGTGTGAGTGGGAATATTCAGAAGATACCTCTCACAGAGATATTGATCTGTTGTGCTGTGGCTAAGGGGATATGGGATAACTGATGTCAAAAACCTTTGATGTGCAGATTATGGTTATTTACAGCTCCTTTTTGCATTAAATAAGTAAGAAAGACACTTGGACACAGAGTTTTCAAGAATATATTGCCCATGTCCTTTATGATTTTTTTTTTAATAATTTAACCACAGATTATTTGGACTGGCAGCGCTCAGCCAGTGGTGATGGGGTCTGGATGCAAGTTGGATAGGGAAAGGAAATAAAGATGATTGTAGCTCTGCAGATCCACATTGACTTAGAAATCTGCTGAATGTTTCAGAGTCAACGGCTTTGTATGTGATATTTTGCCATGAGCACCTGGTAATCATGGAATGGTTTGGGTTGGAAGGGACCTTAAAGCTCGCCTCATTCCAACCCTCCTGCCATGGGCAGGGACACCTTCCACTATCCCAGGTTACTCCAATCCCCATCCAATCTGGCCTGGAACACTTCCAGGGATGAAGGAAATGCTGGAGTAGCTCTGCTTGCAGTGATGAAAATCAAAAGCCTATTCCAAACCTTTCCAGCTGCCTCATCCAGGTGCACCTCTGGAGACACTCGGAGCAGCGGCAGATCCATCCAGGAGGAAGGGCTGATGGGGTTGAGCTGGGGCAGAGGGAGGCAAATCTTCCTGGCTTGGTGTTTTCCACACTGCTATAGCTGGTTGAAGGGGACCAAACCTCCAAGGAAGATGGGCTTGGTTCCGTTTGACCAGCCAGAGCAGAGCATAGCTCTGGACCACAGCACATGCTTGGCTCTGCTGCTCCCGACCTGTGGGAAGAGAGGTTCTAAGGACAGTGCAGAAAGCAATCCTTTCCCAATGAATTACAGCTCTGCAGATTACCCAGGAGTGGAAACAGCCTTGCCTGCCCATGAATTTGGGCGTTATAGAAGTGTGGGCTAGCTGGCTACCAGTTGGGGGTTTAGAGTTTGTTGGCTGGGGGTGGTCAGGGAGATGTGGGTGTGTGAGGGACAGATAAGGTAAGAAGATGCTGTGTGGGGGACAGACAGGGTTAGGTGGCTGGGTAAGGGACAGGTTGGGGTTAGCTGGTCAAGCAGAAAGAAGAATGGAACTTGCAGAGAGGAGAGAAGGAGTCAGAGCCGTGTGGAGCTGCCTGTAAGAAACTGGGTCAGTGCTGCGTGAAGCAGCTAATGAGGAAAGGAGTTAGTGCTGTGTGGAGCTGCCTGTAAGAAAAAGAGTCAGAGCTGCCTGAAAGAAGGCACGAAGAGTTTTTAATAAAAGACTGGTGTTGGTGCTAGCTGTGTCCATCTTGACATAATTACTACTCTGACCTGCAGTGGGAATGGGGCACAGGGGACATGGGGACTGGCCTGTGCTCAGAGGGAGAGGAGGGTGGAGCAGCATTTACAGCATCACCTTAGGAGACCTCACTGTTCTCCACAGAACCATGGAATGGTTTGTGTTGGGAGGAACCTTAAGGATCATCTTGTTCCAACTCCCCTGCATGAGGCACCTTCATACAGCTCTTTCCTTCCTGCTTCTTCCTCTCTTCCCCTTTTCCCTCCCTTTCTTTTAATTATTTTTAAATTATTTTTTAATAGTGAAAAAAGGACAAGTGGGAGGGAGGAAAGACCCCTCCTTTATCCATTGAAGGGAAGTCACCTGCCAGTTGTCAGTCAGGTGTCACTTTTCAGTTTTTCACCCTGAGCTCTCCAGCTGTACCTGGAGCCTCAGCAAGGAGACAGCTGCCAGAGATCACGAGCAGCAGGGCACGGGGCAGCTTCCAAACAGGACAAAAGCAACATTTTTCCAACCCAGTGCATAGGCCCCTTTCCACGTGTATGTGGTTTCTGGGGACTTAGAGTTGTTGGATCATTAAGGTTGAGAAAAGCCCCTAAGATCATCTAGTCCAAGTGACTTGATAAATTTTTCTCTAAAAACCATTTTGAGTAGGAGGTTTTTTTTTTTAATTCCCTTTTGTCTTCTTACTGCTCAGTGTTGGGAGGAATATTAATTTGAGTAACCTCTGCACTACTGTGCTTGCTTCATACTTTCTCTTTGTTCATTGGGGTATTCATTAGCAAGGGAAACATCAACAACTTACATTTGATATTCCCTATGGAAACGTCCACCTTACTGCCAAAGAAACACCTCCTGCAAGCTTCCAGGTACAAAACTCACTTCATACTCTGCCTCATCAGCACTAGACCAAATTTGACAAAACTAGCAAACTTGACAAAATTTAGGAAGAATTAGATTGTTTTTTACCTTCTGTCACAGTCTGGGTGTGGGGACACAACCAGAGGAAGGAGGGAAGAACAGAGTTAAAACAGTGGCTTGATGCCCAGACAGGCTTTAAGTTTCCCAAACCTTAACTCCATGTCTAGGTTATTTCTCCTCCTGTGTCCTTTACCAGTGTGTGTGTGCCTAATCTCAATCCTGGCCCGTGCTGTGCAGGAAGAGTCCCTGCTTATCCCAGGCTCTTGCAGAACAGGCTGGGAACAGCTGCAGAAAGTAAATAAGGGGTGGGATTCCACCCCAGGGTTAAACCCCAAATTTATGCAGTCAGTCAAGGCTAGGGACAGGCTCAGCTGGCCAGCCAGAAGTTTGGCTTTGTTTGCCAACATGTGAGCATCTGTCAGCATCCAAGGAGCCACAGATTGTCTGGGACACCCACATGTGAGGTGCAGGTGTGGCACAGCACAGAGCTGAAGAAAGCCACTGGGAGCCATTCTTAGGCTGTTTCTAAGGGCGCTGGGGGCATCCTTTGTGGCAATTAAATAAAGGCCACAGTGCCACAGACTGCAACATGTTTTCATCACCACAGAGATGAAGAGACCACCAGGTGCAGAAAGGAAGTGTTGGGTTTGAGAAATGGATAATGGGTTGATCAGTAAAGTCAGGGAGGGAATTCACACCCCTGCCAAGATTCACATTCCTGTCTGCTCATTCTATGGGGTGCCTTTTTGTCTTAGTTTTATATGATCAGAAGCATGGACTGGTTTGGGTTAAAAGGGACATTAAGGACCATTCAATTCCACCCCCTGCCATGGGCAGGGACAGCTTCTACTATCCCAGGTTATTCCAAGCTCTGTCCAGCCTGGCCTTGGACACTTCCAGGGATCCAGCAGCAGCCACAGCTTCTCTTGGCAGCCTGTGCCAGGGGCTTCCCACCCTCACAGCCAAGAATTCCTTCCCAATATCCCATCCATCCCTGCCCTCTGGCAGTGGGAAGCCATTCCCTGTGTCCTGTCCCTCCATCCCTTGTCCCCAGTCCCTCTCCAGCTCTCCTGGAGTCCCTTTAGGCTCTGGCAGGGGCTCTGAGCTCTCCCTGGATCCTTCTGTTCTCCAGGTGAACACCCCCAGCTCTCCCAGCCTGGCTCCAGAGCAGAGGGGCTCCAGCCCTTGGAGAAGTTCCATGGCCTCCTTTGGATTTACTCCAGCAGCTCCTTGTCCTGTTAATGCTGAGGACCCCAGATCTGGAGGCAGCTCTGCAGGTGAGGTCTCACCTGAGCAGGGCAGAGGGACAGAATTGTCCCTCCCTTTGCCTGCTGGCCATTTTTCCTTAAATACAGCTCAGAAGAAAAAAATAAGACAATTTTTCTCTGCTCAGTTTCTCTTCTGAGTTATCATAACCCAGGACTTGGCTCTGTACAAGAAGGACAGGGTGAAATAATGGTTTGACAAATGCTTTCCTGAATTACATCTTGGAGACCACAGGGCCTGGGTCAGATGCAGCAACCCTGGCTTTGATTCAGACTGAAATTTTGCAAAGCATCTTGGTGGCTGAGGAACATAAATGTCATTGGTTTCAGGGTCTATATTGGTACATTTTATAGGGCTGAGGTGCAGGCACAGGAACTCAGTGGTTTCTGCTGTGTTTAGCACAGTTGCTGGCACAGTTTTGACCTGTGTCAGCTGAGACTGACCCTAACAGCTCCTAAGCTCAGCTTTGTGTTAGAACTGATCAAGGTCCATTCCCAGTCAGGAGTTTGAAGATGATTAAGTTGTGAATATTAATCACTGCAACACACCTATGGTTTTAAAGCTTCTAAATAAATCAGGTCTGTTAAGGGTATTTTGGGGTGGAATTCCTAAAATTTCCCATGGGAAATGAAGGTGTGAAAAGCTTTCAGAGCTAGGCCTTAATGATAAGAACAGTTGTTTAAAAATTATCCTAAATTCTTTCTAAAAATAAATTAAGACTGACTGAAAACTACCTTGAGTTTTGAATATTTGGCCTCTAGTGGAAGAAAGTAATGTATGAGAAGTGGTGTGAACTCTTCAGGTCCATGTAACAGGATCTTGAGGATATCCTGGAGACATCCAGAACACATCCAGGCTGTCCTAAAGTGCTTAAAGGCTACTGGTCCACTGAGCTTGTTGTTAGACAATATTAGAACAAAATATTAAACACGATTCAGAGGGGGAAGGGACATTTGTGACATGGCAGGACTGTCTTGAGTTGCGATAATACAGATTTAGGAAAAAAAATCACACTGTTTTTGACAAGGCTGTATGCCTGCTTAGCTCTACAGTGTCATATTAATTAGGAGGTGACTTCCTGCAGCCTGTCCTCTTACTGTACTGAGGCAGTGCAATGAATTAATGGTCAGCAGGCCACTACAGCAATTCCCGTGTGTGTAGCATTCACTTTAATCCCTTTAAAAGAAGGTCTTGTTACGAATGACTGGAAGTAAAGAAGAGAATTTTGTGACATCTGGGTCATACTCAGTTTTGCTCCTCACAAGTCAATCTTACCCAGTACTTTTTAAATTCTTCCTCTGTGTCACTTAATCCAAAGTGTTGTCCACTAGCTGAGAATGGATGGCAACATGAAATAGGGTAGATTTAGATTAGATATTGGGAAGAAACACTTTGCTGTGAGGATGGGGAGGCCCTGGCACAGGGTGCCCAGAGAAGCTGTGGCTGCCCCTGGACCCCTGGAAGTGTCCAAGGCCAGGTTGGACAAGGCTTGGAGCAGCCTGGGATAGTGGAAGGTGTTGGAAGTAGATGAGCTTTAAGGTCCCCAAACCATCCCATGAATTATTGATGCTCTGTGAGACGTAATGATTTTCAGAAAGGCTTGAAAAGTACTTTGAGTATGGTGTGAATATTATTTGGATTAGGTGAAACCCACAGTCTATGTACTGCATGATTTTTCCAGTGAAAGATGTACAGAATAAGTCCAAGCTATCAAATCTGCATGAATTCAGGAATTTGCAACCTTTTTTGATGTTCAGATCTCTGTGTGCCCTCTGTGGGTGCTGAAGGCACTGTAGAGTGAATATCACCTGCCTGGCTCTTTTTGACAAAGTCAGATTCAAATAAAATGAAGTTACAGGAAATCTTTGGATTCCTGGCAGTCACTAGGAGCAGAGGACACGGGTGATGTCTCCCTGAAACCACACACTTCCTTACATTCCATAGCAGCCTAATCCATATGGGGATATAAAGAAGCATGTCATCTCATAAGAGAAGTCAGGATTGTGCCTCCTGGCCAGCAGGACAGCTCTCCATCCTCCATCCCTGAAGGAGTAATGCTGTTCCTCAGATGTGTTTCAGAGCCAACACTCTGCTTCCTCCTTGGAAAAAGCAGTGACAGCACAACCCTTGTAATTTCCCTGATGTCCTGGAGCATTTTGGGATGTTTTGGAGGGATATTTTTCAGGTAGTTCCTATTTTTCCAGTGCCTGGGTGTCACCAAACATTCCTGTGTGTTCCTCTGCACAGCGCTGAAGGCTGGAATCTCATGGAAGTGCATGTTGGAGAAGGTCCTGGACTTGTTTAGACAGCTCTAAAATCCTCAAAAACTAACGTTTGCTGTAAAAAAAAAAAGTCACATGAGTGAGAGGTGATAGACTGTGTTCTTTCCTGTCACTTTATCATTATTATTTGTATTGAGGCAGGACCTGGAGGATCTGCCTGAGCAGAGGAGATGCTCATGCACACACAGGGATGTGGTCCCTGCCCTGGAAAGCTTCCTGGCCAAGCAGGCAGTGTCTTCAGAACCAGACAGCAGCTCACCAGAACCTGGCCTGGCTGATCAGAACCAAGTTTAAGTCCAAGGGTCACATGCAGAGTAGTTTGGGTCAGAAGGATCTGGAGAGCTCAAAGCAGGAGCAGCTTACATCAGGTTGCTCAGCACCATGTCTAGTTGAGCTTGAATCCCACCAAGGATGGAGTTTCCTCAGTTCTTTGGGGTTTGCTTCTTGGAGTTTGACAAAGCTGATGGTGAAAAACCTGTTAGGTGAGATCTAATTGGAATTTCCTCTGTTCCAACTTGTGTGATGCCCTGGTGCACCTTTGAGAGGAGCCTGTCATGGCATGGGGGAGCAGGACATGGGGGTGGATTTCTGCATTTAATGATAGAAATGATCATCAGAAGTGAAAAGCAAAGTATCCTGGTGTCCCCTCCTATAGTAATTCTCGATTTGGGGTTGTTGCACACTCTCCCCCTCAGTAGGGTTGGCATCCTCAAGGATGCTCAAAGGGAGTTGTGGCCAGGTTTGGGAAACAACTGGTTGGAATCAGTTTGTTCATGGAGCAGATTCACAAAGATGATTTCTTTCTAAGTGGAAGCATCTCTGAGGATGGAAAAGGGGAGGAAATGCCCAAGTTTCTTATACTCAACTGGTCCACACAAGTATATAGGACAGGAAAAGAAAATAAGCCTTTCTCTCATGTGTTCTCTTCCTAAAGAGCCAAAAGACCGAGGAATTATTTCAGGTGATGAGAAGCACTAAAATTAGGATGGGAATAACCCCAAGCTTTGAAGGAAACATAAATCCTCTTGGAAGGCAGGCCCTAGTGAGGGTCTGCTGGCCCAGCACAGACTCCAGAGCACAGAGCAGCACTGAACACACTCCTCAGAGACTCCAGCTCTCCCTGGATCATGGTTCCCCCTCCCCAGCTTTGCTGTCAACTTCCAGGCATTTTATTGTGTTGGAGAAGTTGGGTCAGAGTCTCTCTCCATGCCTGCAGGGCTCTCCATCCTCCTCTGTGACAGAGGTGTTCCCCTGCATGGTGTTACTTCAGGAAATACCAATTTTGCCATGTCCCCTAGTGTCTGACATTGCTGATTTTTCACATCTCACACTCAACCACTTGGATTTTTCTGCCCCTGTAATTTCTCCCTGTCAGCTGTTAAGACCTGTGTCAGTACCTGATGTAATGGTGTCTGCAAAAGGATTTAGGGTGGAAATCTATCCCATGGCATTGCTTGTCCTAATACTCAGCTGGGGCAATGGATTTACAGACTGAAGAGTGTACAAATGGCTTGCACTTATTTTCACTTAAAAACTTCATGATTCTGATATTGTACATGCTGCACTAAATAACTTTGCTTGTAGAAAAATCCTGTTGACTGCAGTGAAGGGATGAGTGGGTTTTGGGGGAGGTTGTTTGTCTTAAAGCCAGATGAAGAATTTTTTTTGTGATTTCTAGAGAAATTCATGGCAGGCAATTTCACATAATCATTATTTCAATAACCTCAGTAACTGATCAAACAAATGAATGCAAATTCTACAGAAAGAGATGAGTCATGCAGTGACACAGGGAATTATATTGTTTAGAAGTTCCCAGATAACAAATTCAGAGTGATTAATGAGGAAACAGACTTAGTTACTGGGAAGATCCTTGATCCCAACCATGTAGGTAGGTAACTATTTCTTATTTATTAATGCTTTTCTGGTCCAATTTGTGGACTGGGATTTTAAAATATTATGCTGGTATAAATGGGAATTTATTGATGATGTTAAAACCTAAGATTTAGGAGCAAGATTTGTATTAGATAATTGACTGTAATCAACCCGGGCTGTTGCAGTAAAGACTCACTAGGTTGGATTTCCAGGCCACACTGTTCTAATATTTATAAAACCCAAACCAGGTGAAGTGAAGAAATGTGGATTAGGAAATTATGGCTAAATAGTTAGAAATTAAAGAGCTGACTGGGACAGATACTTGAGTACAGGGGCAGGAATGGCCATAAAAGCCAGGAAGGAAAAGAAGGAAGTCAATAGGATATAAATGCATCCATTTACAGCCAACACCTCTCTTTTTGCCCACCCTGGAATATTATATTCCTTGTGAGCAGCAGATACACAAACTAAGAGCCAACAGTCCATGCCCTTTGGAGCCACTGGGAGTAACCCAATCATTTGAGGCAGATCCAGAGCCACATCTGTCCCTGCCTGCTGTGAGGAAGAGGAGGAGAGAATGGAGCAGCTGTCCTCCAAAGGTCCCTGAGACTGGGAGGATTTGTCACTGGGGTGAGATGGGAAGTGATACTCCCCAAATGCATTTTTTGAGACCCCTGTCATTTGGGCAGTCACTCATCTGGGCTCTCTGTCTGTCTTTTTCCACCCTGGATTGCAGGCTTTCCTGGGAGCAGTTTTTGCTGCAAGGAGGGGGTGCTGCTCAGCCTTTGGTTTTCCTGTCTACACCCACACGAACAGAGAGGTACATGGATGTGACAGCAGTGAAAAGAAGGGAAGGGATAAATAGGAGTAATCCCATTGATTTAAAGTCAGTTCCTAATGCTCTGACCTTCTCCAAAGGAAATATTTGAGCCCAGACCATTGCACGTTTGGAATTAACCACCTCATTATCCCCCTGTCTGTACCAAAAGGCATCTCACATGAGACAAAAACTCATGTAGAGATTTTTTTTTTGTCTCATTTGCAGCTTTTCTGTGGGTAAGTCAGTCAGGTTAACATTTTAGCCTTATGAGCCAAAATTGTTAATTCAGGGGAGATTTTTGAAGCAGAGTTTCATCTTAACCCTGTCTTAACCACACCCTCCAGGAAGCTTAAATCTCAAGTAATCAAGTTTGCATCTGTTTGCAAAATATAGTCTTTATCTAACCAGAGACTATATTTAGACCCTTGGGTTTTGGAGAAGTTTCAAGAACCTTTTTTTTTTTTTTTAAACTCTGGTGGGGTTTCATGGGAGCGTCTCAAAATTTATTGAGCTTGCCCCATAAATGGTGGTGATGAGCTCCCTGCCTCAGTGGGAATAAGGCCTCAGTGAGCAGCTCTGGAACATCAGCCAGTCCCAGTGTGCTGACATGTAATTCCTTAAAAAAGGGAGGCATGAAGGAGAAAATGAGTGAGTTGCCCAAGGCTATTTAGAAAGGCTGTGTCAGAAACACCAGCAGTCCTTGTAAGGTGCCTGTCCATCCTGCTCATCTCCTTGCTAGACCTTCTAACGCTTTTATTTCACTATAAAAATATACTAATATTATAGCTCTCTAAGTTGTATTTTCTGTTTTATCTGGTGATTTTAAACCAGGAGTGTGTCCAGAGAGAGTTGCCTCTCTCTGTTGACTCCAGAAGGAGCCAGGGCTCTAATGCTCATCATTTAAATTCCTCACTGAAGTCTGAGGGTAACAGGGGTGGGTTTGGACCTCTCTGTAGGTCTGTACTCCTGGTTTTTCTTGATGAAATGGAGAAAGCACTTCACTGTCCAATAATGATTCTGGAGCATTCAATAAATCAAAAATTGCATGGGGATAGCACAGTTCAACAGCTGGACATGGTGACAGGGAGGCTCTAGTGGGAACCTGCTGGTCACCATTTATTTCAAGGTGAGAATTAAAATCAGAAGGTCACTTCCCCTGGAAGGTGTTCATCACCTGGGCACCCCTTGCTGTCAAAGGAGGCCTCTTGGGAGCAATCTGAGATTGCAGAGCTTCCCAGGGATGGAATTGTCCCCCCGCCACCCTCCAGCCCCTCCTCAGCAGCCCCTGTACCCCCTGGGTCCCTGAAGGGTTGACTTGGGAGAGGAGGAACCTGGCCAACAGGGCTCCAAACACCAACCCTGCTGCCCTTGAGAACAAAACCCCGGGTTTGAAGATGCTCCTGAACATCAAACACGTCCCTGGGGTTGGTCTGTCCACAGCTAAGAGCCTGAACAAACCCACTTTGAAAGGATGCTCCAATGCCACAGCCATAGATTATTGCATCCAGGCAGAGTGGTCTGATCCCTGGCAATTTGCTAATAAGTCTGGGGCCCGGTTTGAACCATGAGGACACCACTTCACCTCCTTTGCCTTTTCCATCCATGGCATCTTTTGCCCTGCCCAGAGTTCCTTAGGATGCTTTCCACAGCCCTGGGTGTGAGGCACTTTTGCCTGTGCATTCCAGGCTTGGCCATGAATCTTGCACACAGGAGGTATTACATTAGGAGAAAAAAAATTTAAAAATTGCAGACATTACCTTCAGCAAAGGAGCAGTTGGTCCCTTCATCCTGCTCTCCTGGGTCCTTTGTGGCTTTGTGGCACCCCAGGGGTGTTATCTGGGCTGGCATCTCCAGCGAGGGCTGGGGTTCATCCTTTTCAAGGTTTCCCCAAGGAAGCAGGAGCTGGGGTGGTCAGAAATGCTCTCCAGCAAGCAGCCTGTGCATGAGGCTGCCCAAAAGTCTCTTGAAGCAGCTGATGCTACTGACCTGTGTGTGTGTGTGTGTTTTTGGGGATTTGGGCATTTCCCCATCTCCCACACTCCTCTACACCAATGACTTCTTTTTTTTTTTTCCCCCTTTTCCGTAATAATAACCACATTAAACTCCCCTCGCTTCCCTCAATTTTTTACCACTTGGGCTCATTTCCCCCACCTCTCCTCAGCATCCTCTCAACTCCCTTGCCGGTTCTAAAGGTTTTCCATCAACATTCCTGTCTCATCCTGCTCAGGGCAGGGCAGGGCAGGGCAGGGCAGTCTCCAGCCACGCTCTTCACTCGCCCGGCTGCATCCCGAGGATGCTGCTGCCATCCCCGCTGGTCCCTGCCCTGCCCGGCTGTGCCCGTCCCTTTTGTATCGCCCATCCCCGGGGCCAGCCCACCCCATGGCCCTGTCGCCACACCTGCCCGTGTCCTTTAGAGCCCGTGGCCCTTGCCGGTCCCTCCTGTCCACCTCCATCATCCCGCTGACAGCGGCGCGTTGAGTGACTCCGCTTCAGCTGTCCCGGGACGGGACGGACGCATTCCGGAGTTTTTTCCCTTTTCCCGATGCTGTAACTCAGTCCTGTCAAGGGGAAAAAAAAAAAAAATCGTCCCACCAAAGATTTTTTATTATTTCCAGAATAAAGCCACTTACTGCAGGTACAGCAGTTTTATCTTTTAATGGCCAGAGGAGGAGGAGGAAGCTGGATTTGGAGCTGGTCCAAAATCCTGATGGGCTCTTTGCTTAGAAATGGTCAGAGGAGCTGGGCTTTGGCAAGTGTTGGATTCACACAACAGGGGCTGAGCCCAACCAGTTCCATGAGCCACAATCATAGAGCCAGGATCCTCCCAACCCTGGTGTTGTTTAAAATGTGCCTTTTCACCTCTTCTCCATCAGATATTTAAAAAGAATACTGTCCCTGGGAGACTGGAAATGAATCCATTAGTGTGGGTAAAAGTTTGCAGAGAGTTTTTGACTGGCAAATAGTATTAATCACAGAATCATGGAGTCCTAGAATAGTTTGGGTTGGAATGGATCTTAAAGATCATCTTGTTCCACCCATGGGCAGGGACACCTTCCACTAGACCAGGCTGATTCAAATCCCATTCAACCTGGCCTTGAACGCTTGCCCCCTTTTTTTTTTTTTTTTAGCTTATGCTGGAATTTGAAGACATTTTTAGCTTTCTCAGAGTTACAGAAGCAAATTGCAAGCAAACCTGCCATTCTACTCCTTACCAGACTCCTATGATACATAAACCAAAATGCCCTCTAAAATTATCTACCATTTCTCCTCCATCTTTCTGTCAAAATTTCAATGTTTAGTGCTATTGTGCTTCATAGGGGAAAAATACTTTTGAAACATTATCAGCATTTTTTTGGAAGAGAAATATTTTGTGTTAAAATCAGAGTAACCATACAACCCTGCAATCACTTCCAGATGTTTGAATGCTCACCTAAAAAGAATTACTAGCATGGGTACAAAAGGCAGGGAGCAGGATCTGTGGTGAAAGATGGGCTATAATAGGATTATTTGGGAGACCAATGACCAAAAGTAAATTAAACTGGCCCAGACAATGCTGCTGGGTACAGGAACTCCACCATCCTCACTTCAGGATCATCCTCAGCATGGTTTTGGCTGAGGCGATTTCTCTCTCCGACTCTTTTCTAAACAGAGTTCAGGAGTTTGCATGGGATAAGACACATCCCAACAGGCAGCTGCCTGCAGCAATCCTGTTTTGGAGGTTGAAAGGCTTCAATAATATCAGTGTGGGCCATTTGGCTACATGGCCAACTGTGCCAGTCATATTGAATTTACTATTTCAGATGCAGGAGAAAGTGTGATTTAAAAAAAATTAAAAAAATACTTGCTGTGCCATAAACTTCTTCCAAGATCTTGGGCACATCATCCCATGCCTCAGTTTCCCAACCATAAACAACATTTTGGGAGTGTGGCCCTCTCCCAGGGTGGGATGAGGGGCACTCTCACGAGTGTGAGAACTTCTGGGGCACTCAGATATCCCCATTAATTCTTGGTGGTGAGTGTGACGAGGTCCTGGCACAGGTTGCTCAGAGAAACTGTGGCTGCTCCATCCCTGGAAGTTTCCTAGGCAAACTGAGGCTGACAGAGGGGTTTGGTGTCACTGGAATGTGCTGGTGCTTGCAGGCAATGCCAGGTTTCACAGGGATGTGGGGATGGCATCTGAGAACAAACTGGGCAAGTGGAAGCTGTAAAAAATGGACTTTTCTCTTTGGAGCTAGTGATGCACCTTGCAAGGATACTGAGAGCAGCAGTGTGGTTTAGGGAACTCACACGATCCCATGCAGTCATGAGATGAACTCTACATTTCCTATAAGTTATCAGCCCATTGCTTATGGAAAGAAAGGAGGTTGTCCCTCAAAAACCATTACCTTGGTCCATGGGACACATTTGTGAGCTGAAAATTTCGGTGCAGAATGGATAGTATTTTATGTTATTTTATATTTTATTTTATTGTATTTTATTTTATTTTATTTTATTTTATTATTTTATTTATTTTATTTTCTACTTGTCTGAGAAACAACAACAACAAGAAATAAGTTGAATGTGCTGAATTATTATTTTCTAATAATCACAGTTAATAACCTGTAGGTCATAAACTGCATAAAGTACATTTGTTTAATTTTTAGTTTATTAATTGCTTTCAGTTTCACTGGGATGTTGATAAACCCAGCCCTGTACAAAGCTCCATGCTGATTTTCATCCATAAAATTGTGGATATGCTGGATAACTACAAACTCATAATAAGAAGGAATTTCTGTACTCTCTCTATTTCTATATTCTCTGGGTATTTCATTGCCCAGAGAAGCTGTGGCTGCTTCATCCCTGGAAGTATCCAAGGCCAGGGTGGACAGGACTTGGAGCAGCCTGGGATAGTGGAAGGTGTCCCTGCCCATGGCAGGGGTGGAATGAGTTGGGTTTTGCCACCATTGGTATAAAGGCCCTGTTAGAGTGAGGTAGACAGGAATTCTATTCAGACACTTGAGTTTCATCTTTTCCAGACTGTTCAGTTCAAGTAATGAGATTGATTTTTGTTTCTATACATTCCCCAGAGGGACACAGAGAAGATGGAGGGGAACAGATCATTGGCCCTTCTGTCTGTGCCTTCCTTCCCAGTGCCTGGGTAAAAGTGGCCAGGAAGAAGGCAAGTGGTAGTGCCTCACACCTGCTTGCATATTTGTGGGGGTGGAGAAGAGCAGATGTCCAGAGCTGCCAGTTCTGGGAGTCCTGCAGGAATGTGGGGCCTGTGACAGCTGATTGAGCTGGAAGGGACTTGGATGGGGGTGGGAGGGAGTTTTGGTGCCTGCTCATGGCCTGGGAGAGCTGGTGATGGGGAAGGGAGGTGGAAAGTTGGTGTAGACTCTGGAACGAAAAGGCTGTTTGAACTTGGAATATTTATGTCCTGGATGTGGAAATTCATTGCTCTTCCCTTGGGAGACACCCAGTCTTGGAGTCCGTGCTGGATTTTGGGTGTATTTTCAGGTTTAGGTGATGGTCAGGTTTTCAACCTCTTCAGTCTTGGACTGATCCGGAGAAAGCCAACAGCTATCATCAGTCCAGTCCCTTGGAGTTTCATTCCAACAGTCCCTTGCACCATAACTGGGGGACAGCAAGAGTGGGAGGACACAATGAGCTTAAGAAAAAGATTGAGATTTAGCCTGGTTTGAACCCAATACTCAACAAATCTTGTAAAAATAGTCTCCTGAACCTTTGCATCCTCTGAAATAGCCCCCGTTGAGTTTATTTATATATTGAATTTATTTATTTACTAATTACCTTTGCAAATTCATTGTCTGGGGATCCAACATGTCATTGATCTCACTTTACTCCTGCTGTTATCATTTCTGGTAGTTAAGTAGTGAATTTCCCAAGAGCCCCCTGTAAGCACAGAACAGAGCTGGAAAGTGAACCTCTTCTCCAGGTTGTTCCACTTTTTAAGGACATCCAGTCTCAGTTATGGAGTGCCACTTCCTGAAAACTTTGAAGAGGGGAGATATTTTTCTGAGGCCATCCTAGTAAAGGTGAGTCAGGTAAGATCCTGGAAGGCAGTGGGCTTTGCTTCTCTGATGAGGGTGAGGAGCACCAAGGAGGCTGCCCTGATGAATTTGTTTTATTGTGGTTGTACTCCTAGCCAGGAAGCCACTGCCCCACTGATGCCCTGAGCTGGACAGCTTGTGGCTGTCCTAATCTCTTGGTGTTAGAATAACAGCAGTGGATTCCTGCCTTCTCCTCTGTACAGGGGTGTACTTCCATAGCAGGGGATTGGAAGTAGGTGGACTTTAAGGTCATTCCAACTTCAACCATTCTATGATTCTTTGACAGTTTCATCTGCTTTAAAGGCAGGAGAAAAGATCCTGAAGAAGGATTACTGATTTCTGACATGTATTTAGACAGGATAAAAAAAGAGATGCCTTAGGGTAGAGTTTCAATCTCATCCCACTGGTGTGTTCACAATTAAGCAGCTTAAGGAGGATCTCCTCGAGGTCCAATTCCATGTCAGGCTTTTGGAAAACAGCCTTTAGATATCCACACACTGGCTGCATCACCTAGTGCAGATTTGCTTTTCTGAAGTCAGGATGTGAAATTTATTGTCTCTGGCTGACAGAGCATAGAAAAATCTTTCCTGCAATTTCTGGGTAACTTCAAGGCTTCATCTGGCCCTGATGAGAAGAGTTTCTTCACCATTTACCTCCCCTCCCTTCCCGATCCTTGCAGCTACAAAAATCATGGCAGAGTCATGGCAGGGCTGAGCAGACCCTGAACCCAAAATCCCATTCTGTAGTCCCCTCAGGGCAGGCAATTACCAAATTAACACCTTGTGGTGAGAACTCCAGAGTGCTAATTGAGCTGGATTTATGAGTGGGCGGGGGGGGGGGGGGGGGGGGGGGCTTCAAATGGGGGCAGTGCCAAACTTTATGTGACTTAGATAAACTGAGTCCCCCTTACCAGGTTAGTGATTTGGAGCTCTTGTAGATGCCCTTTGCTGTCCTTCCACCCAGGAGCTGGAGGCATCATCTCTCCTTCTCTTGTCCCCAGCTGTTGTTCTTGAGGTTTACACAGCTGCCGTGGGGAGTGGGGGATTGGAGGGTGGGAGGTGCAGCCTCCCCAGTGCCTCAGACCCACAGTGGGGTCAGAGGTGGCCACGTTGGGGCTCAAAGAGGAACAGGTGGGTACAGGACTGGCATTTGGAACACTGGCACTTTTATTTTTAATGGCCCTCCCCCTTGCACACACGGTGCTGGAAATTACTGTGAAATGCATCTGGCTGGACTGAACAGGCCTGCTGCCCTGAAATAAGGGAATCATCTTGGGTTTGGGGGTTGGATATTCATTCATTTTACTGCAGGGGAACCCATTCTGAATTAAAATATTAATTTAGACTTGAAATGTATTGAGCAGGTTCTGCTCAAGGCTTCTTGCCTCATCCCACCTATGGGCTCTTTTTCTCTCTACTTCTGCTTTTCTCTTCACTGCTGGGTCAGTGGTTCTGTGCAGCAGCAGGCACAAGGTTATCTCAATTAGAGCTGTAGGAATAACCAGTTATTCAGATCACTGGCAGTACTGAAAAGCTGGGGTGAAAAAATCTTGCTGTGTTTCAACTCAAGTAGTTTTTTAAGACTGGATGGGAAGTAACTTCTGCAGGATCCAGACAATGAAGGTAAGAACAAGAGAGGGAAATGTGAAAGAAGTTGAGTGAGAAAACAGTTAAGACCCACAACACTAATAATAAATAGAAGAAGTGCTGGGCAATGATCAACCTATCAGGTGCTCCCAACAACCCTGAAACATCACTGATGCTTTCATTGAGGAGAAAAGTCAAACAAAGTCACCACATTTACCTCACACTTGCCACTGCCTGTGGCAAAGGATTTGGAACTAGGGGATGTTTAAGGTCCCTTCCTACCTGAACCGTTCTGTGATTCTCTGATTGCTTTCTCCTGGAGTGACAGGTTTGGTGTTCATCTCTGTGGCTTCCATGAGTTCGTGGTTTGTACTCCTGAGAGGATAATACCCCTGGGATAGGACTCACTGAGCAGTACATAAATGTGAGTCCACCTTAGTGGGGTCTACCTGGGAGTCTGCTGTGTGTGATACCACACTAATAGAGTTTGGACAGAGAGATTAATGTTGTTTAATGCATTAATCTGCTGATTAATACAGAACATTAATGCTATTTGAACCCTCTGTGTGATGGCAGGCGGTGGAGCTCCATACCAGGCCAACAAGACCAAATCCCACCGCAGGATTTGGCGATGGAAAAAGATCTCATATTCCCTGTCTGGCTTTACACATCTCTCTGCACAGCTGGGATCATTGTAAGGAGCTTTCACTTTTTTTTTTTTTTTTAATTTTATCAGGGCTGTGGCACATCTTACATAGAAGCCAATTGGTTAAAAAAAAAAAAAAAACAAACAAAAAAACACAACGTGTCATTTGAGTCCAGTCCTGAGGAACACAGTGGCAAGCCATCCCCTCTGCTGGAGGTGAAGCAAAGCCCGGGAGCAGCCTGCTGCAGGGTCTTTCCTTTCATGTGACTAATACAGAGAAATCCCCCATCCCTGGGGGCTGGGGGATCACTGACAGCGGGGACAGGCTGTGAGAAAGGGGTGAGGGGAGCCAAACTGTGCTCTCCTTTCATTCACCAGGGTCAGCTGTCCCACCTGTTCCTCCTGCTTAGACATGGGCAGCAGGGATGGATGGAGGGGATGGGGCAGTGGCAGTATGCACAGTGAAAACTCGTGGAAGGGAAGGAATCCCGTTTTTAAAAGAGAAGAAAGTGGGCATTTGCTACAGAGCTGGAAGGAGAGAGGCTGCAGGACACAGCGGGGCTGGCATTTGCCTGAATCACTTCTCTGAGAACTGGGGAGCAGGCCAAGAACAAGTTTCCTAATGAAAGACTAATGATGGATGAAGCTCAGTAGGTGCTGGGTTGCAGTTTGATTCTGAAACCCAATCCTCCACCAGCTGTTTGTTTAAGCAAATGCCGAGGTTCAGTCTGCAGCAGCGCCTGCCGAGACTTCCCCGAGAGATTTCTGCTGTCCAAATGGCACCTCTTGATTTTATCCTTTGCCTATGGGTGCAACCTGTGCAGCTTTGCTTTGGGGCTGTTCTAATCTACTTTGCAAAACCTGCAGCAGGCATCTTTTCCCACAGACAGGTAGGAATGTGTCTCTTTGCCCCTATTTAAACTGAAAGATGTTTTAGGGTTGGACACTCCCTGGCACTGAGTGGCACCAGAGAGCCCTGCACAACAGAGCTGTAGCCCTTTTTGGGTACTGTTTGTGTGACAAAAAGCCCTGTAACTCAGAGGCTGGAGGAGTGATGATCCATCGCACTGATGGGAAGTGTGGATGAGATGTCTGTCAGCAGCCCAGCAGAGGAAAATCTCCGGGAAGAACCTCAACACCAGGATGTTTTTCACAGTGCAGAAGCACCTAGTGCTTTATTTCAAGTTTATTTTTTTTTTCTTTTGTGCCTGCGTTTTCGACTTAGGAGGATTTCTGTACCTGGCAGGTGTTGGGGGTGTTTAGCCTGGAGAAGAGGTGGTTCAGGGAGACCTTACTGCTCTCTACACCTGAGAGGAGGGTGTAGCCAGTTTGGGTTTGGTGTTTTCTCCCAGGTATCAAGTGATAGGACAAGGAGAAATGATCTTAAGTGGTGCCAGGTTGGATATCAGGGAAAATTCTTTCACTGAAAGAGTGGCTGAGCATTGGAACAGGATGCCCAGGGAAGTGGGAATCCCTGGAAGTGTTAAAAAAAACCCGAGTAGATGTGGCATTTTGTGACATGGCTGAGTGGGCACGGGAATATTTGATCAAAGGTTGGACTTTATGATCTTGGATATATTTTCCAATCTTAACGATTCTGCAATGGGACCCTAAGGGAGCAGGGGAGCATCCTCTACGTGGCTGGGAGAAGACCAAAGCTGAAGCAGACAAATTCCCTGCAAGATGCTGGTTACTCCTTGTCCAGTTGCCTTGGAACCCCCAGCTCCAGCATTGGGCAGGGGGCTGGGGGCACCCCACATCCCCTCTGTGACCCACAGGAGATGAGCACAAACACACCCAACCTTGAAACCAAAGAAGCCTCAAACCTGTTATTAAAGCAGCTGCACTGGCAATAAATTTAGTATTTAAAGTTCAGTGCCTGTTTAAAATGGAGCAAGAGTAGCTATGGGAACAAGCTCTACAGAGTTTTTTCCTGCTGAAAAGTGACCCTGTAAAGATGTAGATGGCTCCTGGAAACACTGGAATTTTTCATCTCAAAGGAAAGAATTGAATCTCTTAAAAATCAGGCAGAAAAATGGGTCAGGCAACTTGTGCAGTTCATATACAGGCTGCAAATATAAGCAGAAGTAGTGGTAATAAAAGGTTTTAAAATCTCAAAAAAAAAAAAAAAAAAAAAGATAATAGTGTGAATGTTGATTTCCAAGGAAGAAAATGCTTTTCTTTTCCTTTGTAAAGGAACAGTAAAAAAGGGAGAAGAAGCCTGAACGCCGTTCCTGCCAGGAGTCATTGTCAGTTCCCCATCCCTGGAAGTGTCCAAGGTCAGGCTGAACAGGGCTTGGAGCAACATGGGATAGTGGAAGGTGTCCCTGCCCTTGGCAGGGGGCTGGGTCTAGGTTATCTTTAGGATTCCTTTCAACCCAAATCATTCTGTGATTATAGGATTCTTGGCCTACCAAGAGATCTTTCTTCTCTTGATTTGGGAGTGACCATGAACGATCTGCATTGGCCTTACTGTACTCAGATCCTTGCTTAGCATCACTGCCCTGCCTCAGCTTACCTTCCCATGGACAGTAGCCTCACCCAGCTGGATTCTGAGGGCCAGCAGGAGGAAGACTGAGATTCAAAGGGAAATTTGATCAGTAAAGATTTTCCAAATCCCTTAGGTTCCCTTGGAAATCCCAGCTCAGCACTCTGCCTGCTGGTGTCTAACAAGCCTCTCAAGAAAAAAAGACGTCAAACCCCAGGGTTTATTATTAATCAGCCCAGCTTCTTAACACCTTCTCTGTGACCTTGGTTGCTAGGAAGTTGGTGTCAATAGAGGAAAAGTGAAGTATTAATAGAAAGAAAGAGCAGCTGTAAGAACTCAGCACAGAGCAGCATGGCCAGTGGAAGTCTTCCAGGCTACTTAAACCCAGCCTTCCAGGAGAGGAATAATGATTTCACACTGAAAGATGGTCGATTTAAATTAGATACTAGGAGGGAATTCTTCCCTGCGAGGGTAGTGAGGCCCTGGCACAGGGTGCCCAGAGGATCTGTGGCTGTCCCATCCCTGGAAGTGCCCAAGGCCAGGTTGGACAGAGTTTGGACCAACCTGGGATAGTGCAAGGCATCCCTGCCCATGGCAGGGAGTGGAACAAGAAGAGCTTTAAGGTCCCTCCAAACCTGAACCATTTTGTGATCCGTGACCATCCATTGATGACAATGCCAAGCTGGAAAGCAGGGATCACTTCCCTACGTCTGGAAAGTAGGGATCACTTCCCTGTGTCTGGACACAGTCACTAAGTTCAAGCAGTTTCAAGCTGGTTTTCTTTATTGTGTGTCCAGCACCACACACCCTGCATTGGAGGGGAATCTGCTTATCCAAAAATAAATCCCAGAGAAACACAATGCTGCTGGCCACTAAGTGGCATCAGTCCCCTAGAAACCTGATCTAGGGAGTGACACCCCTGCCCAGGACAGGGGACTGGAATAAATGAGCTTTTTGGTCCCTTCCAACCCAAACCATTCTGTGATTTTTATGATTCTACCATTTTATGCTCCAAGAATGAGCTCCATTATTCTGGCTTTGCCCTGGGATGCATTTTGCTCTCTTTACAGGGGTAGATGCAGGAATTGTGAGCACAGGCAGCATTCCCACATAATTTCCTCCTGCCAAGGCATGACTTTGGCAAGCAGGAGGCAGGGAAGGCTGCTGCCCTTGATGTGGGCTGGTGGATCCATCAGCAGGGCTGGGAGGGAGGAGGGGATTGCAGTGGCTGCAGACAAGATTGTTAAACCTCTCCTTATCCCACATTATCCTCCCCTCAGCTGTTGTGCTGGGAGGTGCCATGTGGTGTCCAACAACTGGCACATTCCTCTCACGAGGTGGCTGCTGTGAGACCCAGGGTGGGGAGCATGAGGGGACCCCTCATGTGGCTCCTGCAAGGCTCTTCCATCCCAGAAATGCTCCAAGTCCTGGGAAAATGGAGTATTTCCATGCTGCTGCCTCCGGAAGAGGGCTCAGGGGCAGTGTCATCCCTCTCCTAAACACCAAAGGCTTGGCAGTGAAGCTGTTTAATCCAAATCTTGTGCTGGTGAGTGCAAGAGCTGGGAACAGATCCCACATCTCCTTTTCCTGTGCTGCCTGCTTGAACCTGGGTTTTCCTCAAGCTCAGGGGATTAACAAAATACATTCCTGGACCTGTGTCAGGCAGAGAAGTGGCAGCCTGGCCACCTGTGGGTTGTGTTTCAGACAGGTCTTTGATGGCTCCATGCTTCCATCTAGTGACAAAATGCCACTGCTCATCCCTCCTGCTTGGCTCTGCCTCCTTTCTGGTTGCACTGCAGTTTTTCTCAGATTCCTGATGCTGAGCTGGTCCATAGGGATTTTTCCATTTATTCACTCAAAATCTAAACACCTAAAGGAGTAACTTTAAACAAACAAAACTGGGATGAAGTTTTTGAGGAGAATTGTTCCTTGGCAGAAAAGAAATGACTTGCACATGTGTACAACCATGCACTTGTTCATCAAAATGTGCTGATGTCCTCTTTAGTGGGTAATATCCCTAAAAATGGGCATCAGCCTCTGGTGACAGAGTATTTAGATGTTCTATAGCAAAGCTCCTGTGTGGCTTGGCCATTCCTCTCCTCATTTGAATTCTAGGCCTGGGTTTCTGGTTATTGAGGACAATGTTTTTCATAGAATTGTGGAATGGTTTTGGATGGAAGCGACCCTAAAGTTCCTCCAGTTCCACCTCCCTGCTACGGACACCTTTCATCATCCAAGGTTGCTCCAAGCCTTGTCCAGCCTGGCCTTGGACACTTCCAGGGATCCAGGGGCAGCCACAGCTTCTCTGAGCACCCTGTGCCAGGCACTCACCACCCTCCCAGAGAAATCTTCTTCCTAATGCCCTATCCATGCCCTCTGGCAGTGGGAAACCCTTTCCCCTTGTCCTACTCCTCCAGGCCCTCTCCACCTTTCTTGTAGGCTCCCTGCAGGTACTGGATGGGTGCGATGAGGTCACCCCAACACCTTCTGTTATTTGAGCTGAACAATCCAAATCATCTCAGCCTCTTCTTGCAAGAGAGTTGCTCCATCCCTTGGTGCAATCATTCAATCATCTTGGTGGCCTCATCTGGACTTGTCCTTTCCTTTCTTTTCACATTTCAGCTCCTTCATGTGGAGGGCTCCCTGTGCATAAATTTACTTTCTGGAATAAAAAAAACAAAAATCTCATCCCAGCCAAATCCTTTTGATCTGCAAACGTTGGACATTTGGTTGAGTTTTTCCTGGATAAGACATTTCCTTAGGATTGGGTCACATACTAATGCTAATGCTAATACTAATAGTTTTTGATGACTATCAAAACTATTGTTTTTTGATGACTGATCTAGGGAGTGTTGGGAGCAGCACTGAGGGCAGCAGTAAACCACAATGGCCCTGATCAGTCTCACCTGGGACCACCCTCCCCAGCCTGGCCGTGGTTCAGGAGCCTGATTTAACCTTATCTGTGGCCCTGTGCTCCCTCCCTGAGCTGGGTTGCAGAAATACTACTCTGTAATGCCCCTTCTGGTCCTGCCTTTCAGCTGGATTATGGGCTTGTGTTGTGGCTGAGCACTCTGCCCTGTCTCCTCTTGTTTCCAAAGGGATTTCCTGAAGGGTCCTTGCAGCTGGTCCATCCCTTTATTTCGGGCTGTGAGTGGACCCTGTTACCAGAATCTGTTTCTGTCTGCTGTGTTCAGCTTGTCATCCTTGAGCAGTCTCTTCTTTATCAATTCTTTTTTTGTTTGAGAATTGCCTCAAGCTTACTCTTCCTTCTGGCCACATTTCCAGAGTAATTCTGCTAATAAGTAAACTGAGTGTAGATCACTGGTGGGGTTAACTCACACGGGGTTCCTGTAATCATTGGCTGTATGTGGCTGAGACTCCGGGGCTTGGCCTAAGAATAAACCAAGTACAACTGGTTCCACTGCTGGGCAGAGCTCCAGAGCTCCCTTGAGGGTTGATTGCCTGTGACTTTGTGCCACGGATTCTCTGAGCTGAGGCCGAGCAGGAGCCTGAGCAAGGCTGTTTCAGTTCCCTTTGGGACCGAGGTGAGAGCATGAGCACATTCTGCTGCTGTTTGGTGTGTGGTAACTCATTAAACCTCACTTAGGTTGCGGGTCTGGGAACTTCCTGCAAATTTCAGTGGAAACTTCCATGAGGGTTTCCATGCCAGGGCAGGGACTCAGCAACCCGTTGAGGGACTCCATCAAAATCCATCTGGGCTTAAAACAGAGGAGGGCAGAGGTGGGAGTAGAGATGCTGCTCAGTGTCTGAGGGAGGCTGGATTGCATCTTCCCAGCAGCCAAGGCTCTCCAGGGCATGATAACACTGTGAAAGTCCACTGCCCTCCTCTCCACAGGGAAAAAGATCTGCAGGGTTAAAGCTCCTTGAAAAGTGATAAGGGATCTGAACACCCTTTGGGCAGAATTCCCAGAAGATGCTGTTAGGAATACCATGGAAAAATTGAATTAGTACTGTGTAAGAGAACCTTGAAATCTATTTGCAGTGAAAGTCAGTCCCAGATTGCATATCAGCATATAAGAAACAGTTTTTCTGTCATGTTGTAGGAGGGGTAAAAAAGAGGATAAAATGGATTAATTGTCCTCCTATTGGAGGACCTAACCACATAGCAATGGAAGAACAATCCCAGGCTACTTTTGTTATGGTTATTAAAGTCTTGGAACAAAACAGTTAACAGCAGCAAGTAGCTTAGGTTAATAATTAAGCACCCTCAGTGGATGGCTCTGAGTGAAGGGATTTGAGCCTTTTGGGTAGCTTCTCTGGTGGGTTTCAGTACTGGGCAGAGTGAGTGACACAACCCCAGCCTGAAACCTGTGGCAGAGCTGGTGCCAAAGGGATGGAGCTCTCGTGCTGCTATCGGAGCCCCTGCACTTCGCTCATCAGAGGAGAGGAGGAAGAACAAATTGAATAAGGTAAGTAAAGCCAGAAAAAGACCTGAAAAGAATAATAAAATTAGATCCAAATGATATAGTCTGCACCTGCTTTGAAATGCAGCATTCATTTGCGCCAGGGTTCTGGACTCTGCCCCATGCACTTTGCAGTGTGTTAAAAAGTGCAAGAAATAGAAAATTATTACAGTAGGTCTTGTGGTACCATAAGCAGTAGAAACCAGGCTGGATGGGGCTTGGAGCAGCCTGGTCTGATGGAAAGTGTCCATGCCCATGGCAGGGAGTCAGAACTGGGTGATCTTTAAGATCTCTTCCAACCAAAACCATTTTGTGATTTAAAAATGTGGCTAAATTAATTCACCCATGCTGAGGATGAAGGCAGGAGAGGTTGATAGTCTATCTTTAAATGTTAGAACAGTTCCTAACATGGGCTTTATAAAGGAAATGTGTGATATCTCTGGCTATGACAAGATCTGGTCTGCAAATACTCAAATGTTTATATTCTTAAATTATTAGAAGAGTTCACAGCTACTGCTCTCACACATTTCCAGTGAGAAAAAATAATACAGATTTTTTAAATTTTTTTTTTTTTAAGTTACAGGGAAGGTCCTGGAGCCAGACTCTTGTGAATTCCTCATCCAGTGTTCAAGATGAACCTTTGGAGAACATTTCTGCTGAGTGCTGGGCTGGTATTCTTGGCAGGTGGGTGATGGAGAGGTGTTGTCTCCAACCACACCTGTAAAATCCAGTGGGGATTGGATACAGGATGCCTGTGAGACATGGAGAAGAACCTCTAAAAGGTGTTGAAAACTATAGAATATCGACTGTGGCACATTGAACATTGACAACCCTTATTATTGGTTTTCCTTGGCATTATTCCCACAGCCATGGAAGAGATTTCTGGATTAATTTTTAATTCTCTGTGTTCCACCTGGGTTCATATCATACTTATTCTTTTTTTTGTTCACTCGATGATGAATTGAATATGTCACTCTTTGTATGTTGATATTAAGGGTTCATGATGTAAAAGTGTCCAGTATTTGGCTTTGGTGATCAGTACTGATGTTTGGTTAGATTGCATCCAAATACAGCTAAGAAGTTGAAAATCTCCTAAAATGTTAATCAGGAAAGTGGATATCACCATAAAATGACTTCTGGAAAATTCTGGTCGGTGCCTACATAAAAGGAAGACAAATTCTTGTTCATCTCTCAGCTTCAGAGAATGAGGGTACCCAAAATAAATCCTAAATTATCTAAGGAATTAGGTGCCTTTATGAAAGGCATGGCTAGCAGGTTATAGGTGATTTAACATCATGAAGCAGGAGCTTTTTTCCAGGCCTGAAGATCTTTCCTAAGGACTTCAGAAGGACATAACTGGATGGGCTGTCTTGGAGCCAGGAAAGGATATATTTTGCAGGCAGCCTTAATTTAGGTAGAGTGCACAGAAGTCAGCAAACACATTTCTTTGAGAAATGAAGGAATAAACATGAGGTTTATCATCTTTAATTCTTAAGGATGACAGGAGGCTTCAGGCTGTAGCTTGGTTCACCAAGCCCTAAAGGCATCAACACCTCCCTGAAGGGAGCTGTAAGTGGGAGAGAGAGGTGGGGAGAAAAGGATAGGATACATGATTAATTTGGATACCTGAGAAGGAGAAATGGGATGAAGGGTGGGATTGCAGGAAGGTAGCTCTCAGATCACTGTGTTTCATCCTGAATAAGGTATTTTAGATATTTACATTTCCCTTCAGCCTGATGGAGCTGGCTTGTTTTTGTAGGGACAGCCTCAGGATCACTTGTCAACCCCCACAAGGGCAGCATTGCTGGAGGAACATGGATTACCATCACTCTGGATGGTGAGCTTTAAATTCTTTTGAACTATATGTTGAAATAGAATTATGGAAAGATGGGATTGAAGGGGATCCTTAAAATCATCTTATTCTAACCCCCTGCCATTGGCAGGGACACCTTCCTCTATCCCAGGTTGCTCCAAGCCCTGTCCAACCTGGTCTTGGACCCTTGCAGGGATGTAAAAATAACTCCCTTCTGAAGTTTGTGGTTGGAGTGACAAACCCATCCCAACAGAGCCATAGGCTGTGATGTTCATAGCATGAAATCAGTTTGAAATTATCACTTTATAAGCTATCACTGAAGGTTTATTTCTAAGCAACAGAAGTCAAAATGTTTATTTTTGCAGATGTAGAGCTAGAAATTTCTTCCCTACTCCTGCCCTTTTAATGAAGAAAAGCTTCATATGTCCTGTGATCCTGAAGCATTTTTAGACTCTAATGATAAGCATGAGATCTGAGAAAAAAAAAAATCTCAGAAAATCATATGCCATGTCCATTTTTGGCCCCAAACTGTACTAAGCTAGGTCTGGTTTTCCACAGTGATGGATATTTGTTCATTGGGAAGAGACCTGGTTTCTGAACCAACTGTGCATGGTCATTAGCTGGCACAAGCTGCCCAGTGAAATGTTAGAGTAACCAGGGAGATTTAAAAGATGTGTGGAAGTGCACCTGGGGGCATGGTTTTTACCCATCCAATTCCCTCCCCCATCCTCCCTGGGGAAAAACATGAGTGAGTGGCTGTGTGGGGCTGAGTTGACAGCTTGGGTTACACCACCACAACATGACATTACAAACATGTTTTTAAAAAGAACTTATCAAGGACTCTAAGCTGGAGAAACTGGGTTGTACCTCTAAAAATGTTTGTTGTGCAAGTGATCCTGTGCTCACAGAGCTCTTCTGATTGACTTTATTGCCTAGGCTCAACACCCCACCAGGTAGAATCTGTGTCTCCAGCCAGTGCATCCCAGCTGGAGGTGTCTCTGGTGAATCCAGACCTGCCCAGGCTGCCGTGTGATGTCTCTCCTCTAGACTTGCCCACTATAAGGTGCAGAACAAGGTATGATCTTTAGCTGCACTGTGAGTGAGACCTGGCCCTTTGACAAACAGGATCCTCATTTTCCTTCAGTGCCTGCACAGGCAGTTTGGGAGTTGAAAGAATTCCTACAGCTGCTACTGTGGGCTCACTGAGCACCTCCTAAGCTGGGTTGATTTATTCTTGTTTCGACTTCATGAAGCACGAGGCAACCTTTAGCCATGAGGGTCATAGAGAGGTTTCTTGGGCAGCCCAGACTCAGACCTTCAAAGGTTTGTAGACATCTAGCTCTCAGATGCAAAACTCCTAAAAAAAATCTTACAGGAGATTCTACCAGCTTTTGGTGTCCTTGACCTGTCCAAGGTGATAGAGAGAGGTTATGAATAGAACAGGAAATAAATATGGTTCCAAGCACCAGCTGGGCAATTTGAGCTGCTTGTTTTCTATCCTGTTATAACTTTAACACAGGTTGTTGAACTGGAAAACTGGGGTGTCTTCCACGCCAGGAAGAGGGACCTAATGGGACTCTTCCATATTTTGCTGCTATAATTTGGCTGGGAGTCATTTCTGCTGGGTGCTGTGCTGGGAAACTGTGTGAATCAAGGATGCAGCATTAATTTATGGACCAGGATCAAGATGCTCTGCAGATCCAGGCAGCCCTGGGTTATTTTATTACTGTGGAATAAGAATTATTTTCTGTACATGCTTAATGACAGTGTCTGTGTTTTGCATTAACAATAATTTGGGTAGAGTTCCAATGCAGTCCTGTAAGCTGCTCTTAATTGTGATTTCTTACTGTGCTTCCAAATTTCTTTTAAATTATTATTTTAAAGTTTGGCTTCATATGTATGAAGTGTGGGCTGACAGTGTAAAGCTCCTTTGCACTGTAGAAGTCTCAGTGGACTTGATGTGAATGGAGACTCTGTAAAGGACTTGGCATTTCCTAAACACGATTTGTATAAAAATAATATAATATTACACTTTTTTTTCCACCTAGGTCTTCGCCCCAGGAGGGTTTGTACAATGTGGAGGTGATCTTTAAAGGACGTGTGATTAACAACCTAACTGCGGTGGAGAAAGAGAAGTATTCTTTCAAGGTAATCACCAAGCAAGTGCAGAAGTGAGGAGAAAGAATTCAAGGTATTGAAGGGAGTGAAGCTTCAACATAGTGTCACAGGAAACATGTTGAAACAGATGGAATCACAGAATGGTTTGGATTGGAAGGGACCTCTAAGACCATTCCATTCTAACCCTAAGCTAAGGAAAGATGGGGAGAGGCTTTTTTGCAAAAGCATGTTAGAGACAGAACAAGGGGAATGGCTTCAAAGTCAAAGAGGGTAAGTTTAGATTGGAAGTTTGAAAAAAAAACTGTAAAATGTCAGCCCCTAGCACAGGGTGCCCAGAGAAGCTGTGGCTGTCCCTGGATCCCTGGAAGTGTCCAGGCTGGATGGGGCTTAGAACAACCTGGGCTAGTGGAAGGTGTCCCTGCCCATGGCAGGGGGAGTGAAATGAGAAGGTCTTTAAGGCCCCTTCCAACCCAAACTGCTCTGGGATTCTGTGATCTCTTGCAGAACAGAATCCTTAACCATGACTGTGTGCTTTAGGATGAGGCCTGGTGTGTTTGGAAGTCATATCCCACCTCTGTGCTAACTTTGAGCAAAACCCCCAGCATTTTCAGCAAATTGCACATTAAAGCTGAAGAGTCATTGGGTAGTTCAGCTAGTTTAGAGAGCTGATGAAAAATCACCAGGGGATGCTGTTAACAAGGCACATTCCAAGCTAAATAAACCACAATGTGTCTCTTTGTTTTGGGGCTGGGCCCTGGGAGCTACAGGTATTGAAATTAATTTTGCCTCTGCATCAGATTGGAAAAGCTGCTGCAGGCAGCAACAAGTCTGAGCAGCTCACAAGACAGTGGCCCCAATTTCATGCTGTTTTTGGCTTCTTTCTCCCCATCTTCTCCAGCCTGGGGTATGGTATGATGTTGCCTTTGCTCCTCAGAAGTGGCCATTGCTGGAGGCAATTTGTGGCTGCTCATTCATTTTTAACACGACCAGGAGCAGGAGGGAGGGCAAAGGCTGAGCTCTAGAAGGGAATGAGCTTCAAGGAAAGCTTAGGAAAAACTCTGTCATATGCAATGAGATCTTTGAATTAATGCAACAAATTAATTTTTAATGATATTTATTGGGCTGTGAGCAGCATCTCGAAGTGCCAGTGAGGACATGAGGGGGCTCATAAAGGATGTGGGGGAAGATATGCATGTCCAAAAAGGATGGGGAAGGGTCTGGAGCACAAATGTGATGAGGAGCAGCTCAGGGAGCTGGGGGGGGGGGGGGGCGGGGGGACACACGACTCAGCCTGGAGGAAAGGAGGCTCAGAGAGAATCTTCTCACTGTCTCCAGCTCCTTGACAGGAGGATGCAGCCAGGTGGGCATTGGCTTCTTCTGTCAAATAACAAAATACAGGATGAGAAAATGGCCTCAAGTTGCACCAGGGGAGGTTTAGATTGGATATTAGGGAAAATTTCTCCCCCAAAGGATTGTCAAACACCAGGGAAGAAGTGGAGTCACCAGCCCTGGAGGGATTGAAAAGCTATGTAGATGTGGCTTTTGGGGATATGTTTTACTGGATTTAGGATTGTTGGATTAATGTTTGGACTTGATGATTTTCAAGGTTTTTTTCCTCGGAGGTGAAGGTGGTTCTTTCCCCAAAAAAATCTCTTGTGAAAAGAAATCTCTGTAAAATGAGGCAAGACAAATTCTTTGCTCCACTGCTTTAAGGTATCCAGCAAACTTGCCAAAGAGTGGCCGGAGTATTTCACATCTATGGTGATGAAATTGTTCTAAAGGATATACCATTGGGAAGAAAGACTGTGCCACCATTCAAGATAAAATGCAGGTTTTAACTTCAGCTAAATCATGACTTAGAAATTTGATATTGTTTAAACTGTGTCTTCTAACATTGGATCAAGCCAAGGTGGGGAATTTGGGCACAAAAGATGTAAAAATATCACTAATCCAGACTCTGGATGGAGAGGGGGTAAGAAGGAAATAATTCTCCTCACTCCCTTCTCAGAGCAGGACTGTGCTTCAAAGGTAGATGTGGAGTGTGAGTCTCTGAAATGCAGCTGCTGGCTGGGCTGTGAGCAAGGCACCCTCAGGGGAGGCTGCACTGCTGCAGAAATAGCTGATATCTCACTGCAGATTTCTCTTTGCAGTTCTCAGCTGAGCAGACACCTGTGGTTTACCAAATTATTCCATCATCTGGCACCCCAGGTATGGGACCTCTCTTTAAATCTGTAATGCCATGCAGATCTTTTGCTTACTGGGGTTTTAGATCAGATATTAAAGTTACATGAGAGGTAAGTCACTGATTTTGGTCTGAAAAATTGACTGGAATATGGCAGATTCCCTTCCCCTGCCCTATGTCTATTATTTCTGTATTTCCCAGTTTCTTTAGAGAAAATTGAAAGTTTGATCCTCAAAGTCAAGATTAATCAAAAGATTTTGGTCTCTCAGGAGTTCAGACAGTCACACAGATGACTGTATCACACAGACGTGCCTCAATCTAAATCAATCCCTAATTTCCAATTGTTTTCAGGTATAGTTCAGTTCTAGATTCTTATGCTTTGCTTTAGGGTGCCAGTATGGAGGTTTCTCTGTGTTAGCTGGATGGAGGTTTCACCTCCCAGTGTGAGTGAAGAGCAGGAGAATAATCTGGCCACAGACATGCCAAGGCCCTTCTTTAGACTTTCACCCTGTCTGGTCTACAAATTATGAAATTTTGGTTGTCTCATCAGGTTCCACAGTGGAATTGAATTAGAAAGTGGTATTTAGTTAAAAAAAAAAAGAGTAAAGGAAAATTGTCAGCTCTATGCAAATACAGATCTGAAAAAAAAGTTAGAATGAATTTTTTTTTTTTTTGGTAGGGTACATAGATGTGTTTTGAGAAAAATGAATTAAGTGCAAAATCATCTTGAGAGTACATTCAGTGCAGGAGCCTCTGCAAAATCCATAAAGACCACAAATTCCTTTTGTTCAGCTCAGAAAACCTGCAAATGAGTTCTCTGCTTTTAAAAGACTCTCTTCAATTTCCACTTCCTCTTAAACAGGAAATTTAATACAGATTCATGGGAAGACAATTGCTGGGAGATACGAGACCCTGGACTTCAACGTGGATTATGTTGATGGGTAATTATGAACACTCAGCTATCTGCTGCAGTCCCTGTAAATTGGCATTTCTTCCATCAGCCTCCTCGACAGCAATAAATTGCAACCAGTTGGCCCAGAATTGCCATTTACTTCTTTTGTGGTTTATTGCAGCTCATGAGTTGGGCTCCAGCAAACTTTGTTAATCTAATTGCAACTGGTCCATTAAGCTGGTTGGTTTGTGTACTGGCAGCACAGTCAATCACAGCTCAGTGTGAATTGTACTGTAATTGCAGCTGGCTGCTGTAGATTTTATTTTGGCTAGCAAATTAAAATTTAACTAATTAAAATAATGCCAGAGACAAACAGTCAAATAAATTTTCCCCCTTCCATTTGCATTTTTTTTTTAGAAAAAAAAAACAACACTATTAGTTTGAAGCAGATGCTCTGGTGAGCCAGAAGACTAAAGAGAAATATTTTGAGACAAAAGGCTTTGTTGTTCACTGCTTTAGACATTCTGTAGTTGTTTTCTTGTTCTCAGATGTTTGACTTTTTTAATTTATTTTTATTTTATTTTTTTATGTTGTTTCTCTGGTAACACAACAGAGAAAAGCAGCTAGGTTTAAAAAAAACCCTATTTTGGGATAGCATCCCCTTTAAACAGAGTGAATACAAAATGAGCATCAACACTGTCCTGCTGTGTGTCATATGTATTTCCATATGTATGGATATATTATCAAACGTTAATTTATGATTTCTGTGCCAATGGCAGTGAAGAACTAAGCCCAGGTAAGTATTTTAAAGATAAACTGTTAATCCATAGTTGCTCTGCTGACAGTTTAAGGATAATTTCAGGAGCCAGGAAAGGTTTGCATGCTTGGTAGTTAAAATTTTTAATTGAAGCAGCAGATATTTTACAATCAGATGCTTTTAAATGACTCCTCAAACTGATTGGAAATGTCCCCTGCTAAGTGATTAAACTCCTTGCTGGCATGAAGGAAAGTCCAGTGCAGATTCCTGCCATGCCATCCCTACACTGTGCACATCAGCATCCTTTGTTTGGTATCAGTTATTGTTTTACCTGCCTTTGGTGCAGCCCTGGGACCTTTGAGAAGAAGGAAAAGCTGCTCTGAGTGCAGGCTGGACATTGCCTGCAGTGCTCTGCTGCCAGATTACTCATTTACAGCTCAACCTCACCAAAAGGAAATGGCCTCAAAATCCCAGCATACCAGACAGGTCTCCTTTGTAGCTTCACATGAATAATTTGCCCATTTTTGGTGTGTTAGGAAATAGGTACCAGGTGGGGACTTGGACTTAACCACCAGAGCAGTCTGTCACTCAGTCACGGTGATTCAGAACTTGGAGCAAAAAAAAAGGGGAATGTTTTTTATACTTTCAAGTGTGTTCTGCACCTTTTTCCATGCTTTGTATGGGATGCACTGGTCCAGTGATGCTGAACAAATATTTGGCAGCACTGATTTTTTTTTTTTTTTAGCCTTCCTTAAAAGGAAAGGTTCTCAGTATCAGTCACCTGTATTAATAAAAGCAAGCTCTTTTAGAAAACTCATGAAACTGCACTCTGAAACATGGGACATAGAAAACTGCACTCTGAGGGATGGGTCATCACAAAGTGTTTGCATTATAGGTTTTAATTATCTATTTCCTTTAGTTGCCAGTTAATTCTCAAGGAGTCATTGCCGGCCTTTGCTTATTCTGCTAATTACTCCGAATTTATTCCTCCCACCTGCTTCATCCTCTCCAGTGGAAGGTGTCCATTTGATCCTTTAAGGGACACATATTTAATATTTTAATGAGGACCTTGGGTGATTTCTGCTGGAAATCGTTTGTAGTGTTTTTCCTCAATGAAATAGAGAAATGTATGAGCTGCATCTTGATTGTACTTGCTGTAGTTGATGCTGGTTTGGAAGGTGTGGGTGGGTATTGCCCTCCTGGAGTTCAGCCTTGCCCTCAGGGAGGAGGGATTGGATCATTTGGAGCTGGCATGAGGTGTCTCCAGGAGGGCCCTGCTGCATTCTCACAGAGCTGCAGTTCCCACAGAGTTTGGGGAATGCACTTTGCAGCTGCAGAGATAAGAGATTAGGGCTTGTCCCTTTTTCTAGAAGGTTCATAAGTGTTAGATAAAAGTGGGGAAATTCCTGTCCCTTGGGGAAATATTGGCTGCTGATTTTAACAGGATCAGGTTTTCATCTGCATCACATCATATCTTTCCTGTTTATTTTTTGCCCAGGCCAGCTGTTCTTACATCAGAAGGAGATGGATGGACCAGTCTCTGCTCTTTTGTTGACAGGAGAGCTGGAAGCACGTCAGTTCTTGTTTACTTTGGGTTTGTGATGGTGCAAGGGCTCAGCAAAGCTTGTGCACCAAAAAATAAATTGTGAATTTTGGAGAAACACTTCTGGTTTGGCTTAAAGTGGAGAGAGACCCTGGGGAGTTGTGGTCTGTAATGGGGTGGGTGAGGGTTGCTGGCTCTCTGCAGCTTCAACCACTTAAATGTAAATGTGAGTTAATGATGGGAATTGTGTCATTCCATGGCTCCAGAGGCATGATGCAATGCCAGGATATCTGTTTCAATTGCTACCTGCTCATTCACACAGTTTAGGAACCTGCAGAGGAGCAAGTAGAGGGGAAACATTTTTGTCCTTCTATTCACCCTCCCCTTGTGCTTGCATTTGTCCCTGCTCAGTTTTTTATTTCAAGGGGAGGTTCTGAAGGCCACCAACAGAATCAGCTTCTAGAAAGAGGTGTAGAGGAGCCAAGATGGAGCACTGCTGCTGGGAGACATCCTCCTAAGCTGCTGAACCCTTGATCATTAGTGGGGAGATGAGTTGTTCCTCTCATCTCATCTGCTTCACTCCCAACTTTCTAAAGATAGCAAACCATTACTATCTTGCATGTATAAGGCCACATCATCTATTGGTTAGTTTGTTCTACTATATTTTGCTTGTTTTTTGCTCCCAAGGCTTAGTAAAATCCTTTGTCTCTCCACAGTCATCCTATAGAAGCAAAGGATGGACTGGGGACTCTGCAGTGCCGGGTGGAAGGAAACCACATAGGTTGGTGAAAAGGGATAAAAAGCATGGGTTTCTGTCATTCCTGAAACTCCAGAGGATGGAGGGAGGAGGGTGTCTGTAATGAGTTCCTGTTCTGTCTCCAGAGCTGGAATGTGGCTCGGGGCTGAGTCCATAAAAGCAGTTTCAGATCAAGGCTTGCCAGCCTTCAGCACAGCCCCTGCCGTGGTTTGTGTCCTCTGCACAGCTTGGGAGAGCATGAAGGGAAACCATGGCATGAAGTGGACATTGCTGACAGCCAGCTGGGTGATTTGGGGGTCCTTGCTCATTTTCCTACTTTAACATTTTTTGTCTGTGATGGACCTTCCCTTTAGTGCTTTATTAGAGGAATAAATTGGGTGTTCCCTTCTATTTACAGTCTCACCAGTAGCAGGGGGGATCCCTTTCATTTTTTTTTTCACTTCCAAGCACTCTGAAGAAGTTTCTAATTTCTTGTGGAGGCTTTGAGCTCCAGCCTTCCTATTTGGGAAAGATATTGTGCATTAAATATGTAAAATAGACTTTCCTTACTGCTGTAAGGAAAGTGTAAGGAAGAGAGAATGAGGCCTAGGGGACCAGGCGAGATTTGGTAGGATTTAGTCCATACCTCTGCCTTAAAGCATTGTCACTTTTCTCTCCCCCAGGGTCCCAAAATGTCAGCTTCTCAGTGTTTAACAAAGGAAAGTGAGTAAAAGAATTTCTCTCTTCTTCTCTGGTTTTGCAATACAGCTGCATTTGAGTCCAGGATGAGTGAACAGTGTTTTTCCTGAATCATGCATTTCATTGCTTAGTAATACGGTTTTTTATCCTGAGAAGATGGTTGTCAGATTGGGAAAGAAAAAGGGAAATTTTTCTCCCAAAGAAAAAGAAACTGGTGTTTTATGCTTTACCTTCAGTGTCCAAACCATAAGATACCTTATCTTGAACAAGGGGGGATGGCTGAAGGAGGATGGATTAAGATTGGATATTAGGGAGAAATCCTTCCCTGTGAGGGTAGGGAGTCCCTGGCACAGGGTGCCCAGAGAAGCTGTGGCTGCCCCTGGATCCCTGGAAGTGTCCAAGGCCAGGCTGGACAGGGCTTGGAGTAACCTGGGATAGTGGAAGGTGTCCCTGCCCACGGCAGGGGGATGGAACTGGATGTTCTTTAACATCCTTTCCCACCTAAGCCATCCTGTGATCTGTTAAATCTAGCTGAATTAAATCCTTTCACCCTGCTTTTAACTATTCATCCAAACGGGAAAGAATTTTACCATAAAAGGAGGTGAAAACAGATTCTGACTGTGTCAAAACATACTTTACAGTGTGTTAGTACTTCTAATAAAGTGTTTCAGCCATTTAATGGGGTCTCATGAATCAATGCCTCAATGTTCTGGTGAAAGGAGTTGTCGGGGATTGCAGAAATGTTCCACTGTTCCTCTGGAGAGTGAGTATTCAGCCCTGCCAAAACTAGGTCTGCTTTAATTTACATGGCCCAGGATCTCTCAGGCATTTTCTCTCTTGCAGGTCAGCAGTGCAGAAAGGTGCTTGGCTCATCAGTGCCAAACAGGAGCTTTTCCTGTATCAGACTCATCCAGGTATTCACTGATCCACCTCACTGGCGCTGTCTTCCATCAGTCCCAGTGTGATCTCAGAAAAGACCTCTCACTGTTGCTTTTCCCAGGGATGTAATCCTGCTCTGTCCTCATTTTACTGTTCCACTCCCCTGGTATGGGCTTGACGAACCAAAAAGCTGCAGATCAGAAGTTCTGAGATAACCAGATTTATGTGTGCTGCTCCTTGTCCTGTCAGATCAGTTAGAGAGTCGAGGTGTTGCTCGTAGAGAAACTTTTCCCCCTCAAATCACTCTCTATTTGGTGAGGCTGAAATTTGGAAAATGCAGAACTCAGGATGAGAACTCCCACACTGCTAAAGGGAGGAGGTGATGTTCAGCTACTCCAAGAATTGAGTTCTGGATAAGTGGTGAATGGCAGGGTGCTGCACCGTTTGTTTAAAATATTAGTTAAGGTACATTAAAAATAACACGTATGTGACGTTTCAAGCTGTACTGTAGACAACTCTCTGTTAAGAAGGGCAATTTTGTCTTTATTTGCCATTTAAAACAGAGTAAAATGAAATAACTGTGCATGAAGCTGGCTGTGGGCAGAGCATGAGCAGAAAGATCTGCTAGGTCCATCCAGTAGACAGTACTGTGCTAGTCAGTACTGTAAAATTAGTGTTTCAATACCAGGTGAATTAACAAAAAAGATGCAGGCATAGACCAAAATCCCTCATCTTTTTCTTATGAGTCTTTGTGGTTGGTGGTTGGTTTTTTTTTCAGACCTATAAAAATAGAGCTGGGTAATTAATCTCCAATAAGAGTACAAAGTGGGTAATTGTCATCCACAAGAAAATTAGTTTTCCTGTGGAGTGGCACAACTGCAACAGATAAAATCCTGAAAGGTTCTCATGGTCATGATATGGACACTCAGATGTTCAGCTGCCACCATTTGTCCCTGAAGTCTGAGGGATGATTGGAAAGGATTTGAACGTTTGAACCTAAGGACTAAATTGAGACATGGGTCAGAGAAGGTCAAAAGGATTAAGAGTTTTAATTCTGCTGGGTTTTTTTCCCCCCAGAGCTCCTCAGTAGCACAGAACAGAGCAGTTTGCAATCTGAGCATGACAGATGCAGCCACTGCTCAGCAACAGACCAAGCACTGCAGCGTTCCCCCTGCCATGTGGCCAAATTATCCCTGCTGTTCATTCCTGGTGTCATCCCAGAGGCTGCCAAGAAGCAGGGACCAGTGAGAAGCTGGTTTCATTCACAGGAGGCTGCTCTGGCTGGAAGCAGTGCAAGTGCACTGCAGGCTTTCCCAGAAATGGGGCTGGGATTAATCTCTGCAAGGCTTGTGCTCAGACCCCTTTTCTCCTTCCCCTGCAGAGATATTCTCCGTGTTCCCAGCTGGAGGGAGCCTGGCAGGAGGCACTGATCTCACTGTCACTGGGGATTTCTTTGAGGAACCAGTGCAGGTCACTGCTGCAGGTAAGAGCAGAAACATGGGAATTTTATTTTTTAAATACAGTTTGGCCCTGACTGCAAAACCCAAGAGATGTTCAGGGATAGCAGTGTGGGAATTGTGGAGCTCAACTCCAGGAAGGTCCAGTTATTCTGATTGTGGGCATGAACTGTTCTGTTTGCTGGTAGCACCAGCCCAGGCTTGTGGAAAATGTTGATCCCTTTTGGGAACAAGGTGGATGGGAAGGGATTCTGTCTCTCTGCTCTGGTGATATCCCACCCAGAGCATCACATCCAGGGTCCTCAGCACAGGAAAATCATGGACCTGTTGAAATGAATCCAGAGGAGAGACACAAAAATGATCAGGGGGATAGAACACTACTGTAAGGAAAGGCTGACGGGGATCAGGCTGTTCAAACTGGAGAAAATAAGGCTCCAAGGAGACCTTGGAGCACTTTCCAGTACCTAAAGGAGCTCCAACAGAGCAACCTGGTCCAGTGGGAGGTGACCCTGTCCATGGAAAGGTGCTTGGAGCTGCATGTTTGTGAGGTCTCTTCCTACCCAAACCATTCTGATGGAACCCTGAAGTCTGGGGGTTTTGAACTTTCTGTGCTTTTTAGCACTGACCCCCTAAAGAATGTTGCTTTTGACTTGAGGCCTTGGAGAAGGCTTCCAAATTTGAGTGATAGAGTTAGAATCCCTGGTGTGTAGTTGAATACAAGTGTGTAATTTCACATGGTGAAGGGTTTGGAATTTGGGGTTTTAGAATATAATAGGTATAGGACCAGACAGAAATTTTAGATGTTAGCTTCTTGTTCCTTCTTGTTTTTTCTTGTTCCTTCGTTCTTGGTTTTAGGTAGTAGCTTTTGGTTAGATAAAAAGTACTGCACTGCCAGTCACAAGTGTGTGGTCATTAAGTCAAAAGTAAGTAAGTAAGTAAATAAATAAATAATATAGATGTTAGCTTTTAACTGGATAATTAGGCCTTAAAAGACCTTTTAACAAGTGAGATACACCTCAATTTATTCGCTTTTAGCTTGTTAGCTAGAAGTGCTGTAGAACTCGTACTATAAATAAGAATTAATAAACAACTAAGTCTGAACACAAAACTTTGTCTCTCATTCTTCAATCCTGACTCTGAGTGAAGACAGAAGAAAAAGAATGGTAACCACTTCTACCATTCCATGTGAGATGTGTTTATGCTGCAGCTCAGCTGTGTTTCCAAGTCTCCCACAGCACATTTGTCTCCTTTCCCTGCTGCAGGTGTTCCCTGTAAAGTCAAGCACGTCTCTCCCCAGGAAATCAGATGCACCACTGAGCCTGTTGGTGAGGGCAGGAGACTTAGTGTCCCCCAGCCAGGTGAGGTGTTCCTGAAGTTCCAAATAACAGAAGCCACACCAAAGTGCAGGGCAGAAAATGATGAGTGGAATCAAGAAACAGGGCTTTCCAAAACACTGTGTGCTTCAACATCATGTCAGGTTTTTTTTGGGGTGGTAAGGAAGGGGGCTACAAGTAATTCAAGGGCTGGAGCACCTCTGCTATGAGGAAAGACTGATGAGAAAGCTGGGGTATCCAGCCTGGAGAAAAGAAGGCTCACGGACACCTGGGAGCCCATTCCAGTGCCTAAAGACTTTCAGAAACATGGGGATAAATTTTTATTAGGGACTTTCATTAATAATAGGAGAGGGGATGATGGTTTTAAATTTAAAAGGGGTCTATTTAAATTGTTTCTAAGGAAGGGTTTTTTTTTTTTTTTACAATGAGGGAGTGAGGCCATGGCACATTTTGCCCAGGAAGGTGCTGGATGCTCCATCCCTGGAAGCATTGAAGGCCAGTTTGGGTGCAGCTCTGAGCAACCTGGTCTGGTTGGAGATATCCCTGCTCTTGGAGGGAGGTTGGACAGGGTAAACTTGAAGGGTCCCTTCCAAACCACTCTGTGATTCTGTAGGCAGGAAAACCAAGGTGGAGAGCTCAGCCCACCAAGTGCAGACAGGAGATGGTGGAAGGAAGGTCAGATTGGTGTGCATGGCTGTGGAAAATGAGGGCAAAAAGGCATGGATGATATTTAGAGGAAGGATGGCTGAACTGGAGTTACTGCAGAGACTTCTGGGGACACTCCTTGAGTGGAGCATTGCTGTAGGAGACTTTAGTGCATAAAATGAGGCAGAAATTCGACTGTGGGTCATCTCAGTGCCTTTTCCTGCAAGAGCAGACATGTGAGCAGGTTGGATATTCTGTTCTTCTCTCTGCAGAGTTTTGTTATTTCTGGTGGAGGATTTCAAGGTAAAACAAATTCCCTGTGGCAAGATCTGTGTTCTGCCTTAGACTGCAAAATACCCCACAAACAGAACCAATTTATTATTAAAATTTTCTCTCTGGCCTGCCTCCTACAGCACTGATTCCAGCATGTGCTCTGGGATTTCTGCTAGCTGCTGCTGAGAATACTTTTGTTTTAACTTTCTAGGAAACAGAGGGCTTCTCTTTGAAGTCTGGGATGATGCCTCTGATCTGACAGAAGCAGGTCCTGGATACAGATGGCAGTTTGTACCTAATGCCAGCTCCCCAGTAAGGTTTCTGTCTGGGGCAAAGAAGTCCTTCAGGTACTCAGTGATATTAAAAAAGAGAGGAAGCCATGGCAATCACCTTTAGCAGTGTCAGGTGTAGCAAAAACACCTGACAGCTCTTTATAGCAGAGCCTCACTGCATAGCTCCTCCAAATCAAAGCAAACCCTTTGCTCTGAGGTCCTTTTGAAGCTTAAAATATGCAGTGAAGTGCTTTATTTTTTCCTCCTTCTGCCTTCCCTCAGTAGTTCTGCTCTACCTGGCCTAGATATGCTGAAATACCACCAAGAAAAATTGCTCTGGAACTAGAAGGAGCTTCAGTTTGAGGCTATTATGGGCTGGAGCTCTGGCCAGATGTAGAGGGCATATTCTTGGCCAATGTTGGCAGCAAAGGTGGAGTTAATACAAATAAATAAATAAATTGCTGAATTGTGTTGGTTCCCAATGCCTCTTCAGATATTACCTTGAAAAACTCTGCCATGTGCATGGATTCTTACATTTTTCTGTCACTTGTCTGTTTTTGTTGTTTGATTCTGAGTGTGGTTTTGGCTTTTTCCTGCATGTTCAGAGTTAAGACTGAGAAGAAGTGCACTGAAGTGGCCACCAACAAAATCCTAGTTAGTTTCATGGAGCTGTTTTTTCATTTTTGAAACTTTTGTAAAGCATAATTGATATTTAATGTGAAATGTGGTCATTTTGAGGTTACTTCAGCTTTAAAATAACATGGTTTGTTTTGTTAAAATGGTTTAAGGATGTTTTCTTGTTGCTCAGTATACATGTGAAGGTGGGGTGTGGGGATGGTTTGTTGTTTTGTTTTTTTTTTCTTGTAACTCTTTTGTATATTATGAATGTTCTATTTTTGCTCAGCTCCAGATTCCGTGGATTTTTTGTGGCTCCTCAGACCAACAATTACACCTTCTGGATTCAGGCAGATGGTCAGGCATCTCTCTACTTAAGTTTGTCCCAAGATCCAAATCAGAAGGTACAATTCTTAGTAGAGAAAAATGAGATAAAATGAAGATTAAAAGGATTTTAATTAAGGTGATAACAAATGGGAATTTCCACAGTGTGTGTTGGTTTATTGTCTCTTATTTTTGATATTTCACATTGGCCATGACCATTATATAGCTCATAAGAAAAAAAAAAATCACTCTGCAACCAGAGTAATTGATTGTCTTTTCCAGAAGATTTTTTTTTGTTAATTCAGCAGATTTCTTCTAAACTGAAGCCATCAATGAGAAGTTATTTGGGTAACTGTTATTAGTGCTAGCGTAAGACATAGGAACTATCTTCTTTATGGTATTGAACCTTAAACCAAAGTTCTCTGAGACTGTGACTTTTTCCTACATAATAGGAAGAAATTTGTGAGCCATCAACCCATGGCTATCAATTATAAACAAAAATATTTTGTTTGCTTTTTTTATTTTTATTTTTGTAACTGTGACATTGGACTAAATGTTATTTGGGGCTGGAGAAATGTCACTAACTGGTTTAATGGCTTCAAGCTGAAAGAGAGTTGTTAATATTGGATATTAGGAAGAAATTTTTCCCTGTGAGGTTGGTGAGGCTCTGACACAGGGTGCCCAGAGAAGCTGTGGCTGCCCCTGGATCCCTGGAAGTGTCCAAAGTTAGATTGGATGGGGGCTTAGAGCAACTTGGGATAGAGGAAGGTGACCCTGCCCATGGTAGGGGGTTGAATGAGATGGTTTTTGATGTCTCTTCCAGTCCAAACCATTCTGTGATTCTGTGATTTGGTTGTTCTACACACAGGTGAGAATTGCTTCTCTCCCTGCTGGCAATTCAGAGTGGGCTGAGAACTGGGTGAAGAACTGGAGTGAACTTTGGCAGCCAAAATCCCAGAAATTTGAGCTAACTGCTGGTTCAAGATACTACCTGGAAGCACTGCATCATGCAAAGGCACCCAGCAAAGGGATGAGAGTTGGGGTGCAGATCCACAACACGTGGCTGAACCCCCATGTGGTGAACAGCTACCACACTGAGAGGCACGAAATTCGGGCTCGTGCCTTGCATCTTCCAGAAGTGCAGGTCAGTGCTGCTTGCAACTGCCTTGTTGGTGCTAGATGGGGAAAAAATGTGTGTTTCCACCTAGTTTTCAACCTCCTGAGACAGCTGATGAGAAGAGCATGTACTGGTTTGAAAAGCAAAACCAGTGAGACTTCAAGTCAGTAATACGATTTTTAATAGGGAAGAGAAAAAAAAGGAAAAACAAAATACATGCAATAATAAAAATAAAACCACTGACAGAGTCAGAATACAACCTGATACCCTGTCAGTCAGGGCGCTGGTGCAGTTTTCCTCCAAAGGGTCCAGCGATGATGTGGATACAAACCTGGTTCTTCCTCTGGAATCCAGTGGAAAAAGGCTGCCTTTGGCGTTCTAAACCTCAGTTTTTATCTAAGTAGGAAAGGCTTGGCTCGTCCTCCTGGCAGGAGCATCTCCCAATGGGATGATGTAATCTTATCAGTTATACAGTAGGACTCAATGGCCCATTAACAGAAGATACTTCCCACAGAGATAAGGATGATCACCCTCCTCAGATGGTAATAGAATATATATCTTGTATTGTAAACCAGGACAGAGCATCAGGAGCTGAAATTGTCTGTGGTTTTTACACACATTATTGGTTGTTTGTAAACACTAAGGGATGAGGGATTTTTTTTTTTTTCCCTAATGGCTAAACTCCTGCAGGTCAGGAGCTTTAAGGACCATTTGCAGCTGCACAGGTCATGTATCCCTTGTTCTCCTGTTAGTGTAAGAATCCTGTTCCTTATAGGACAAGGGTAGTTTAAAAGTAGCTGAAATGACTCTTGGAAGGGATCCCTGGTTCACAGAGGCTTAAAAAGGCAAAGTGATGGCTGTAGAATCCTCCCCAGTAGAAGATGCCCGGTTTGAAGTGTGTGTATGTCTCATGCAGTTTGCATCTGTTTTCATTTCTTGGTTTGCTTCTTGTTTTTACCAGATGTTGACTGTGTCTGGTACAGGTTATTTCAGTATTTCCTGGAACAACACGCTGAGAATGATCCCCACAAATGCTACAGCTCACCAGGTAGGTACCACTGAACACAGACACAGGGTTCTCTGCTGAGGTGGAATTGGTGGAGATCTGGTGCTTGGCCCAGAAGCTGAGATAAAGTTTATGTGATGTAGAGGTGATTTTTTTTTTTTTTTTTTGGGAATGTCTTGCAATGGGATTTTTCTTTTTCTTGAGCGTTGACTCCCAGGTGTATTCTAAGCTTACTACAACATCCAGAGACCTTGGATTTTCATTGATCCAGATCTTTGGACTTCTTCTCTAAGACCAGATATGTGTTGTATGGCTCTGGCTTCTTCAACCTCATCATCTCTTGATGTGGCAATTTGCCAACATTAAAGTGACCCTGAGTGATGGCTCCATGACAGTCATTAGAGGATGTCTCACACCCCTGAAAGCTGTCAGACATGAAAGCATACACTATTGAGATAAATTTTGTTACATTATTATTTAATGGTTTTATTCTTTTAATATTTGGCTACCTGCTTGTTCAGACCTGCTGTGCCCCACTGATCCCTGGCTGATGAAAAATGAAGTGATGATGTGTGTGTTGAAGTCTCTCCTGGAATGATAGTAACTGACTGCTTTTCACTTTCCTAATTTCTTTTAAAGGTGCAGGCAGCAATAGAAGAACTCCTTTCAGTAGGATGTGAAACTGAGCCAACTTCTGCTAAAATCCTTTTTCACCATGGTTTTGAGAAAGAAGGTAGGGAACTTCTGTGGCAAATAAGCAATATTTATCATGAGAATTAATCTGCTTTAATGACATAAATGTTCTTTAAATTTTTACTGGTAGTAAATTGACACTTTTAATGGGTATAAGTACATATTCACATTTATCATTATTCATTATGTGTATGCATTAAGAATAACATGATCAATATAATAATCACAGTGATAGAATATCCAGAGCTGGAAGGGACTCACAAGGATCATCAAATCCAACTCTTGGGCCTGTACAGGACAGCCCCAGGAATCTGTGCCTCACGGTGTTGCATAAATACTTCTTGTACTCTGGCAGGAGAATTCTTAGAGTAGGACTGTTTGACAATTTCTGGATACCCACTTGTTGTAATTTTATGAATCTTGACTGTACTATTGTCTTCTGAATCACTTTCAAACCTCTCATTTCCTTTTTTTTCTTTTTCTTCTTTTTCTTCTTTTTCTTTTTTTTTCTTTTTCTTTCTTTTTTCTTTTTTTTTTTCTTTTTTTTCTTTTTTTTTTTCTTTTTTTTTTCTTTTTTTCTGTCAGATATGAAGAACATCATCACCACAGGACACATCGTCAGTGGAACAGAGCCTTTCTGTGGGAGATTCAGTGTCCACAGACCAAGCCAGCTGGTGAAAACTTCCCCATCAACACTACCAAGATATGACCTTACTAAATACACACATGTGAGTGGCTGCTCTAAATGAGCAGCTTGCACTGGGCACTGAGTGCTCAGAGCCTAATAGGCACCATAAAGTCATCTGGTCATCTTACAATTTCCCCAAACCTACCAAGCATCTTTAGTTTGATAGAGGTTTTGGATCTCTGAGATGTAGATATGGTTTAACACACCTGGCTGTTAACTGTTCCTTGGGATACAAGCCTTGCCGTGGGAAAGGAAGAAGTGGGATGGTGTTGGAGAAAGGTGGAAGGGACAAGTATGACCATTTATTGGAAAAAGGAAAAATCCTTTTTTGTTTGGTGGTCCATTATCACTCACTTTTCTGCTCATCTTCTCCTACTTATGACAGGAATAAACCCAAAACTTCAGGGAAGCCCCAGGGTCAGTTTGATGCCATGCTGTGGCATAGCTGAGTTCCAGAACTGTCTTCTACAGCTCTTATTCCCTTTCCAGCTCTCTTGGAGCCCCTTTAGGCACAGGAAGAGGCTTTGAAATCTCCCCAGAATGTTTTCTTCTCCACCCCAAACAACCCAGTGTTAAACCAGAACTGAAATAGAATATCTTCCTTTATCTTCCATTTACATTATATATAAATTACCTGTGTTTTGATTTGTGAAAATCTTCCCCCTGCTTTTGCAGGTGTGTTTTGCACATAAAGGCCATATGAGCAACATCCTTCATCTCTCAGTGTCCTACACCAATGTCTCTTCATGTCCAGTGAGGAGAACCCTCACCTGCCAGTGGGACTTCAATAAAACTGACTCTAAAAGGTATCCAGACAATTACAGTTAGCAGAGATTACATTTTCTATAGTAAGAAGATGCAGTAGGAAAACTGAGGGAAATTCTTATTTATAGATATATTTTATATTTTTATTTGTCAATTGGAGTAATTTGACAAAAGCTCTGTCCCTGCAGAGGCATTGCTGGAATGTCTTTCCATGCTTTTTGGTGGATCTAGCAAGTACATGTCCATGTTTCTTGCTACGTGCACTATCTCACCTCAGTGGCACACAGGTATACCAGAAGGTTTTTGAGAACATAAATTCACAAGTTTCTCTCTGAGTCGATTTTGTGCAGTAAGAGAGAGAATTGCTTGGTTTTTTAAATCCACTCTTTGAAAGCTTTGAAAATTGATGTAGCCTTTGATTTTCTTTATTCACTTAAAATTCCATGAGTAGAAAGCATTTTGTGCATTTTGTGGCAGACATAAAGCTTAGGGCAGGCAGACTTAAAAAGATCAGGAGTGTCTGAAGAACTTGAAGAGAGCTGAGGAGTTGAACTCTGGATTGAACCCCATTGAGGTCACTGATGCTGTTGTGGTATTTTGCCAAAAAAAAAAAAAAAAAAAAAAAAAGAAAAGGCAGGTGTATCCCACTCTAGTGATTCAGAGGGGAGAACATAAGCAGAGATCTAAATCCTCATTTCTCACTCTGGGGAACACAACAAGGACATGGTGAATGATCACAAACCACTGAGCATGTAGCTTGTGCTGAATACCAGTAGTAGCAAACCCAGGTCCTGACAGTACCTGGAATCTTCACAATCACCTCAGATTTGTTTGTTGTCCCAACCTTGGTGTCTTCCAGCTGGACATTTACCTGCACCAACCTCTGGAAGAGGTGTGTGAATCTCTCTGTGCTTCTCCAGGACCTCCCAGCCAATTCCCCAGTATTCGTGCAACAGATAGACTTGCAGAGCCCTGTGCTGCAAAAAGAAACACCTGGATCATTTTATCTTGATGAGCTCATCATTGCTGACAGAGCTGTGATTGGTAAAGACATCTCTTTTGGGTTTTTTCGCCCTCAGGATATTATGTTAAATCTATAGCAATAAAGTTGGATTAAACTTTCTCAAAGGGAAATTTCTCGACAGGCATGAGATTTTTTTTTTTTTTTTTTTTTTTTGTTGTGACAGCAGTCAAGAAGGAATAGCCAAAACATCAATATTCTTTGTTTATTTGAAAACGTGGTTCTGCAAATGGAACAGGCTGTGGTGAAATCACCATTCCTGGAAAGGTTAAAAAATGTGTAGGTGTGGCACCTGGGGACATGGGTTAGTGGTGGTGCAGAATAGTTGGATTCTGTGAACTTAGAGGTCTTTTCCAACCCTACTGATTCTATGAAATATGACTTAAAAAAACCCCCAAGCAGGTGTTTCCAGCTATGAAATGACAATACTCTGGGCATGGTCACCTTTTCTCTCCTTGCTCTAATGAATGCTTGTGGTTTTTATTTCAGTTTCTCAGAGAGACCCCAAACCTCCCAGGCCAGGGGGGAGGATAATTGAAGCAGTATCTGTGGTGGGGTCTCCTCCCACCTACAACGTGTCCTGGAGGATGTCTGGCTGTGGTTCCAGTCTGCACCTTCTCTCTCCAAGGTAGGGACAGCGAGTAGCTCATCTCAGTACCCTGTGACACCTGTATCAGGTGTATCTGGGGCTGGTTGTCAGCTGGCTTCAGCCTCTGAAAACAAGGAGGTGCTGAAGAATTTGGGGACAACTTGGGGTGTCAGATATCCACGGGCCACCAAGGTTTGACATGGGATTGGAAGGAAATCTAAGCCCTTCTGGAACAGTGGAAGAAGATCATCCAGATGTGTCTCCAAAACACTGTTAATGACACCAATTCCCACACTAGGCACTGGAAATCTGCCTCAGGTGTCCTTGTGTGCTGAGATGAGGTTTCTGTTCCTCCCAGCAATGACAGAGCAATTGGAGCCATGGGCTATAACTGGATCAGAGATTGTAATATTAAAGGTTTGTACTGTCAGAAAATAAGTCCTGTAGAAGTTGGATTGTATCCAGCTGAGTCAAATGTAGTATCTTAACATAAACCATCAAGAATAAAGGTAGGAATGAGACTACAGGGGGATGTTTCTGGTGGTTGAGATGCATAACCAGAGGTGTGAACAATAGGACGAGGGAAAATTTTTACTCCTGTGTGGAGCCTGAAGACTGACATTGGAATGCTGCAAATAACACTGATGGTTGTATTTTTTGAATAAATTTAGAAAAAATTGGGAAAAAATGTCATGAACATCATTATGGAGCTGAGGAAAATGCCTAGACAGGTAGATTAAAGAAGTTCCACCCATTTAGGTAATAAAAACAAGGATTAAAATGTGATTTGGTCACAGTACCTCTCACCAGGATAAAAAAATGGTGCATAGCACAGGTGGGCTTTTCCATCTCACAGAGGAAAATATCAGACAAAGGCAGGAATCAGCACAGGCAGCTCTAAAATGGGTAGGCTGAGCACTCTCTTGGGTCTTCAAAATAAACCTGGCTCTTTCTCTTTTCTGAGCACGGGCTGTGATTTAATCCAGTACAGCTCCTACTCCTGTCAGAACAGGAATATTGGCTAAAATCTTGTTGCCAGCTGTGCAAAGGGCTCAGTGATCCTTTTGGTTTTGTTTAGTGGGAATTTGTTCTGCAGAAGCCACTTGTTATCCAGACACTTAACACATGGTGGCATCGTTGTACCACAGAGAGGCTCCTTTTCCTTTGAAACACGAGAATTTTAGTGGCGAAGGAGAAAAGCATTTTAACTTTTTGAAACTGGGGACTTTGGGTGAACTTGAATTGCTCCAATGTGGATGTGGTGTCTGGGGCATGGTTTAATGATGGACGTGGTAAAACTGGATTAACGGTTTGGCTTGGTCTTAGGGGTCTTTTCCAACCTAAATGGTTGTACAATATGAAATCTCTTTGTAATTCAGGGGATTTGAGATTTTCGTGGGCTCAGTGAGGTTACAGTGTGAAGCAGGAAATACTTTTGCTTTACTGTTGCAGGTGCTGTCCAGGCTGCTTTGGGCTGGTTCTTTAGAAATACCACTATTAGGGTAGCAGTCCCTAGTGCTTGATGGTGTATACATTATTTATTCTATCATAAATTTAAAAAGGTAATTTTCCTTAACTTTCTGCTGTGTACGTTGCCTGCATAATTCACAGAATCACAAGGTTGGAAGAGTCCTTCAAGATCATCACCATGCCCTAACACCTCAACTAAACCATGGCATTGAGTGCCACAGCGAGTCTCTTTTTAAACACATCCAGGCATGGTGACTCCAACACCTCCCTGGGCAGATCATTCCAGTATTTTATCACCCTTTCCTTAAAAAACTTTTTCCTAACATCCATCCTGTATTTCCCTTGGCACAGATAAGACTGTGTCCTCTGGTTCTGTCAGTGCTGCCTGGAGAAAGAGACCAACCCCACCTGACTGCAACCACCTTTCAGGATGCTGTAGAGAGTGATAAGAAATTGGGAATATCCAGGGTATTTTTTTTTGAGGTCTGGGCATCTTCCCTTTAAATCCTTCAGGAGTGTAGTTCCCATAGGTGTCCCTGAGCTGTTGGTTGACATGGGGGTGTCAGGAGGGCAGGTCTCCACTGCTGATGCATTCCTGTGACCCCCTCTCTGTCCCACAGAGATGCAGTTCTTGGGGAGGGCTCTCAGGAATATGGGCACCTGTATGTTTCCACGGAAGATGTGAGAGTCAGCCTGACCATCCAGAGGCTGCAGAAGTCATCCCCACCTCTTGGAGGAACCTTCCACATCCACTTGGGCAGCACAGTGATACCAGGTGAGGGAAGATGCAGGTCAGGGTCTGGATTTCCTGAGCGGGAAGCCAAGGGAAGAATTAATGGCCAGAGAAGTTTTGTCTGCCCCATCCCTGGGTGTGCTCAAGGCCAGGTTGGTTGTTCAGGATGATTTTCAGATTAGACATAAGGAAGGGATTTTATGGTGAGGTTGGGGAAACAGTGGCAGAGGTTGCCCAGAGAGGTGGGTGGTGAATGCCCCATCCCTGGAAACACTTAAGGTCAGGTGGGATGGGGCTTTGAGAAACCTGGTCTAGGGTTCATTGCTGGGATTCGATGACCTTTAAAGGTCCTTTCCAGTCCAAATCCTTCTATGATTCTATTCTAAACTTCTGTGATTTTTGGTGCTTAGGGTCCAATAGATTTCACTCTTTTGGCAGCAGCAGAGGTTTGAACCATGACAGCCTTGCAGTAATAATGAAACCCCTTCCTCTGTTAGGAGCAGGCAGATGTGCTCTCCTGGAAATGGAGATATCCACTGCTCCCTAATGTCTTTTGCAGATGTTTCAGTGCACACCTCAGCCCACCAGCTCCGCAGGCTTTTGCAGGACAATGTGGATAATTTTACAGCTCCCTTCTTCAACACTAGTGACTTCACTGTGACCAGAGACTCCAGCTCGTGCTATGAAAGTGTCTGGACACTGACTTGGAAAAAAACAGCTGGGGACTTGCCCAATGTTATCAGTGTACAGTAGTTTCTTTTACTTATCCCCACTTTGATCCCCATTTGATGTGTTTGGTCTTGGCTGATTCGCTCTCATAATGTTTGTTTTTATGAAGACACTGTGGTAATTTAGGCAATCTTCCTATTTTGAATAGCACCTTAAGCAAATTCCAGATCAAATGAAGGAAAAAGTAAAACAACAGTTGTAGGAGAAGAAATTATATCAAGTCTGTGATTCAGAACCAGTAGACTTGTGTAATTTCTGCACAGCACAGGGGATGGCATATTGAAATGAAATTTTCATTAATTACATCTACTTTAATGTTTCCGTATGGCAACTGTAGAACATCACAGATTTGTGGCATCATTTATTTGCCAAGAAAGTATTTTTCTGAGAAATGTTTTGTCTGGTTTCATATCTGGTACCCGTAAATCTCAGGTGAAGATTGACTTTACACTCTCCGATCCCAAGATTTGTCATGTTAGTTGTGCTTCAAGCAGAAGGGTCTTTTAGAGTAAGGACTCAGTCTGGGATGCTTTCCCACCTCAAAAGGAAACACTAGCTCTTTGGATATTGAGCTCCTAAAAGTGTGATGATATTTTCAACAAATTCCAGTGCTCAAGATGTTGGCCTGGAGGGGGAAAAATGTTTGAGCTGCATCTTCAGCTCTTGCACAGGCCCTTGTAAGTCCTGTCTTTGAGAATATCTTTCCATGCCTAAATCCAAATTATATTATTGGGTATTAGAAGTTTATTGAAAAACCTGACTCCTGAATTTCTTTGTCATTTCTTTGCCTGCAAGGTGAAGTTGGGCACAGGGAGGTATTGTGAAACTTTGAGTAATGAAGATTTAGAGGTGGAGATATGATTCATGGAAGAAGGGTGAGAAGTTTCCAGGAGTTATTTGCTTGTAAAGATTGTTTTAATTTAAAACCACAGGAGAGAAAAGGATGAGAAACTTAAATTCCTTGATCTTTGCCAGGTCTCTGCTGAAAACCTCACTGGCCTGAAGCCAACTGTTTCTACTCGTGTGGTTTATGATGGGGGTGTGTTTATTGGACCAATATTTGGGGACATGCTTGCCACCCTCCATAACCAAACACAGGTGAGTTGTGTTCTTACACTTTTCACTGATTCAGCAGGGCTCTGTAGCTCCAGGAGTCTCACAGGTATTTGGGTACCTTGTTCTGCCAAAAAATCCTTTCAGGAATCTGATGTTCTGTGCCATAAATTTCTCATATTCTGCTGCCTGGTGTGTGGAGCAGGACTTTGCTCTAAGAGCTGTTGCAGGTGGGGAGAATGGGTGATGGAAGGTGATATCTGGTTTTTGGAAGCAGTCATCAAAGGATGCATATCTCTGAACTCCCACCCTTGGTGGGTCCTGTGGTGCTGGACACCAAACTGGGAATTGCACAATTAACCTCCAACACCCTGTTACACTGATGGGCAAAATAAATGAGTTGGTGGCTGGGATACTCATCTGTGGGTTAGCCAAGTCTTGAACCTCTCTGGATCTCAGTTCCTCAAGAGGGAAGAGAGAGATAGGACAGCTTCCAGCTGAAGGAGAAATCACTCCAGTCTGCTGGATGGACAAATGTGTTTCCAGCTCTGCTCTCAGATGGTGCAGAATGGTGGCAATTGCTGGCTTTGTTTCCAGCAGACTCACAGGCACTGTGACCATAACAGGGTGATGCTGAATTTGCTTCAAGCCCAGCTGTGCAACATCTGGGGCCAAGTCATCCTGCCTTTTTCATGTGCCTGGTTCCCAGCCATGAGAATTGCTTTTCTTCCAGTGACTCAGCCACCTATGACATCTTCTCCATCTGTGCTGCACAAACCCTCAAATGGCTCAAGTGAAACAAGACCAGCAGCAGCAAACAGATTTTCTGGTCATTTTTGAAGCTTTATTCTGGCAGTGTAAAAGTGTCCCTCTAATTATTTTGTCTCTGTCCAAGCAGACTACTTTTCTACTCTGTGTTCCTTGCATTTCTTTGGGACAGATGCTTTGCTTTTTGCAGGCATTGGTGTACTCTTCTGGCACACCTTTAACACCTGGAGAGAGATAAAGAGGGGTTCTTATGTCCTATCCTTTGCCAGTTGACTCTTCAAAAGTATCAAGATTTCAGGAGGGATATTTCTTGATATCTTTTAGATGATCAAGGTCACAACTCAGATTTTTTTTTTTCATCAGTGTGAACAACAAGGGGCAAAAAGTAAAATTGAGGGCTGCATGTTGAGAAGACACATTGTGGATTTCATTTTAATTAGTCTTCCAGGGCTCTTTAAACATAATAAATTTATTCCCAAGGCAAAGTGGGAAGAACTGGGGGAAGGCAGGAGCAGTCTTCAATGGGTGACTGGAAGAACAGGAGTTTGAGGAGGTGTGGATTCCAGGATGGTGGAGATGCAGCATCCAAAGCTGTGCTCTGCTGTGCCTTGGATGAGCCCTAGTAATTTGCTATTTAAATTTGCAGTTAAGTTTACAGTGGGACTGCAGCAGGGTGAAGAGCTCTCTGTTTGTGCCCTGTTCTAGCACCGAGTGCTCTCAGTAGCTCAGAGTGGCTACCAGCATCTATCAGTCAGTTGTGGCTCTAGAAAACACCTCTGTTCCCTTACCAGCTTTAAGGTAACCCTCTGGTCTCTCTCCAGGTGGTGGTGATGGTGAATGATGTCCTTGCAAACTGTTCTGGCTCGTGTTCTTTCCAGTTCAGCCAGGAACTGACACCCATAGTCAGAGATGTGGAGTATTCATCAGGTAACAGGGCCTGGTGTCTGAACACTGTGGCAAAAATTCTGGGAGAAAGACCTGCCGGGTGCTGGCGATTCCATGTATATGTGTAGCCTTTTGTAAATTTTTGATATTATGGAAACTGCACTTTTATGGGTCACTTCTGATCGGCTCCAGTTCCAGACATGCCGAGTGTACAAGTTTGTCCTGAGCAGGGCAGTGGGGCTGGAAAGGGAGGGCACAGGTCTGAGGAGGAGCAACTGGGGAGGCTCAGCCTGGAGAAAAGGACGTTCAGGGTGACCTTCTCACTTTTCACAACTCCCTGATAGTGGGGCTTAGTCTCTTCTTCCAGGGACGAAGACATAGGATGATAGGAAATGGCCTTAATGTGCATGAAAAATTCAGAATAGTTATTAGGAAAATTTTCCTTGTTGAATGGGTTGCCAGGCTCTGGAACAGGCTGCTCAGGGCAGTGGTGGAGTCACTGTCCATGGAAGGGTTCAGAAGGCTTGTGAACATGGCATATGGAGACGTGGTTTAGTGGTGAACACAGAGGTGAACACACAGGTCTCTTGCAAACTCAACTACTCTGTGATTCTATGGTAGAGGCATCAAGGGGAGAGAAACAATGCCTAAAGCAAAAAGCAGCTCTTGGCTCGTGTTACTTTAAATCAAAATTTGAGGAAAAATGTACAGCTGGACAGGGACAGGCAGGAATTGCTGTTATATGGAACAATGAGATATCAACAGTGGTGTAGTTTTTAGGATGTCCTGTTGAAGCTGGTAAAAACTTTAAACTGTTGGCTAAAATTAAACCCTGAGCGTTGCTGCGCCAAAGCCCACGAGTCACCTGGACAATTATATTCCTTCAGGTGAAGGCTCCCAGGCCACAGTGGTTCTCAGGGGAGCTGGCTTTGGTGAGGAGCAGCCAGCCCTGCAGGTGGAGGTGAGCAGCAGGAGCTGCCATGTCACCAGTGTCAGTCACACCCAAGTGGTTTGCCAGGTGCTGAGGCTGGCGGCCGGGTCACACCCGGTGACACTGCTGGTGACACCTCATGGCTTCGCTCTCAATGGCACCACAGGACAAGGGATCTTCCTCACAGTCCAGCCAGCCCTGGCAGCTGTTGAACCTCCTTCGACTTCAGAGATTGGTAGGTGTGAACCTTCCAAGGGAGCTGCTTCCTGCTTCTCCCTTGTCATGGCATCTTTTGGTTCTTCTGTACCTTCACTAATGAGATCTTCACCTGATGATGAAGAAATTTTATGGCTGGTCACACAGTATGTGCCCCAAAGTGCATTCAAAAAATGACTGGCAGAATCTCTTTGGCTCTTTGTGCAGGCAACCAGTTTCCTGAGTAGTTTTGTTTTGGAATTATATTTTCAAGTGCACGGATATTAATTTCAGCAAATCATTAGTGTTTCATACTCATCCTCCCACATCCGTTTGGCATGTAGCTTTGTAGTATTTGAATTAATCTGGCCTAGTTAGAGTGGGTATTAGGGAAAATTTCTTTCTGGAATGGTTGCCACTTTGGAGCAGCCAGAAAAAAAGGAATGATGGCCTGTAAATCTCTCCTTGGTCAAGCATAGGATGGACTTGGAATAACACAGGCTTCCTAAACTAAAAGTTATGGCCACGTTTTTCTGTGGTTTTGGTTTTGGGGATTTTTTTGTTTGAATTTTTGTTGAGTTTTTTTGGGGGGGAGAGGGGGGTTGTTGGTATTTTTTTCTGCTGTTGATTTTTGTTGTTGTTGTTATTGCTGTTGCGTGGGACGGAAACTATTCCAACTCTTTACTACCATTTTTTTTTCCTAATAAGAGGATCGTGGCACACTAAGGTTAAGAATCACTTAATTCATAAAAAGCCCAAACATTTCCAAACAACTCTAAAAACACTCCAGAAGTGGCAAATTTTAGTGCTTGGGCCTTGCTTCTCCTTTCCTTTGCTGGAAAATCCACTCCTCCCAATTACAGTGATCTGCCACTCATTAAAAAGAAAGCATGTATAATGCTATCTTCCATTACATGTGCCTGGAATGCTTATAATTGGAAAGAATTACAGCTTCCATCTGTGTTTTTAATTTCTGCAAATTTCAAATACCTCTCTTCAATCTCATTGTAAAGTGCACACAGGCAGTATTTCACTGCATATAGATATAATGTAGATATCAAAACTTAACAGCATCAGTCTTTGCACAACACTCAGGGATTCTGAACTCTAAATCTGAAGCTCCTTTTCTGACAACTCTTTCATTAGCAAGTGGCTTCAGTTTTCACTTCTTGCTCTTTCTGACTCTGCAAATTTAATGTTACAGGATGGGAAGGCAACAGAGAACCTTGTACTTTGCTGTTTCAGCTCCCTCTTGTCAAAATATCCCTGGTCTCAGTGGTGCCATGCTGGGAGATCCCCATGACCTAACTCTAGAAGCATGGAATGCCTTTCTAAAGATACTCCCATGTTCCTGTGAATAGCAAGAGCTTGCTGTTAATGTATATGATTGTTCTTCTTGGCCTGGATTTGCTGCCAGCACAGGAAATCAGAACTAAGCTTCTATAATTCTCCGGTTGTTTAAAGAATTAGCAGGAATAGGTAATTTTAGGATAGTGTACAGGGGATTTTATCATTAATATATAACTACTTTAATGTGGAGGATTGCTTGTATCACATGTGAAAAGAGGGATAAAAACTCAGTAGGTTTACAATATAGCCATGCTAATAAAAACCAAATGCATTAATTAGTACCTGTCAGAGCAGTCTGTTCAGCCATAATCCTAAAACTCTGCAGTGCTGAGAACTAGAGAAAAAGCTTTAAGTTTCAAGAAACATTTTCTTTTTCTTTTTTTTTTTTTTAAGTTTCTCTGAATTGCATCAAAGCACAAATTCCATCTTAGAATTGCCATTAATTCCCACCCTTGTTCTCTTTCCTGTTTCTCTTTGAAATATCCCTGAGTCTTCTAATCACTTGGAAAAGCAAAGAGGCACCTTGACTCTTTGGAATTGGATGCTGAAGAAAGATCAAGCCCAAGTCTGACTTGTGGGGCTGGAGAGGCTCAGCCTGGCACGAAGGAGAGCTGAGCTTGCTCAGTGCTCCACAGAACAAATCCCTCTGGGACTTCCCTCACAGCTCCAGGTCTCGAGCCCTGCCAAGTCCCCTTTCTATCCCAACTTTCCTAGACACATGCTACAGGCTTTTCTGACAGCAGGGAGCTTGGCAGCTGTTTGAACTCTGAGAGCACCTGCTGCGTTAAGCTCATTTTCCATTCTTAGTGCTTCTTCCTTCCTTCCTCATTTCATTCTCAGGCTGGGGATCTGTCTAAGGGGGAGATCACAGGCCAGGGCTTGCTGGTTTAAATAAGTATGTCATTAAAAAATAAACCAAGAAACAAACCCAGTCGTCCTCTATTCATGGAGGAGAATTCAAATAATTCAAATTGAAATAAGGCAAGAAGGATCTCTGGTGTAAGAGAGGGAGCCAGGCACAGCAAGGTGGAACAGATCATCACCAGCTCAGCTGAGAGATTCTACTGCCCTTTGTAGTCACCTAGAAACAAAGAATTCTTTGCAATATTAAAATATCCTATGTATTGAATATCATGGAAAAATTGTTTGTTTTAGGAGGACTTAGAGTGACTCTCAGGGGGACCAATCTGGAAGGGGTAAATGCAGTGTTGTTTGGATCCCAGCCTTGCCCAGTTTTGGAGGAGGGCAGAAATTCAACAAGAATTCTATGTAAAGTTCCTTCTCGGGTAAGAATCCACACTTTGGGGTATAGTCAGAAGCCAATGTGCCTTCTTGCTTTCCTGGCCTGAGCTACACTTGGAGAAGGGCAAAGAGCAGCCCCTCAGCCAAGTCTTGGCTGTGGGCCAGTTTATTGTGGACTCTACAGATTAGACCAGCTTAATTAAAAATAAATTAATAGGAGATTTATGAAAACCAGTAAAAAAGCAAGCTCCTAAATTTAGTAAGAATACTGCAAAATAAAAACTGCAGTTAGTCTGTGATTTTATTTACGAGCTTAATGTACTTGTATGGATACACCAAATCTAAATCTGTTTTAAGGTTTCTAAATGTCCATAGATGCTCTTTAAAGTCAACATAACTGTAAACATTTAAGTAGACTCTGGTGTATGTGAAAGTTTTATCAGTGCCATATGCCTCATATATATATATATGGGAGATGCAGGAATATAGGAAATAACTTTTTAAAAAAATTGCTTCATTCTTATCTCTGATATTTTCTTTCTGTCTCTTCCTAGGGAACAGAGGATGCTGCTGTCCACGTGACACTGGTTTTTGGGTACCAGTCAACAAGAGTAACCAACTTGTTTCAATATGATCCTTCCTTAAACCCTGCACTTGTGTCCCTGAGCAGGAACAGAAGTGGCATAGCAGGTGAGAATGCAGATGTGTATTGGGCATCTTCTGGAGAAGGGTTGTTAATGCTGATGGTGGTGGAGCAGAGGGAATTTAGATCTATAAAGTTTGACCTGACACTTATTGTTTGTTTTCTTTTACATTTTAGTTCCCATATTTCCAGCTAGTTATGGTCAGTCTTGGTTGTTTTTTAATTGGTTTTTCAGTAACGTATCTGAGGTAATGAGTTACTTGCCCTAGGCTGGTATGGATGATGTCCACAAGATATGAGGTTAAGTACAGTCCTGCTTTTGTGTCAAGTTTCTCTAACTCTGCTTTGAAATGATCCCATGCATTCATGTACTGATGGGGACCAATGGAATGGCATGGAGCTGTGTCAGGAGAGGTTTAGGCTGGGTATGAGGAAATGGTTTTTCACCCAGAGGGTGTTTGGGCACTGAACAAGCTCCCTATTTCCCATCCCCAGGGAATGGTCACAGTCCCAAGGCTGCCAGAGCTCAACTAATGCTTGTACAACTCTCAGGTACAGCGTGGATTCTCAGGACTGTCCTGTGCAGGGTCAGGAGTTGAGCTTTGATCCTTCCAACTGAGGGTATTCCATGATTCTGTATTTCTTAGTAACAGATTCATCCATGACAAGAGAAATGAGCTCTGCAGAGCTCCTTTCCAGGATCCCCAGGAGCTGGCCATGAAGAGCATCATGTGCATTTCGGGTAACTGAAAGCAGGGGATAGGCAACAGTTCTTTCTCCTACTTCCCATTTCCCAGTCAAACTGATCCTTCCTTTTTCACCTTGTGATGTGTTACTTTAGAATAGAAGCACAGACCTCACAGAATTCATGGGGATGAAATCCTAATTAGATCTCAGGAAGTGTTTGGCATTCCTGTCTTTTGAAAGTTTCTATTTGGGTTTTTTTTTGTTGTTGACTTATTTGTTTGTTTGGTTGTTTTTTTTCTTCCCTTTTTTACCACATTTCCCTCATTTTTCCCTCCAGGATTTTGGTTGTGTCCAGGGCATAGAAAGCATAAATGGTGAATGATGTCCACTGATAAACAAGTCTTTTAGGAAAGTTTAGCACAGTTCTGCATGGCCAAAACCAGTTACTTGGTATCTGAGATGGTGAGGAAGGAAGATGAGAGGAAGACAAGAATATTCCTGTTTTCTTACCTACCCCACTCCCATTCCTCCAAGAATATGAAAATCTGACTTTTTTCTCTGTTTTTGCAACTTCTCCTGTGAACACTTTAAAGCCACTCACAGCTCCCAAGTTTCATTGGACTTGGTGGGGATGTACAGGGTTAGGTGCCTGGCAGTGCCAAAATTCCTTGTGCACTCCCAGCATTTCTATTCATTTTCCCCCAAATGCCCTTGTCATTTTCTATTATTCCAGAATGCATAAATAAGAAAAAACGTCCTTTATCATCTTAATATTATTCAGATACCACAGCACCAAGGGGAGGTTTTTGTAGCCGCAGGCGGCCCAGGTGCAAGGAATTCCTTAATGTTACAGTATCTCATGAGCTGTGGTGGGGCTGAGTTCAATCTCCTATTCAGAACCTCCACAGCTTTGTCTTTTAATACAATTTTCCTTCTATATAATAAAAAGAATAAATAAATTACACTGATGCCTTCCAGGCATCTGGGATTAAGCTGACAATTGACCAAGAGTCCAAAGAGTTCATGTTATTAGCATATTCAACTTCTCAGGCTTTCAAACTTTATTTAAGTCTTTGTGAGTGCAGAACTGAAAGGTACCAGCTCCAAGAGCTGCTTAGAGGTGCAGGTAGTTAAAGGAAGCTTTTTACAGGCTCTCCTGCTTCTTAGGAGCTTCTTCCTCCCTCCTTCATCCTTTCAGGGGAGACAGGAGGATGAGATTCACCTCCTAAACACATCCCTGTGCTCATTGTTTAGGTGTTTTGCATGGCCACTGAAGATAAATAGATGATTCTCTGGTGGGATTTGCCACAGCTCTTTTGTGTGTCTTACAATAGGATGTATCATGGCATAAACTCTCTTTTGTCTTCACTGACCATAGACAGAGCTCTCAGTGAAAATGCCTTTATTTGGACTGATTGATACCACCTTATTTTTAAAGCTATTTCAGAAGAAATTTAGGTTATGAAAATCCCTTGTCTCTTGGCTTTGTCCTTTCCTGTTACTGCACAGTGCACAAATAGAGGAAAGTGTCCTCTATCATCTGAACACAGTTTGACACACAGCAAAAATGGGAGAGAGAGAGAGAGAGAGAGAGAGTCATGATTACTGAAAATAAGGTTCCTTTGAGCAGAGCTGGTTTTCCCTGGAACTGAGTTAATTTTTTCATAGTGAGTCGTGTGGGCCTATGTTTTGGGTTCGTGTTGAAAATGGTGTGGATAAAACAGGGACGTTTTGTTATTGCTGAGCAGGGCTTACACAGAGTCAGGGACTTTTCTGTTCCTCACCCCACCAGTGAATGGATTGGGGCTGGACAAGGATTTGGGAGGTGACACAGCCAGGAGAGATGATCCCAACAGAGCTATGGGATTATCCAAACCATGTTGCTCAAGTTCAGTTTATAAGGCTAAAGGAGGAAGAGGGAAGATAGAGTGATGTTTTGTCTTCCCAAGTCACCATTCCATGTGATGGAGCCCTGCTGGCATGGCTGAACACCTGCCTGCCTGTGGGAAGAGCAGAATGAAGTCCTTGTTTTGCTTTGCACACATAACTTTTGCTTTACTCATTAAAGTGTTTTTATTCCACCCACAAATTTTCTCCCTTTTATGCTTCCAATTGTCTCCCCCATCCCACTGCAGGGGAGGCAGTGAGTAGCTGTGTGGGGCTGAGATGCCATCTGGGGTTAAACCATGACAAGCACATCGGACTTCAGGTACTCAAGGAAATTTTGGTTTTACTGTGGAAGGCTCCTATTACTATTTAATGGCTCCATAATCCTGAAAAACAGGATCTAGATTGTTTATCAGGGATTAAAAAAAAAAATAAAAATCCCAGAACCCCTCAGCTCCAGAGCTTTAAAAAAGCCTGGATTTGTTTTTTATCAGGTTCAGATATTTATAGGACAGACGTTTATGGTAAGGAGGATGTGAATCCTATCCTGAGTGTTGCTGAGAGTAGCTATTGCTGGTCATAACCAAGTTCACTGTGCTGGTGTCTCAAGACAGCCTTGATAACTGGTGACCTTATGCACGAGAGATTGAGTAGAATACAGAACCACTGCAGTCTCCAACATTTTTGGTTTGGACTGATGGCCGTGGCTGGACCTATTCTGGCATGACGGGACTCTGTTCTTCCTCAGGCAATAGTCACGTGTCTTGAAATAACCATTGCCAGAAACACTGAAAAATTATCTTCTTTTCTGTGCAGGAGGTGAGGAGCTTCACATTGGAATATCCCAGTTTGCCAACTACCAGGGCTCAGATGTCAAGGTCCAAATTGGGGACTCATGGCCACAGATCCAGGCGCAGACAGAGCGTGGGGTTAATGTGACACTTCCAGCCCTGCCTGCAGGGTGGTACAATATTTCTGTCCTCATCAATGGCATTGCTGTGGCTTCAAACAGGTGTGTATTTTCCTTAGAAGCTTCAGTCTCCATGCTATTTGATGTTCTAGGGTTAATCTGCAAAGGAAGGTTTGAGTTTTTCACAAATTCCATACCTAACGGTGAATTCTGCAGTGTGGTATGAAATTATGAATAATTATCAAGGCATTTATTTATCTGTAGAGCCTAAGTCAGAAAACTGCTAATGCTAGTCAATTAACTTCCCTTGGATCAGTAGGAGGCAAGAGAGAAACATTTTAGGAAAAAACAGTTGGTCTGATGAAAAATGCATATTCAGGCAATCAAAGGTATTTGCAGATTCAGGTCAAATGCAGATAAATCCTGCTGTAGGAAAACAGCAGAAGAAAAGAAACACTTTTCATCAGAAAAACAAAAGCTAGTTTGAACAATACAAAAATGCTTTGTTTGGAGAATTTTTAAATGATGCTATTTCCATCTCCTAAGGTGACACTTCAAGTTCATGCCTAGATAGATGTAATATAAATGAATTAAAATCTGGGGGAAAGCTGACCTGAAATTGGGATTTAGGAATGTATTCACAAGCAACACAGTTTTGTTCCTCAGCCATGGCAGCTGCCAGGATTGACCCTGAAATGATGACACTGGGGAGAAATAAGGTGTTTTTATTGCTCGCAAACCAACTTAAGCTGCTTGTAATGTTAATGAACCTCAGAAGGAGAAAAATTGTGGTTGGTGGGATGGCACACAGGGATTCATCCCACCTGGTACTGGAGTTTGTTAGCAGCACCATCCCTTCATCTCCAGGGATAGATTGGAAGGAGATGGGTCGTCCCAGGAGAGGACTCCAATTTCTGGTGGGCTGGATTGAAGGATTGGGAAGATCCCTTCTCTAGCATGTCTTTTTAGGGAAGGGGATGTTTTTGAAAGCAGGGTGATGAAGAAAAATAGATGTAGATGGGACAGAAATAAAGCTAAAACTTTATCTGGGTGTGCTTCAGGAGCTCATGCTTGGGTTTCCTCTTGTTCAGTTTACTCCACTCTCTGGTGGGAGGGTGTGAGGAGAGAGGGCAGCTGTGATGCCTTTTCAGTGCACTTCTATTGGGCATTGCTACAGTGGGATCTGCTTGCCAAGAAATCATTTTTCTTACTTCCTTTGGTGGGCAGGTGAATTGGACTAAATTTGGCCCACAGGCTGCCAATTGATAAGAGAGTGTTTGTGATAGACGTAGCTCAAATGTGTCCCTGCTCAAGGATGGGGGAGGTCAGAATGAAATTTTCTTTACAGTCACTTCCAACCCAAACCATTCTGTGATTCTAAACCACATGGAAAAAATTGATTTGTTGGGTGGTCTTGTCACTGTGACATCAAACAAAGGGGATGTGCCAGGTGGGTGCTTGGCTTTTTGGGATTTGTAAGACAGAAATGCACTGCAACTGGAAGGGAAAATAAAAGAATGCCCCTAACGTGCCCCAATTCCTTTCTGTGTTGGTTGTGTTTTGCAGGGTTGAGCCGTTAATCCAGTACCTCTCTGAGATCTTCAGCATCGAGCCGTGCTGTGGCTCTGTTCTGGGTAAACAGCATTGGTACATCTGCAGCCACTTATGGAGGTTAAAGGGATCAAGGGCACTGTTTTCCTGTAGGAATGGAAAGTGCATCCCATTTCACATCTGTTTAAATGAAGGGGTTTTGAATCTGTGACCCTTTATTATGCAGGCATCCACTGGCGGACAGCAGCGGTCTGGGAATGTGGGGTTGTAGTGAGCATCCCTCCATCTGGTTGGCTGGCTCAGGGCTCCCTGTACTTAAATTTGATTTCCCCAAGTGTTTGCTCATGTATCCTTGCATGCTCCCATTGGGAAAACTAAGTACGCCCACACCTGGCTCATCTGTGTTGTTTCTTCCAGTCATTTTGCCCCCATCTTTCAAGGTTTTCCTTGTGAAAGTTAGGTGGAAAGCCAAGTACAACTGTGGTTTGAAGCAAACAATAATTTCAAGTGATCCCAAAAGGGATGTTCATTTTTGTTATGTTGAAAAGGCAAAATAAAAAAGCCCTCTTTCAATGTTAATTTTAATCAAAAGGGAAATATTTATTAATCCTGTTCGAAGCTTTTAGACATTGGAAATAATTTAAGTGTGTTTCTGAGTAGAACATCGCTGAATTAAAAAGAAAAGTTTTACTTTAAATCTTAAAAAAGCACTTTTGGGGTGGTTGATTTATTTTGTCATTTGGCTGGTGGTGGAGGAGAGATGAAGCCCTGTAGTGAATTTTACATGAGCCCTTAGAAATGCTTTTATAGAAGACAGAGAAATTCTTGTGCTACAACCTCAGGTTCTCCACAGATTGCTCTCCCAGACTCACAGCACATTTAAAGACAGAAAAATTCAGAGGCTTTGTGGTACGTGATTAGTTCAATAGTTTGTGAAGTGCTTAAGCCTTGAAAGATAAGAGAGTAGATAGAGCTTGGAGAGCAAATCCTACCAGTTTTGAAGATTAAGCCATACTACAAAAAATAATAAAAGTTTTACCCTTCTTTTTATATTTCAGGGTAAATTGAAAATTAAATAAGGACTGATTAACTCTTTGGTTGTGGTTTTATGAATGGCTGAAGCCAAATTAAAATCTCTTTGCTGCAAAAAGCACCAGTCCCTCCCCCCTTACCTGCAATCTTTTGTTGTCTCTAACACTTGTGTTTGCATCTGGGTTAAGAATTTGGGCTTACTTAAAAAGAAACCTCATCATAAACCAGCTTACTTCTTCAGCTAGGTCATGGGAAAAGGAAGAGAATGGGCTTGATGGATAAAGGCGTTGAAGCAAGGCAGGACACTGGGAGTACCAGTACTACAAACAAAAGGAAGATGGACGGAGCCTTTGGGTGGGCTCTTCCCTGTGAGGGTGGGCAGGCCCTGGCACAGGGTGCACAGAGAAGCTGTGGCTGCCCCTGGATCCCTGGAAGTGTCCAAGGCCAGGTTGGACGGGGCTTGGAACAACCTGGGATAGTGGAAGGTGTCCATGCCCATGGCAGGATTTGCAAGGAGATGGTCTTTAAGGCCCCTTACCACCCAAACCATTTGGTGATTCCATGAAATCTGGCACTGCCTGAATTTGAAAATATTCACAATCTCATTCTTCTTCCCTGTGGGCATCAGGAACAAATTACCTCCCCATCCACCTGTCTGGACAATCCCATACCATGAAGAGTTCAGCCTCTCTTTACTCTCAGGAGTGTTTCACAGCAGATTTCTACAGTCATTTATTGCCACCGAGGTTCCTGGCTACTTGTTACCTTAGCCTATTGTCCACATAGGTTTATCCTGATTTATGGCAGCTATTGTCTCTAGCTGTCTTGTCTAAAAAAAAGGATTTAATTTCTTCTTTCTTTCAGCCTGTCATGCTTACTAGCTTTGTCATAAAAGGTTTGTGTTGGAAGGGACCTTAAAGATCATGATTTGAGATAATTCAGAGATAGTAATGAATTCCTCTTCTGCATACAATACCCTTCTTCCTTGTTTTGTTTTGCTCCTAGGTGGAACACTGCTCACAATCTCTGGGGTGGGCTTTAGCCAAAATCCTGCCCTGGTTTCTGTGTCAATGGACAATCAAACCTGTACAGTTACTCACTTGGAAGAAGAGACAGTTTGGTGCCTGACCCCACCAGCTGTTAATTTGTCTAACGAAGATCCATGTGACATCTCTGTCAGAGTAAATGTAGCCATCAGCAGCGGGTCACTTCAACAAGCTCTCTTTGCAAATAGGACCACCACCTTTAACTACCAAAGAGCTTTGACTCCCCTCGTTACTGCTGTTGAAACAGAAATCACAGATGGCAGTCTGTTCTTGAGCATTCAAGGAATAAACATCACTGGATCTATGGCTGTGATTGGACACAGTGAATGTCAACTTGACTTTCAATATGGCAACCAATCTGCCATGTCTTACCAGTGCTCGTTGCCACTGAACAGCCTGGAACCTGGGACTTTCCCCATCCAGGTCATCCAGAGGCAGCTGGGATATGCTCAAGTGACAGCAAGGCAGAAGGCCCTCACAATAACTCCACAGATAACCTCCATATTCCCATCACAAGGATCAATCTGTGGTGGGATGTTGCTCAATATATCTGGTATTGCTTTGAAATCCAGGAGGAATTTGGTAGAGGTCAACCTGGAGAGTAATTATTCCTGTGAGATCCAGAAGTCTGATACCGATTCCATCAGTTGTGTTGTCCTTCCAGGGGCCCACCCTTTGCACCCTCAGTGGCTGGCTGAGGCATCTCAGGCTCTCAATGTCACAGTGGTTGTCAATGGGGTCCGCAGTGTGTGCCTTGGGGACTGTACACTCCACCTTCATGAGCACTGGACCCCCCTGGTACACCTGGTGACCTGGAAGACCAATGGCACCTTCACCTACATGACAATCAAAGGACAGAGGTTGGCATGGCAGGGTGACAGCCCTGTGGTATATGTGGATAACAGCACTGCCTGCAAGGTGACTTTCTGGAACGAGACCATCATCAAGTGCCAGACAGCCTGCCTGGCCCCAGGGGAGCACCACATTTCCATATCCAGCAGGAAAAGTGGCCGTGCTTGTTTCAGAGGGACATCCAGCGTTCTCACCATCCTGCCTTGGGTGTACCACTTTTACCCACGGAATTTCAGCACCAATGGGGGAGGCCTGCTCAGCTTAGCTGGCTTGGCTCTGAAGGGAAAGAGGATGGCTTCAGTCCTCATAGACCATCGCCCTTGCCTCGTTCTCAGCATCACCTGTGTGCTTATCCAGTGCACCGTACCTCCAGGGAAAGGCACGAGGGCTCTGAGTCTGAAAGTAGATGGACACTCCTATTACCTTGGAACAATAAGTTACAGTGAGGAATTTACCCCAGCTTTCCTTTCACTTGTTTCCACTGGTCTCCTTTTAACTTTGACAGTATCCCAGGTCACAGAGATGGACTTTATCCACGTGTTTATTGGAGATTTTCCTTGCAGTGACATCACCATCACTGGCTCCATGTTGCAGTGCACAGCTCCTCTGCTCCCTGTGGGCGAGTACCCTGTGCGGGGTCTGGATATTCCCAGGGGATGGGCTTCCTCCAACCTGATGTTCACTTCTCATCTGACAATGACAGCTGCATATCACAACTGGAGTAAGTCATGGAGGGTTGCTGCAGTTCCTCCACTGGGTTTTGTGTGAGGCACTGCAGTGATGGGAGCTTTTTGTCATGAAAGCAAAAATTATGAATTAAAAAAAACCCTTTTGTTGACAGCTGGCTGTCAGGCTCTGTATTAAATCCCATTTTCTGTTTTTTTTTCCTAAGGTGGCTTGAAAGGAGGACAAGTTTACCTGCATGGAACTGGGTTTTCCCCAGGGAAGACTTTGGTCACAGTCTGTGGCACCAACTGTGAACTCCTGGACAACACGACAGTATCTGAGCTGAGCTGCCTTGCCCCACGCCTAGAAGGTCAGTTAAAACTCAGAAACTGTCATTGTCTTGAAAATATCCCCTAAAATCTTGACCCAAAATGGGGAGTCCTACTCTATCTCATCCCAGGGGAACAAGGAGCAGCCCTGGAGAGAGGAGATGAATTAACAGCACTGAAAAAGTTTGGACCTGGTGATCTTGGAGTCCTTTTCCAACCCTAATGATTCCATTAATCTATTGCTTCTGTGTTTTGAGCTCAGTGTGAGGACAGATGGTGTCAGGGTGAGTTTTTGTGTCAGTGGCCATGGACGTTGGACTAGATCCAGCATCTGCCTGTGGCCACACTTGCACGACATCAATGTTTCCTCACAGCAGTTATTCCTTGGGAAAGCTGCTGCATGTAAAACACACATATGGACTGCAGGGTTGTGTACCCAAGCACCTCTTAGCCATCATGACCTTCTTAATGAATTAAGGTCCCTTAAATGCCTTTTCTTCTGAGGAAATGATATCAAGTTCCACTGTTTCAGTTTAGATATTAGAAAACATTTTTCACATAAAGACTTTTCAAGCTTTGGAAGACAGTGCCCAAGGAAGTGGTGGAGTCATCATTCCTGAAAGAGTTAAAAAAGGTGTGGATGTACTACTTGAGGACATGGTTTAGTGGTGAACAGTTGAACGTTTTGGTGAGATGATGGTTGGACAAAATTATCTTTTCTAACTTTAATAATTTGATTTTGTGGCCACAGATATTTTATGTTTTGGTTACAGGTAGGATGGCCTCAGTGGGGTAAAGGTGTAGAGGGAGAAGTCTGAATGACTGAAAGGGTGAACAAATGACAGACCATGGCCAGTCCATACCTTTGGGAAGATGGAGATGAGAATTTGATTTCCTGGAGAGGAGGATGGGATCATTCCATCATGACCAGAGCATCTTTCTTAGCTGGAGAGAGGGATGATGATCTCCATGTCTCTCAAAGGCAGAAATACCCCTGCCTGAATTTTGGAGCTAACTCTTCAAAATGAACATTTCCTGGAACAGGATTTGTTTCCTCCTTTTCCTACAGAAGGCTCAGAATTAGACTTCTCATGTCTGCAAAAGGCAGAATTTAAGACTTTTAAATCTCACCTCTGAGCCATTCTCCAAATTCTAAACATGGAGTATTCACCTTGGTGCTTGACTCCTTGGTGGAGCCCCCATCCCTGGAGGTGTCCGAGGATTGACTGGATGTGGCACTCAGTGCTCTGGTCTGGGTGAAAAAATGAGGATCAGTCAAAGCTTGGACTCTGCAATCTTGGAGATCTTTTCCAATCTAAATGGTTCTGTGATTCAGGGATTCTAGCACTTGGAAGCTTAACATTTCAGCCCCTTCATAGCTTGGAAGTTGGAGAACATCTGGAGATTTGCAGAAATATTTGCTGTTCTGAGGCTGTCCAGACATCCAGTATCCAGGTGACCAGAGATCCATGACCTCTTATTCTTTGTGGATGTGAAAGAAGGGTGGAAAGTTAGAGTGTCCTTCAGGGTAAATTTACAGGGGGTTGTTTAAAGGTGTGTGGAATATCCATCCTCCAAAACAGATGTTGAATAAATTATTTGCCAAGAAACCACCCCAATGTGAAATTCAACATTCTTTTGAGCAAGGGCTGGGGCAAGAGGCACCCAGGGGTTCTCTTCAGCCTCACTTATTCCCAAATCCTGAATTTACTCCTGTCAGTTTGAATGGATCCTTTCATGGAATCCCAGAAAGATTTTGGTTGAAGGAACCTTAAAGGTCCTCTAGTTCCTACCCCAGTGTGATGAGGAATACTGAGAAAAATGGAAGGGAGAGAGAAAAAGGGATTTAAAACCCAACCACAAGCATTCAAAACGAGACACTAAGAGGGCATAAAGACCTCAGTTTTCTTCGTTTTAAACAAAGCCCAAGCACAGTCCACAGAACTACTTGTTATTTTAAATTGAAAAAGAAACGGTGCTAGTATGCTGTAAAGAAAACAAAGCAAAAAAACGAGGCACCCTGGTTATTGCAGGGAGAATAGCATACTAAAATTTAATCACATTGATCCAAAATGTGTTCAGAGCTCACTGAGTGGTTGGGGGCAGAGGGAGCCTGGGGAAAACAATCTTAGAGGCAGGACCACAATGCTTGTTCCTCTCACTAGATGTCAGCAGGTGAATGCTGATCGCTGGTTGTGTGTCTGGAGAGGAAATGCTAAAAGAAGCCTTGCCTCACCCTTCTCTCTCCTGCCCCGGGTTTTGCAGCTTTTCCTGTTTCACCAGTTGCGTTGCAAAATATTTGTTAATTAAATATTTACAAACAATTTTTTTTCTTAAAATTAAAAAAAAAAAATCCTTTTGCAGGCTGCTCAGATATGTGTTTGTCAGGCTGTTTGTGCTCTCTGAGACAGTTGTATTCAGCCTGTGCACATCTAGGTCTACATTTGCCCATTTGGCATGGGCAAATCTGTATACAGAGCAAGATACTTTTGAGATACTCTTCCATCTAATGCTAAATTTTTAAGGTGTTTAAGGACTTTTTTTTTTTTAATATTTAGAGTTTTTACCCTGCCCCTCACCACATTTGGGGTGGTTTAAGTTCAGTAACTCCAGTCTCACCTCATGGTTTATGTCGTGCTTTTTGTCTGGGGAATTTTGCCACTTGGTGCTGGCACATCCAGCGCTCAGATCTTTCTTGCGGTGCCTTGTCCACATGGGAGAGGTGGCAAAGAGACTCCAGGGCTTGAGGACTGTGGAGGAATAGGAAGGGGAGGTCTGTGGTGCCCCAGAGCCCCTCAGTGTTATGTCCCTGCTGGATATTTGTCTGACCTTTCCGAGCTCCACTCACCGAACTGGCTGATGTGAAGAGTTTAAGCAGATTTCTTCTGTTACTGAGGGTTGTGAAGCAGAACCCCCTCTCCTCTGGCTCTGTGGGATGTCAGGTGGCAATGGCTGCCCCAGGTCTCAGTGCTGGGTCATGTTGTGTCTGGCTTGCTTGAGATTAGAGATGCCCACGTGGGAATCCCCAGCTGCTCCACGTAGCTCTCTCATGTGATCCAGTCCATAGGGCAAGGCTCTGCATGTAGGAAATGTGACTTCTTTCCTTCTGTTCCCTTTGATCAGGAAGTTTTCTAGGAGATGAGGAATTGCCAGGCTCAGCAGGATCCATCCATAAGCCTTCTCCATGGGGCTTTCCTTAGGAATGGCTGTTGAGCGGGGTCGCAGTGAGGTTTTGGATTGATCAACAAGAATGATCAAGAGCTGGGCATGTTCCTGAGATATGCTCAACATGGAGCACAAGGAATGGGAATGCAGGATTAGACTCTTTTATGAAAAGCGTTGTCTTTTGCAAGATGCAGAAAAATCAATTCAGAACAGAGATAAATTTTGATTTTCAGCCTTAAAGCTTAAAAAAAAAAAAAACAAAATTAAATAAAATCAACAAAGCCCCACTGCCTTCAAGGAAAAACAAAACCAAAAGAAAAATGCCCAAACTAATCCATGAGTCTTTAAAGGTACAGATGTAACTGGCTTGATCACCATGCCTGGAAGGGTTCAAAAGCCAAGTAGATGTGGCACTTGGGGACATGATTTAGAAGTGGGTTTGGCAGTGCTGGGGGAATGGTTTGGGTCAGTCTTAGAGGGCTTTTCCAACCAAAATTATTCTGTGATCCTGAAAGCTCTCCCCTTCTCTGGTTCTTGCTTTGTTGCTTGTGCCACTGCACTAGTGAAAGTGCATTTGTAGATTCTGTTCAGCTCAGGTTATGTTTACAGAGCACATGGTTAATGTTCGTGGGACTGAGTTGTGCTCCTGTGAAAGATGAGAAAACCAGCAAGAAGCTTGAGACAGGTGAGAAAATAACTGATTATTCCTGATATTAGGTGATATTAGGGTAAATACTATATATAGTTTTTATATATAAATTTTATAATCTCGGTCCCTGAGATTTCATGTTTTACATTAAGGGGAAGGTAAGGAAGGCACATTAAAAAGGTAAACTGATAAGAGGATGCATCAGGGTAAAAACTCAGCCTGATTTTCTTAGTTGCATCAGCATGCTTGGTATAACAGGTCTGACTTTAGAGTTTTAATGTAACAGCTCTTGGGATGTTTGTTAGAGGGTGCTGAACCTGACATTAACCAGACTCCACTGGTAAAAGTGGATGTTTAGATTTAGATTAGAGGTTATAAATGAGACTGGTTTAGAAGGATGAGATAGGTGGTTGGGTGGAGCTCTTTGTATGGGGCAAGAGGAGAGAGAGGAATGAGTTTTGATTCTAACAAGGAGATGCTCTGAGCCAGGACAATGGGGACTAGAGCCAGGAAAATTTGGGGATTTTTATGAGCAGATGCAGAAGATATGAAGAGGTTCTGTTGTGGTGCTGTGGGAATTGGGACCTCAGTAGAAACCAGGGCCTCTGATGTTTATTGTAGAGACCAAACCAAAGGATCCAAATGGTCCCTTCTGCCTTTCAAATCCAGAAATGAAGTTAAGAGGGGGAAATAAAGCATATTAATTGCATGGCAGGAATGTTCTGACAGTGAGATCTATCAGGCAGTGGAATAGATTCTTGAAAGCCAGCTCTTGGGACTTCTGAAACCTGTATGTGTAAAATGAATGTCTCACAGGGAGAAATCCTTCATAGGAGGAAGTTGGACTTGATGACCTTAACAGGCCCCTGCTCCTCTCCCTTTTATAAACTTTTTTTTTTTTTTAAATTCTTTGTCTTCCCTGCTAAGCACGTTGCTGCTCCACAGTCCATTTTGTGAGGGGTGGATGACCAGGGATGCAGTTTTGGCACTGGGACTCCTTGGGCAGCTCTTCAGTCAATCCCCAGCTTCCCTTGGAGCCTTCTGTAGGCTGGAGCCTCATCACATGTCCAGCAGTTGTTATTAAACAGTGACCCAGAACAAAGCCCTTGTGCTGAGCATCCCAGGATCCTGGATTAAGTCAGAATATCCCTCAAAGCCAGGGCTGGGGGTAGTCAGTCCCTAAGCCATTACCACCACACAGAGATTTGGCTGCCATAGTGTCTGATCTCAAAAGAGAAGCTGTAATGAGCTGAGTGCATTCATCCCAGCAATGGGATTGCAGGTTTGATCTTTATAGGGAGTATAAAGCCTAAAGCAGCTTCATTCTGGGGTTTGAACACTAACCAATTAAGCAGGGAGAAGAATTGTGTCCCAGAACAGGTAGAATATCCTTTTAGGATGTGCCAAAAGTGTGTTGAAATCTTTAGTTGATTTTTTTTTTTTTTTTTTGCCACTGCTGTGCTAGGAGATAATGGCACCAAAAATACCAAGGGCTATTTGTATTTCATGATCAGAGGAGTGGGAAGAGAAAGGCCAAGACTTCCTCCTAAATGAAGAAAGTTATTAAAATCTCTGAGATGAAGGAAATAGAAAGACCTTGGACAGCCCCAAGGAAGGAATGGGAAAAGGACATCACCTATAAAAGTGGTATCTCCATCAGATGGACAGGAGATGTGGGGTGGGGAGGTGAGATTGTTTTCCCTCCTTCCACCTGAGAGAGAGAAAGCAATTCTAAGTTTGATTCTGAGCTGTACAGACTAACTAGGGTTTGCTTGGATTTTGCTTTTTCTGATCTCTGCAATCCTTTGTAGCCATATTATAAAACTTAGGTTTTATAAATTTATACTTCTGTTTGCCTGGTTACAGTTAAAAATTATTTCAACTGTTGGTAGGATACAAGGCCTCCTGTTCCTACAGGTATGATTACTTTGGGATGAGGGCACTGGAGCACAGCAGGGACACCTAATTTCCACATTTTGGGGTTGTTTAAAAAGTGGCAGACTGTTCTTGTGCTGAGCTCTCAGGGCTGTGTGGGAAACACCTTCTGGTGACCTACATGAGCCAGGCAAGTTCTTTGACAGCAGCAAAATGTAGAGGAAAACAGTCCTGATGTTCTGTGAGCAATTTCCAACATTTGTCCTGAAATAGAGTTCAAGCAGTTTTCCACATAGAAAAACTCTGCCATGTTCTTTTCAAGACCCCAAAGAAAACCAAAGTCTTCCTGTAATGAATTGGTTATGCTGCAGCTTGTTGCAAATGCAAGATTTTTGCAGCATTTAGTCCCCTTGGATACTATTTATTTGTCAAAACACAGATACTTAGTGCTGTTTAAGATGCTTTTGGAATGTTAGGAAAGATGCAAGACTTTTGTTGCAGTCATAGAATACCTGAAGTAGCTCTAGACAGAATTTTTGGACAATAAAAGCCAAATCTAGCTATCATTCTTTTAGTGTTCTCTGCCTATTACTTGTCTTAGATGTAGGTCTTCAAGGCAGGGATTGTGTTTTGTTCTGTTTGGATGCCAAGCAAGAAAATTGCCCCTGGATTTTGGGAAGGAAATGGATTAAGCATATTGCAAAATTTGTGAGCATGTGAGTAACTTTATTTTCCCATTCTAAATCCAGAAAAGAGAAATAGAGAAGAATTGTAAACTCTCTCTCTAAAGTCTCTCTCATCAGAGCAGATGAGCAGATGGGTTTTAATATTTCAGAAATACCTGAAACATTAAAGAGTTATAAACTCTTCAGAAATACCCCATATAAAATAATAACTTTTAGCAAAATGTGCTAAATATTTTAATATAGGAAATAAAACACTTTTATATTTTTTACAGTTTCAACCCCCATTTTTTAGGATTGCTTAGGAGACAAGACATTCATTGACAATGACACTTCCCCAGCAAACAAGGTACCTTTTGAACAAATTGGTAGTTCCAAAAGCAAATAGGAAACAGCTCTTTCTTGATAAATTCCCATTGATTGGATTTCTGATGCTTAAGGAATACTCTGGGATGCTACAATGCAGTCTGTTATAATGTCCACAGACCTTTTCAGGAGTTCATTACAACTATTTGGTTAGTTCAGGATTAATGAATATTCTCCAAAAGTCTGGGCTTTGAGAGAAACAGATTTAATGTCTGTCATGGTTTAATGCTTAAAGGACTCCTTTCTAAAATTGTTAAACCCAAATATATTAACTGAATCTGAACTTCAGTGACAGTTCATAATACCTTTTTTTTTAGCATTATTTTGTCTGGGTTTAGAATATGAAAATTTAATTTCTTCTCACAGAATCACACTGAATCACTTAGGTTGGAAAAAAACCCTCCAAGATCATCGAGACAAACTTGTGACTGATCCCCACCTTGTCACCCAGTCCAGAGCACTGAGTGCCATGTCCAGGCCTTCCCTGAGCACCTCCAGGGTTGGTGACTCTGCCACCTCCCAGGACATTGCATTCCAGTGGTGAACAACCCTTTCCATGAAAAAAAATTCCTTCCAGATGTTCACACCACTTGTTCTTTAAATAAACCTTGAAACAGCTGCTCCCATTACAATTTTTGCCTCATCCATGGAGGCAGACTTGGATCACATCTGAAGTCATACTCAGCTCTAAAGCAAGGTGGGAGATCCCAGTTCTCACCAGCTCCCTAGGAGCCCTCCAAGCTACGTCAAAGTTTCCTCAAAAACTGTTTCTGGATTTCAAAGTCAGGATATATATTAAGTTGTAACATCTCCTTGGCAAAGGTTTTGTGCCGTGTTCCTGAACTGCAAGCCACGCTCTACCTCTCCCAGAAGAGATGCCCATGCTTGTATTTAATCCCTTATGTCATCTGCTTCTGGACAGAGCAGTTTGATCCCAAAGACCATCCTGATGCTCAGGGTACAAAGGAGGTTACATTTTGCTCACACAAAGCAAATGGGGCCGAAGGAGCTGCATGGAGAAGTAATCACCCTCAGAAAGGATGCACCTAAAGAGAGTCTGGCACATCAGGAGCCCAAGGATCATGGAATGGCTGGGGTTGGAAAGGACCTTAAAAATTCATTTAGTTCCACGGGCAGGGACACCTTCTGCAGTGGGACCTCTCAGTAGTTAAAATATGCTCAATCTCAGTGGTGTTTAGGCTGCTTTGGGTTATTTTTTCCTCTCCTGCCTGTCTTGCAGCCTCTTTGGCCATTCTCTGTGGTGTGACACATTCCTCTGCCAACTGCCAAGAGGACAGAGCCACCTTCATCGAATGTGACGTGCGAGTCACAGTGGGCACCTCCCAGCAGAGAGGATCTGTGTCCTACTTCTATGTCTGTGGGGACACCCTGCCTCAGGGGCATTTTGCTGGACTCCTTGCCAGGTTAGTGCTGTGTCTCTCCATCAGCCCCGTGGATCCATCCACACATAACATCCCCCAGTGGTTTTCCACCTTTTGCAGCGTTGTTCCCAGTGATGGACTGAAGGAACAAATTCTTAATTCTCACACTGATGCCAATAGAGCAGTTTGGCCTCGAGACCACTAGAGAGCTCCGCTGGGTTGTGGAATTCATTCCCTGTGCCTATCAATGCATCTCCAGTCCCCCCTTCTTTCCTCCTGCCTTTTTAAAATGTTTGAGAGACATCAGAAACTCCATCTCGTAAACAGCCTGCTTTGTTCCTTCTTAGGTTTTAATATTTATCTTCTGATCCAAAGCAACATCTGGTGGACGCCAATGGGAAAAAGATTAGGCATTATAAAAAGCAGAAGTCTTCTTTATTTCTGTTGTTTTCCCCTTTTTTATTTCTTCTTCTTTCTTTTTTTCTGTTGTTTCCCCCTTTTTTTCCTTCTTCTTTATTTTTCTTTCCTTCCCCCCCAACCCCCCCCATCCCCCCCCTTTTCTCCAAGCACTTTCATGTGTAAAAAGTCACAGAGTAAATCCAGCAGGGTGTGCAAGGGTGCTTATGCTTTGCAAATCCAAGGCCAAGCTGTCCAGGAGTAAACTTGGAACTGTTGTCTTTGATGGAGCAGTGAGGATTTATTCCTGCAGAGCATTTACTTCTATGGGTAAGTGGGATGTCTGAGTTAAGGACTGAGAAGGTGAAGGACTGGGTTTGGAAGGGACCTCAAAGGTTATCTTGTTCCAACCCCATGGGCAGGGACACCTTCCACTATCCCAGATTGCTCCAAGTCCCATCCAAACTGGCCTTGGACAATTCCAGGGTTGGGGCAGCCACCTGGACAATGTTTTTCAGCAGTTTAAATAAATATTTTCTTTATGTAGTCTGTACCACAGCCCTCCCTTTATCATCTTATAATGGCAAGAGCATATTCCTTAAAAGAGTTGTAAGTTTTGCCATTAACAACACTTGTATGAAGGTACATTCCTCAATTCCATTCAATAATTCACTTATTTTCTTGCATTTCCTTTAAACATTGCAACTTGTTAACAGTGTTCAGAATGTGCTTGCATGAGGACAGAAAGGAACGGGCTTTTCTTACAAGCAAAGCTTATTTAATTTTTGCAAAAAAAAACCCCTCCGAAAACCACTTAAAGGTCCTTGTATAGACTTGAATGTTTGGGAAATTGTCTCCATGCCCTGCATCCAGCTGGCCACTACCCCCTTCTGCCTTTAAAACTGTTGGTTATTTAATAGATGCAGTTTTTTATTGGAGCTTTAAAAAGTACTCTGCAGTCTTAAAAGATAGCCCAGGCCACTGAATTGTACAGGACAAGATTAATTCTCAGAGTGTTGCTATCAAAAGCAAGTGCAGTTCCCCAAGGCTGGCTTTTGATTATTGATACAGCAGAGGGAAAAGTTTATTTAAATATATAAATAAAAATTTAAAAATGCTGTTAAAAGGGTTCAGGAACTTGCAAAGGCATTTTATTTTATTTTATTTTATTTTATTTTATTTTATTTTATTTTATTTTATTTCCTTTTTAGTATTTTTGTGGTTTCTAATGTGTCTGATTCCTTTACCACTTTAGCCCTGAATAGGGGCAACAAGACAAACAGCCCCTACATGCAGGTCAGAGCAGGGCTCTGTTTGCACAGTGAGCTGCTTTATCCAGCAGGGAAGTTTGAAATCATCAGGGTCATCAAACCACTCTGATCATCACCCTCCTGACAGAGCTCAGAGCCATGGCTTTCCAGTTGGGTCAATTTTGGGAGAGCTTTGGGCAAGGGAAGAGCTTCTCCCCCTCTACTCCACTCTCATGAGTCCCCACCTGGAAGAGTGTCCAGCTTTGGGATCCCCAGCTCAGGAAGGACATGGAGCTGTTGGAGAAAGTCCAGATGAAACAGGATGATGATCAGAGGGATGGAGCAGCTCTGCTGTGAGGAAAGGCTGGGAAAATTTGGATTATTCAGCTTGGAGAAGAGGAGGCTGCAGGGAGAACTTGGAACACCTTTTGATGCCTAAAGGGACTCCACAAGATTTGGAGAGGGACTTTGGAAGAGGGCCTGGAGTGACAGGGGAACGACTTCAAACTGAGAGAAGGTAGATTTTTGTGAGTTATTAGGAAGGAACTGTTCCCTGTGAGGGTGGTGAGGCCCTGGCACAGGGTGCCCAGAGAAGCTGTGGCTGCCCCTGGATCCCTGCAAGTGCCCAAAGCCAGGCTGGACAGGGCTTGGAGCAACCTGGGATAGTGGAAAGTGTCCCTGCCCATGGCAGGGGGATGGAACTGGATGGTCTCTAAGGTCCTTCCAGTCCAAACCATTCTGGGATTCTAATCCCAGAGACACTTTACCAAAATCCGGTTATACGGGATTTTCAGGAACCTGAAGGCCTCTTAAAATCCTGATCCTGCCTATCTGATCCTCTGTTTTGTTGAGTAAATCATGCAGTGAACTCTGTCCTTCTCTGAGCTATCCAGATAATGTGTAATTTGTGTAATTTCTGGGCTGTGTTGGTGTTGCTGTAACTTCTTTCCTTTCTCCTTCCTACAATTTGTCTGTGTGAATCTGATGGTGGGGTGGAGAAGAAGAAGTAGCAATGGCCAAGAGTCACAGAATCAATTAGGTTGCAAAAGACCTCTGGGATCATCAAGTCCAAGCATTAGCCCTGCACCACACTCTGCTCACCACTAAACCATACATTGAATCCTATAGCTCCCCACAATGAAACACTACCAAAATCAGCAACTGTCAGCAGCAAAAACAAGGGGAAAAACGTTTCTCTCCCACCACGTTTTCTATTACTTCTTCCCCTTCTGCAAGGGGAGGCTTTAGAGCAAATGTCTGCTGGTATAACTGGCACATATATCGAATCTGCTTAGTCTGGGCTGTTAAGTAAGTTTAATTAATTTACTAAGTTAATGTTCCAATGTTAGCAACAAAGCATCATTGCAATCAGCTGGGTAGCAGGAATTGGAACCCCTAAATGAGCTCATTTTTTCACAGTTGGAATTAGGGACCAGTTAGCCAGTTGTGTGGTTTTTCCAATTTCTCCCCTTGCCCTAGGGGAGTTGCAAGTTATTCATTCCCCATTGCTAAGTGTGAGTAAGATGGGGAGGGGGGAGACACAAACAAACCCTACTCCTTGTAGGAGTCCATCTTTGCTCCCAACACTGCTGATTCCCTCCCTGTTGTCTGCACTTATCTGCCTGCCCTGGTCCTTGAATGGCATTCATTCCCATTTGTGATGGTTTGGGGAAGGAGAAAAGCATCACTGAGAGATATTTACTGCATGTATTTTCATCCTGAGTGTGTGCAGATAAAAGGGGGAAAAACAAATAAACAATAAAAGAATGGAAACAAAATTACCGAAATTTGCAAAGTTTGACAAATGGTGGCCAGGAGTTGCCACAAGCTAATGGCTTGCAATGATTAATAAGAGTAAAAATAATTGCATTTCATTAAGATTGATGACACCCCATTTAACCTCCCTTCTCGTTTCAGCCCTAAAGTGGAAAGAGATGAAGTTCTCATCTATAATAGCTCCTGTAACATTACCATGGAAACTGAGGCAGAGATGGAGTGTGAGGGAGCTAATCAGCCAATTACTGCCAAGATTACTGAGATATGGAAAAACTGGGGCCAGAACACTCAGGTATAATCAAATCTTTTTTACAGACTGATTCAAACAGCTTAAAATTAAATTTGTAATATTGTGTACATTTAAGGGGGGGGCAAGAAAAAAAAAACAATTTAGGCTGAGCAGCAGCAGTACATAATATTAAATGCTTTCCAACTTTGAATAGCAGTTCTAATGCAGCACAGCTGAGTTAATGGTTAACTATGGCTAATCATGTATTTTATGAGACATAAATTAGCTTTACCTTATTTTCTGAGCACTGTATGTATTTTTTAACACTCTCTCCTTTTTTTATAATATAAATTCAGTTCACTTCTAAAAATGTTATTTTCTGTTGAGGAGAAATCTTAGCCATGAGGTACAGTTTCTGGTCTCTGGCAGAGACTTAACATCCAATGCAGCCCTGGTTATATTTGATTTTTGCTGTTTTTCAGTAGCTGAAGTAAAATGGGACAGTCTTCCCATTTATGCTATACCCATATCTGTGGGTATAGCAAAAAAAGAAGACGTGCCAAAAGTTCATGACAAAAAAGCTATAATTCTGAACCAGCATGAATTTTAAGACTTGATACGTAAATATGTCTTTGCTAACCTGAAATGTCCTGTTAGAGTACTCACAGTTTTGCAGAGAGGGTGTTTAGCCACCTGTAAGAAGAAATTTGGAGGGGTTGGATATTTGTTGAACACAAATTATCCCTTTTTCACTATCCTTTCCTAAAGGAGCAGCTCCTGAGATGTGGTGGAGGCCTCCTGAATACAGGGATATGTAAGTGGGGATAGTTAACACACCTTAGGATAAAAAAAAAAAAAAAAAAAAAAGCTATTTTTAATCTATTAAATAAAATTTTCACACAGTCTTTTAGCATAGTTTAGGAAAATGAAGTTCATTCACTCAGCATCAAGGTTAAAGCTACCACAGTAATTTTTAACTCTATCTGCAAAGACATTTCCTGTGTTAAAGGACTTTAAATTTACTTTGCCACCCAAGTGGCTGCAGTATCCTGGCAGAGTAATTTTGGTGGATTTCTAGTGTTGAATTCTATATTTAGTTTCATATATCTTGTCTATTCTATATTTAAGAGTCTGAATACTTGCAAATCTACCTTACATTAATATTACTATTTCAGTGGAGTATCCTAAACTAAAATTCCTTGCTTCTGTAAAGCCTGTCCTTGGTCTGTGAAGGAATGTCAAATGTAGAAAGTTACCTATTAAGGTTCATTTGCTCATCACCCTAGTTAGTTATGGTACCTAAAATATGCCCAGCTAAGGAGAAAAACAACCTCAAAAGTTGCTGGTTGGTGACTGCAGGAGTGAAGTGCCCAGGCAAGTATGAGATTAAATGATAACTCCTCCCTACATTCCTTTTTTTCCTTCCCAAATGGGAAAAGGGCATTTCTAGAGCCCCAGAGCATGGGCTGCAGCTTGGAGGGATATTTCCCACTGCTGTCTGTGACCTGGGAGCTCAGCTGTGCCACAGGTCCTGGAGCCTCAGTAATGGCAGGATGACAGGCTGTCCTTCCACTCAGGTGGGAGCAAGAAGAGGAAGAAGCTGCGAGGTTCATCCCTGCAGGGGTTTTTCTGCTTGGAGTAGGGAAAACCAAGGAAGTCCTGAGTGTCCTGAATGAACAAATTCATTCAGAGCTGGATGAAAACAGCAGCACTTTAGATCTGGGATTTGCTGCTGCTTAATGAACCCAGTGGGCATTCGGAATCATTTTATCCCTCTACCCAAAACTGGCTTGGGTGAGCAGAGGTGGATGGGTGGGGAGTTCAGATAAATGGTTTCAATTTTGGTCCCTTTCTGGCTGACAGCATCCCGTTAAGATTTACGACCTGGTGCAGTGCATCCATGCTTCACTGTGGAGGTTTAAATCATGTCGTGTGAACTGGCCTTACCTTTCCAGTGGAAAAAATGGTCCCCAGGTTCAGCACTAAGCAGTGAAATGCATTAATAGCACCACGTGCCTTAGGATAATGGTGCTATTAGCAGGCAGCACAACTCTGTGTACTAGTAATGGGGCTGCATCTCTTTATAATAACATCTGGCACTTCTCTTGCATGCTCATGCAAGGATCTCAAAGCATTCCATAAAAAAGGGGCATGATCCTGTTCTCAGTACAACTGCACTACTCAGTGGTTTGTTTTCTGCTTCCTCTGCTGCCAGCTGAAGAACGCCTGGGCAGGTTGAGAACTCAGCTCAGCTGGGTGCTGTGGGAGGGTTGGCTCAGAGGTGATTTGATGAAAATGGTGGAGCAAGATTTGCTTCAGGATGTTGTTGGAATTGAAAATGTGGAAAGGCTGACAGAAGGTTGTGGCATGGAATGAATGGACACTGGCAACAAGAGACAACAGCCTTGGTGGAGAGCAGAAAAAGAAAAAAAAAAAATGTAAAATGCTGGTGTGGGAATGTGAGCCTGATGTCACAAATGGTGACATCCCCAAACCTGCCAGAGTTCAAGCAGCATTTGAACAGCATTTTTAGGCACAGATTTGGGATCTTAGGGCTGTTCTCTACAGAGCCAGGAGTTGGCCTTGATGATCCTTGTGGGTTTCTTGCAGCTCAGGATATTCTATGATAAGCCCATTATTCTATGACACAGTTATTAGGGTATTTTTTCATCAGTTATTTAAACAACTGCATTTTCTGATGGTGCTGCAAAATCCATTGCTCAATTTTTGCCCTTTCAACTCTAGTCTTTGAGCTGCATGGATCATATAATCCTAAATGTTGGAAAAGACCTCCAGGAACATTGGGTGCATGGTTACAGTCAGGGATGAGCTCAGATCTGAATCTAGAGGACTTCCAGAATTTCATGGAGTTTCAAGATCTCCTACCTGGAGATCTGTGATTTTCATGACAGACTTCAACTTGGATTTTTCCCAGGGTCAGGTCTGTGTCCCACCAACTCCCCCACAGAATCATTTTTATGATTTTCATTAAAAACTGATTTGAGCTCTTGCCTCACTTTGTATTTGAAGTATTTTTCCCTGTATGACTTAATTAGGTCACAAGAAGTAAGCAGCAGGCCTCTGCCCCACTGTTGCATTCAGCATCATTAGTGTTTGTAACTTGCACTGTTATTATCTAAGAAGAGTTGCACAATTATTTTTATTTCAGTATATAATGCAATTTAGCCTACTGAAAATAGAGGGAGGGAGAAAAAAAAAAACCAACCCCAGCACTGATTGTATATCCCACAGGACTTAATTAGTTCACAGCTTCAAGAATGCACTGGATAATGGGAAGACATGAATTAAATAATAAAAGGGAGAAGAAAAGTTCTAATGCTCACTCAGTACCTGTCCACTTCCACCTTGGCTGCATAATGAGACGTCAGCTCTGTTGACACTGATGAGATGTGCAAAACACCCTGAAAACACAAGGAGAGGATGCTCACGGGAGGGTTTGACCAGGCTCGGGTGGCTCTGAACCCATTATGCTTAGTGAGCCTTCCCATTATTATTCCGGATCACTGGACCAGACCTAATCATGATGCAAACATGCTGCTGGAGCAGCGCTTCCCTGCTCCCTCTCCCCCTCCTCTGCCTGCCCACATGGCTGATGGAATATTTGGCAGAGGGCCGATGCCGAGTACCAAGTCAGCCGTAGGGAAGCTGAACTGGTATCCCAGTGAATTCCCTGCAACCCAACCCTCAAGGGGTCCCTGTTGAGGGATGGGAGGTTATTAAAATATAACTTGCCAGATAAAAATGCCATCCTGGCTTATGGCTCTGCCTGGGTGTGCTGTGTTGCCTTGAGTTTGTTTTAACAGGGCGTTAAGGGAAGGTCTTAGGATTTAAGGGGTGGCTGAGAGTATTGAGGATCTCTGAATCCTTAGCTTGATGACCGATACAGGGATAACTGCTTTGTTTGCTTCTCATGAAAGAAAAAAATGATAAACCCCCCACAAGGGCTGTGTCTGAGATACATGCAGTCACCTCAAAAATTCTTTCCGTTCAACTTCCACTTAATATAATCAGGACTAGATCTTCAAATCCCTTGGATTCCTCTGCAGATCTTAGCATAATTCCTTCCCTTATTTTTCAGCCTTTTTTTCCCCTACTTACCATCTCTCTTGATGCCAAACTATTTGGAAGTGAGGGAAGGAATGAAATGGTTTCAAGCAGTGGAGATATTTGGTGATTTACAAAGGTGGCAAAGCCAAGGCAGCTTTCAGGGAGCATGGGAGGGTCTCTGGAAGCCCAGGGCACTCTGGGCGTAAAGGACTGTTACTTTATCACTCACAGCAGGAATGATGCAAGGTCCTAGATTGGTTTGGGTTGGAAGGACCTTAAAGATCATCTCATTCCATCCCCCTGCCAGGGGCAGGGACAGCTCCTGAGCATGTTCTCCATCTGTGAGGGCTACAGGTGATGGGAAGTGACTCTTCTCTTTTACTCTCGTTTTAGGGCTGTCCTCATGATGTGTGGATGTCTGATGGGTGCATTTTTTAGAGTGAGGGGCTCATACTTGGCAGTCCATGAGGGAAACCACTACAGCAGGCTGAGAGTAGTTAGGCAGGGTAGGGATCATAGAGTCACAGAATGGTTTGGGTTGGAAAGAATCTTTGAAAGATCATCTAGTCCCAGTCCCCCTGCCATGGGCAGGGATACTTTCCACTATCCCAGGTTGCTCCAAGTCCCATCCAAACTGGCCTGGGACAATTCCAGGGATGGGGAAGGAAGAGAGTAGATTCCAGTTTGATATGGAGTTTATTTTGGGAGGGTAGGGGGGGGGGTGGTTAATTAAACAGCTGCCCTCTTTTCGACCGGAAAAAGAATTATGATATAATAAGGTATTTAATTCCTGTATATCCATTTAGAGAGTGCAAACCCAGAACTCTTTATCTGGCCATGGGGATCACAACTTGCTGAGGTTTGGGAAGAATTTCACTGGATTTATTCGCAAGTATCCTGATAGAACATGACTTTCTGTTGTCTTGGGTTGTGGGTAGAGTTCCTGGGTCCTCTGGCAGTGCAACCAGCCAAAAATGGCGATGTCATACAGGATGGGGCATCAGGAGTAGGACTAGATGAAACTCTTCTACAATATACTGTGTGTATTTTCATAAATATGCACTCTTAACAGCCCAGAAAACCCGCCCTTGCATCTCCCAGTTCCCTCTTTTCTTAACTTTATATCTTGGTCACAGTGTTATTTTCAGAAGGAGGTGGGGAGTGCAATAAAACCCACCAGACCCTCACAGAAAAGAAGTGGAACAGTCCATAAAAAATCCTAATAAAAATAAAGCCACAAAACCAGTCTTGGGGTGTGGAGGCTGCTGGAGCAGAGAGGTACCATCTGCAAGGTTGTTAAGATGTAGAGAACCAAGATGGGCTCCCCAGTAACCACAGGCAATGTGAAGAGATAAATGGTTGACCCGAGCCTGTGTCAGGCAAGGATTGATGCCACTATCAGCCCCAGTGCCTTTGCAATGATTTTTTAAAAAATCTCTGATAGAGTGTGTTATCTAGTTACTGGCACGAGGGCAATGGCCTGGAGGCAGTGGGGAGGAGGGGGTAAGGAAGAAGGAAAGGAGGGGAGAGAGACAGAGAAAGGAAAAAAAAAAGGTCATTCCAGGAGGACAATTTCTGTTGGACTAAATGAGAAAATAAGGACCTTGTTAGGGAAGGGGAAGGTAAATAAATAAATAATAGGAAAAAGGGGCTGCTAGGTGTGTGAGGAAAGGATAAGCAAAATTGCTTAATTGCTTATCTTATTTTCTCTATTTTTCTTTTTTTTCTTTTTCTTTTTAATTTTTTTTTTAATGGGTTCGGCCTTAGGCTGCGATGGGAAATTTAGGAGATGTGCTTGTGGTATGGTTTTATTTTGCTTTAACTTTCTGCTTCCCAGTTTGAGGTTTAACTATTTCCTCTCCTGCATCAGATGAAAAATGAAGGACTGAACTGTGACTTTCTCTTTCCCCCCTCCACATTGTGAAAAGCCTCTTCTTTTTATTTTCAATCCCACCTTCTTTCTAACGATTCTGAGGAGATTACTTCCTGAATTGCAAGTGGCTTTCCAGGGAACCCTCTTCTCCCCACCACTCATACAGCTGCACTGGAAATGCATTGGAAGCTATGCCCAGGATATCCTAGGATGGAATGCCATAATCCCCAGGATGGGATGCCAGTCTCTGTAATTCAAAGCACCCCAAAGCTTTTCCATATGCATTTTAACAAATCTGTGTGAAATCAGAACTGAACATGGCATGGTTTAATGAGAACCGTTTTCCTTATTCCCCCTCCATTCATGCCTGCTCCCAGCCCTTAAGAGAAACAGATTTAGAGTGAAAAGTGCTCCTTCAGGCGACAAAAAGCAGATCTTTCCCTTCCTGTACAAAAAGAAGGCTCCAATAAGGGTCAGGAGGGTGTGGGGAAGGTCCCTGAGTGACTGTGGGTTTGCGTTCTCTCCTCTTGCTCCCAGGTGCTTGCACCTGGGGTGCTTGCTGCCACTTTTCTGTTTAATTATGACAGAGGCTCTGATTGACTCCTTCAGCAATTCAGTATTTTGGAGAGGGAAGGATTGTCAGTGTTTGAAACCACGGCTTTGGTTCTCCATCTATGGGATGCGATCTGACAGGATGGTTTGGGTTGGAAAGGTCTTTAAAGGATGTAGATCCTTCCACCAGACTGGGTGTCTCAAAGCCTGGCTTTGTCTCCTTGGGGGAAGGGAGTGGGAATGTTGGGACTGTGCTGGGGTATTCAGCCTGGGCTCTGGTTGAAATTGGAGGAAGCCTTTTGGCTTCTCCAGCTGCCCATCTTGAATTTGATGGGAAAAGGGCTGAGCAATTTGGAGACACACCTAGCCCAGGCTTGCTCTGCAGTGGAGCATGGCTTAACAGAGCTGATGGTCTTGTCCTTCGTGTGGTCTGACGTGGGATAAAGATGTGGCCTTTCAGCCCCTCGTGTCACTAAGAGTGGAACATGTCACCCCTTTGACTTGTCCCCTCCCCAGTCCCAAACAGAGCAACACTGTGTGCTGGTTGCTCCACACGGTGTTTTCTGTGTGTCAGAGGCACTGGCTGACCTACAACCCCTTCTCAAATATTTCTGGGGTCTGGTTCAGCACGCAGCAAGGACTGGGCATGTGGTCACCCTCTACTGAAACCTGGGAGATTTCAGTGGAATTTCAGTGGAGTTCTCTGGCAAAGTCTTGGCCAGGGTGGGATCGTTGAAGGGATTGTTGATGTAATTGGGCCATGGATGTAGCTCTAAAGTGCTGAGTCTGGTGCCTGGCCTGTCATCTTGCCTTGAGGGCAAGATCAGGTGTCCCACTCATTCCAGAAGTGAGAAGCCTTGGGTGAAGTAGGAGGGAAACACTGCTATATTTAACTTATTTGAAAAAAAAAATAAAATTCAATCCTGATGACAATGAAAGCCTGAAAATTTGATCTTGTAGCAAACCACTGGTAGTGATGGAGAGGCAATAATCTTGTATCACGATTTCTTCTGTGCACAGAGTTTAGAGTGAGGAATACAGAAAGGACAAATATTTGTTGTTTAGGGTTTTTTAAAGTTTGATTTTTTTCCCCTGGTTTTGTTACTGTTGATGCTAACACGACGTTTAGCATAGACTAAAAATGTAAACTAGGTGTACAGCTAGAAGAAAAAACAAATTTAAAGCAGTGAGATTTCAGTTCAGAGAGTGCTTATTAATAACTTACAAAAATAATTGCTGTAGCAGGAGGGAAAACCAGAGCTCTTTGGTGCGATGAATCTACTCCAGGCTTCCCCTGTCTCTAAGGAAAGGGTTAATTTGATGTGGTTGCCAGTAAAAGCAAGCTGTTTTCGTGATGAGCCTGTAATAGCCGGGTGATAGACTGGCTTAACAACTGCTGCTAAATGCTGGGTACCATCCCCTGATTGGCAGCTCCCTAAGTGGAAGCCCCTCGTGTCCAATCTGTCCTGGTGAATTGCTGCAGAGCAAAGGACTTCATTAAGGGATCGTAAGGGGACCTCGTAAAAATCAGCAAATAATTACACTGGGGAGGAGAGGAGGGGACTGAGAGCTCTGTGGTCCTTGTGAAGAAAAGCAGACGTGCCAGGGCGGGGAAGCTCAGGTGAAATGGGTGCTATAAACACTTACCTCTGAACGCTGGGTCTTCTCAATAAAGCTCAGTTTAGCCCCGTCTATGACTTTAACAAAATATTGCTGGTCAGCTCCCTGGGTGGTGGAGGGCTGGGAGCTGTTAGGTCATATTCAGTTAAATTTCAAATGTCAGAGCTCATTAGTGTTGATTTTAGCCAAAGACAGTTTGTGAGGAGCTGGGCAAATGTGGACTTCCTCAGATAAAATTGAGGAAAGGAATTGCTGTTTTGTTTATTGATTTATTTTCCTGCTTTCACACATCTTCTCTGGGCCAGGGATTGTGATCAAGGGTCAGGTTCAGCTTCACCCACTTAGGGGTTACAGTGCTCCCTCTTTCACACACACTCTCTTTTTCTTTCATTCTCTAGTTCGCCTTTATTTGCAGTTTTTCCTCCTGCCTTCACCTGTGTTTGGTGAGTAGAGGATGCAATTTTTGTTATCAGTGTTGAGGGGAGCTTTTCCCTGAGCATACCAGTAAACCCAGGAGGGCAGGCACAGAAGGGCAGCGCAGACGACCATTCTGTGGTAGATTTAGGTGAGATATTTGGGAGAAATCCTTCCTTTTGAGGGTGGAGAGACTCTGGCACAGGTTCCTAGAGAAGCTGTGGCTGCCCCATCCCTGGAAGGGTTCAATACCACATTGAATGGGGCTTGGAGAAACCTGGGATAGTGGAAGGTGTCTCTTCCTGTGGCAGAGAGATCTAAATGGTCTTTAAGGTCCTTTCTTGCCCAAACCAGTCTTGACTGCATGATTCTCGGAAATGAATTGGTTCAGAAGACGTTGGGCAATCAGTGTTGCTCTGCAGTGACCTTTTTGGGAGTCCTACTGTGGTGAGTCAGGGGATAGAGCCACTCAGTTAAAAATGTGGCTTCAAAGCTGAGATGGCCCAGACAGCGCTGCAGAAAAGGAGTTTTTTCCATGCTAGAAGGATTGCATGTACTGAAAGTCCTGGTCATTGGCACAGCCCCAAGCCAGTGTTTGATTTCAGGAGGAGAGAGTTTCTGGATTGTCATGTACATGATGGATTTGAATCCAGGTGTCATGGGTAACATTTCTGGGTGAGTTTGTCCGGGTGGTGATAACTGGAGTTTCCACTTTTACCTACATCCTCTATGGTTTGTGTTCATTAGGATGGTACCCAACTGTCTCCAAAACGAAATTCACCCTTGGAATATTACTCAGCACACATCTGCATCCTTTAGCACTTGGAATGCATTCGGATACTGGGGTGAGGATGTGCCAGCTGAGGTCCTTGGGTAGAAGGACCCTGGGTTTTATATCCTGCCAAATGATTAACAGGCAGACAAGGGTATGTGTGGGAGGGCAGAGAGTGAAGGCCATGGAGTTTATTTATTGCAGGGGATCTGCATTCCCAACAAAGATGAGCTGTTACAGTCCTGTTACAGACAGAAGGATATCTTTACAGCTCAAACAGCAGCAGTTTGTGCTTTCAACTCAAAGGCTTCTCGGTTCAGAGGGCAGTGTGTTGGTGGAGAGGCTCTCTCTCACGATAGGCTCTCATCTTGACTGATTTTAATGAAGTTTGGGTTAAAATCTCTTGAAATGGAAAGAGCAGTTACTGTCCCATGATGTGTGTGATGCTCTCTTTAGCGGAGGCATTCTCATTTAGGGCAATTGGTTCAAAGCCCACTAAATTAACTTCAGCTGCATTCTGGCTTCTGTTGTAGGGCTGTCTGCACCCCTGAAATCATCTATTGTGTGCTGCTGTGAACTCAAACTACTGAAAAAAAATAAAAAAATTAAAATTAAATAGATGGAAGTGCTGTTCCACTGAGAATAAGTTATATTTTTGGCTTCATAAAATAAGTGTGTTAAAGTGTACATATCTGCTGCAGACATGTTCTAATCATGAAGGTGTCTTGTGTTGGGAATGTTCTCCCTTCTTTGTGCAGCTCCTTGCAGAGTAGGGTGGGAGGCTTTATCTGGACTAATCAGTTAGAGACACCCTTGACTGCAGGAAAATGGTGTGGGTGTTCCCAGTGCTCTAAATGCCACTCTGTGTTCAGGTTCCTGTTAGGAACTGGTGAATTCAGCTTGGAGTGACAGGGAAAAGGTGGCCTTTGCTGGGCTGTGACATCTTCCTTGCCCCCATCACCCAGTGATACCCTGTTGCTACTGTGACCTTTTCTGTACGAGTCCCATCTTCACCTTTTTACCTTTGTGGCAGATAAGTGTTTTTGATGATGACAATAAAGATACCACAGAGCACTCTTACTCTTGGTTGCCCCATCTGGGCTGCGTGTTTGATCCGAAGGGCCGGCGTTCCAGCCAGATTGCACTATCAGATGGAGCTGGCTCTATTTCCTGCATTATTCTTCCTGGCTGTACCACATTATGCAATTATGTTTGCATTTAAACCTGAGCACTTACCTGTAATGATGCTGTGGTTCAGTGCACGATACATTAGAGCAGCAGATAATGCACACAGATAGGCTGAGGGCAGCATGTTGTTGATCTGCTAAAGCTAAACAGGACACTGAGTTTGAAAGAGGGCTCTGAAAGCTCGCAGCTTGGGAGGACTTGTTCCAAAAGCTCTCATTACTGAAATAGCAGCTGTGCAGGGTGAGATTCTCTACCTGAGGGGCAGGTGCAGGATTGTCTCCATTGCAGAAGTCAGACACCAGCACTGTTGGTCGCTGCCACTCACTTCTCCAGGACCCAGTGTCTGCTGGGAGTCCCAAATCCTGCATCCCTATAGTAAAATGTGAGAGGAAATGATTCTTTCAAGACTTAAAGGAGGCTTAGAGGAAGGCTGGAGAGGGACTTTTCACAAAGGTGTGGACTAATAAGACAAGGGGTAATTGCCTTAAGATAAAGTATTTTTAGATTAGAGATTGTGAATAAATTCTTTGCTAAAGGGTGGTGAGGCCCTGGCATAGGTTTCCCAGAGAAGCTGTGGCTACCCCTGGATCCCTGGAAGTGTCCAAGGCCAGGCTGGACAGTGCTTGGAGCAACCTGGATAGTAGAAGGTGTCCCTGCCCATGGCAGGGGATGGAACAGGATGAGCTTTAAAGATCCAGCTTTTAAGACCCTTCCAATCCAAACCATTCCCATTCTGTGATGCATCTTAGAGAACTGACTGCGCCTCTGCTGCTGGCCAAGCCCTTTACACCTCATTACACCTGCAATTATCCCTGTGATGCAGTGATAATTATGAATGCTGCTGCTCTGCATCAGATCCTACCCTGAGTGGATGGTCGTGCCCAGTAATAATCAATGGCCCTGATGCTTTGGCTGAGGAGATGTGGATGCAATTAAGGCAGAATCAATGTTTGTCCTTGGATTGTGTGGTTTTGCTGTCTGGTTGCTGTATTTTATGCATAGGACAGACCAAGCTGTAGCCTAAACACAGCTTGCCCTCTTCCAAGCACTTTTCAGTCTTTGCCTGGTAAATCGCTGCAAACCCCCTTCAGGCCAGGTCTGATATGGAGATGGTTTGTGTATCAACTCACCTGCATTCCCTATGCTTCCCTGGGAGCTGTGGGAAAATCAGAAGCTGGATCCCACACCGGTGCTCTGCCCTTCACAGTGGACTTGGGACTCTTGCAAGGGGTTCTAAAACACAAGGAGTTCCACCTCAAACTGAGGAAGAACTTCTTTACACTGAGGTGTAAAGAAGAGTTTGTTGGTGTAAAGAAGGTGTAAAGAGTGAGTTTGTTGCCTGCTCAGGGAGGGTGTGGAGTTCCCTCTCTGGAGACATTCCAAACTCCCCTGGAGGTGTTCCTGTGTCACCTGCTCTGGGTGGCCCTGCCTTGGCACACTGGTAGGACTAGATGATCTCCAGAAGTCCCTCCCATCCCAAACATCTCTGTGATTCTGTTTATCTTCCTGCCTGATCCAAAAAAACCATCATCAGCTCTCTCTGGCATTGTTGGGGTGGATGAGCCTCACTCCTCCCACCCCATTTACTGTAGCACTCATTCAGAAATCCTGCTTGCTGGCACACAAGGACATAATTTGGTTACTTTTCCTGCAGGTGGTCAGCAAGCTGTTGAGCTAATCTTTGCATTGCAGTATTTGCTCTCAGATTAGTGAGTGTAACTCAAGATCTTTCAAATGGGGGACAATATTTGCACAGTGCAAAGGCTGACACAGTCACCAGGCTTGGTTATCCTGCTTGTGTAAACAACTTGATGCTGTAATTTTCTCATTACCATTAAATTGCTGTTTTTAATTTGTCTCAGAAGCCTCCGTACTTTGAGAAATGGCTGGTTTAGAGAGATGTGTAAATTATGTGTGTCCTGTAACAGTGCTCTGGAAAGGAAAACACAGTCTTGTTGCATCTAAACTGGGAGGTTGAACTGAATTCCTCAATGTGTTTGCACTCACAGGATTTAATAATAAATAATAAATAATCTGTCTCTGAATATCATGCTGTAAATGAACATTGGGAAGATTCTCGTGAATTAACAAGGAGTTGCCAGGCAGAAAATACACATTCAGGGAAACAAGGCTCTTCATGTGTTCCAAAACAGTTCCTCTGCTTCCCAGAGTGTTTTCTTTAGTATTTGAAATCGAGATTTCTGGTTTTAGATTTTCTCATCCTCCCACCGTGACCCAGAGAGACTCAAGAACAACACTTTGATCCTCATGTGAGCGTGGTAAAGAGACAGGGACCTTCCCAGAGGTCTCATGGTTTGTTTAATTATGGAGTGGATTAATAGTGTTCATATCCATTATTTGGTATTTGACATGGAATTTGAGTGAGTTTTGTTGCCTGTGTGTGTGAAGATGTCTCATCTATACCTGGGATATCCCCTCCTGACAACAGTGATGTCTTTTCAGTACCTTCCCTATAAAAGCACCATTAGAATTAATTAATCCTCTGTGTCCTTAATTAAATACCTCTGGAGCAAGGAACCTTACCTTCTGTGCTTCAAAATTAGAGCTATTACTCCGCTCCTGAATAAACCGTTGTGGGGTTTTTTTTGCCTTTTTTTTTTGTTTGTTTTGTTTGTTTGTTTGGGTTTTTTGTTTGTTTGTTTGTTTTTAGGTGGTTCTTTCTGAAGTGGCTTTTCTGGTTTTGTTTGGGATTTTTTTTTTTTAAAGCAGAAATTAAGCTGTTTCTCATGCCATTGTCCAGTCACAAACTGGCTTGAGACTGACTTGTGCCATGGCCTCTGACCTCCAAAACTGCCCACTCATTTTTTTCCTGAACTAATCAGCTCGATGAACTATTTACAGTTGGCTTTTGGGTCTTCTCACTGCTTCTGAGGCTGCCCCTGTCTGAGTAATTAATGATGCTGTGGCTTGTTTATGGTCTTGAGTTACTAATGCTCTTGGCTGCAAATGCATTTTTACCTCTGGGACATGCCAGTTTCCTGGTTCTAGTCCCACCTCACCAGCCCAGGTCAATTTTTTGTGTGTAAACAGATTTATCCTCTAATAGTTTGGGAGAGACTAGAGTCATTCATCAGTCCCGTAGAGAACAGATTCTTTCAGCCAGATTCTTCACTTCTTGTGCCTGTGCGACTCAGCAGAAGTCAGAAAGATTTCTGCAGGACAACTGAAACTAAAAATATAGAAAAGAAAAAGGGAAAAATAAACTTTTCTTTTTAACTCAGGGTGCAAGCAGTCTCAGTTAAAAACAAAGATATTACTTAGTGCATCACATGTCCAGCCATGAACCCAGCCATGATCCTTGCTGTATCAATGTTTTTGTGAGTAATTAAAGAGGGACCTGGTGGGATAATCCCACCTGCATTTTAAAGCTGGAGTAGGGGGTGAAGAGAAGTTACACAGCAGCAGATGATGCAGACAGTGATAAAAATATCACCCTGTGGCCTTGGAAATGGTTTGTTTGGTTATGTTCCAGACTTGTGCTGTCCCAGGCAGTCATGTCAAGAATGCTAAGTCATAAGGGAAAACTGAGCTTGGTCTTTTACTCTCTCTGGAAACCTGTTCCAGTCTCTCCATGCTGTTATTTTCAGAAGTATACTGTTCATTTCCATCCTTGGTTTATTCATAGCTACAGTTCCTTCCAGTCCTCTTGGGGATTATGTTGTCTTTTGGCATAAATGATTAATTTTTTCACAGTGTATAGTTCTCTAGAAATCTTGCCTTCTCCTTCTTGCTTTTTTTGTTTGTTTGTTTTTTGTTCTGGGGGCTGTTATTTATTTGTTTGTTTGCTTTTTTGGATGTGTCTAAGGCTGCTTCCTTAGTGATTTGTGACTTGAGCACAAAAATTTCTGCCATTTTTAGAAATGTTTATTTCAGAAATCAGAAGATGATGGTCCCATTATCTCTCTACCTTTGTTTCCCAGTTTGGTTACCAGTGTCTGCTCAGGTTACCCATGGATGGGATTTTTGGGTTGTTCTGAGCAGGGCCAGGAGTTGGACTCAGTGATCCTTGTGGGACCCTTCCAACTCTGGATATTCCATGATTCTATGAAATAGAAGTGATAAAGGTGAATGTGGTGCTTTCACTGTGAGGGTGGAAGTAGATTTTACATTTCAAACTTTTCCAGGGGTATTCCATTCTCTTTTGCTTTCTTCTCCTTCACATCCAGCTTGGAAATGCCTCAAGCAATGGCAAATTTGGAACAGTGTAGTGATGTGCACATGAATAAAAGTCCTTTATGGTGCTGCTGAGCATATTGTGTGTGTGTGTATGTGTTCCCAGTGTGTTTCTGGTTGGTGTTTGCACCTGTAATGAGCATTAGGTGGTGCCCTCTATCCTGAGACTTCTTGGAGAAGCCTTGGAAAATTCAGCCTTAAAAATAGAATAATTTATTTTGGAAAAGATCTCCAAGATCATCAAGTCCAACCATTACCTAGGTCCACCACTAAGCCATGTCCCCAAGTGCCACATCCATGTGGCACTTCCAGGGATGATGATCCCACCAATTCCCTGATAAGTCTGTTCCTTGAGCATCTTCAGTATGGCCATTCATTGATTTCATAGCACAGACACTTAAATTCTACTAATTTCTTTTTGGAAATCAACATCCATATGTTTGTCTACAAAATGAAGCATCGTGCTTTGCTCTTAGTAGAGAATTTTTTTTTTTTTTTGAGCTTTATTCTTTTTTTTGCACAGTATAAGATATTTTATGTTCTCTTTGGGATGACCCCATTCCATCTTTCCCACAAAGCTGTATATATGCCTTCATTCCCTCAGTGAGCAAAATTCTTATGCACTGCAGGGAATGAAATGACAATTGCAAAAATCCTCTGGTTCTGGTTTATATAGAAAAAGCACACTGAGTGGTGAGGTGCAGGCAGGAGGCTGCTCTTAAAGAACAGGATGAATGAGAATCCTGTCATTGTCTTGGGGATGCTGTTATACAGAGAGAGACCACCCCATGCCAATTGAAATTCCATAGCTTTGCAGTTGTGGTGGGTATTTTTCAGTTAATTTGTCCAAGGGTTAGAGGTGCGACAAGCAGGAGTGGCAGGGAATGATGCCAAGAGACAGGTTCAGCTTCTTTGGGCACTGGGAAGCATTTTGCTTGTTAATTCTACTGACTGTAGCAAATAACTTGCATTTGCATCCCTTTCAAGTATGTGTAGGAGGGAGGAGCCTGCACCAATTTGTCTGGTTTAATTATAGATGTTCTACCCACCTTCCTAATTGCTCCTTCATTAAGAAGTAGCTTGTTTCTTTTTTTTTTTCCCTAGGAGCTAAAGATAATCAACTTTTGTTTGTTTCTGTAAATATTTTTTTTTCTGCCCTTGAGGAGATAATTATTTCTATTGTTGCATGAAGATGGTGGCCAATACAGGAGGAATAATTAGAGCAGATGGCTGAAAATACTTCCCTTGTAAAAGACATCTAGTATAATAAAATACCTTCCCTCATCTTTTGTCTCCTTCAAATATACGCTTTTCTTTCCTTCAGGTGGATGGGAGTTGGGTGAGGGGGTGTAAATCTTTTTCTGATGTATTAAACTGAGGAGCTGTTAAGAGTTCACAGCCTGGAAAGTGAGCTCCCTGTATCCATCACTGAAATTAAAATGTTTTCAAACGTGGTGTGGAGTCCTGGGTGCGTGGTGTGGGGAAATCTGTGCTGTGCTCCATCACTTGGAGTGTTAACCTTGTCTCTGGTGGTGGCTGAAGACAGGAACACTTGCTCTCCACACTCCCTGCTTAAATGGCAATCTGTCAGCACCTAGGAAAGGCTGCTCTCCTGGGTGTCAATCTCTGCTGTGTGGGCAGCATTCCAAACCTTTGTTCATTCATGGCTGTGCCCACTGGGACAGGGGAAACTTCTTCCTGTTAAAGATTGCAGGAACCCACCCCGTGCTCCATGTCCTGTCAGCTGGGTCTGGGGGAAAGGATAAAGCTCTCTGCTGGGGCTGGAGTTAGTGGGAAAACCCTCCTGCTTTCAGGATTCTGCCTGTGGTCCTGTCACAGGTAACCCTCAGCTGGAACCCACAGCCTGGAGTCATGGAATGGTTTGTGTTGGGAGTGACATCAAAGAAAATATTCTTTTAAAACACCTGCCATGGGCTGGGACACCTTCCATCATTCCAGGTTACTCCAAACCCCACCCAGCCTGGTCTTGGGCACTTCCAGAGATGGGGCAGTCACAGGTCCTCTAGGAAACCTGTGCCAGGGCCTCACAGTAAAGAATTTCTCCTTAAAATTGAGGGCAGAAGGGAGAACAGTGAGCACAGCAGGAAGCAGGGTCTCTGTTTAACTACATCACTGCTTCTTGGTTTTGTTTTTAAATTTATTTTCTGATGAGAGGATGAACATTCTTACCGTTGTGCCTATAACTGTTGTTGTAGTCCTTTTTATTGGGACTGTACTCTAAACAAACACCACTTAACTAAATAAATCGTTTAGTTATCCAAAACTGTGATAAAATAACCTATTCTGCATCTAAATCAGGAGTTTCTCAACCCTTTAAAGCCCAAACCTTGCATTTTGGTATCCTTCCCATTTGTGAATAGTTTACCAGCCTGGAAGGGAATGCAAGTTTTTCACTATTATTTATTCAGTTGTTGCAATCACTGCTGCTGTTTCTAAGCCCTGGTAGTCCCAGGCAGAAGCTGACAAACTGATCCTGAGATACTGTGTCCCCAAAGGCTAACAGAAAGGCAACCCCAGCCTGGATGACAACAGCAGCAGCTAAAAAACATAAAATGGAAAGAAATCTGCCTGGAAAATGAAAAAAGAAGGTGCAGTAAGCAGGAAAGGGGGTAAGGTCTTTGCTGAATTGCAAAGAGATGGTGTGTCTTTTATTGTATGCTACAAAAATGTTATTTTAGTTTTACATAATTCATGAGTTATTTTGAAGATATGATTGGGAAAGAGTTGATACCCCCCCGCCACCCCAAAATTAACCTTGTTGTAACAAGCTATGAGCCTGGTACATGAGGTTTGGGCTTGATATGGGTTGTGCTTAAAATTCCAGAATATTCTGAGTTGGAAGGGACCCGCAAGGATAATTGAGTACAACTCCTGGCTCTCACAGGACACCCCAAAAATCCCATCATGTGCCTGAGAGCATTGTCCAAATGCTTCTAAGCTCCATCTGGCTTGGGGGTCTGATCTGGGGAGCCTGTTCCAGTGCCCAAATTCCCTCTGGGTAAAAAACCCTTGCTCTAGGAAATAAAATTTGCTGTGGGCATGACACATTCCAAATGGATGTCAGACTGGAAAGCACTTGCAGGACTCTGTTCACTGAATTTTCAGGTCAGATCCCTTCCCAGCTCCTTCTGCTCTTAGGTGCCCCAGGAAGAGCAACTGGGTTTTCTTAGGGATTCCCAGTGCTGGTGATTTCCCACCCACAGGAGGTTTCTGTCGGTATTTTGCAGGTTTGGCTCCCTACTGGGTTAATGCCATCTGCAGTGCTGGATTCTAAATGTGAAATGTTGCCAGAGTGGGTTTCCTATGTGAGGGCACATCCTGCAACAGTTTGGGGCATGATTTTACATGTTTAGTTCAGGTTATAATTGTTTGTTTAACTCAATACATTGTATAAAATATAAAGCCAGAAAACACTCATGCCCCAATTTATCTACTGATTGTTACAAACCTTGCAGGATTACAGAATCTTTGTTGTCTTGCTTCTCCTCTTAAACCTCGTTGAAATTGGCCCTGTTCAAGAGTGAGCTGGGACAGTGACACAGATGGCTGCAGAGATGTTATGGTCTCACAAGCTCTGTTTCCTCCAAATTATCTTTCCAACTCTGGTACACACTGAAGCCAGAGCATGGAGATGCCATCTCACTGCTGCCAGCCAGCTTCACAGCTCAGGGTTTGTTTTGTGCCAGCTCCTCTTTCTCCCATCCTTACTTTCTAGCTCCCTGCCATTTTTCCTGAAGCTGGAAAAAGCAGAGGAGGAAAATGCCCAGCACCATTACTGGACACACAACTTTCCTTGGCTCTGCAGGTTCCTCCTGGTTCATTCAACAAGCACATGTGGGGTGGGCACTGAGCCACTGCCCTGGCACCTGCAGCTGCTCTTCAGGCTTACTGAGAAATATTTCAATTAAACACCAGAGGTCAAATACAGTGTGCCAGGCAGGGGAAAAAAAAATAGGAAGAGTTTTGCTTGTCTGAAAACAAATAGTGAGAGAGATGTTGTGACTCTGTCACCCACCCTGCTTAATGAGAGATGGGCAATTAGTTTGTGTATTAGTTCATGTTATTTTAGCATGGGCCACTTAAACAGAGCTGGATATAAACACCACCACCCTTCAGCGAAGGAACTTCAGAATTCTGTTGCATCTGGAGATTGCTCTGTGCTTTTCTCCCAGAAGTCGGGGGGGATAATGATATGGGTTTCACAAAGTTGAGGAAAACTGTACTGGTGGTTCAGGGCAGGTGTTTATTTCACTAAACTTGCATTAGACCACACCCTTTTCTCCCAAAGATCTTAAGGAGGTTCTCTTTCATATTAGGGAAGGGTGCAGGACTGCAAAAGAAGAGTCATCAAACAAAATTGTTTGATGTCTTTCCTCAATCCCTATGGAGATGCCTTCCTTCAAACCCTCCAGTACATTCCTCTGTGCTGTGGTAATTAAAAGTATGTTCCTTGAGCAAACCCCCTTTTCTCCTCCTAAAACAGATTCTATGGATTTATTCTCTCCGTGGTAATGCAAGGATAGTATGAGTGATTGTAAACAGCTCTTGGTCTTGTGTTGTTAGCTGATGTTCATCTGTTTAATTTTATTTATAAAGAAGAAGAAATACAAATCACAAATTACTTGAAAGACCACACAGGTGGTACACATGACAGTGTACAAAGCAGGCATTTTCTCATTGGAAAATTTTTGGTATGGACTGGGTGGAAAAACAGAGGATTTTATGACCTTGACTAAGTAATTTTCTCCCTCTGAGTGGTGAGGCCCTGGCACAGTGTGCCCAGAGAAGCTGTGGCTGCCCCTGGATCCCTGGAAGTGTCCAAAATTAGATTGGATGGGGGCTTAGAGCAACCTGGGATAGTGGGAGGTGTCCCAGCCCATGGCAGGGGGTGGAATTAGATGATCTTTAAAGTCCCTTCCAACCCAAACCATTCTGTCACGTACAAACACTGAGATTTTTGTGCCAGATGGTATTGGTAGAACTGAACAGACATTGAGTCCTCTAAGAGGTGACAGCAGAAACCGATTAAGCTCAAACACTGCTTTAGGTAGAGAGAAGCTTAAGTGAAGAACTAGAGTATTTTCTAGTCAGAAATCTCTAGCTGTCATTTAAAAGAAAAAAAAATTCAAATTCAGAAGAGGAATTTATTCTTCTTGCAGGGCTTCTATCAACAGCTCACTAAATGCTAGCAAGTGGAGCTAGCAGGAAGGTCTGGTACATTCCTTCCAGCCTTGCTGGCCCATTAGAGTTAATTGGAAGGTTCTAAGAGATTTCAGAGGGTCAGAGTGATGTCAGAGTGACTTAAAGGCATTCAGCAAACCTTCTCAACCAAATGTTCCTGTGGATCCCACCATTTCACAGCTGCCTCCTCCAGTGCTGCGCTGGTGGTATTGGCAGCATTTGTGCCCAACAGGAATTTGTGGAATTTGCAATTTTATGATAAGCACTGTACACACCTTTCTATGAATTGTCCTCTCCTCCAAGATAAAAGCAAGTTTAATTAGCTGTTTTTTTATTGGATTTGTTGTATATTTTATACAATCTGCTTCATAGCATTGTCAATGAGAGTAATTCACAGCCTCTCTGGAAAGATAATGGGTAATGACATCTATCCTTTCAGCTAGCAATTTGTCTTAAATCTCTGAACTAGATAAATATAGGGTTACAACCAATGACAATTAAACTTGTCCTACCACACTTAGCAACTATGCAATAATTTTACTTTGGTAATGATGAAGTGGTTCACTCCATCTGACACCAGAGTTTTAGCTCCCAAGAATATTTCACTGCCTGTGTTTTAATGAAGTCCCAGGCTTGATTCTGAACTGAACCAAGTTAATTCAGTTTGTACAGAAATCACAGAATGGATTGTAGAAGATCCCAGCATCCAGCCAGGGTGGTTATCAACCACTTGTATCATTTAGTCTGGGAACCATCACTTGTTTCCTGGTGTAAATAATTAGAATAGTGGAATGACAGAGTGGTTTAGGTTGATAAAAACTTAGAGCTCATGTGAAGGTCCATGGGCAGGGACACCTTCCACTGGACCAGGTTGCTCAGGGACAGCACAGTGGGAGATATTCTGTAAAAAAATCAGGCACATAACCTGAAAACAGCACAGTAAGAGAGAATAATGATCATAACACCCCCATTATTGATTCACCTCAACTGCAGCTTCCGAGCAAAAGCTTTAATGCACTCGATGTGCTCCATTTGAAAATGGAGTAACTCTGTTCTGCTTTTGTCTTGAAGTTATTCTTTCCACTGCTGTTTTGGATTAACACAGTCCAGTGAGGACCACAAATATTTCCATGTCTGGTTTCTCCTCACCACCACCTCAGATGAGTTGAGGATGTTCTTGCTGGTTCACAGATGAGACCAAATTATATGTTTTGGATGTCTATGTCCACACTGGTGCACGCGTGTCCAGGCAAAAATATTCACATTTTCTTCAAGAAATTCACCATCAGGGCCTTAACCACAGCCTTAACCACCACAACCTGGTCTAGTGGGAGGTGTCACTGCCCATGGCAGGGGGACTGGAAGGAAATGACCTTTCAGGTCTTTCCAACCCAAACAATTCTGCCATTCTATGAAACCTTCACTGCAAAGTACATGCTTGAAGTGTAGAGGTGAGGAGGAACCTTTAAACTCAGGAATCATTTTACCATTGCACGTCATGAGTCAGTCTATTAGCAATTTTCAAGTTATCCAGTTTTTTTTTTTATTTGGAACTGCTGTGCTTACCCTCAAAGCAGAGGCAATAATAACACCGGATAAGCTGAGAAAGCTAAAAGGGTATTTGAGAGGAGTCTGCCTAAATGAGGATGAGTGGCAGGAGAGACTTTGGGAAAAAAAAAAACCAAAAAATACCTATAAAGCAAAATACTGTCCATCCTGCAGGATGTTTTAATTTTAAGCTGTTCAGGCTACTTTTATGACATTGCCAGGAAACAACAGTGTCATTCTGCTTCTCGGGATGGAGAGAGAGACACACACCAGGAAACCTGGAGTTGGTGTGCAGCAAATCCCTCGTTCCCCAGACCACAACGAGACAAGGGGCAACCCCCAAATTGTGTCGGGCACTCCTAAAGGCCAAGAACCTCTCCCATGCCAACATCCATCTATTCCTTGCACTATCTATCCCTCCCTCTGGAAGGGATCCTGCCCAGAGCACGGCAGAGGAGATGCTAATGCCGCGCTGGACACAGCACTGGCATCTCCTCCGCTTTTGTTTGAGCGAACTGGATTCTTGTAAGGGGGAAGGGGTGAGCTCTGAACTTCTCTGGGTCTTTCTCTCTCCAGCCTGCCCTGCGGTTCTGTGGGCGGTGGGACGAGGGCTCCAGCTGGCCCGCTGGCCACCAGCCGCGAGATGGCGATAACGTCACGGTAGAAGGCGGCCGGACCCTGCTCCTGGGGACCACCACCAGCATCCTCAACCTGCTGCAGCTCAAAGGTCTGCCGGAGCGGGGTTCGGTGCTCTTCCTCCTCCGGGGATGGGGTTTTCCGTGGCCCTGATGTCTCCTTCCATCCCCCAGCTCCAGCGTCAGGGGAGACAGCTGGTTGTGCAGGCTGAGCCTGCTCTCAGTAGATGCGAGGGGGCAGTGATGGGGGGACAGGGAAAGAATTTAAATGTTCTACGTGCAGAAGGAATTGTTTATGCTGTCTGAGGCATAATGACAACATAAGCCAAGAGGCCTTCCCCCCCCCCCCCCCCTTTTTACTTCTTTCCTGCTAAAATTGCTGCTGTCCTGAGCAGTGTTTGATGATAAGGGCACTGCTGATAACAAACGTCAACGCTGTTCTGTTTGGTGTCTTTGAGGAAGGTGCGTCACAAACACATTTACAAAGTTATTGACATTACAGAATTGCAGGTCGCAACTATCAAATGCAATCCCAAATCCTAGAGTGCAGCTGGTGGGCAGTAAGTAAACAACTGAGCAAAGTTATGATGGGAAACCCGGGATTTGCTGGGCTTACATACCCATACGTCGAGTAAATGTGAGACTGGCATATCTCTGTGGGTGTCAAAGTAAGAATTTAAAGGACTTGTAATTCCATGCCAGAAATATTCTCTTTTGAAAGCTAGATCCTGGTTGTGGAAACTGCTGTACGCATGCCTGGTATTAAGGGAATGACTTGTGCTGGTGAAATTCCTTGCTCAAAGTTAAGCCTCTGCTGAAATAGAGCTCAGAAAATGAAAGCAAGAAGTTTTATATGTTTAAAGACCAGGATCGTTGCTGGCAAAATTGCTTTAATACTCAAATGATATTAAAGGTTTTTCGTTGAGATGATGGTAAAACTCATGCATTTGACAATTATATTTTATTTTAAATTTGAATGATAATTCAATTAAGAAAAAGGTTTGCAAGTTTATCCCTATCATGAGAACATTTCCAAAACTAATTAAAATTGCTCGGTCTAGGCTCAGAGGTTTTCAAGGATTACTACATCAGACGTCATTCCCATTTAAAAACAAAATTAAAAATAAAGGCAAAGCACCTTGGCACAATTTTTTTCCCCAGTGAAAATTCTAAATCTGTGATTCAAGATCCTTCCTAGCCTCATTGTGATTATGCCATACTTTTGAGGAGACAGGTCAGAACACCAGATTTATTTTGGCTGCAAATCTGGATGAAAATTTTGGGGCTCAGTCACTGACTTCGTGAAGAATTGGAGGAAAATATTGGAGCAGAAACCCTCTGAACTTTGGACCTATTCAAAGGCTCATTTGATCCGTGAGTCAGCCCTCATGAAGCTACCGGAGGTCTGATTGAATTTAATGAAGTCTGGAGTAGGATCTTTATGACTTTGGCTCATCTGACATTCAAATCATTCCTCCTCTTCGTTGTGTTTTCCAAGAAGCCTGGCTTATAATGTCAATTCAGTTAGAAAAGCAGCTTTAGAATATTCTAGATGTAATTATATTCTCCAGTGTTATGTAACAAACAGAGGAACCAAACATTTTCAAAACAATAGCCTGCATGGGGATTATTTATCTGAGTTTTGTGAAGTTGCTTGTTGCATGCACTCCCACTTGCATGTGTCCTCTGGCTGAGTAGCCTGGGTTAGATTTGGAATCAAGACATGCTGAGGTCTACTCTGAAATGAGGCTGAGATTTATCTTTCCTCACCTTCCCTTTTTTAAAGCTGTCCAGCTCAGGGGAGTTGTTTAGTCTCCTGTATTGATAGAAACAGACATCACCAAAGACCTGTTCATCTTAGGAGTTATGGACACCCATCTCAGTCTGAATCACAGGTGATCCCTCAGAGCAGCAACTCCCAACTCTGTGAACACATCAGATAATCAACCACTTTCCCCAGGTGCAAGATGGGCATGGCAGTAAACCCCTAACCCCTAAGGTAGGTGTAAATATGTGCTTTGATTGAAACATCCCATTGCTATTCTACCTGGAGAGATTTCCTTAGCCGGATCTGGAGAATGGGATTAAATTGTAGCTCTGCTCCCTTTGGCTTTCATGACTCAGCTACAGGCTGGCTGTGCACTCTTAAGCTGAAAATACAAGGGATTGTGGATGGAAAAATGCTGTAATGCTACGGAATCCACTGCTGCTACACTGCCCATTTTCTGGGGCTGTATCCAACAAACCCAACACATGTTTACAGGCCCATTTCCTGAAATTCACCTTTTTTTTTAAGACACCATGGGGATTTTGAATACTGCCTCTGTGTTGACTCCTTTTGATGATTTCAACATTGCAGGAATTATTTAAAGAGTGTTAGAACATCAACTTCACCTACAGCCTTAAACTGACCCTTCTTTGGCTGTATTAACATATAGCCCCAAACATATAGTGGTTCTGGGAATGACCAGGCTGTCTGGGCAGAAGATCTGGAGGTTGAAACAATAGAAAAATAGGGTTAGGCAGCTGGGTTCTGCTAAGTGCCACAAGGGCTCAGCAGTTTCTGCCTCCTCAACAAGCAGAACATGAACACATGAATATTGAGAGTGGAAAGTTTAATAGCCAGGCTGTGAAATAGCTCAAACAAGACTGATTGGGGAAGAGATACAAGATAGACAGACTGTAGATAATTCTGTATGTTCAGCAGATTGCAGTTATTTTTGTAATCCCAGCATCACAAGTATGGAAATATTTATGATAACCCAGTACAGATGGAAATTTCCTTTGCACAGGGGTTACACTGGAGGAACTTTTTGTTTGATGGGTTGATACTTCAGACATGTGTTGTTGCATTTGTCTAGAATTGTGGTGGTCTAGGGAGATCTGGAGACAAAAACAAAAAAAAAAAGAAAAAGAAAAAAAAACAAACTAAAAAGAAAAACAGCTGTCTGGTGTTTCAGGAGTTCCTCAGAGACAAATTTTGGGGTGACACTCCCAGTACTCCCCAGTGGAATTGAAGATTCCCATCTGGGAGTTGATCTTGCAAAGGCAATTTTGAGGTAGTCACTCTTGCAGGCATAAGGGAGAAGATTGCTTTGATCTTTGTACTGGAAAAGACTCATTTTCACTTAAAGAATCATTTAGGTTGGAAAACACCTCCAAGATCATGGAGTTCAAGCTTTGACCAGATACCACCATGTCAACTAGATCAGAGCACTGAGTGCCACGTGCATTTTTTCTTTGATTATCTGATTCTGTGAATATTTTTAATTTCTTGTAATCCACGCTTTGATCAGACTTGGGCCAGAATGGATCTTGTGAGTAAATCCAGGAGTAGGGAAAACACAGATATTGATTTTGCTTGTCTTTTCCTCCTCTTTGATGCTATTAGCAACGTGCATCAAATATTCACTGATACACCGACTTCAGTAGCTGTCAAATAAACTGTGCTTCAGTCACTGCTGATAAAGATTGGGTTTTAATTCACAGTAAGAAGGAAAAAGTGCTTCCTTCTGTTTTCTTCTCTATGGCATCAACCAGTTCTTAAACTCATTTTTAAATCCCTTGTCAGTAGGCACAGTTGGAACTGTTCCTGTCATGGTGTTTTCTGTGCCATTTTGATCAATCCATGTGGGATATAGATTGCGATATCTTTTTTTTCTTTTTTTTTTCTTTTTCCTTTTTTTTTTTTTTCCAGGCAGTTTCCAGTTCATATTTTTTTTTTTTTAAATCAGGCAGAGACATTACAATTAAAATACCGTAAAAGCTATTCTGGCAGTATTGCAATAAGCATGTTTTTTAATTAAAGAAAGAACATGGGATGTACAAATAGTACCAGCTAATGGGAAATTTCATCCAATGTATTTTTTAATTGAGATTTAAAAGGAAGAAGTCAGCTCTATTTCTCTGTCACTGTGTGATATTTTCCTACATTGTTATGGTGAGCCTTCAATAATTAGTCTCAGAGCTTTAGAATCCTCTCTGTTTTCATGAAAAACTGTGAAAGGCATCAGTTCTTTATTTTTCAGTATATTTTTCTGCAGGGATTTAGTGTTATCCAGTGGAGTGCAACTCACAGATGCGGACATTGCTGGAGTAAGGGTTTTAAGACCCTGAATTTGTAGTAGTTTAAGTTGTGGGTCTTTACAGATCCTTCCCCATTTGCAATCCCTGGCTCACATTTGCTGTAGACTGCAGGTTTCTTTTTCCATCATGTTTCATAGGGGCTTATAGGATGTATGTTGGATTCCCAGGACTCTCTTGCCAATTAAATTGATTTGCTGCAATTTCAGCGGCTCTTGAGACACCTGTGGGACATTTCACAATGAGCAGATCTTTGGAAGCTAATCCTGGCCAAGGGACTGAACACAGCTTTGGCATGGACTGAGCAGAAACCCCAGGCTGCACCATCTCTTTCTCCTAATCACTGTCATGGAAGGAGGCAATCACAGAATCACAGAACTGTTTAGGTTGGAATGGACACTAAATCTCATCTCATTCCACCCCCTGCCTTGGGCAGGGACACCTTCCCCTATCCCACCTTGCTCCAAGCCCTGTCCAACCTGGCCCTTGGACGCTTCCAGAAACCCAGGGGCAGCCACAGCTTCTCTGGGCAACCTGTTCCAGGAGCTCCCCACCTTCACAGGGAAGAACTTCCAAATGTGCACCTAATGAATGCCTGTCACTTGGGGACTTGAAATGACAGTCCAGGGACCATTGTTTTCATCACACCTCTGTGGGTGCTGTTTACCTGTTGCCCTCACAAGACTCACCTTGCAGCTTCTCAGTTAGATCCCAGATGATGTCAGATGTGCTAGAAGACACCTTTGGGGTGTCTGCACCTCTTTCCAACCAAGTCAGCTCTCGTCTTCCAAATTCACCCAGGTGTTGCTAAGTATCTCAGAGGCCCCTTAAGAGCTGAAGAAATAGCAAGATTTCTTTGACGGAGATGCATCTCTGGCAGCATCTCCTGGGAAGCTGATTGGAATTGCCTTTTGCTTGTCTCCTGTGTTCTATGGGAAGAGCCTGATCATTTTCCAAGGGAGCACGTGCCATCTGAACAGATGGCTGTGCGCACAGCAAGCCAAAAAACAAAGGCTTGTCAGGCTGGGGAGATGAATTCTGTCTGAGAGTAGTGAAGCAGCTGCTGATTCCTCTCCCAGGGACAGATTAAGGCCTCCATCCAACAAAATGCTGGAATCCAAGCTTAACTTTTGAGTGTGTTAGTGATGTCCTGGTGGAAATACATTGGCATTTGAATTCAGAGCTAATCTGGGATCTGTACCTGTGTGCTATGAACATGGAAGAACATTTCGAGAGAGGTGGAGGATGAATTTTCGACTCTTGGTTTGAGCAGCCTTTGGGATGGGGCCAACATAACAAAATTCCCCTTTGCATCTTGTTCAGCCATGGTCCAAGCTGCAAACAACTTTCATGGCTCATTGGAATGTCCTGTGAGCATGTTAACAGGGTGCAGGTGACAGATCCATGAAATAACTTACTGTCTTTTCTAAAGCTCACCAACTTTATATTTTTCTTTCTGTACACAGCAAGATTTTAGTTGATTTGGATTTTTTTTTTCCCCTGCTTGGAGGTCCTACCAGGGATACCCTTGAAGCAGGAGAATGAGCAGTAAGGGGGCTGCCAGCATATGAAAGCCTTGTGGTTTTACAGGATCAAGCAAAGCTATTCCAGCTCTGGCAGTGGCACCCTGCTGTTTGCCACTCGGGGATGCTGGCCAGGAATAGAACTTCTGAGCCTGAGCCTGTCTCATGGGGAGTCCTGTGGCTTTGTCATGTGAAACACCAAGTGAGAGGAGCTGGTAAGAGCAAGCAGAAAGCTGTGGGGCTGAGTTATTCCTGATCATGGAGCAACCAGAGCACATCTCACCTGCTCTGTGATGGGAAGAGGTAGTCCAGGTGAGGGGATGAGATTTCAGCCTGCAAACCACCTGCCATGTAGAGGACGTTTCCTGCTAGTAGAAGGTCATGACACTGTAGTGATGTATTGGACTATTTTGTTGATACTCTTCTACTGCTTGATTGTTTTAAAAAATGTCTTGAGACTATCCAGCACTCTTCTTGTAGTTTGCTGGCTTTTACACTGTATTCAGCTTTACGTAAAGAAGTAGAAATAAATCAAATTTGAAGCAGGACTGAATATCTGAAATGGAACTAAATATAAATATGTTGCTTTTATCCCATCTCCCTAATGAGCTGTTCATTAGGAAAAGTATCTTATATTGACAGTGAATTCAAAGTGTGGCCTCAAAAGGTAATAATAGAAAATGTCTCCATGCAAAAGTGTACTCCTGAATGGGGATTTTGCCTTCCTCCAATTTCAAGAAATCTCTAAAACAGTCTACACCACAACCTAAATGAAAGATAGTAAATTTGCTTTTATTTATTATGAGAATATCTGTTTTAGAATTATTAATTTTCTTTAAAATGAGATTTTTGAGAAGGCATATAAACCGCTATGTCTGCAAGTGTGAATCTTCTTGACAGAGGCAAGGAGGAACTCCCCACAACAGTCTTCCCAATAATATATTTCATTGTTCTTCTTCTTTTTTTTTTTTTTTTCTTCAGATGCAGGCTCTTTTCATAGTTAATATTTGGGATACCTGGGCTGTGGAATTGCATGAGTTAGTCCAGGACACCTGGCAGAGAGAATTGTTGATACATTCCCTTTCCAAATCCTTTACTTTTGAGCATGTCCTCCACCATTTCCCAGGGACTTCAGGAGGTAAATCTCTTTTCACAAAACCATTGGTGTTGTAGTTATTCTTTCAGCAGATTAAACTTCCCACCTTATTATTACGTTTGTTTAATGTTTTTTTTCACTATTATTATTTGGTCTGGCTGCTTCTCCCCTCCTGTGGGACATATGGAATTGCCTTGTTTTTATTATTTCTTCTCCTTTTTCCCCCCCTTTGGTAAAGACAGATAAAGAAAGATTTCTTTTCTGTTCATGCAGAGGTGGAGGCTAATTGCTGGGTTAATTGAGAAGAATGGTGCTTCTGATGTTCTCACAAAGTATCAAATAGCCTCAACATATTTCTCCCCTCTCTCCCTCACTCCACCTAAAGAGACCCATTGAATTTGCACATTACTGTACAGAAGTGATTATAGGCTTAATTGTATTTATTTTGCTTGGTAGGGAGGCCATCATAACAGTGGTTGATTGATTTTTATAAAATCACCCTCAAGGTCATGTGTAGGACTTTGCTTTCCTGTGCAGCCATAACAAACAATTTGAGGGTCACAGCCAAAGGCTGTTGAGCAATATTCCTGCTTTCTGCTTTCAGAGGAGGGGGTCAAGTGCAATAAAAGAAGGAAGCATAACTTTCATTTTCTTTTTTTTTAAAAAGGAGAAGACAATCTTGTAAAGTAACAGCTGTATATTTATTCTGACCCAACAAAAACCACAGAGATTTAGAGGGACAATATGCAATTTTTGGACAGAAGAATTTTTAAGTTTGGCCAGAGTTTGTTTTACACATTGACTTGATAAATGGTTAAATGAGTCCTTCCTAATGCTTTCTTTTCTGTTCTGTGGTACTGCTCTGATTTTATTCTCAGCAGTTGATACTTTTTACTTTTGTACTTTACTTTTCCACTGTATCTTCTCCTAAAGATCATGCACCATTTTGACTTGTCCTGGGAGGTTTTCAGAAGCTTTGCAAAGATTCAGGGAACAGCAGCATTGTAGAGTGACCATAAGTGTAGCTGATGTGCCTCTTTTCCAAGGTTAACTTCTGTGTCTGACTCCGTCTGACTCCTGCTTCTAAGGGAAAGGAAAAGAGTCACATGCAGGAAATCCCACAATCGGAATGGTTTGGTTGGAAGGAACCTTAAAAACCATCTTGTTCCAACCCACTGCTGTGGACAGAACACCCTAAACAAGACCAGGTTGCTTAAAGCCCCATCCAAGGTGGCCTTGAACAATTCCAGGGATGGGGAAGCCACAGCTTCTCTGGGAAACCTGTTCTAACTCCTCACCACTCTCACAGGGAAGAATTTCTTCCCAAAATAATGTTCAAGTTGCACTAGGGGAGGTTTAAATTGGCCATTAGTAAGAAAGGGAGGTCTTTTATTTACTGAAAGGGAGGTCAAGCGTTGTAACAAACTTTTTAGGGCAGCGGTTGTCTCATCATCCCTGGAAGTGTTCAAAGAATGCATGGACTTGATGTTTGTAGACATAGTTTAGTGGTGGACTTGGCAGTGCTGAGTTAATGGTTGGACTCTGTGATCTTAGAGGTCTTTTTCAACCTCAGTGACTCTGATTTCCCTGATTTCCCTCTGATTTTCTGATTTTCTGATTTCCTGATTTGGAAAGGTCAAACTGGCAGGCCAGGTGTTCACAGCTCCTGCTGGAATTCCTGCTGCTCCTGGGTAGTGGTGGGACTATTGCTTGTACTTGAACCCAGAGCTGTCAGCAGCATCCAAGCTTCTTAGACACTCAGAAATCCACAGAAGATATGGAAAAATCTTTGATCAGCTTGAAAATTTTGAATGGGTAATATGTGACTGAAACTTGGGAAATCTTGTTTGAGACAGAATTATGATTTTGCGATCAAAGGGTAGGACAGCTGTCTACCAGCCCTCCTGGTTCAGTGGTACAGCATGGCAGCAATTAAAATACTCATTAAAAATTGTATGAAGAGAAGTGGAAACAGAAATTACTGTATTTCACTGAGAACAGAGCATTGGAAGTCAATAAAGACCTTAGGGAAGATGTCTTTTTTTATGTTAGGAGTGAAATAAATCACAGTGATTTACAGTTCCATTTATAGATTGTGGTGATAAAATTATTAACACTTCTGCTATAAGAGAAAAGTATTTAATAAGTATTTCTCTTCTCAGTACGGGAAGGAACAGGACGGTAAATTATATCACAAGAGGAAGATGGACCAGCAGTCCATTTATTGCCAAATAATGAAAATAGAATGAAAACATTAAGTTTTCTTTCAGAATACACATTCTTAAAATCAACAGGTCCAGTCTCATTCAAGAGCTTTAAAATTGCTGCTGGAGTCAGATATCATGGCTTGTTTTGCATGAAACAAGCTGAAATTTGTTCTGATTCTGGAAATCACAATCCATGCAGTATAATTTGCAAAAGCTCTTTATGAAGGCTCAACACTAATACATTAGTACGTAGAAAAGTATGTCTAGGGAAAGAGACAATTTACACATGGGAGAGTTGGTGTTTGTGAGAGCAAACCTGTGGTTACCAGGGGTTATACAGAGGAAAATGTGAGATTTCTCTCTTTCTTCACTTAAGAATATTTCGTAAAAAATCATGTAAAAATGTGGAAAGCAATGAAATCTGGAAAGAAAATACATAGGTAGTCCCTATTCAAATACTGTGTTTTTTAAAATAAGGCTAAGAAATGAGGACTAAGTTTGTTATAAGCTCAAGAAATCAATGAAACAAGGAAAGCTGCCTCCATGTGAGAATAAAAAAGGAAATCATGATAAGCAGAATATGAGCAATGATTAACATAGTACTTAATCAGGTTTGTATATTAGAACTTCTCTCCTTTTTTTCTTTTTTCCTTTTGTCTAAATACTGCAATGAATCCAGATGTCTGATCTACCCTCTTCTTGCTAAGGATTGGTAGTGTTATCACGGAATCATGGAATGGTTTGGGTTGGAAGGGACCACAAAGATCATCTGATCATCCTGTTCTACCCCCAGCCACAGGCACAGACACTTTCCACTATCCCAGGTTGCTCCAAGCCCCATCCAGCCTGGTCTTTAGCACTTCCAGAGTTGGGCCAGGGCTTCCCCACCCTCACAGGAAGGATTTGTGAGGCAGGAGAGGCAGCTGGGTTGTAGGTAGAGAGATCACCATTAAAAACTTCTTCCACCAGTAGCAAACTGGCTATGGGATGAGCCGGTGCAGCTGTCAGCTACTTCACACAAAGGGAGCATGGTAGAGCCTTTGGAAGAGGTGTGAAGTTTCCAGGCTTTGGGAATTTCCCTAGGCTTGACCTAGGAAGGCATATCCTATGTGCAGTGTGCCAAAAAGAATGAGAGTCCACTCTGTCCACATCCATTGGAATTAAAGTGACAGCGTCCTTCAGAGGAGAGGAAATAGGAGAGGAGATAATGGAATAAACCATCTTGAGGTGGCAGACTGGGATTTCCAGCTCATAAGAGGCAAGAACAAGGGAGGCATTTGACAGAATTGAAGAGCTTGAGTCAAAAAAAGAAGAAGAAAAAAAAAAGGATGGAAATGGTTTTTCATGCACTATGCATTTAATCCACAGAATTCATTGCTTCAAGAAGTTGTTGAGACCAAATATCACAAAAATTCCAAACACCAGTTCTTTATTACTAGCAAATCTTATCCAGTTATACTAATAGTCAGTAGAAGGAAAATGTTGGCAAGGAGTTGAAACCTTATGCTTTGAGGTGAAGCTAACCCATAATTAGGGATTAAAATGAGGTTTTTATGGGATGGGGAGATCAACTCACAGCTAGCTAAGAGGGAGACATGTCTCATGCTGTACTTGGAAGCATCTGGTTTTGAACAGCAGCTGGAAAAGTTTGCAGGATTAAATCAACCACTGATCTAAACAAGTTGCCAGCTCTTACGTTCCAGAGCAATTTTCCTCTCCCAGTCACAACTAGTTTGTAATCTTACAAGTAATGTAATACAAATTAAATAGGAATATCCCTTTTCAGCATTAAGTGACTTAGTCCGTTAAAATCGGGTTTTTCCAAACACAGCTTCCTTCAGCTGTGGTTGGAGAGTCTGCCCAGGCTGACTGCCCTTGCTCAAGTCTAGAAATTCAGAATGTCATAGAATCAAAAAATGGACTGGATTAATCAAATCTGTAAAGTGTTGATAAATCCATAGGGAGAAACAGAGAGCAAGGTGGAAATGTCACAGAATCCAATAACATTTTAGCCTTAATTTTGTAATTTTATTGCAAAGCCCTTTATTTACCTACCTCTTACAGTTCCTTTGACTGTGAGAGAATGACTGACTGAATATATGATTGTATTTTGTTCTTCTCTTGTCTTCAGGTGGCAAACTCCTGTTTACTGGACCAGGACCTGTAGAACTGCATGCTCATTACATCCTGGTGTCTGATGGAGGAGAGCTCCAGGTGGGATCCCCTGAGGCCCCTTTCCAGCACAAAGCACACATCTATCTCTATGGAAGCCTCCATTCTCCACCATTATTTCCATATGGAGTTAAATTCCTGGCAGTGAGGAATGGGACCCTTTCTATTCATGGTAAGTACATTTCTTTTATTGTCAAAGGCGAGGGACAATTGAATAACAGAAAAAAAAAAAAGCAAAGAAAACACACACAAAAATAACATTTTTGGAAGAAAAATAAATTCACAAAATTTTGGTCATGATTCTAATAGAATCATGGATTGGGTTGGGTTGGAAGAGACCTTAAAGGCCATCTAGTTCCAAACCCTTCCACTCTCCCAGGTTGCTCCAAGCCCTGTCCAGCCTGGCCTTGGACACTTCCAGGGATCCAGGAGCAGCCACAACTTCTCTGGGAACCCTGTGCCAGGGACTCACCACCCTCACAGCCAAGAATTCCTTCCCAATATCCCATCCATCCCTGCCCTCTGGCAGTGGGAAGCCATTCCCTGTGTCCTGTCCCTCCATCCCTTGTCCCCAGTCCCTCTCCAGCTCTCCTGGAGCCCCTTTAGGCTCTGGCAGGGGCTCTGAGCTCTCCCTGGATCCTTCTCTTCTCCAGGGTTACCCTCCTGCTCTTCCAGCCTGGCTCCAGAGCAGAGGGGCTCCAGCCATCAGAGCATCTTTATGGCCTCTTCTGGACCCACTCCAACAACTCCATATGATTTTTATACTGTGGCATAGAAGAATTTAGATATGGAGTTTTTCTTGAAGACAATGAAATATGGGTATAAAATGACCCATACGATTTGGTGCAGGAGTTTGGACATGGAATTCAAGTCCAAACTTGGCATGATTCAGAACTTGGGGGTAATTCACATTTCTCAAATTCTTCTCTACTGGGCTATTTTAAAAAGCTCTACATCTCATAGAGGAGGAGGCAAAAAAACCAAAAGGACCCAAACCAACCATCTGAATGTGTCATTCCCCTTCCTCTTGTTCATGTGTGTCAACCTTCCTGTTGGTGGGCATTCACACCCTCCAGCAGGGCTTGAACTTCCACCCTGTGCCCTACAGGAGGAAATGTTGCTGTCTGAGCACAAAGACATATGGCTCTCGGTGAAAAATGAACACAGGCTCACAGAGAGTGAGTTGTGCCTCTGTGCCATCATCCTGCCAGCTCACAGGAGCTGAGCAAGGTCTGAGAGGTCAGCTTTGGAGGGGAGTCAGTGAACAGATGCTTTTCTGAACCAGGAGAGATGAGCAGGGGCTGGGGAAGGAGCTCCTGGCAGGGGCAGGAGATGTGGGGCTGCACCTCAGCACCATGTTAGGTGCTCTTGACCCCTTCACTGAGACACAGAAAGGCTCAATTATTTACTGCCTGTAAAATGCTTCAATAATTTCAGTGAAGTGGCTTTGTAGAGCGTTTCTACCCCATTTCCTGGAGGATCTCTGTGAAGGAGTGCTATTAGAGTATCTTGGCTGAATCGACAGTCTGTTACTGGCCATTGAGTTTCACACAGTTATCCCAGCCCTGAGCTCAGTAATTCCTGTTAGATTAAAGCTTTCCTTCCAGAAAGGCTTGGTCTTTGAGGATGTCAAGGGAGACAGAAATCAGCTTTTTCCTTAGAGGCTTTTTCCAGGGGATTAATTTGGTTAATCATCCTTTTTTATTTTTTATTTTTTTACTTTTTAAAGAAAGTACTGAGATTTGAATTTGCCTCATAACAGCTTTTGCTGCTTCACTTTGTGTGTCTTCTGCTACTTTAAAGTGTCCTTCTACTCTTGATTTGACCCCTGTAAGCCAGGATTTTGTCCTTTGATTGTCAGCACTACACAGCATGAATGTTCACTTTTCCATGCTTTTTGTTTTCTAGCAATGTAGGAAAAGCCAGTAGCAACTCCTGGCAGCTGTGCCTCCTGTGCTGCTTCTACTTTCCATTCCAAGCCTGTATCAGCTCTGCCTTGGTGACTCCATCACCCACAAAACTGAAGACAAACAGGGCAGAGTGCATTTTGCAGTCTTATCTTAGCAATGAGGTGGAGGGAGGTAAACCCAGGCATCCACATCAGTACCTTTGAGTCTTTTCTCAGTGATAAGTTATCCATTTTACTCAGTGAGTCTCCATTCCCTAGGAAAACAGGAGGATGAGGTCTGCAGTCCAAGTATTACCTGGATGTAGATAAACAGAGTCAAAAGTGACTTGAGTCTTAGTGGAAAAAACTCTTGGTTTCAATTCTTTATAAATTACTGAATTATTGAAAGGCTTGTGTGGGAAGGGACATTAAAGACCATCTAGTCCATCCCCATTCTATGGGCAGAGATGTCTTCCACTATCCCAGGTTGCCCCAGGGTCCCATCCAAAGTGTCCTCAAACACTTCAGGGATGGAGCAAATCCAGCTTCTCTGGGCAACGTGTGCCAGGGCTTCCCCACCCTCACAGAGAAGAAATTCTTCCCAGTATCTCATCTAACACTGCCCTCTGTCAGTTTGAAACCATTGCCCTGGTCCTGTCCCTGCTGGCCCTCGTCCCAGGTCCCTCTCCAGCTGTCTTGGAGCCCTTTTGGGCACTGGAAGGGGCTCTGAGGTCTCCCTGGATCCTTCTCTTTTTCTGAACAATGCCAAATCTTATTCTATTTTTATTATTCAAAACCAATTCTTATTCAAGAAGTCATATCAATTTCTTATTCAACAGATCCAGAGTAGCTATGAAGTCACTTTTAAGCTCTGCACAACACACAGCCCGAGTGCATGGCTGCAATTATTGTTCATTCAAACCATGTAATCTGCAATTTAACATCGAAGCAGTAGAAGCCTGCTAGAAAATATGACATAAAGTAGTGGGGTCTTTTACTGGGTTCATGTTGCTTGCACAGAAAAAAAATCTGCTGTTCTGTCTTCAATTTAGCATCAGTCTGGTCTGTGGTAGAGAACAAATTGTGGAGCATGACAGCCCCTTTCATACATACATATGTGAAAGAGGCTGACATGCTCTGCAATATACATTTGTGAGATACATTTATATACACAAATATATGTGTTATCTCAGATCAAAATCATTAAATAAGCAGGTTTCCAAACCCACGGCTGTCTTGGCAAAGACAGAACCGAGCGCATTTTAATTCCTTTTCTCTTTCAGGCTGGGAATGTTGGGGGATGCTCTGCAGCTCTGGTTGAGTTCAGATTGTTTAGTAAGCGCTGTCAGCTCCTCACTTTGATATGTTAATATGACTAAGGGTTTCCCACAATTCCCTCATGAGTGGCAGTCCTTTGCTCCTGTAGTTGTAGCAGACTGGGAAATTTCACTGTTGCCTTTGGCTTTAGCCAACTCCCCTGCCAGTCAGAGCGTGCCACCCATAAACTGCCTGTCAGTCACCCATCACTTTGAGAGGGGGTTGCAGTCAGCCAAGGCAACTCCACTTTTTGACAATGTAATTATGGCCCTTGCATCCGCAGTAGGGGCCTGAGCGGGGCTGAGAGAGTTTTATTGATTGTTCAGAAGGGAAATTTATCACTGTCTCCAGCTCCATTCGTGCTCTATTCCCTGAGAAACTCTCCTGACAAGCTTCAGGAGAGAAGTTCAGCATGGTGGCCTTGGCTGTTCTTGTGCCTTTGTCCTTCCCAGGGAAACTGGAGACATCAGTGGATGCTGAGTGGGGCAGGAATGGTGCAGAGTGGAGATGCTGCATCAAAACAAAAAACACCTGGCCTGTCCTTGTGACAGCTGATCTTGTGGTCCTATCATGGAATCTCAGAATGGTTTGGGTTGGAAGAGACCTTAAAGACCATCCAGTTCCACTCCCTGCCATGGGCAGGGACACCTCCCACTATCTCAGGTTGCTCCAAGCCCTGTCCAACCTGGCCTTGGACACTTCCAGGGATCCAGGGGCAGCCACAGCTTCTCTGGGCACCCTGTGCCAGGGCCTCACCACCCTCACAGCCAAGAATTTCCTCCTAATATCCCATCTAAACCCATCCTCCTTCAGCTTAAGACTATTCATTATTGTCCTGTCCCTCCATGCCTTGTCCCCAGTCTCTCTCCAGCTCTTCTGGAGCCCCTTTAGGCTCTGGCAGGGGCTCTGAGCTCTCCCTGGATCCTTCTCTTCTCAAGGCTGAACACTCCCAGCTCTCCCAGCCTGGCTCCAGAGCAGAGATATTGCCACACACTGAAAAATTTTGAAGGCCTTCTCCATTTTCAGCAGTCCTGTGTAGGTGATCTCATTATTCCATTGTGTCTGGTTGGAACAGACAGTGACTCTTTCCTAAAAAGACCAGCAGTTTTCTCAGGAATTTAGCTAAAGCTTTGTGTCAGCACTCCCGTGGGAAAGAACATGAGCTGTGAGCAACCCATTCTAGAGGAAGGTGTCACTCCCATGGCAGGGGGTTGGAACTGGATGATCTTTAAGGTCCCTTCCAACACCAAACCTCTTGTGATTCTGTGGTTCCATGAGCCTTTTCCCTGAATTTTGACTAATAATTTGTATCTCCTCAGTTAGTTACACTTCAGATTAAAAACATGCTGCATTCACCTTGTCCAAACTATGGAAGGTGTGTGGTAAAGAAAAAACAAAGTCCTGAGAGTTGTGGTTTAATAACTTACAATTTATAATCAGGATAATTTAAGCAGAGGTGTCAGCAGTCACTTCAATGCTCTAAAATCATGGCTAGTCCTGCTGCAAAGAATGTCCCTGCATTTGCAATGGAGAAAATTACATTTTAGAGAAAAATTTGCATGACTTCTATCCCAGCTTTCTCTGCAGCCAACTCAATCTGATATTTTTTCAGGGTTGGCTTGGGAAAAAAAAAAAGAAAGCATTTTTTATCAGTTGAACCAATTATTAATTTTAATTGCTTTTAATCAATAATAAAACAGAAAATATTTGTGAGCTGTGCACTGTGCTCTATAAAGCCTGTGCATTCCTCCAGAGATCAAACATTTAATCAAATGCCTCTTGCTTTGCCTCCATTAGGCAGTGTTACGTATCTGTGCTGAGTTTGAGATTAAGAGATCACAGCCAACATGAGAGAATTTGTTCTGCTTTACTCACATATTAAAAAGAAAAACTTCCCATGGGAATACAACAGGGGGAAAAAAACCTGGAGCAGGGGGATCCAAGATAGGGTGCAGAGATCTGCTAGAGAAAAGATGGTTTTTTTTACTCTACTGAAATATATCCATTCAGTTAATGTTATTTTTCGCTACCTGAACTTCCTGATTTCCTGAGTTTGCTTCCATAAGTTGGTTTTCCTCAGGTGACAGCTATTCTGTGTGGGGGTGGCAGGAGCCTTTTTGCCTCCTGTGACAGAGTTTTTTCCTTTCCAAGACCTTGACTTTAACATGATGCATTAAAGCAGATGGCTCTGGAACAGAAGGCTGAGCTGCCTTGAATCCCCTTGTGTTCACCAGGGGTAAGAAACTGCACTTAGGCACTTCCCATGGAGTAACTAATGTACAATGACTTGTGCCTTCACTTTCTTATTCACAAATATAAGATGACCATTAGATTATAAAGACCTAGCAGATGGGAAAAAAAAAAAAGAGTTGGGTTCAGGGCAAGCTGCTGTGTCTTTCACAGTTTGCCCTTCTTTCTAACAGAAATGCATCTATTATCTTTGATTTAAGCATAAATCAGTTGTGTGCTGGTGCTGATCTTAATGAGAAAAACATGATGGAAAGAGGACAGAGGATGGGTATATATATATTATATAATAAAGATAAATATAATATAGGTAGTAAACATATTAATACAATACACACTGTGGAATGGAATGGAATGGAATGGAATAGAATAGAATAGAATAGAATAGAATAGAATAGAATAGATAAAAAGACCATAGCTAATATATTACCTTGTGATTCCTTTCAGTGTGCAGGTGTGTGGGTTGTTACAAATGTGGATGCATATTAGGTATTAAATAATTTCCTCTTTCAAACTTTCAAATATAACATCAAAATACTTCTTCCAGTTCTGGTGCCAGGCAGGGACCCTCCCTTTGGGCTCACCCTCACTTTTCCTGGTGCCAAATTCTCTTCCATTACGTTTTAGGGACACAGGAACCTGGTCTTTCTTAGCCTGGCCATGGTAGTGCTGCCCTGCATTCCCACTCCTGCAGGGAGATACTGCCTGTCTCATTCCACAGCAGCACAGGAGATGAGCTGGCAGTCACACAGAGTGTCACCAGCTGTCTGCAGCTCCCTGCAGGATCCACTGATCCTTGGCTGCCACAGCTGGAGCTCTTTCTTCCTGGGGTCTGTCTAAAGACATTTTGGCATCATCGGTTGTGAGCTCATTCTAGGTGTGGAGCATCGATTTTGGTTTATGCAATGGCAAGGGGATTATCTTTCCCCTTGTTTTCAAGACTGGTGTGACTTAGCAAAGTCTGGTCTTTGCTAAGGGGGATCTCTGCTTAAAGGAAATGTTTGGAAATTAGTGCATTTTTGGGACAGCATGCAGGGAAGATATATTTTCTGCAATGCAAATTGTCAGAAAAGGGCAACAATGAGAGTTTCTATAGATCTGTTTAATCACAAAGCCCTTCCCATCCTCAGTAAGATCCTAGAATCATGGAAAGGTTTGTGTTGGAAGGGTCCTTAAGCTCATTTCATTCCATACCTCTGGCAGGGACATTTTCCACTAGACCAGGTGGCTCCAAGCTTTCTCCAACCTCACCTTGAACACTTCCAGGAAAAGGACATGGTAATCCTTGCTTTCTCCAGGGTGCTGCTGAAAGATATTCAGGTGGAAATGCTTTAAGTGAAAACTGCAGTTTCATGAATAGGAAACATTCAGCAGGAGCAGGTCACTTTCAAGGATATTTCCCAGTAGAGAAAATAAAAGTTACTCAGTTTGTCCTCTTGTCCAGATGATGTCAGGTTTTTTATTTTTGCCCACCGAGAGAATATTCAAGATCAGGTTGAACAGGATTCTGAACAACCTGATCCAGCTGCTGTTCCTGCTCCTTCAGCAGAAGGAGGGGAGCTGGACTAGCTGGACCTTTAAAGGTCCCCTCCAACCCAAACCATTCTCTGACTCTGATTCCAAACTATGATTTGAGCCCACCTAAAATACTAAAATAGTGTGGTCCTGCTGCAGCTTCTTGTCAAAGAGCTGATAAACTCCTGGGTGTCCTAAGGTTCAAGGAGCAGTTATAAATCAGAAAGGACCTCCCGTTTCACCTTGGGGTGGGTATGAAAAGCTCAAGAAAGCTCCTCTGCATCTCCCCAGGAGCTGCCCATACACAGCAGTGAGTCCTGCAGGACTGCACAGGGGTGGAAAGGCAGCTCCCAGTTTCAGGCAGAGCTATCCCTGTCTTTCTATGATGTGTAGCAGGTAAAAACCACCACTACAAACCCTAACAAACTCCTCTCATTGCAAAATAAGCTAAAAACATGGAAATACTTAGGGAATATACCTAGGAGTGGAATTAACAGAGAGAAAAAGTAGCTGGAAATGTTCATGTCCGGAGGGTTGACAGCCCACAGTTCAAGCAGATGTTTTTTAACACATTTGAAAAGATAGGAAAGCAGCTTCCATTCTTCTTTTTCTTATTCCCTAACTTTATGGGCAGTGACTGGACTAGCCACTTCAAGAACTGAGATAACTGATATTTAAAAATATATATATGTATGAAATCCAGGTTCATAAAATATTTTTTCCTAGTCCTTAATTAAGGATCTGTCACTTGAAGATCCATTTGGCCACAGAAAACTGTAGCAACATGTCTTTATGGTGTCCTGACTAAGGCAGCTTTCTGGAAAAGATTTTCTTTTCCTTTTAATTTAAGGAATTTAATCCATTATTATTTTTATTTATTTATTTATTTATTTTATTAACTGAAGCAGCAGCAGCAAAATCTCTTTGTCATGGACCTAAAAATATATTTTAAAAAACTTATCTTTTTCCTGAAGCACGTGCTTCCAATGGCTGTACTGCCAGTTATCACTTTGACATTTGAAAATTTTAGGGATGGCCAAGCTAAGTTTGATTAGGAAGTGCCCTTTGGGTCAGGAAAAGGGAATAATAGTAATAATAATAATAGCTTATGACAATGAAGAGGAAACTATATTCCTAAAATAGTCTGGCACCTGAATTGCTGTGGGACAGTGTGTTGTATTTGATTACCAGAGACAACCACAGAGTCACAGAATGGTTTGGGCTGGAAGAGACCTTAAAGTTCTTCTAGTTTCCACTCCCTGCCATAGGTGTGGGGTTTTTAGCATTCTTTAAAAAAATAATAAATAAACAGATGTAATCTGTTGAATTATGAATTTCTCTTGAAAAGTTTTTTTTTTTTTGTCTTGTTTTTGTTTTTGTTTTTTTGGTGGGGGTAGGAAAACATCTTTCTTTTCACTTTGTTCCTGGAAACTGAAAACTCCTATTCCCATTTATACTAAAGATTTACAGTATAGCTACAACACATTGACAGATTATCTGCAGTATAATTTGTATATTCCCAATAAGCAGATTTTGTGTCTGAGCCCTGCAGTTCTCATAAATTCCTTTTGTGGAATAAAGGGATCTCATTACCTCAACTTTAAAATGCCAATAAACAGTCAGAAGGTGTAAAAGAGCTTTATGGTTTGTCAACACCACAAACAACAGTGCGTTCACAACTGAGTTAATTAATCTGTGGTAAACAGAAGTGAGGATGAGATGCAGCAGGGTCCTGGGTGTCAGAGAAGAAGGGTTCAAACCCTGCTGCCCCTTGACAAATAAAAAGGGAAGTTTTTTTTAAAAAAATTAACTTTTGGGAGAAAGCCCAACAGACCCTTGACAGGCTTAGAACTGGAACAGGTTCTCTTAAAACCCATTAAAAGATTCCAGTTTGTACCAATATTCCCATGTGAAAACTCTGTTCTCCAGCTCTTCCTGACTTTGGATGTGGCTCACACTGCTTGCTGTCAGGCTTGCTTAGGAGGTTCCCAGGGTGTTTAAAGTTAAGTAACAACGTGTACTCTAAAAAGTCTTGTTTTCCAAGAAAGCACCTTGTCGTCTTGTCACCTAAATTCTTATATGCCCATAGATTTAAGGTGGAATTCATGTAGCCAAATAGAAATGTATAAAAGGCAGAAGTTCTTTCAACAGGAATAGAAGTGGGCAGGCTGTCACTGTTGAAAACTGAAGACAGGCTGGAATTTGATGGATCAGTCTCAGTTAAAAGGAGAGTTGTTTTCTGGAAAGTTGTACCTTGGAGGGAAGGGGATTGGTAATGAAAAGTAACCAAGATACCAGCACCTCGTGGTGTCCTGGCAGAGAGCTGGAGATGACTCAGGTGAACCTTTCCTCTATCCCAGGTTGCTCCAAGCCCTGCCCAACCTGGCCTTGCACACTTCCAGGGATCCAGGGGCAGCCACAGCCTCTCTGGTCAACCTCTGACTCGAGAATTTCTACCTAATATCCAATCTAAATCTCTCCTCTCATAGTTACAGCCATTTGTCCTAGTCCTGTCTGTAGCTATTGGTATCCTTATCACTACCTAGGGCTAGGTGAAATCAGACAGATAAGTGACATATCATCCCACATAGATTTATGATTTTTTTTTGTGTTAAATTAAATTTATACTGTTTTTCCTCAAGAGTGGCATTCTAGTCATCAGAATTGTCTCATTCTTAATAATTTTACCAGGTCCATACAAGAGTGCAGCTTCACATTATGCTTTTAACAGGAAGCATAACCAGAGTCCTGATGCCAAGATGTTCCTGATCTTAACATTTGTGATTAATTCATTTGGAATTAATTTTCAAGTCCCTTGCATTTCTAGGCTGCACCATTCTGCTCTGCTCCATATTTAAACGTGTTCTGTTAAGTAATTTAGTAAAGTGTTCAATTCTTGTATTGCCTACAACAGCTTTTTGTGTCTGAAGGCTCTGTCCTGTACCTTTAACATGAAGTCACTTCTGCTTTAGATATCAAGATGTGTTTGTTTGTTTTTTTTCCCCCAACTCATGCTTACTTAATTATTAAAAATGAGTTCAATAATTAAGGAGTTATACAGATTCATCTATTTTTCATCATTTGGAGTGTTTCTGCTTGCAGTACATTTTGGGGGAAGAAATAATTTAAATATACCACAGCTGTTGGTCTTTTAAACATTTTCCCCTCAAACAGGTAATTTATTTACCTGTTGCACAGCCCAAACCCAGGAACTGAAGGTTATTTTATGAACTTTGCGTGTTTTATCCAAAATAGAGCTTGTTTTCAAGGAGAATATATTATAATTAAGGCAAAGCAGCCTCAGTTATGGTCCCTCATTGACACCAGAAAGCTGTCACGGACCATGTCTTGTGTGTCACTCATGATGCTGGAAGTAGAGGAGGTTCTGACCTGGAGGTGTTTTATGTGGGAATATAAATGGGAAGCAAGGAAATGGATAAATGTTTTGCTTAGGGACATGTTTTGGTGGTAGACATGGAAGAGCTGAGATAATGGTTGGACTTGATGGCCTCACAGCTCTTTTTTAATCTTAATGATTTTATGATTCTATCAAAGTGGAATCTAGTCTACTGGACTTTGTTTGCTGCTTTGGTTTGGTTTTCCCTAAGAAAAAAATAAACGGAACTTATTGGAAAATAGATTTTGAACATGCAGGTGGGAAATATCCCACCTCACCTAGATCATCAGGAAAAAAGGTACAACAAACTGTGGAATGGGAGACAGGCTGCTGAACACAGTAAGAGGTGAAAAGAAGAAGAAGGAAATGGAGGAAGTGGGGGAATGCTTGGGTGCTTTGAATATTCTTTTAGGTTTTTTTAGAAAAAATAATCCAAACAATTGAGGACATTTTCCTTAAATTTTTTTTGAGTCAGAGCTCAGAAGTGGAAAAAAGCCCAAAAAAAGCCTTTTCCATTAGAGCATGTTTTGAATGCAGAGTTGTGTTTCCCACTCCTCAGTGACAGAGCTGCTGCAGAGTGTGTGTGACAGATGAACTCCACAGGGGTCATTTGTGTGTCTGGACACAGATGCACGAGAACACACATTAACACAGGCACACAAATCAACACCATAAACAAAATGTCCAGAGCTGGAGAGAAATTGTGCAGTGCTCCACATGCAGATGGCTACTGCCAGTCATTGTCTTTCATGCCAGTCCTAAAAATTCAGGAGAATCATTCAGTGGAAAGAGGGAAATGAATAAATATGAAGGGAGTGCTGCTGGTAAGAGAATGCACAGAGGATGATACGAAGAGGGGTTTTTTTTTTGAGATGTATTGAGGATGAGGTCTTTGATGTCTGTGCCTGTGAATGGTGGAAGGTGGATTTTGGCTATGTCTGTGTTAGAAAACAGCGTGGCCCTGTAGAGGCAGAACTGTAGGGTGAATAATGTATGTGCTGAGGATGCAGGGCCCACCTGTTCTGGGGGCTACTACAGAGCCATTCTAGCCGGGTTTCATTGGCACCTACAGTGTCCTATGTGTCCTACTGCATTTCAGCTTCTGCATTGGTTTCACAGAATCTCAGGATGGGTCAGGCTGGAAGGGACCACTGGAGGTCATCTGGTCCCACCTCACGCCTCCAGCAGGGCCATCCCAGAGCTCAGGGCACAGGATTGTGTCCAGATCATTCTGGAATACCCCAGTGAGGACACTCCAGACCCTCTCTGCACAATCTGTTCAGTGCTCAGTCACTGCACAGGGAAGAAGTTCTGTCTCCTGTCCAGGTGGAACTTGCTGGGATCAGTTCCTGCCCGTTCCCCTGGTGCCATTGCTGGGCCCTGGAGCAGAGCCTGGGCCCTGCTCTGAGCCCTCCCTGCACACAGGGACACTCAGGGATGAGGTTCCCTCTCAGGATCTCCTCTCCAGGCTGAACAGCCCCAGCTCCCTCAGCCTTTCCTGGGCAGGGAGATGCTCCAGTCCCTTCATCATCTCTGTCACCCAGCACTGGACACGCTCCAGGAGCTCCATGTTCCTCCTGTCCTGAGGAACCCAGAACAGGACACAGAACTCCGGATGTGCCTCACTGAGCTGAACAGCAGGAGATCTGCTTGATGCCTTCCAAAAATGTAATATGAACTGAAATATGTGAAATGAAAGATGTCTGGGAGATTTTCTTGGCTAGGTATTGCAAAATTTCAAGTTTGATTTAAGAGAATGAAATGATACAGAAGTATCTCAGCTTTAGATGCCCTACACTGACACACAGAACAGGTGCTCATGTATACTTCAAGATAAAAGAATATTCAGATTTGATTCTTCTGTGATTCTGTTGTGAATTTATTGCCTTGGAGGAGCTACTTCTTATTTCCATCTTCATCAAGGAATAAGTTGGGACACTAGAATATAAGTAATGAAGACACTGGAGTATAACGAACAAGAAGTGAAACAGGATATGTAGAGAAAAGTTTGTTTAAAATAATTAGGAAATTATTTATTGGATGCAGCCTCTACATTCAGTGATTTCTGCTATTATTACTTTCCTGCATTACAACCAGGGAGGATAGTAACTTGCTGTGGGCTAAAGATAAGTGATGACCTATTGGAAGGGAGGGAAAGAAAAGTATTCTAAAGGTGGGTGTGTGAGGCACTTGCTCTCCCCTGATGGTGTTCAGTGTGTCAAACCTCACTGGATCAATCTGTTCCAAAGGCTGAGACAGAAATGTCAAAAGTTAAAACAAACTTCATTAAGTGAAGAAAGGAGGGTTATGGGGCAAGATTTTTCATTGCTGGGGCTTGTTATACACAGATTTAAATGTCATTGAATTATTGAATGATTTTGGTAGGAAAAAACCTTCAAGACCATTTCATTCCACCCCCGTGTAATGGACAGGAACATCTCCCATTAGACCAGGTTGCTCTGAGCCCTGTCCTACCCAGCCTTGAACCAGGATCATGCTACTCCTCTTTGTTTGGTTGGTTTTTTTGTTTTCCAAGTTGATTTACTTGATTTTTAAACTTTCTTTTTCTTGTTCTTTTCAGGTTGGACACCCAAAGTAATTTTTACACACTTGAAATCATCAGCTAATGCCAATGACACACGATTAGTGCTCCAGGAACCTGTTGATTGGGAACCTGGTGATGAAATCCTGGTGGGAAGTTCAGGCCTTGGAGATGCACAGCAACAGGAGGAAGTGGCTTTTATCCAGTCCGTGAACAGCACAGAGCTGCACCTTAGATCACCACTCAGGTATCCTTTCAGGAGCCAAGGAGATTTTCACAGCAGAGAGTTAAACAAGGAGAAAATTTGATCAAAGTCAGGATTTGCTGTCCCCTGTGAGACATAATAACTATATAAATCCCTTTAACAAAGGTGGCCAGTGATTTTTCAGTTCCTCACTCCCCCTAAACGTAGTGGATGTTCAATCCTGAATGTTTAAATTCTGTATCATGCCCTTGAACTCAGAAAACCTTTGAAGCAGAAAACACTGATGGCCAGTAAAGTCCAGTGGCGTCAGTATAGGAATGACAAAGAAATTTCCTGCATAGTCAATTTCTTGAGAAAGTGCATTTTTTCTTCCACAAGAAATGCAAATACTCTCTTCTTGACTGGTTTTCTTAAGTAATACACTCAAAGTGATTTTTTTCATTATGGAAATCTGCTTCCATATTTCCAGTCAATATTAATTTCACTGCCTTACACTCTCTTCATCTACTGTTCATTGAGATCTTGGACAGACGGAAAACGACACTTCTTATCATCTCCAATGTTGAAACACATCAACTGTTTAGAGGCAACCTAACTCCCAGGCCCATGAAGATTAAGGGTATTATTTTCTTAAACAATTTGGGCTTGAGAAGAAAAGACCTGATGGTTTTCACCCAAACATGTTTTGGGAAGGGACTTCAAAGGCTGAAATTGATATTGTTGTAAATATCATAGAATCATAGAAAATCCTTAGTTGGAAGGGACCCACAAGGATCATTAAATCCAGTTCTTCTATGGCCTTGCATAAGAAAATTCCAAAATCTGTACTATGTGCCTGGAAGTATTGTCCAAATGGGTTTTTTTGAGCTCTGGAAGATTTGGGGCTGTAACCACTTTCCTGGGGTGGGGGGGGGGGGGGGGGAGGGGGGCTGTTCCAGCACCCAACCATCCTCTGGATGAAAAGACTTTTCCTAATAACACAACACAATACAATATTATATACATAATCTGAGGTAAGTTTGAATACTTGTGAAATAAAAAGATGAAAGCAAACATCAAAAGGAAAAGCCTGTCTAGCACTGGATGTGCCACTGTCCCTACTGAGAAAAGGACTGAAACCAGCTCTGAATTTGAGAGGTTATGATCATAAACGTAAATAACAAGAAATCATAAATAATTCTCTCCGCCTGGCAGGTGCAGATGCTATTTCTTGTCTTTTGTTAGGTACCCCCACATTGCTGGAGCGGGATGGGGCAATGGCCAAGGTCTGCCTTCGAGTGCTGTGGTGGCACTGATCAGCAGAAGGGTTGTTGTTCAAGGAAATGTCACACTGGAGAGGATGTCCCACCTCAGGCAGTGTGCAAATGCAGGTGAGGAGGTCTCTTCTCACAGAAATGTACTGAGGAGGAAAAGTGCTCCATTAAAATCCCATTGTGGCAGCGTCACTGTGTATTAGAACTCTTTCTTCCTCGGATAACTTTGAGACATTCCAGAGCCAGGAAAGAGAGTTTGTCTTTCCAAACATTGTTTGACATTGAAGCGTGAAGTCTTGGGAGTTGAACTGCACTTCATTGTAATATCTCAGATGTATTATTTTCACATTGTTGTTTCAAGCCATCTTGGGAAAGACCCTTTAGCTTTGCCTGAGCCTAAGGGTGTAGAAAAGAAAGTATTTTCTGAAAACATGTTTCAGTGTACATAGTATATTAAATTTTTAATTGTGTTTACTATTTAGTCACTTTAAGAAGAAGGAAAAACAAAACAGCCCAATGCTGTTTGTACTCTTTAGCGTAAAATATTGAGACGTTGTTTAGTGTTTAGGGTTGCCAAGGAAAAAAAAATAACAGGTGATGCATAAAGTATCACTGGTGAAAAAAACATTAAATATCTCAGTTCTTCTTTAGTTTTACCTGTATGAAATGCCATGGAGTTTGACAGGTGGATTCCTGATTTACATCATCTATTCAGGAAGCAGAATCAGACACAGTGATTATAATGTGAGGAGAGTTAGGTTATCTGGTAACCCAGGTGTAAGGTTTCCTTTAAAAAAAAAAGTGCCTTGGGCTTTCAGACTGTGACACAAGACTTCATTTGATATCCAGCAGCCAACTGCTTATATTACTCATGGATTTATGGTCCATTTTGTGTGGAACTTATAAATATATGCTCTGAATCACACTAACCATTTGAGGTTTTTATTTGAGTTAAAGGATAGGAGGATTTCTCAGAGGAGTCACCAGAAGAGGAGTGAGCAGTAGTTTTATTGTGGTTAATTTACCTTCTTTAAAAGAAAAATTAGCATTACTGGGAATCAGCAGGGAGTGCTGGAATTTGAGATCCCCTCTGCTCTTCCACTGAACACGCCCAAGCAGCACATTCGTAGTCTGAATCTCATACCAAAATACCTCACACCCATGGAAGGGTCTTTCAGGAATTTTACTCAGCCCTATGATTTAATTTTTTTGTCATGTAATGGAATCCAAAAATGGATTGGAAGGGAAGATCATCTCATTCCACCCTCCTGCCATGGACAGGGACACCTTCCTCTATCCCAGGTTACTCCAAGCCCCATCCATCCTGGCCTTGGACACTTCCAGGGATCCAGGGACAGCCACAGCTTCTCTGAGCTACCTGTGCCAGAGCCTACCTACCCTCACAGAGAAGAATTTCTCCCTAATCTCTATTCTTGTCTTGAAGCTGTGGGTACTAACAATTCCCCATCCATCTGCAGGGCGAGTCAGGAGAGCAGAGTTTAGGGAAAAAACCCAAAATGCCTGATTTCAGTTTAGTTCTATACATCCATGCCCAATCTCCTTTTCAGTAACCTTGCTTAAGGGAAACCAATGTCAAATCCTTCTTCCTCTAACTCTAAGGAGCTATCCAAGACATAGAACTACATCTTCCTACTTGTTTTGATACATGTCCCTTCAAAATGTCCAGACTTTTAGGGAAAGAACCATGACAGTATTTCAAAGGAGCATCAAAAGATGTTTGCCGGTGTTGCCTTAGGGCCCATGTTTCAGATCCCTGCTGGAGGTGGGATCTCACTGGGAGAATCTGCCTTGGACATCCCACCCCATGGAGAGGGTGCCGCTCACAGCTCTCACTGGGTTGTGTCCTAGGTGGCTCTGGGTGTTTGTACAAGACAAGTGAGAGGCAGCTGGGCTCTCGGGACCTGGGAGCCATCCTGGTTGTGGAAGTATTCCAGGGACAGGAGAGTCGGCTCCAGTTGGAGGGGGTCCAATTCCGCCACGTGGGCCAAGCGTTCCGGCATCACTGCAGTGCCCTGACTGTTTCTGGCAACACCTGGGTGTCAGGTGAGTTGTCTGCACTGGAGATACCCACCTTCTCCTGCCCAAAACTGGGGCAGGCACCCTCAAAACCTGCTTGGCTCTTGAGCCAGTCGACAAATTGGATTGTTAAATGTGAAAAAACCCCCTCACCTCCTGTCTAACTCAACTGACAGAGTGGTTTCACCTGCTTCACTTCCTTTGTATCTCTGCTTCTTCCTAATATAATATATATATATAATGCTCTTTTGATGTAGAAGAGAGTAGCTCTGGAAATGAATGCACTCATACACTATGAGGGAGACGAAAAATGGCTCAGGGCTGGCTAGTTTCAGGGGCTAACTTTTAATTTTATCCCCAGAGGTTAAGGAACATATTAAATTCATTTGACTTTGTCACTGTTAAGCGCCAAATTCATCTCTGGAACTGGCAGTGAGGACTCGGAAGACTGGTGGTGGTAGGGGAAAGTTAGGTGGGCTCAAAGAATGTTTTAAGGGTGCTGGATGGATTTTCCCTTCCAGATAAGCTACATTTGCTCCTCTCAGGAATCATAGAATGGTCTGGTTTGGAAGTGACCTGAAAAATCATCTAATTCCAAGCCCTGTGCCATGGACTGGGACAACTCTTTCCTGTGCCATCTTCATCACTGAGTAAGGGTCAGGGGTTCCTGGTGGCAGAGAGCAGCACTGGCCAGGATCTGGACGATGGGAAGGTTACCATGCCTGACTAGAGAAGGGGTATAAATTATCTGCCCAATCCATTTTTGCTCACACCACTCACTTCTTTCCAGACTCTTACATCCATGGTTGTTGTGTTCTGGATTCCTTTGGCCAAGGCCTCCATCTGATGGGGGTCTCCAACCTCAGTGTGGACAGCAATGTTTTCTACAACATTTCAGGCCATGGGCTTCTCCTGGGTAAGTGAAGCAGGCAGATATCCACACTACATACAACAGCAACTTGTTCCCATTTGCATGAAAATGCCTTTGGAGGAAAGAATGGCAGATCCTTAACTGCACTCTGAGAACTTTAATCACATCTTCTGCAATTTCTGGTGTCAGTGAATTTGGAATAAAACTTCCACAATTCCACACACAAGTCCTCGCAGCTACTTCCATTTGACCAGCTCTCTTTCTTTAGGTCAGTCTTCACTTGATCAGGATCAACTATTTTTCAGTAAAAAAATAGTAGATATTTTTTTAGGGGATTGATTAATCTGGCTTTGGAAAATTATAATTATGCAACACTTAGGACCACAGCTCAGAGAAGCATTTAAGAGGATATTACCTTTTACTTCAGTTGTTTGATGTCAAAGATAATGGAATGAAAGCATATGTTAAAAGTTAACCAAAGGATTTAGCACTTAAATAAATTGGAGCTTGGAGCAACAAAAATGTTAAACAAAATATTTCTCCTAACTAACCATCAGGAGACTGACTTGGAGCATCTTCTGCTCGATCTCATGTTGCCTTAATACCTAAAGATATAGCTTGATTTTTGTTTTCCATAAGAGATGGGATAAAAATGGCCAATTATGAGATAAACAGAGTGGGGGAAAAAAGCCTTCAGTTCTGATCCTGCAGTTCCCCACACACAGCAGGTCCCTGTGCTGGGTTCTGTGTATAAACACAATGTTATATCATGATTTAAACAAGGCAGGTTACAAACCCAGTGTGGTTATACACACCTTGCAGATGAAGAGAGCTGGCTCAGAGAGATGCAAGTGCTTGGCCGAGCTGATGTACAGAGCCCTTGCAGCCATGGGGAAGCAGAGCAGGACCTACAAGCTGCTGGCATCTCTTGGCTCACTGCTGTCAGGATCAGTGTGTGAGTTAAAGGACTCTGAGCTGAGCTGGAGTTTCACCAGAATACATCTTATCCTCAAGATGCTTTTAATAGCTTCACTGTCAGCAGCTCCAGAGGGTCTGATGGATTAATTTATATAATTTTTTTTGCCCATGAAGGAATATTTATTATAGCTGGCTCTTTGCTGCTTTGGAATTGGATTCTCTCAGTGATTTCACCTAAAATCCTTATTTTCAGAGGGTTTGCAAGACCACCACTAAACGTCACTCTAGGCTTAAAATTATTGACACACAAGGTCTAAGCTTGAAAGCCAAAACCTCAAAACACTGTATGGCTCTCAAAAGGACTTCTTTAGGATCCTGTTTGCACACTGGTTGTAGCATTGTTTGTAGTATATAGAGATTGGAAAAAATTGAGAAAGCTGATTCCCTCAAAAGACTGAGGGAAGGCTAAAAATATTTATTACTATCCCAAAAGCCACAGGTTTACTTGTGAAGTGGTTTACATTTGGGGTAGTAATGATTTGGGAAGGAATCTGTATTATGAATAGAACTTGAGCAGGTGTATTTGAAGATAATCACTTCTGTTGGATAAACAAAACTAAATGGATGTGATTTGCTCCTAATGTATGCCAGAGAGAATGGCCTATGCATAGACTCCACACAAGATCCCACTTTGCATTCTGCTTCCAAAAGAGGAGCAGTGCTGATCTTAGGATCATGGAGTCATTAAGGCTGGAAAAGATCCTTCAAGTTTTTCCTGGTTCTGGAAGTTCAACCATTAAACTAACCCTGCCAAGCTCACCACTAAACCATGTCCCCAAGTGCCATATCTCCATGGCTGCAAATGCTTCCTGGGATGGTGACTCCAGCACTTCCCTGGGCAGCCTGTTCCAATGCCTCACCACCCTTTAGGTGAAGAAATCTTTCTTAATAGCCAACCTAAACCTCCCCCAGAGCAACTTCAGGCCAATTCCCCTTATCTTATCAATGTATCTTTTTTTGGACTTGGCTTGTATGGGACTGTCCACTCCTTGCCATTGGGCCGCCCATTTCTTTATGATGTAGTTTAAAATATATTTATTTTGTTTTCTTCTTCCTACTCCTGTACTGTAATTAGATCTGGGGCACCCTAAGAGTCTGTGTTGTCTGATCAATTGGTTGACTGATTTTTCCCTTTTTTCTTCTACTGCATTTATTAGGGGGGCAACCCCCCACTTTTGTGCAGAGGTGCACCAGCTGTTTTTCAACCTGTTTAGAAATTATTTTTTTTGCATGTAAGTAGGGCAGTGAATGGAGACAGGACATAAGGAAGACTTTGAATTCTAGTACTGCCAGGAGTATGCCTGTGTGTGCATAGGTGAGCCTCTTTCCCACTCTGAACCACTTTGAATCTCTTTTCCCAACTGTAAATCTGCTTTATAATATGTATTTTATATATTTTCACCATAAACTTGCAGTCCGTAACGTATGCCTTGTGGTATAGTCACATGCAATGCTCTGTCCAGGGAAATATATGTGACTATAACACCTGGACTTGTGTATATTGAAATGAGACTTGTGATAATAGATAGTTTCAGATATATGTGCATTTATATTTATATTCCTTTTTTCTTCCTCTAATTTTTCTACTTTTTTATGGCATTTTTTTCTCCTTTTCTTCTTATTTTTTCTTTTAAAGGTGAGGGACTGGAAGAAGAGAACAAAATCAGTAACAACATAGTGATTGGCCTTTCTGTAACTGATGGTTTATCCAATATTGAGACACTGTCACCAGCAGGGATCTACATCAAGGCTCCTGCCAGCCACATTAGGGTAAGAAGTTCTGGTATGAGACATAACATTTCCTTTCTAATAAAAGATATCAGAAGGACACAAAGCTTCATTTATCTGGGAGATCAAATACACAATATTTGCTTCTTGGCTGAGCTGTCAGAATCTGTTCTTGTGATAGGATATTGAAACAAGTGCATATTACAAAATAAATTATGTTCCTTGGTAAATTTATTACTGAGAATTTTGCTGTGTTTGAATGGAATAGAATATTAAAGTGAAATAATTCATCCTGAGGTAATTTAAAACATTGTTCTATTTTATAATGCTCACAGATTGAGAAAACTTGGAAAAAGTTTAGGCTCAGCTCCTCTGGAATTTCTGCTGTTATTAAAAAAGCCCTCAGTTTTAATGGACTGACTACAAAAACACTAAAATTCAACAGCATCAATTACACCTCTACCTGGATTTAAGATCATATTGGACATACAGCTGAAGATCTTTATTCCAGGGTGAGAAAGAGAATGTGTTCCTGTCCTATGAAAATGACATTGATTTTGAAAGAAACAAAGCTTCTCTATTTTAAATGGTAATAAAACACTACATTTTTAAAGAGCCACCAGCTTAACAGCTACACATCAAAAAGCTGAGCTCAGAAAAAATACTTCTATTCACTAATTCTCTGATGCTTTCTCTTAGTTCATGCTCTTTTTTGGTCTTACATTTCAGAATAAAGACTCACTTTTATGTGTTTCATGGATAAATATGATATTCATCAACTTCAAACCACTATTCCTTCCCAACTATTTTAAGGAATTACATTGAAACTGACCTTCCTCACCACACTTACAGTAGTGAAAAATGCATATTTTCATTTAAAAAAAGTAATCCAAACCTGTTCTATTGTTAACCCCCAGTAACCAAACCAATTACTGTTTGTGAAGACCTAATCACCCCTGGGACTTCTGCTCCATGAGGAATGATTTGCACCTAACTTTGAAGGTGAAAAAGAGACCAACACATTTCCTATGTTTTTACAAAGACAGGAGAACCGAGGAAGGAGAACTTTTCTGCAGTTCCCTTGAGGCCATATTTATCATTTTTAAGGCCATCAAATATGGTTTAAAAATACAACAACTAGGCAGGATCATGAGAATTTCAGCTCCACTAAGCACAGAGTTTTGTACTGCCATGCACTGACTTACCCTGGAGCTGTTCACTCCATTGCCAGTGGCTCAGCTTTGAAAAGGTTTGCTGCAATTACCTCCACGGGTTCCTGGGAGCTAGCTGTGCTGGGTTCTCAGCACATTTATTCATCTCTCTCTGTCCATGTGAGTTTACAGATGTAAAGCTACAGCTGTGACTGTGTAGCCCGATATCAGGGGGTCCTTTCTGCTCTCCAGAGATGTGCTGCTCCGGGCAGGGTAGCAGATGGCCCTCAAACACTTTCTGATGACCCTCATCATCTCGAGGAGTGGAATATTTGAGGAGTTGCGGCAGCAAAATGAAAGAAGAAGAAGAAGTTGCCCAGCTTAAAATTGTTATTAACTGCACTTACTGTACACCAGGACCAAGCAGTGCTCAGACAGACAGCAAAGCACAGGGATATTAAGAGAAAAAAAGTCACATTTCTCCCAAGCAAAAGAACTGTGGACTTTTTCGTAGTGCAATAATAATCACTAAATTCCAGAGGTGGTCCAGCACCAGCATTATGATGTTATTATCTTAGTATCTTTTCTGTCATGAGAATTCTCAGATCAAATGACCTGAGCTTTTTAGGTATTTATAATCCCAGTTTATTGGGGAAGTTTGAAGAATGTAATGGCAAAGAAAGAGTCATCTTCCACCTATCTAGTCCCCAGGCCAGAACATGCAATAGAAATGTTCCCAGTTCAGAATTTAATTTTAGGTGTTTGTCAGTCTTTTTGTTTATTGGTTTTGTGTTTGTTTATTTTCAGATTTCCATCTTTTGATTACTGGTTTTAAACTTATTGGCTGCAATCTTTAAAGCAGGGACGGCAAAGAGCTCTAGGTCCAAACTGTGTAACAGCTTCTGTGCATGATGGGTTAAGCCTTTCCACAGTGAGACCTGCAGTAATGTTTTCATAACTGCTCAATTTACTTGGGAGCCTAAATTTGCACCGGTGGCTGAAGAGCTTAAATTTCCTTGAAATTCAGTGGTGGCCTAAACAGTGTGGAAATTGGGACAGAGCAGTCACTCAAACCTGAGCCTACAAAGACATTTGGAGACCCAATTCCCACTGGTTTCCATTTGACTTAAGCTCTTAAGTGCTCTGGTGAATCAGGCTGTTAGATGAAATTTTATACTTGGACAGTATGAGTGCAAACTGATTATTACAAGGTCGGTATAATTTTTTTTTAAATACAGTGTGTAAGCCCAGGTTGTGACTTTTTAGAGTCATAGACAATCTCATTAGCAGGCTGGTTTCTTTCTTTTTAAATGCACTCAGCTCAAGGAACTGACAATGCTTCTCTGTGATAGTTTTTTTTTCCCTCACTGGAACACCTGCCTTATGTCTTTGGTTTTCTTTTTGCGTGCAGGAAAAATAATTTTAAAAGTAGTTTTTTGTCTTTTTCTCTTGGCTCTCTTGGACCTAGTAAGTTTTGTCCTTTTTGTTGTTCCAATCCATACACATTCAATGCCCTGAAATCCCAGAGGCAGCACGGAGTGTTCATGCATAACAACATATGGACTGGGTTTAGGAAATCCAGCAAGAGCCTCCCTCTCCTTTCTTGCCTTGGTGTTGAGGACTGGAGAACATCTCAGATGAATGAACGGGGTGGAGCTCAGCTGGTGCCTGGGTGTCAGAGGAGTGACTGATTGTCACACTGTTGGTAAATGCATTTGTTTCCTAGTGTCACCCCATCCAGCCATTCTCCACAGCACCAAAGAGCTGAGGCTGCATCTGTTTGGCACCGTTTTCCCACTGTTTCATCTCTGCTGAGATCTTTCCCAAACCCTTTTCCTGCAAAGTGGGCCCACACCAAAGCAGGCACACTGTGAGTACTGCTCACATCCTTCCCAGCTCTGAAACTGTGGGAGTGGTGCTGGGAACACTGTCCAGAGCTTTAATGTCATCTTTAAGGTCAACAGCTTGAGTTCCAGCTATCTAAAAGAAATTCATGAAATATTTACAGCAGCGGAGTTGTACGGTTAAGAGACACTTAAACCGTCAGCCACTTGATTTTACTGACTTGCAGTGCATACCTCCAGGTATTTGGCATGCTCAGGGAGGTAATTTCTCTCTGGAATTTTGGTTGCACGGACATTCGTAATATACTGACTTCCACAAAGAATTGATTTCCACACAAAATTCCCTGCTTGCCTAAAACCCCTGCCCTCCAGCCACGAGCTGGCTGAATAAATATGCAGGGCTCTTTTTTTTTTTTTTTTTTCCTTATGAATCATCTGCAGAACGCACGATTGGAGTCGCAAGTAAAATATCCTGGAAATGATGTGACTGGACTGCAGAAGTGTTTTGTTAAAGAAAAAGAGTCTGTGGCTGCACTTTCAGAAAAAGCAGCAGTTTTACCAGGGGATAGAGAAAGCAGAGCTCTGGGTCTCAGTACTTTATTCCTTGACAGATGTCAGAGATCAGGACTGTAGGGAGCACACTTGGATGGGTCAGAAGAAAGTAATTGGTATATGGAGGGTTTCACCTCGAGGTCGCCAGGCTCATCTTTGATTTGGACCATCAGGGACCAAAAAGTCATTAATATTTTAACACTGTCCATTGACCTATGAATGGGAGTGGTGGTGTCAGACCTGACCTTAGAGAACAAGCCCTCCTTAGAGCTGCAGGAAAGGTCATCTTAGACCCCCCATAGAGAGCCACATACCTCCAGAGAGCAATTAATTTTTTCTAAGGACAGACCAAAAGCATTGCCTTCTGTACATGCCTATGTCTTTTTTTTTTTTTTTTTTTTTTTTTAAATCTACCAGCCTGGACTTCAAATTTTCACACACCTAAGGCAGGTGAGAGGGCTCATGCACAGGTGCACACATGAACACATTGCTATATGGACACCAGCCCAACTAGACTTGGCTGCTCTCCAAATTAAGATGGCAAGAGCAGGTTTTTTGTCTTAGAGTAGGAAAGTTCAGAACACACTGAATACAACTCATATAACCCACTTGATGCAGATTCTGTAAGTACCAAACTCCTAATTTTAAGGCCAGTTGGACCTTATGTCCACTTATTTTTACCTCTTGCAAGACAAATAATGTAACAGAAGTGCAGAATTTAGAATGCAATTTCTTTAAGAGATATCAAACGACAATAACTTACAGCACGTCTTCCTATGGTTCTTCACCCTGTAAGAAATAATCCAAACCACATAATTTACCACAGGGGTAGGGAGGTTTAATTGTTCAGTCACTGACATACATCCTGAAGATATTGTTCTTTGCTTTCTCTTAACTTTTAGGAGTCTTTTTCAGTGCAAATATTTCCTACATTTCTTTTTTCCTGTGTTTGCTTTGGGAGATAAGAGAAATATCCAGACTTAGAAGGAAATCAATAAACTTGATTAGATTGTGATTTACCCTTGTAATTAGTTTGTGATTTACTTTTCCTTCCTGACATTTTCTTATATGGAAAGGAGTTCATAGATATAAGTTTTCAACACAGTTTTTTCTTACCTACTTCTTGAAGCGTTGTGACAGCACCATTTTTCTGCTGTTTGTCTCTATTGCTTGGCCAATCCTCCTTGCCTTGTTTAAAAACAAGTATTTTTACAAGTGGCCCAAGGTCAAAGTGAAAACAGAACAAGCCTGGAGATGCAGAAATGAGGTGCTGGTCTCCACCAGCCAGTTTACCATAATCTAAAGGGACTTCAGCTGGGATTTTAATTTGTGTGTTTCTTAAATTGATTTTAATCTCCAGAAATCTGTGGTAATATTATTCTCATAGTCACATATTCCTCTCTACAGGGTAACACAGTGTGTGGTGCTGGGTATGGCTATTTCTTTCATCTCTCCCCTGAGGGTCCATCCAAAGTGCCTCTCCTGTCCTTCAGTGGGAACACAGCTCACTCCTGCACAAGGTATTTGGGGAGGTTGGTTTTAAAGAGATTTTCCTTCAACAAACAGTTGTGCCATCTATAAATGCAGTGATGGGCAGAAAAGGCCTTGTCCCTTTTTTCAGGACTTTCCTCCCCAGTTTTGCACCCTTTCAGGTTCTCCTCTCTTGCAAGCAGAGTTGTCTGGAGCAGGGCAGAATCGGTGCGGGAGGTGTCCCTGCCCATGGCAGGGCAGTGGAACAAGATGATCTCTCAGGTCCCTTCCAACCCTCAATGATTCCATGGTTCTGTGACATTTCATGCAATAATTGTTCCTTTAGTATCCAGGAACAGCTATTGGCAACAATTTTAACCAGTATTTCCCTAAAACAGAAAGAGTTTTAAAAAAAAGGCGTTGTACTGGACATCAGTGGATGAGGTGACCTGAATTTTGAATTAATCTGGATTTTAAATCTCTTAGAAGGTGAAACCAAGTGCTGCATTCAGGAATGCATACATTTAGGCTGTAATCCAACTCAGCTGAATCCAAGATAAAGAAAGGCATTGTCTGTCCAGATTCATGCCAGGTTTATCTGAAGGTGATTCTGGCTGAAAACTCAGGAGCGTGGGAGGGTGTTTTGTGGTGGGAACCTCTCAGTGGCACTGCACACTCCTTTTTAGCTCTGATAGGTCTAACACTGAAAACTTTTAACTTTGGTTTTAAGAAGTAAAGTCTCACGCAGACAACCGTTACAGATTTAAGACTTTAGATATCAAAACGATGAACAGAAAAATCTGCTCACCAGTACATGCACTGCAAAGGAACACTCTCCATGGCTTTCTGTCCTAAACAGGCACGGGTTGCTGGTGTATCCAGAGTATTTGCCAGACAGTTGTGTTCAGTTCAACAACTTCACGGCCTGGAGCTGCCACGGGGGAGCACAGGTATGTTTGTCCCCACTTCTGAGATACTCAGGATCTTTCTAAGTATCTCACCTATACAGGGACTAAAAGCTCTTGTGCTTGTATGTCCATATTCCTCACTTGGAGGCTCCAGTTTTAATCAAAGAGCCACAAACTTGATTTGTGCCAATTTTTTTTTTTTTTTTTTTTTTCCCCTGCAGGGTCAGTGCTACTTTCACCAGCTGGTATTCTCTGTAGTCATCTAGCATCTGTCTGCCACAGTAACCATGGAATTTTAGAATGGTTTGGGTTGGAAGGGCCCTTAAAAACCATCTAATTTCAACCTCCCTGCAGTGGGCAGGGACATTTTCCACTAGAGCATGTTACCAAATTAAAAATGCTTCAAGTTGATCTGAGCTGTTCATGAAGATTGCAATAGGTAGACATGTTACCTTTATAGAACTTATAGGGGGCTTCCATGGGATTTTTAATTTTTTTTTCTTAAAATTTTTCACTTTTTGTTTATTTGAATTTGTCTAGCTTTGTTCTCCAGCTCTCTAATATGGATCACAATTAATATTATTTTTAAATCCCGTAATTACGTAATACTGTTTTCCCATACTCACAGTTTGGAATCTGTGATCCTCTTTCCTGTCTGAAGACCTGAACAGTTTGTATGTGTTTCCCTGAAATGTTTTGTAGCCTCACCCATTCCTATAACTCTTCTTCTGAAAGTCTCCAATTTTTCAGTAGGATTTTTCAGGCTGATACTTTTGCTTTCTGGAAAAGGTTATTTGTGTGAAAAGAAGTAAAACAAAAGGGTGATTTGCAGGTTTGTTGTGGTTGTTGTTTGTTTTCTCTGCATAACTTATTTCTTTGCATGTGACTCACCTATAATAGGCAAATAAGATTATTCTGCTTCTTTTCATGGGCTCCCTTTACAAACAATCTGCTTTCTTTTAGGTGCCCCATTCCAGATGTGTTTTAGGCCAGGTTGGATGGGACTTGGAGCAACCTGGGATAGAGGAAGGTGTCAGTGCCCATGGCAGGGGTTGGAATGGATGTTCTTTATGGTTCTTTCTAAACCATTCTATTATTTGATGATTATATCTATTATTATTATTATTTTATTTTCCTTTTATGTAGATTTTCAGTAGCAGGAACCTTGAACTCCAGCATTTCTGGATTTCTGCTTGCAAAGACTTTGGCATTGACATCGTGGAAAGCCTGGGAAACATCTCTGTGTCTGATAGTGTTTTAAATGGATATCTTGGGCAAAAGGTGAGAACTGCAGGGAATATTTTAATGTCTCTTAAGTCTCACAGCAACATTTCAATAGGAATGTGGAGAAATAAGAAAGCAACCTGGAGAACAGCCCCTGCTTCTTAGCAGCTTGGGAAAAGCTTGGATTTTAAAAAGGTTACAAGGGAATGCCCTCAAGCTGCTTCAGTGGAGAAAAATCCAGTAGACTGGATTTTGGGGAAAATATCTTCACTGAAAGGTTTTTAAGTATTGGGACAGACTGCCAAGGACAGTAGTGAAATCACTTGGAAGGTTTTAAGAGCCATGTAGATGTTGGCACTTCTGGACATTGCTTTTAGTGTTGCCCTTGGCAGTGCTGAGTTGATGGTGGGACTCTGTGGTCTTAGAGGGCTTTCACAACCAAAATGGTTCTATGGATCTGTTTTGGTTTTTGTGGGATTTTTTTTTTTCCCAAATATATTTTCATTTCAGTATGGAGATTTTTTTATTTTTTTGAAACAAGAAATCTGTTTTTTTCTATTTTTGTTAGAAGTGACTACAAGATTTCACACTATAAGGCATAGTCCTGCATATTATTTCTAAAAAAACATTCAAAAGTGAAAGTGAAATCACAAACACAAAAAGGTGAAGGATCTAAGCAAGAGAAGTGCAAATGTTTATCCTACTCATATTCTTTTTCAGGATTGATATGGTCTCAGAAAAATCTTGGAATTTCACCAAACCTGATTTTTTGAGAGATATCATAATTTTTCTTTAATCAAGTTTTTCTAACACAAATTCCTATAAACCTTTTGCATTTACCACCATTTAACCATGCACAGGTGGCTTTAGTTTAGTGATTTGAGAATACTGAGGGGGAACACTAGCTTTGGTTTCTGTCCTTGTTGGCACTTTGGTTTCCTCTGCTCTCTCTTAGCATCACTGGTCCACCTGGAACACAGAGTGTTACTTTTTCTATTTGAGAATGAGAAATACTGACAAAACGTGATTTTATCTATGCAGTAAATATGTTCTTCTTCCACTATTTCTTTAGGCAGCTGGACAAAGTCCTTTGGGTGCTACCAGGTTGTTAACAGATTAATAACATGGATAACAATGGAATTTTAGTTACAACTGGCCACAACTGCTTGTTCATGATTTTGCGGTCTTTTTTTTTCCCCTGCTCAGTTTTCTATTGTTGTTTATTAAATTAATTTTCTCTCTGACTGGCAGGAAAAAAAAAAATATTTTAAATGAGTTTTCTTCAGAAGCTCACAGAAAGAAACCTCCTTAGCAGGGCTATTCTAAGTAGATAGTTCAGATAAAATCCTGGCTTCACCTGTCCAACCTTGCAGCGTCCCAGTGATGTCCCAGTGAATTTCTCTGACACCAAGGGGGGAATGTCTTTGTTTTTGCTTTGCCTGATCCATGGAAGGACTCCAGTGTTGTACTTGCTAAGAGATTTAGAGGCGCTCATGCTGTGCCTTGTTTCTTGCAGTACCTCAGGGGGGTGATTATCTTTGATTATCTCACGATAAGAGCCTCCTTGTCATAATTTACATCTTAATGTATGTAATTCTCCCTTTAATAATGATGTCTCTTTAATATCAATTAAAACTTTATGACATTAATTTAATGGGAACTTTGGATGTTCCTCTCTGTTATTCCTTCCACTTTTTGAAAAAAAAAAAGGTTTTTAAAACAACATTGTTCTCTGGAAATATCAGGGAATTGAAAAGTTGGGGCTTTGACCCATTGAAACATTAGTGACAGGGCTAAACCCAGGACCTGTAAAAACCAAGTGAAATATTTTTTGTTATCTTCCTAGACATTCAGAAAACCTCCTCCATGTTCTCATTAAGCAACTCATTGTCTTTGTGGGACCATTTAAGGAGAAACGTTTCTTCCCGGAAGAAGCAAGAGTTCTGAGTCACACATGGGAGGAATTTTTGTCTCACACTATTTGCTATGCGTTTAAATAAAATGAATCTATTAAAATATGGAAAATTGGGAAAATTTCTATATTAAAAAGATAGAAAACATAGAAAAAGCCAATAGAGAATTTCTGAGCAATTTGTTACCAGAAACCAGGGATTTCTGCTTAGCAGTGACGTGGAATAAAATGGCCCATGGACCAAGTTTATCACTTCTGATGTTTTGGCCTCAGAATAAAACAGCTGATGGAACTACTGTGTTTTACAAACACTGAAGATAGCACCTTCTCTTAGAAGTAATAATCTAACTATAAGAGTCCATTGCATCCTTTCTTTTCAATTGCAAGTGTTTTCACATAAGATGGATTTCTTTACTGAATCTTTTCCGTGGCTTTTGAGATATATTCCACAAGTATTCACTGGCTTCACAAACAGTATCACAGACTCCTGCCAGCCCTTCTTCCTCCAGGCTGCTCACTAAGTATATTGTTATTTCCAGCTTGTTTCGAAGAAAATTTGGCAGAAATTTGTACACTTCCACTGTGTCATGGACTACAGTCACCTCATAATCCAGTTTGTCCATTTTGTTTTTCATCTCCCGTGGCTTTTGTTCTTCCTTTCTGGTTCTTTAAGTTCTAATAGACTCAGAAGTCCTCTAGAGCTTTTCAGAGAGCCTGGCCTAAGTGTATCCCCATCCCAAATCTTACAAAATGCCTTTGAATCTCATTGCTCAGATTTTTCTTAGAACAGAAACAAGAATGGTCATCTTTGCAGAGCAGGAAAAATTCCCACTTTCTGGACAAAAAAGGTAAAGTAAAGTGGGGTTGTAAAAATCCACTCACAGTGGCTTTTAGGTGGATTCTTTCTCCCCAGGGAATGTACACTTTCCTCTCTCTTCAAATGTCCAGTCTTAACTATTATGCAACAACTCAAACAAAGGGCAACAACCTGCCCTTAAAAGTGATGCTATCACCTGCTTCAGTGGGGAATTAGATGGTCGTTGTCAGAACTTGCTAAACAATAGTTTACATCTGTCCTTTAAACCCCACAACTATGGGCAGTCACACTCTTGCGTTCCCAGCTGCTGCATCCTGGATGCTCTGTTTCTGGAAATGTTCATGGCCAGGTTAGACAGGGCTTGTAACAACCTGGTCTTTTGGAAGATGTCCCTGCCCATGGCAGGGGGTAGGAATGAGGTGACTTTTAAGGTCCCTTCCAACCCAAACCATTCTAGGACTCTGTGATTCACATGGTGATGTTTTTTCATTCCTTCATTTCAGGATAGGACCTGTATGTCTGCAGGACTAAAGACTCCCAAAAGATACCAGCTCTTCATCTCCAACACAGCTTTCAGGAACTTTGATGTGAACGCTTGCACAGCAATCAGAACTTGTTCTGGCTGTTACCGAGGGCAGGGTGAGTTTGATCTATTTTTATTTCTCAGGATTCCCAAATCTCTAGCTTAGCCTCCCATTACAAGTCCATAGTTTCCACAGATGGCCATGTTAACTCCTGTGCATGGGCTGAGATTTCTGGTTCTCCTCAGCCTTTCTGGAAGTGGCTTCATCACTCAGTTGAAGCCACATATTTCATTTATTTTAATACAAATGTAGCATGATTTTTGCACCGATGCAGTTTTCTCAGTGGAAATGTGTTTTATACACTGCCTTGTTTCTGCATCTTCATTTTGGGAGATAAAAGTTCAAGAGTGATGATTACTTAACAAGCTGTGACGCAATGTAGCAGAATTTCACCAAGCTGCTACCTCAGGCCAGCCTAAACCTGAGGTGAATTTACCTAAGATAAAACTAAGATGCCTAAGATGTAAACTAAGCATCCTTCTGAGCTTTGAAGAGGTACTCAAAGGCTCTTTGAAGATTGTTCCAACTGCATTTGCCTCTTGTATTGTAATAAAATGGATTTATATATAAATGAAGACTGCCCTACAATAACATAGAAGAGAAAAAGATTTCAGGAGATGAGATCAAAGGACAAGGGGAATGGTAAAATCTGGCTTAGTCAGGCTAAAACTGGGAATAGGACATCCAAATAGTAAGCCATGTGTTGTATGGACACTCCTGCCAAAGCTACTTGTTACAGATGGGACAATCATTTTCTGACTTCTCTGTAAGTATTAATGTGCCCATAAATTTTAGCTGGGATGAATATTCATCTTTTTAGTAGCTATCTGTGTTTCAGTAGTGAAAAAATCCTACAGACTCACTTTTCAGCCAAGGCTTTATTCTGCGAGGTGCTGCACATACGCAGAGGAGTCAAGTACATTTACGCAATATACTCACCTCTAAAACATTTACCTTCAAGAAAAGGAGGACAGGATCTATAGGAGTCATTGTCATGTGGCCTGTAATTTTGATTGTGGGGGCTGTGAAGAAGTGTTTGGGGTCACTGAGGAGATGCTGGTAGGGCCAGGAGCAGCACCTGGATCAGGTGAGTCTGAACCACAGTCACAGCAGGGTACTGGGCAACTTTGTTCTGGCCATAGCACAGCAGTAGCTATTCCTACAACCACATCCATTTGTTTTCCTGGATCTCCCCATTGTTTTGTTCACCCATCAGACATTTTTCCAAAGGCAAGGTGGAATGAAGTCAATCTCTTTTCTTCCAGAGAGTTGTCTTCAGGCCCATTACATGAGGTGACCCTTCAGGTTTTTTGAAATGCTGCTTGTCACCCACAGGTGGATTTACAGTGACAGCTGAACATCTGACCTTCACCAATTCCCCTTTCCAAGTGTCCTTCCCCTTTCCTCACTCTGCCATCCTTGAGGATCTTGATGGCTCCACCACGGGACAGAAGGGAAGTCACGTCCTGCCTTCCACAGATATCCTGGCAGCATCTTGCACAGCCAGTGCCAACTTCAGCCAAGCTTCTGGTGCCAGTGTCTGTCACAGTGACCTTGTTTTCCACCGTATGGCTCTTCACTTGTAAGTAATTGTTCCACCTCCCAAAATACAGAATGGTTTTTGCTTCTATGTGTTGTTCTGAGATTGCTGCTGGGTCTGAGCTCAGTCCCAGGACTGCTGCCTCTCTGCTTGGTCCTAAACTAGAGCTTGAGCAGTGGCATCTCTTAATCTGCTGTGCTATGTCCCATGGCCTGTCACTTCATGGCAGAAGGACAAGGATCTCCTGGAGATGCTGTGTCAGATCTGGATCTCACACTGAAGTATTTGATAGCTTGCAATATTAGAACTATCATCATCATCATCATCATCATCATCATCATCACCTAGCCTTGGGGTACAACCTGGTCATTCCCATCAGCTTTGGTGGCTGTGCAGCTCTCCGTTCTGTCCCAGTTCATTTGTATCCCCAAGATGGAATTGTCCCTGTCATTCACCAGCTGGCAGCTAAGGGGATCCATTGGAAAAATGCTGTTCAGCCAAGAACTGCCACCATTTCTATCACCTAGGGAGGACACTTGCAAATTTCTGACATAAGAAAAAGGGTGAAACAGATTTTTAGAGATCTAAACATCACTGCCGCTTTTCTTCCCATGCTCATCCTCCCTTCCAAGTCCCCTGCTCAGCATTTCACTCTCCTTTTGAAGTACAAATCTGAACAATTATCCATTTTTTGCTGTCTCAGGTTAGTAGCACACAGGCAGAAATCCTGAAGTGCTCTGTTAGAGGGCTGTTAATTATTCATGTCTACCTCATAATTCATGTTTTAGAAGAAGAAGGGGAAAAACCCCAACCTCTTCCCAATCAGGAAAAGACTAATCAGTTGTTCCATTGAAGGAGAAAACTCTTAAGACTTTGAGCTACCTGCAGGCTTTGCTTGTGATAACTGTGTCTCATAATGAAACCAAAAGTCTGCAAAAATGTAAGAGTTTGGAGTCATTCTGATTTAACCAAAAGAATACTGGGTAGAAGTCAAAATAAAACTGTGCTTGGTGTCTTTCCTAAGCAGTTAACCATGAGGTCTTGGGGAAATTAATTCCCTTTCTAGTCTGTGTTTACCTTGGTGAACTGGACTGCAAGATCTTTGGGCTGATGCCGTGGGGGTGGATGGAGCTTCTCTAAATATTGCCTGTAGAGTGATTTGGGTCCTTTTAGGTATTGCCACAATGTAATTATTAATCATTCATGACCATTAATATATTTAATACACCTTCTTTTGCCTGAGATCAAAAGGTGGGTAAAGAGCAAGCACAGGCAGGAGTTCATCTGAACCATTTCTGTTAACTCTGGAAGATTTAACTGGACCTAAATTGTATCTTCCCAGTAAACTGCATGGGAACTTCCCTGGAAGTGCTCAAGACTAGGATAGACAGAGATTGGAGCAACCTGGTCTAGTAGAAGGAGTGTCTCCCCATGGCAGGGGGTTGGAACTAAATGAGCTTTAAGGTCCCTTTGAATCTAAATCATTCCAGGATTCAATGATCAGCCATATCAATGACTTCTCAATTAAGGTTTTATTTCAAGCAAGTACCCTTTATTTAGCTTCTTTATTATTCAGCTGCATGAGCTAGGAGTCAATTTCCATCAAAGATCCTGGGCAGTCTGAGAAGAAGAAGCCAGCTGTTAGCCTGTCCTCCTGAGGGCTATGTACTCAGCAGAGTAACCCCAGAGACCATGAGCATCCTCTCTGTGCTGTTTCCAGATCCTCTCTCCTGGGCAGCTCCCAGCACCCAAATCACTGTCATGTTAAGTTGAAAGACTGTCAGATGCAACCAATTGAGTGTGGTGAGTCAGGGAGGCTTTGTTCAGATGGATAGAGCTCCAAAAGGAACCTGGGAGAGGACCAGGACGGGGAGTAAAAGGAGCTGGAGGGGATGAAGAGTAAAAGTCAATTAATAAAATACAGCATGACCAGAGGATGAGGGAGTGGGAGAAGGAGAATGGGTGAATTTTATCCAGATGTATTTGGAGAGTGTTTGCAATAAAAAGGGAATAGTTTAGGATTAATATGGCAAAACATGACTAGGAGCAATTGGCAGAGGTTGAGTAAAGAGAATAAAGATAAGTGGGTGACAGGAAAATAATTCCTAGCAAGTTCCTCTTGGATCCATCTCATTTCAATAAAAAGACAAAAACACTCTTGCTTGGCTATGTTTAGTTTCTGACAACAAAAGAGTTAAAAATCTCTCTGGAAGAAATCTCTCTATCATGCTTTACCAGGCCATGGCATATGAGACCTGTCAAGTCTGCAACTTGAATTTTCTGTGCTCCTCAGAAAAAAAAAAAAAAAAAAAAAAAGCATGAGAGGCTTGAGGTGGTGGGTTTTTTTGCTTATCCTGAATTTCAGAGATGGGATTCCAGCTCCAAAAATCTCAAAAGTTGAGGCAAAGAATGGATTTTAAGAAGGGAGACCTAGCGTGGCAACCTCTTATCTCAGCAACCTCAGGATCATTCCCTGACCCTGAGGGCAACTGCACGGGTTGGACATGGCCATATTTTTAACCATCTCAGTCTCCAAAACATCAGGGATGTTGCATTAGCACCAACCTTTAGGAAAGATCCTCTGCCTGGGAGCTGCAAGGGATAGGGCTGTTTGGTCCCAGCTACAAGAATGTCTGGAACAATTTTAATTATTTATGATACAATGTGGGCAATTGACTCTTTGCCTGTTTAATTTACCAGTATGCATCTGTTTTATTGACACTTTCCCCCCATATAAACTACATGTTCAGGAGAAAAAGAGTGTTTTGCTAGGGAAAAACTGTAGAAGCTCTTTTCTGAAAAGGAAAATTACTATCTTGAACATTTTGTGACTCTGTCCTGAACTGCTTCACTCAACAACTTCCAGGGAAATGGGGATCTATTTCCAAGCTTGCACTGCTGTAACAAAACCCTTCTTCACAAAGTCCAGTTGAAAGTTAAATTGATGTGTCACGTAAGCACACTTTAAAGAGGGGTTTTATGTCTTTTAAAAATGTAATTGGAGCTTATAAAAGTCTTTATAAATTTATATGTGAGAAAGTTATTGAGTAGTCTGAAGCACAGCTTATGCTATGGCACAGCACAGCATGGCTGCAGGCTAGAAACGGCTGCTCCAAATGCCACTGCTACCCATATTATCATGAAACTATGAATCTCTATTAATATTAAAACAAATTTTCATTAAAAAATTGTCATAACGTGATTAAGTGACTTTCAAAGTTTCTTCACATTATGCATAATTTTTACAAGAGGAGAGCATTAGAATAATCTGCAGCCTGGCAGCACCTCGCGACGAACGGGACTCCAAGCACTCAGTGGCTGAGCCTGCCAAAAGGGAGTTTCCCTCTTGGTCCCTCTAATTTGCTTTCCTTTTCTCACTGGGGAAGCTTTGGACTTGCTCAGCACCAGTCTTGTAGTTCAAGCCTTTTATTGTCTCCCTCTTCTGCTGCAGAGCAAAAGATTAACATTATAGGTTTAATTCTTAAATCAACTCTAGCATCGTCTCCTGTGTGATGCACTTCTGCTGCTGATGGAACAGCATCTCCCCTACTTCTGTGTCTTTGAATCTTGAAGAAAGTTCAGATGGTTATGCTAGATTTGCTTTTTCTTTGGTATTTACTGTCTGGGGTGCCTTCAGCAGAACATCCCCCTGCTGTGAAACACCCTGACAACCACGATTCTTCTCTCAATGTCCTCAGTTACTCTCTGGCCATGTGTACTCCCTGTGTACACGATTGTGCCCACACAGGGGGCAGCTTACATGGCCACATGTCCTCATAACCCATCCTCTGAGGGCTCCTGTGATGTAACATGGAAAGCAAATATTAAATTATTGATTGTTTAGTTACTGACTCATCAGCTCAGCTTTAGAAATTCAGCTTTTACTCTGCTGAGTTTCTGGCATTTCAGACATCCCAGCAAGAAAAAATTTGTTTATTTTCATTCACCTTGCACTCAGGGGTATGGGCAGCAAAGCCAGATCCTGCACAGTGTTATGAGTATGCAAGACAAGACATTTCCTCAAGTCTTCTCCCTCAGCTTGACCATCATCTGAGGTATTTCTAAGTGCAGGGAGATAAATTTAACATTGAGGCAACATTTTCTGGTCTTAAATTTTCTGTCCTTGCCAGGAGAAATCTGGCAAGTCTATTGGATGCTTCTTATGGCCTGTATAGATCAGGACAGGTGCATCAGCTGGGACTAGCTGTAATAATCTACATATTTATCCTAAAATCACAGAATGGTTTGGGTTAGAAGGGACCTTAAAGAATATCTCGGTCTACCATGTGCCATCGGCAGGGACACCTTCCACTATCCCAGGCTGCTCCAAACCCTGTCCAACCTGGCCTTGGACACTTCTAGGGACTCTTCAGAGCTCTACATGATGTGGGAACAGCAGAGTGACCAAGTGGTCCTGTCCTCCTCTGGTCTTTGCTATTGCTCACACTGCAGACATTTGAACTGTTTGTTTACCAAACACTTTCCAGTTCAGGGTTTCTGTCTGAGTTTAGTTTTCCTGAAAATACCAGCTTATAAACTGTAGGACACAGGGAAATGTTTTAAGAACACAGAGGGTTTTGGAAGTCAGGGATAGCAAACTGAAATTCTTCTCTGAATAAATCCATCTTGGCTTGTCAGTCACAACCCTTTCTATTCTCGGGAAACCATCTCAATTCTTCTTTTACTTAAAATTCAACCCCTGGTGGTGACTCAGGATCAGGGTCAAAGATCTACTTATCTCCTAAAAGACTTTCATGCTTTCCTAAAAGCATGAAAAAAATCACTGCTACTAAGGACTCATAATAAAAGACAGATTTGAATAATGAGCTTGGTATCTCAACAAAGATACACACATTTACTGAAAACAGCTGAAAATTCTTAGTTCTTGGCAATTAAAATAATGTGAACTGTTCTGGGGCCCAAGATTAAACCTGTAAAGTGTTTGATATGGTCATAATTTGGAATTAGCCTCCCTTTGACCAACAATAAACATGGACTCTTGATATAAACATTTGATGTCCCATTTGAAGTTCAATGCTAAATTGTTTCCTGTTCTTGAAGAGGGATAATCATAATGGATTATTATACAAACAGAAAGCATTTAGAGCTAAACAGAGTGCCTGCCTTCATACACACAGATATGGACCCTTAGGATAAATAAGTTAATGGTAAACATAAACAGGAGAGTTAATATTTGTTCTACTCCATGTTGTTGATTGGCTTAACAAATCCTTTGTGGCCCATATCTGTCGAGCAGTTCTGCACAATGCATTTGAGCTAAATTACATAACAGTTTATACAGTCACAATTGGTGAATTGTGGCTCAGACTGTAAAGCCCTATCCTGTAATCCTGCCATATTTCTAAAGCAAATTGCTCCTTAATTGAAACCTGCTTCGATATAAAAATACAGCTTTTACAATGAGTCATCCTTTTTTTTCCCCTTTACAGTTTGGAAAGGCTTCCAGCAGTTTAAAGGGAGGGTTAATTTTGCATTAAGACCATTGCCTCCTAGTTTCTTTCAAATAAAGCCAGGAGAAGTTCAGAGGAAGGCTCTTTCCTCTGATAATGAAGCTCTCCATGTTAATGATGCGTGCAGGCTCCCTCAGATCCTCTGAATTAGAAATACTCGTGTGCCCAGTGCTCTTCTACTTCATTAACATTAAAGAGAGGTAGATTGGTGGCTATTTAGGGCACAGTGAAATCACTGGCTATTTAGGGCAAATGGAAATGATGCTAATTGTGGCTGGTAATTCCATTAGTAGGATGCTTCTATTCTGGTGACTTTTTGGCATGGAGGTGAAAAAACAACACACTGACATCCTTCTCAAGGGGAGTGAATCTCAGGCTTTTCGTGTCCTTGCACCAGTTAGTTTGTGCACTGAGCTGAGAAGCTTTGTAGTTTCCCCAAATTTTTGTTTGGTTGTGGGCAGTCTGTCAGGAGTCGGAAATTAATTTATGGGTGGCAACACCTCAAGCAATGCAAGTAAAAGACAAGGACACAACATTCCAGGTCAAGAAAACCCTAGAAGTTCCAGGCCATAAGGATCTCCTGCTCCTTTTCCTTCCTGGGTCATGAACATGCCTGACCCAGCTGAACATGAGCCAAGTGTGCTCAGGTGGGCTGGCACCTGGGCTGGTCCAGCAATGGTGTGGTCAGCAGGACCAGGGCAGTGCCTGTCCCCTGTGCTGGCTCTGCTGGGACACCTCCAGTTCTGGGGACAGCTCTGGGACCCTCCTGACAAGAGGGATATTGAGGGGCTGGAGCGTGTCCAGGGAAGGGAACAGAGCTGGGGAAGGGGCTGGAGCACCAGGAGAGGCTGAGGGAGCTGGGAAAGGGGCTCAGCCTGGAGAAAAGGGGGATCAGGGGGGACCCTGTGGCTCTGCACAACTCCCTGACAGGAGGGGACAGCCAGGGGGGTCAGGGCTGTGCTCCCAGGGAGCAAGGGACAGGACAAGAGTACATGGCCCTAAGATGAACCAGCAGATGTTTAGATTGGATATTAGCAAGATTTTCCTCATGGAAAAGGAGTTCAGGCATTGAAATGGGCTTCATGGGGCAGTGATGGAGTCTCCACGCCTGGAGGGATTTAAAACACGTGCAAATGTGGCACTTGGGGACATGGTTTAGAGGTGGCCTTGGCAGTGCTGGGTTAATGGCTGGACTTGACGACCTCTGAGGTATTTTCCAACTCAAACGATTCTATGATTCTCCACCTTGTCTGTTACAATAGACACAGGAAAAGATACATTTCACTTAACTGTAACCATCTGGAAGTTGCTATACAATTTAAGATATTTATTTGGGGTCTTCTAAATATTGGTCTCCAATAACAATGGATTTACATTTAATTCACTAGTTAGTGAATTCACATTCCTATTCATTAGCTATTGGATCTACATGGCTGGTGTGGAATTGCCACCTAACATTCTGACAGATCAGACTTGTATCCCAGCAGGATTGTTCCTTCCAGCCTTTCCTCTCTGTCTTTACTTCTGGAAGTACTGGGGAGAGTCCCCCAATAAAAGTGATTCAAGCTGTTCTCTTCAGAGTCCTCCAGCAATGAAAATTAAAATAAATAAAGAGTAAAACCATGTGAATTTATGCTGCAGAGGGATGGGTCTGAGTCTCTGCCACTTGCTGTGACATTGGGCATCTTTGCAACTTAATAAGGTGCCTTCTGATGTGCAGGAGAGTTCAGCTTTATGTGTGGTGCTCTTCTGCTGCTAGAAATGTTCTCCTGAATACCTGTGCAGGTGCTGATAACTGTGACAATAATGTGCTTGTTGTCATTTACTTGCTTAATTAGCAGCCTAATATCCTGGTCCAGTTAATGCCTATAACAGGAGGTTTATTAGTGGTACAAAAGCTGTTTAAGCCTTATAAACTCCTTCCAGTTTCATTGGTCTGCCAATATCTTCTGGTTGAGTGATTCTTTGCTGATTCACACTTTGCTTTGACACTGCTGTTTCTCAGCTGAATGTTTCTGGGTAACCAGAAAGTGCTTTGACACAGTGGCAGATACTAGAATAAAAAAACAAAACAAAACAAACAAACAAACCAAAAAAAAAACCCACAAAAAAACAAAAAAAAACCCCACAAAAACACAAAAAGCCAACAAAACAAACAAACAAAAAAAAAGCAAAACAAAACAAAACAAAACAACCAACCAAACAAAAATCCTCCCAGAACTGATTTTAAATGAGAAAAGAAAAATATGTCTGGGATGACTGGTTTGGTGATTTTGCATCATCTCCAAAGCACTAGAGGGAAAAAAAAAAAAAAAAAAACAATAAAAAAATTGCAAATACAGGCAAATTGCAGGATCACGTGAGTTTTAGTACTGTCTGTCTTGGGTAAGTAAGTCATATCCAATCTGGGAGGTTGGATAATATGCTGAGATATGTAGCTGTAAGATAATGCTTCAAATATTGAGAAAAACTATTAAAGGGATGCTTACAAGACAGGATTTTTTTAAGTGAGTGTTGATCTGTTCAGTAAGGGCTTTTTTTCCTGATTAGACTGGTCAGAAATTAGGAGTGCCAAGTTCTAGTGAAAAAGGGAGTTGAGTTCTCATTTGGATGCTCAGAAGAACTGCTGTACTAAAAATTCTCCCATTTTGTGAAGGATTTAGTCAGTCTGCAGCAGCCCCAGCTTTGACTGCAGGCAGAGACAAACTCTTTGGATTACACGGGACTTTTTTTGAAACTTTTGACCACTCAAATGGGAGTGAGGAATCACAGACTGGTTTGGGTTGGAAAGGACCCTAAATATCACCTCATACCAACCCTCTGCCATGGGCAGGGACACTTTCCACTAGACCAGGTTGCTCAAACCCCATCCAGCCTGGGATGAGGTTAATAAGAAGACTCCACCAAATTTCATGAAGATACTAAAAGTTGAACCTGAGGTCCATGAGTCAGGCAGAGGGAAAATACTCTGGTAATGTAGAAGTTGGGACCCTGGCTGTTACCCCTTCTCTCCTTTCTTCCTCTTCCTGTACTCCCACATGTTTTGTTTCTCTTTCTTTCTTTCTTTCTCTTTTTACAGCACTTTTGGCAAAATATCTTTTCTCATGGCGGTTTTGTAAGGAATTACAAAAATGGAGACACATTCTAAAGGAGATACAGCACAGATACTGTAATTCAAATAAAAATAGAACTGTACAGGTAGCAAAATGACAGAGTTCAGTGTAAAAATGTAATTACTTTTTTATTTTTTCTGCAGAAAAGAGGCTCCAGACAACCCCTATAATTTAACTGTGACTGACAGTAGGAATAAGACAAACACAGTCAATTACGTCCCTGATACTTTATCAAACCTGTATGGCTGGATGGTTCTTCTCTTGGATAAAGAGACTTACACGTTGACATTTGACAACCCTTTGGTCAGCAAACAGCTCCAGGTAACATGGAAAGATTTTATAATTTCAAAATTATATCTGGAACAGATAATCATCCTTTCATCTCTTTGGATGAACAGAGAGAGAAAAACAGAGCTAAGTGCACTGAGAAAGTTGCTCTGTATTTGTAGGCTTAGATAAGATAATTGATGAGCTCTCTCTTATCACTTAGATAAGCTGTCAGTAGTCATCTGGAGCAGGAAAGTCATGGAATCATGGAATGGCTTGGGTTGGAAAGGATCTTAAAGCTCATCCAGTTCCAACCCAAGCCATAGGCAAGGACACCTCTCCCTAGACCAGGTTGCTCCAAGCCCCATCCCACCTGGCCTTGGATACTTGATTTTGGATATCTTGGGTGAAAGTTCAGCAGGGTGCCTAGGAGCCAACAGGATTTTTACTGCTTTAAGACATGTTGAAGCACAGTTTTCAGAAGACATTGCTCCTCCTCACCTTTCAAAGGTGATGAGGAGAGTTGTTCTTTTTCTGCATTTACCGTCACCTCCTGCTTAGTTTTACATCTCTTTTCATGTTTTCAACACATGTTGTTTTCATCACCATCCCCTTTACCCCTTTCTGCTGCACTCCATGGAGCTCTAATCACAGACTCAGACATGTTTCTTTTGGTTTCCTCTTCTCCAGTATTCAGTGACATTTAGCAACTTCAAGGCTGGGAATTACCTGCTGGTGGAACACAAAGATCTTCCTGCCCATCTTGAGGCAGTGGTGTTCTGTGGGACAAGGAGGGGACAACCACTCCAATTGCTGCCTTCATATGGACACCACAGGAGCTGTGATTGGCATCTTGACAGCAAACTGGGCAAGTTCACCTATTTGGGTAAGTGCAGTATGGGGGTTGAATTTGACATTTGTCATCAAGAATGGTGACAGAGCTGATGTCTCTTTAATTTAAGCCCCAAATCTACTCAAGGCCAGCTTTCAATGGCCTTTCATTAAGTGAGAGGTCCTTCAAAATGTTGATCAAATAGATAAGGCCACATGAGGTCCATCCCTAGCTGATCTATCTGGTGCCGGACATAGCAACAAAAGGAATGTGCCATAAATAGTGGGTGATGTGACATCAGTTGTATTTGGCTTTTTTGGAGCGGTAAAGGCATTAAATTACACTAATGACCTCTGCTGTCATCTGGTCCTGTATCACAGGTATCATTAATAAATCATGGTCATCTTGCTAGGCTGAGCCCGCTGAAGGTAGTAAGATTACTGGGAGAGAACTTTTCCTAGGCCTGGAAACATTCCAAGACGTTTTAGACCTTCACCTATGTGACTTTGTACGTGAGGTCATAGAGTGTGTTGGTCTTTTATTTTTTCTTTTAAGAAATGGACATTTTCCATTATTGTCATTCTCAAGCAAATAATTTTATAAATGTTAAAGGTCTGTATGTCAAAAGCAAGGTGATTGTTGTTGCCTTTATTAATAGCAGCAGAACTAGGAATCAGAAATATATTTTGGTGTCTGTGAGAAGATTAGTTTCTCCTTCTTCTTCAGGAAAATAAAGATGATGATTTTTATTATAACAAATTATTTTTCATTCTTCTGCTCCATTAAATTTAAATAATTTCCCTTGATTTTGCATTACTGAGATGGCATGCAAATGGTTTTCTCATGTGGGATACCTTTGGAACAATCATTGTGACAATGGAGAGGGAAACACGTGTGGAATGAGGATAGGCAATCCATTGAGCTTGGTCTGGCTACAGTGAAAATCAACCAGTGTGGAAAATCAAATCTGTGGAGAAGTTGGGAAGCCCAAACCTTAACCTCAGTCTGACCACACTTGCTGTGTCCACCTCTGGTCCTTCAGCAACTGTTGCAGCATAGCTTGTGTTTAAACATTTTAGCTCTAAAAATGGGCTGGATGAACCCAGGCTTCAAATTATAAAAGAACTCTGCGCTTGCTAAATGCCAAACTGCGCTGGTTGTCACCTGGGAGTCTGCCTGGTCTAGGCCAAAGCTGTGCCAGGAATTTGGCCATCATTACAACCATGTAGAATTTTAGTTCTGTGTCCTGGCCCTGTTAAGTTACAGTTCAGGTATAGATTGGCTACTGTAAATTTAGCTGTTATACTGTAAATAAAGCTGTTATGTCTAATCCTCGCCAGAGATCAAGTATTTACTGAAAGAAATGTTTTATTATTTCTAACAGTGTAAATTTGGTCCTTCAAATATAAAAGATGACTGCATTTCAGTTTGTGTATCCTGAGCTACAATTCAGAACAGCATGGCAAAGCTCAGAGGATGGCATCTGTAGCTTGGCCTCTGCTATTGGAAATAGAGGACATGACAGTCTTGGGAAGACTGGGACAAAAGTGGTCTGGCTGGCATATGTCACTCTAGCATCACAGATACTTTCTTGTCCTTCTCTTGCCTTACTTTCATCTTGATTTTTATTACATGAAGAGCTTGCTGTGATTCCTCATTTTAATAGAGAGAGAAACAATCATCCAAAGTACACAAGGGGAAATTTATGAAAACACCTAACATGTATAATTCCTGCTGTGAAAATTTTCTGCAAGGACTTTTATAGGAGTGCGATCAACAATTTGGTGTCAGGTACCTAATATCTATGCTGTTGGTGTAGGGTAAAAGTTTGAAACAAAGCAAGCAGATTCCTGGCCCTGGTGTGGGATTTAATCTCTCTCCTTCTCTCCGCTGTGCAGGCTGAGAGGGTGAGGATAATTAACCAGCAGAGCAGATTCATGGCATGTGGTGGACTTTCCATCACTCAGGGTCCTTAGATGATGCTTGGCCGTCTTTTCAGGGAAATATGCTGCAGCTCTGCGAGAAGCTATTAGAAACCTCATGAGGCGATATTCATGCTCCATAGGAGGTCAGAGAAAGCTGCCACAATAGTCCCTTCTGGCCTTGAAGCCCCACCAGTCCGTCCACCCACCCACCCGGAGAGGACAAGGCTAGAAGGTCTGGCCTTCAGAACATCCTCCCGCCTAACTCTGCAAGTTGGCTCCTCTAGAATTATTATTATTTTAAAATATTTTATTTCCATTTAACTGTATGAAATAATTGGCCAATTAATTAATCCCGCTTACAAGCTTTGTCGGATTCTTCCGCTGTCAGTCATGCCGGCGTTGAGTCTCGGCTCCCTCCTTCATCAGACTTGGTCTCCATGGCTACAGGCTGCATCTGCTGACACCCCGCTCTCTATTTACTGCTTAATTAAGAATTTCACGCTCAGCCCTTATCTGCTGCTAAGAACAAGAACACACTGTTAAGAAACCCCAAATTTAGGCTGCTGCACAAGGAAAGCCTTTCTTGTTGTCCTGACTGCGTGGAGCCTCTTTAACTACCCTCTTGGCAACTGCGCTGCCACCCTTCAATCAAAAATCATTAAATGGGGCAGAGATAATGAGCATGTAGCATATCAAAAGGAGGATGTTTGCTCGGGCTAAGGAGGAAAAGCTGTAAGGGCCTATAAGCAGCCGCCACTTCAAAGGGAGAAAGGGCTGATAAAGGGTCATTTGTTCCCGTCTGACTTACGTACGAGGTCTGGTATGTGGCAGCCCCGTCTAGCAGACGCGGGTCCCCCCTCCCCGGGCTCGCGTGTCCGCGCTCGGGCAGCTGGGCGCAAACAGCATCAGCCCGAGCATAAAATCACTCGACTCCGCGGCCACAATGGGCACTTGTAGGGGGCGGCGGAGGGAGGGCTTCGGACAATGGCAGGACAATTATTGCAGCTGCTCGGGAGGGACATCATTCTTCCTGCCCCAAGTCGGCGGCTCTCGCGGGGCCGAGGGAGAGCTCCGTATTTGTCATCCCTCGACTTTTTTTTTTTTTTTTTTTTTTTTTTTTTTTTTTTTTTTTTGGAGGCGTTTCGGTGGGGTTTCGACAGCTGCTGGCGTACCACCTCTTCGCAATAATTGTACATTCTGGCAGGGGTCAACTCACTTTTGACCCTCCGCTTTTGTGGCACTCAGAAAGGCTTTTAGGGCAAACTGCGGGGAAGTGGCAGGGGTGCGTTACATCCAAAATTAACGTCGGTAAATACGGATCAGATGCCAGCTCATTAATGAGCAGGCTCCTGAATTCACACAGCCTTTTACTCGGGCCTGCATAGGGGAGAAAATGCGGAGAAAGGGGGAAAAAAAACCCGTGACTGAGAAGATATTGTTATTCAAACGAAGCAGGCAGCCCAATGAAGCCACCTTGGCCAGAAGTTTGCATTGGGCTCAGGCTTCCTTCATGCCCTCTCCCATCCGAAACTGCCTGGCGTCATGCAAGTGTTTGTTTATCTTTGGGTGAGGAAAAAGGGTCTGTCTAACACAAAAGGCAAGAAAATAGACCGTATGGAGGGGATTAAAGGAGTTAAGTTGCACCGATGGCTGGGGTCTTGTAAATTAGGCTTGGGAGCAAGACAATGCTGGGGATGCTGAATGGGGAGAAATGATTGCAATGGAGAATGTTTCTGTTATATGGGCGATGATCCTATTAACAAAGATAGTCACTGCTACCTACATACATGAAACTGTTAACCAGCCTCTAAGCCACTTTAAAAATCACTTTTCCAGACCATTTTAAAGGAATTTCCATTGAAGGACAGGTAACTCCATATCCCTTCTGGATACTGGATGAAGAGGAGGCCTAGGGAGCTTGAAGCATCCCGTGGCATTAATTTCTACAACACCAGCTTTGCTTTGACATGATTCATAGCATCACCCTGGTTTTCTCTGGGGCACCCTGTGTGCTAAGACAAGTGATCCTCAAAGGTCACTGTGGGCCTGCAGTTGTGGTGTGACTCTGAAACACTCACGGGCTGTGGCTCAACCACATTTCAGGGGAGTGAAACGTGGTATGACCATGCTGAATAAAAAATAAATTAAAAAAAAAATCCCATCGGGGCATCTGGGATATTTTTTAGGAGAAATATCCTTTGTAAATTGCAATAGTAACATCATGAGCTTTTTAAGCCTGTTACAAATTTCAGCATATGGTGCCACAGCATGGTACTGCTCCTTGGTTAAGGTCTCTGGGCAATACTGGAACTGGCTAAAAACCAGGGTGATGTTGTTTCCTTTTAGTTCACTTTTCAAATGTTTGAACAATTTTCTTTTGGAATGAAACAAAATGTTGGCTTCCTCCACCTCCAAATTTCTTTTGTTTTGCTTTTTTTTTTTTTCCCCTAAAATTGAAGTGCTGGACAGAAACATTATTGAAAACATCACTGAAAGGATTATCAAACTTTTTATTTATCCCAAATACATTTTTCAGTAGACACAACTTTTAAGGAGATGGATCATCCTGCTGACTTTGCTCAGGCTGCTCATGTGTGAGTTGTTAAGAGGGCCTGAGGCTCAACCTCACATTACTGCTGTGTCAGAAGCAGGTTTACAATTTCCATAGTTCTTTAAAAATAATTTGATTATACTCATTGTCTTTTCTAGATTCCTAGAGAATGAGCTCACTTCCGTTAGGCTCTGTGAGTTTCTGTAATTGCTTTGTATAGGAGGAAAAGCACTCTTAACAATGTTTGTTTCTAATATTAAATACAGAAAATAAATAAACACAGATATTTTCTATTGCCGGGGGTAAAGGAGAATCCTATGTGAAAGACATGAAGAATGGAGTTAATTCTTTACAGAGGACTGATTGCACAGGGATGAGTCTTTTCTTCCAGCCAGATAAAACTCACCCATATCAGTAGTTTCAGAGGGCCAGTTGACCAGATGTGGGCTGCTCAGTGTCTTCCGTGAAATGAAAGCCAGTTATTTGCAAAGAGGTGCCCCTTGTAATTATAGAATCAGAAAATTATTTATATTGGAAAAGACCTTCAAGTTTACCAGGTCCAACCTGTGACCCATTCCCACCTTGTCACCCAGACCAGAGCACTGAGTGCCACATCCAGTCATGTTTTTAACAGTTCCAGGCATGGTGACTCTACCAACTTCCTGGGCAGTCTGTAGCAATACTGTACCACCCTTTCAAAAAATAAATTCCTCCTGATGTCCGACCTGAACCTCCCCTGGTGCAGCTTGAGGCCATTTCTTCTTGTCCTGTTGCTAATTCCCTGGGAGAAGAGACCACCACCCACCTGGCTCTGACCCCATTCCAGGGTGCTGCAGAGAGCAATAGGATCCTCCCTGGGACTCTCTTTTCTCCAGGCTGAGACCCCCCTGCCCCGTTCCCTCAGTTGCTCAATTTTTGTAATAGGCACAAAGAGACAAAGCAACCTTCTCCTGGTGAGTGAGCTCCTGTCCTTCTGGCATGGAAGCTGAGAAACCAGAGAGTGCAGCAGTTACAGGAATAAGATGATGAAATGCCCTTATAATCCTGTCAGGGTTGGTTTTTTGTTTATGTGATGTCTGCAGGGGGAATTTCACACAAATGCCAATCTGATGTAAGCAAGAATCTATGTCCATCAACCCAAAGACATACATACATATATGTGTGTGTGTATGTGTATATATATATATAAATAAAAATAGAATTGCATCTATTTATGCGTATATAAAATGGGTTTTTACGCCTCTTCTCCCTACTTCATTCTCCTCATTATATCATAGTTCTGGGTATCTCCTGCAGAATATCCTCACAGGGGATGACAAAACACTCTCTCTCAGGTTCTTCAGTTTTTAGAGGTGTGTCTCACTGTGTTGTTGATTGTGCTGTCTAAAAAGTTTTGATCTCCCGTGATGGATGTCAGCCCAATTGTTAAATAGCATGAAGCTGCTTGTTATTTGTAAGTCAGGCTATTGGAGCCATTTATCCTAGTTTCAGCCCTTCCTAATATCCACAGGCAAAATTCCGAGTCACTGCAAAGCTGATAAAAGACTGAGTTGCTCCTCCTTCATGTTCACTCAAGGAGCCCTGAACCAGGAAAAGTTACCAGCAGTATCATCCAGAAGGCCTATATTTATGATTCACAGCCCAAAGATCCAGGAGGAGCTGTAATAAGGCAGAAAATTGATGAGCCTTATAAAGGTTTTATACAACTAAACCCTGGAGCCTTATAACTACATTTTGCCAAGAGTCACCTTAATTCAATGCTTACTAATGGTGTCCTTCATCCTGTAGTGCCTGTATCTCTTCCTGTCCTGCAAAACCCAGTGATAACGTACTCAGCAGCACAACAAAACCACCAGAAGGACTGTGTCACTGTAGCCTTGATTAAACCCAAGGCCTTTATCTTTACTGATCAGTTTTTAGGAGTATTTGTGGGGAAAAGGCAACAAAACACTGCTGATTCACAACCATTGCACTTTACACCCCATTGATATAGATAACTGTACAAGTTACAAGGATGTCATGAGTTCTGGGGAGATTTCTAGTTCTTACGTTCATGTCAAGGGTATAAATAATAATAACTTATAATGGTTTGGATTGTCATGCTCTCTGGTGGGATGACGCTTCAAATATGAGAAACTTTTTTTGTTGTCCTGACTCTGGACAGGCTGATGATAAAACTCCAAACTGATTTAAGTCTTAATGGTTCCCTTCTTCACCATGTAAGGGGTTTAAACCCCATTATGAGGTCTATGCAACATATTGATCAAGTTTTATGTCCCCTCAGGATTTAATTAGAAAAGATTTTCTCTGAAAAATACAAACATCATTAATTAAATTATTTCACCCTAGTGCCCTAAAAACTAAGAAATCAACCTCAGCAAACCTCACAGAATACATTTAGGTGAAAAAGGATAGTGTCAGGGCTTGGTTGTCTTGTTTTTTCCTAAGTCTGTTGTATCAGCTTTGGCAAATGTTTCGCCCCGTGTGAGAAGGAAAAACACTATAACCATAAAAGTACACAGATGTATTGTCTGAAAGCCACAAGAGCTGTGTCAGACGCTTTAAATTAGCAGTTCCATGTAATGTTTTCCCTTCAAATGTTCACCTTGTGGCCACTCAAGGCATGCTGCTGTTCAGTGTGAGCTCTGTGTGATGGTTTGGTGCAGACTGACTTGACTGATACATGGATCAGATCCCAGCTACTGTTGGGAGAGAAGGTGTCACTGAAGAACAGGGCTGAGGCACCTGATTACTAATTAATCAGACATGAGAAAAACCTCATGGAATCAGTTTCTATTTAATTATGGAAGCCTCATTTGGCATAGGAGCATATGCTGCTAACTCAATCGAGTGCTTTCAACTGACATCAAATAGTAATTATCAGAAAGAATCAAGTTTTTTGATTATTCATACTAATTTATTGAACACTTAAAATTAATGAACCTCAGTTATTTTAAATTTGCTCAGTTGCACTGGGAGAAAAGGAGGGAGGTAGGGAAGGACGGGTTTCTCAATTTAAAAGTACAGAGACTTGTTTAAAGATAAAATAAGTAAATTACAATATGGCATGAAATCCCATCGGTGGGTTGATGCACACAGAGGAAAGTTCCAGGCATGTTCTGGAACTGAGGAAAGTTCTGACAATGGCTTCATTGATACAATTCTTCTACCCCCCCCAAAAACAAAAATCTTCCAACAACACTTTAAGGTCACCATAAGGGGCTGGGCAGAAGACAGGAGATTTATTTGTTTGTCAGAGTGTTTCTATTTTAACCTACAGTTGTTCCAGTCTGGTGACTGAAAGGAAGTGCCTTTATATGCCACTGGAGATGAAGAGGAGGTGGGATTTTAGCTGGGTCTGAAGCAGCTTTCTCCTGCTCCTCTTTGATTTGCATTATTCTGGCCCTTCTCCTGCTGACAATACACGGCCACAAAGGTTACCACTGTGATAATTGCTGCTGACCCCTTTTCACAGCAGAGAACACGGGGTCCCTGTCTCCAGTCTATAAAGTCTGACTAATTAAAGCATCTCTTTCAGATACCAGATTTTGAGGGAAAAAAAAAAAAAGTCAAAACTGAACTACAAAACAAAAGCTGTATTTCGCTGTTTGAGTGTTTGAGCCAGTTTATACATTATGCATTCAATGGTGTGATATTGCTTGTGTGAGTGGAACTGCTGTGGATTTATAGTGGGATAAATGAGATTTGAGTTCCAGCCTAGAATTTCTGATTGTTGAGTGTTTCCTTTTTAGCTGTTTCTAATGAGTTGTCTTGAGACCTTCCGTATCTGTAAATTAAAATGTGTTTGTTTAATCCTTTCTCAAAGCACAAAAAAAAAAGACATAAAATGCTTAGAAAACATGTATAGTTGCTCTTAAAGAAAATGTTTTTGTGAGAAATGTGTAGTGTTAGGAATTAATGTGTGGAAATTGATTGACTATTTTTTTTTTTTTTTTTTGTGTGTGTGTTAATTTGAAGGTCCTTGCTGTAACTCCCTAAAATTCTCTGTGTTCAGTCACAGGAGCTGACTTAATTCAGGTCACACTGAAAGAGAAGGAAAGAGTGGCTTTACCTACCCCAGGTATGTGAAAATCTGTGTCAGAAAACCTTGGTCTGGGAGCTACACCATTTATTTTTTATAGCTTTTTCAGGAGTAAATTGCTATTTTTCACTTCAATATTTTGTACATCTGTCAAGCCAACAGAGGCTCTTGGTATTCATTTAGGCGTTTCATTGAGCCCTATCTACCATTGCTCAAGAGAAATGTGTGATTATAAAACACTGTAAACTTTTGTTGGGAAATACCACAGCAGATCAGACAGAGAATGGAGAATATAAGACTACAGTGAATTTTAGTGCTCCATGGTCTGATATTACTGCTCAATTTCATGTTGAATCAGACAGAAAAATATACCAGAGACAAGGGAGACCTCCAAATTGTAATGTTTTTGAGTATTAACTGCCTTGCTGTGTTGTGTATTAACAATAATCATTTACATGGAAAAAGGGTTTAGAGACATTTTGTCAGGGTGTTTCTCCCAGAACAAACAAATGATTGGAGAGACAGACCCAAACTTAAGGAACTCAACATAGATTTAATTTCTGTGTTTCCTTGTGCTGATAACAGAGCTTTTTTTGTACACCACAATATTATTGAGCTGGGTCTAGTCCCCAAAACCTAGGCATGTGCTTGCTCCTATATTTTCAATCCCCGAAGAAGCTTTCCTCAAGAAAAAAACATGCCAGAATTCCCTTTGCAGTAGAGGGACAGAAGTAGGTGCTTGCAGAGGCCTCCAGAGGGAGGCCCTGCCTGCATTAGTCCAGGATTTGCTAAACTGAGTGTGCAGGATTTTCCCTTGAAGGCTTCCCTTCCTCTCCTGTGGCAGAACAAACTTCAGAGCAATTCATCTATGGAACCTGGCTAGTTAGCTCTCCAAAATACAAATGCAAGTCAAGCACCTGTATTTTGTGGACTCAGTTTCTTCCTAATATTTTCCTAAGGCTCAGGAATTTTCTTTTGGATTGACCTGAAAAAAGATAATTTTGGAGAAGGAGCAGGAGTTTCCATGTGTCTTGGTCCAACTGCTTTTCCAAGGCAGGCCCTGGTCACCCCTTGGAATGGGAAAACTGCTTTTATGGGTGTTAGCAAGCTTGTAAGATTTGATCACTAATTATTTTGAAGTTTTCATACTTTGGGAAAGTATGGAAATTCCCATGCCCTGGGAATTCAATCAAACAGTTTTCTTTAAGCAAGGAAAATAACAAAGAAGAGTTAGTTTTGCTTCATCAGTGACAAAAGGAGGATGTTAATGTCCCAGATGCTTGACTATCAAAGAAATGGTAATTCTTCCAGCTACAGAAAATGATAATTCTGTCTTTTTATGTCCTGTTTTGTAGTTCCTTCTTGTGCTGTCATGAAATGGTCACTGGCAGAGACGTGGAATGGTGTGGGAAAAGGCTGGGGTGGATCCAATGGCAGCATCCCAGGCCCTGGGGAAGATGTCATCATCTTGCCAAGTACGTGAGGAAGGAAGGTGTTTCATTTCTGTGGGGCTGGGCTCTGCCGACGTTGGGATTGATATTTGTGTTCCAATAAGGGCTCCTTGGTCCTGGTGGCCATTCCAGCGTGTGTAGCACCCTGCATTTGTTCCTTGTCACACAGACTGCAGTACAAAAATGTAGTTTTTTTGGAAGAGAATTATAATTATTTTCCATTTTCACATACACGCAAACACAAATCGTTATACTGGCTGTCCAGCTGGAGTATGTACAGGGATCTTAATTCAGAGGAGAACTTGTAAGACCCAGAACCACAACTCACAAAGCTCATCTCTTGACCCATTTCTCTCTGTGTTTTGTGCAAGGTTCATATTTTTTTACATTTCTGCCATTGTATCATCTTCCATTTTATTTTTCTGTTGCAATTCCCACTTATCAATGGTAATCTCTCAAACCATTTGCTGTGGATGCCTCCTAGGCATTTTAGGTTAGGCCTATATTTCAGCTTGAGTTACATTTAAATCTCCACTCATCTTACAGCATTACTGCATGAAAACTGGATTTTAGTAAATGTATTAGGGAATTTGCAATAAAATCTGGAAAAAAACTTGTGATAACCATTTTACGCAAGAGCTGACCCACTTTGATCAGAAAGTTGGATTACCTGAGGTCTTGATATAACTATTGAATGATCCAATGAATATTTCTTGATATGTACCTGAAATATTCTAGAACCTGATGCTATCTCCTCCTCATTTCTGTGAAATGAGTTAAGTGTCTCTACCTACCACAGCTCCACTTCTGGAAATGTGGGATGTGGATAACACCACTTGATGTCTACTCCTCTCCCACCTGTTTTTGATGTATGGCTTTTGTGGAGGGAAATGTTTGTCTTAGTATCTGGGCATTTATTTAGCTTCAGTCACAGTTAGGGCTTCTCTGGCCTGTGTCATTAAGGTATATATATATATATATATATGAAGATAAAAAGTGAAACCATAACCATGACTGAAATTACCAACAAAACCATTTCCTTATATATATATATGTATAATTGAAGGTTACATTAAGAATTATGATCCACCTTCAATATATATTTATTTTAATTTTCAATTTTCTGATAAATATGAAAAAAACCCCCAAACCTGTACTTTTAAAAACATTTAATTTCTTCACTTTTGGGGGGAAATTACATTGAGATAAAGAGTAGGTAATGTTGGAGTTCAGGGAGAATTTCTTCATGGAAAAGGTGGTCAGGCATTGGAAGGGGCTGTCCAGGGAGGTTTGGAGTCCCCATCCCTGGAGGTGTCCAAGGAATGACTGGATGTGGCACTCAGTGCTCTGGGCTGGGGACAAGGTGGGGATTTGTCACAGCTTGGACTTGATGATCCTGGAAGTTTTTTACAGCCTTAATGAGTCTGTGATAGATGGTTCACCAATATCAACCCATGGCTGTCATAAGACCAAAACATCCCAAGTCTTCACCATCATGTGTCAGATGCAGATAAGAGGCACAGAGGTAAACCACAATTTACACAGAAGCAGAGAATAACAAATTAATAAATAAATAGGCCTGGCTGAGGGTTTGGAGTTCTGTTGTTTAGATCAGATCAAGAGAGTAGAAGATGAAGGATCAGTTTGTGATGCACGATGAATAAAACTCTTCCGTGTTTCCTGCAAAGGTGAGGAGCTGGAGCATGTGCAGAGAAGGGCAATGATGCTGGGGAAGGGTCTGAGACACACAGTGGCATTCTTGGGGCTGTTCTGTGCAGGGCCAGGAGCTGAACTCAGTGATCCTTGTGAGTCCCTTCCAACCCAGGTTATTCCATGATTCTGATTCTATAAAAAATCTCTTCACTCCCATTGCAAGAGCAAATGTGTGTGTTGGTTGACGTGCAGAAACTGTTCTCCTCTCCTGTGCCTTTCTGGAACCCTCCTTTGATTTTATCCTGAGAATAAAAACATGAACACAAACACAAGCTGTCTATCACACCATCTATTTTGTTTCATCTCTGCCTTTTCTGGTCATCCTCTCTCTATTTTATTTCTGCTCTCCCTCTTCGTTCCTGCTGGTTTGGAGGTGTTGAGACACTCACTGACATTGGGGTCAACAGAGTACAGGGTCTTAAATTAGAGTCATGGTCCTCACTGGGGCGATAAGGGAACTGGATTTGTTGCTCAAATTTGAAATGAATTTAGGCAAGATGAATTTTCTGTCCATTTTGCATGCTTTGCTTTGCTGCCACAAGTGTTTGAGTCTCCAGTTCAAAGAAAGCCAGACCCTTGCTTGGATACAAAATCTAAAATGAAATCAACAATTTTAAAATGTATGCTTAATTGTAGCATTTTATGGATGTTTCTCTTCCCATTTCCACTGGCTTGTGCAGACCCTGCTAAACTCAGAATGACTGCAGGTGGCTTCAAAAAAGTGAGAATTTGTTCTTATGAGAACAAATATTCTACAAACCACTCTTTGTGCTGCTATGCACACCAAAATATGTTTTTGTGATGCACTCCTGGCAAGATGCAGCTGTGTCGTACTCTTTGCTGTCTTCTGGTTAGTTAAAATTCTATTCTGGGAGCCATCTACAATGATTTTCTGATTGAAAGCCAAGACATGATCCTGCTTTTGGTATGCTGTGCATGACTGGATTAGTCCTTTCAGCCCCCAAAAACAGTTTTAGAATCACAAGAGCAATAATTGATGCTTAGTGCTCATTTCTAGTGTGCAGAAGTACAGGCACTTTGGTCTGACACTGCTTAAATCTTTGACTGAATGTGGATTCCTAGAGTTCACTGGAGAACTGGGGCACTGCCTAAATTTAGCTATTGAAAGCTTCAATTTGCTTATTTAACAAAATAAGCATAATTGCAACATTGGAGCTACCTCATGGGCTGGTCTCAGGAAGGTTTGAAAAGGTAGAAAATGCCTCTATTAGCTAAATATACATATTAGAAACCAGCTTTTTGTGTTCTTGCTTGGTGTCTGCTTGACATCTAGAGATTTGGCAAGCTTGGAAATTGGGGTTCTGTACTGAGTTCATTTTTTTGCCCTGTTCAACTTCACAGACTTAGCACAAGGATGACTTTGACTTGCAACAAAGGTAGGTTCCTCATGTAAAAGTGACTTTTAGTTTTGGTGTGTTGCTAAAATTCCCATCAGTGTCTGTCTCCCCAGTGGATATGAATCTCTTCCAGCCTGATCTGGAAATCCTCAGCTTGGGCTGCCACAGCTTGTGCTTTTATCCCTGGAGGTTCATCCTCTGGAGCCACAGCCATCCCACAAGGACCTCTCACATGCATCAGGCTTCAGCAGCCACACCACCTTGGAAAACAATCCAGAGGAGTTTGGTCATGCCATTCCAGCAGCCAGCAGTGGCATTAGCTTCCCAAAGCCCTGGGATTTTCAGGGCTTTGGTTTATGGTTTTCAGTGTGACACACTCCTGATGCAGCATGCTCTGTGTGGAAGGAGAATGCGTTATAATTCCAAGCAAAGGAATGCTGTTTTGAAGGGTATTGATATGATATCATGTAGCCTCTGGCAATTTCTATCTTCCTTTATTTTTTTTTTTTCTCTCCAGTGGTGGAATTCACTCTGTTCTTCATTTTCTGATTTTGATTTTCTTTGAAGTTTTTCTGTTTGAAGAGATGAATGCTGGAGTACTGTATCCCATATAATAGCTCCTCTGTTGTGCCTGATTTCCATTCAATGGCATGCTATGGTGTTTTATACAGCAGCATGGCTGATCAAAGGCATTTCATGTCATTGCTGGAGTCATTAGTGACTTCTCAGTATTGTGCATCTGAACATTAAGACTCTGGCATACCTGTGAGCTTTTTGTCTGAAGAAAGCGTGTGTAAAATGAAATATTGCCCTGTTTTTAAGCTCAAGCCATGGTTTGCTGAGAGTAGTGTCTTGCCGTTATATGAATATTTTCATGGTAGAAAAACAGCTCAAATTTATCTTTCTCTGAAGGTAAATCCTTTGAGCTCAGTGACCTAAAGTTTATTATTTTAACTGCTAAGTCATATTGCTTTCTACAAGGTAAATGAATGTATTCTGTAAGGAAGTTGCCTTTGAATCTGTTTGCTTTCCTCCTCAAGTGTGGAAAGACCTTTTTCCCCCTCAAAGGAGTGTTCTATTATTTCTACAGAGCAACATTTCACCCTCTGAGGACTTCACACCTCAAGCATCACACCCCGGAGTGTTGTCCTTTTAAACTGAGGAAACTCTAGGTTTGCAGAGATATCTCTGAGTGGGGGAATTTCTCACTCCTGTGTTTCAAGGCTCACACACACAATACCACAGTTACAGTCAGCATTTCCTTTATAAAACCTTTTTTTGAAAGATGTGCAAGTCAGCAAAAAATCTCTGTTCTAGACTGAAATGTGACACATAAATGGCATGCCTGGGAGCGCTTCTTCTTCTTCTTCTTCTTCTTCTCCTAAAAATATTTCAGCCTGTGTTTGATGAATATACTTATGGCCTTTGTCAACTGCAGCTTTTTGCCACATTCTTGAGATGTGATTTCACAAACTAGATTCCTCTTCTGACTGAGAGATACCATTTTAACAACATCTCTTCCCTAATTCTCCTCCCTATTTCATATGTTTACATCCTGAGCCTTCCCTTCACAGCTCTGCAGGGCATGGGACTGTACCCGTCCTGTAAGAGATTATAGACAGGATTATGCCTGTAAAAATATATTAAGTACCAACACCATAAGATTTAGGGGGGAAAGAAAATGCACTTGCTCCCTAGAGATGTACATCATCTGAATGCTGTGACAATTTTGCATGCTTGAAAGATGTTTCAGCCCAAGGATGCAGGGAATTTGTTTTGGAATGAGGGGTTCAGATCAACCATGGCTTGCTGCTGTACTTGGTATAGTCCTTAAGAACAGACATCCTGGGCTTTCAGGGTGTTCATGGTCAGAGAGAAAGGATAAAAAGACAGAGGGGCAAAAGGAAGAGGTGGGATAATTCATTCACATGGATAAAGGCAGGAATATGTCAAAATCCACCATAAAAATGTCTGTTCCTTAATGTCCCCTGTTTTCTATATCTATACCTTGCAATAAATGCTTATGAGAACAATGAGAGTCACAGAAAACCTCTGTGTAGGTTAGGGCTGCCATTATGTTGAAGATTTTTTTTTCTGCAATCTGTTTCTATGAAAGCCATTATTAGATGGCATTATTAAGCCCCTTATTAGGGAAACACCTTGCTTTTCTTTCTTCCAGGAGCACCCACTGACTGAGAGATGCACCATACTCTTGTTACTCTTGTTAGTAATGAAAGGGGATGAAAACTAAAGTTTCAGGACCTGAGTTGTTTTCCAGTGCAATCAACTGAGAGTCTCTTAGTGACATCCAAGAGCATTAGATGGGCCCTGAGGGCAGAATTCACCTCTGTGCAGCCAGCTACCTCTAAATGATCCACCATTTACACCCTTACTCATGTCCTACTTGGAACACTTAAGAGGCATTTTAAAGGTTCCCAGGCTGCAGACTTGCAGCTTTAGGAAGCAGCAGTAATGTTGTCATTGTTCTCAAACCACAGCGATTTCCACTTTGTTCTGAAATATAAAAATATCCCCCTTTCTCGTTATGGATCTGAGGCAATGGTGCTTTGCCCATTGTTAACTAACTTTCAGAGGGGAATATGAATGCAGAATGGAGGTACTCATGGTGGAGCTGGCAATGATCTCAGAGTTTTTTTTCCAACCTTAATGATTCTGTGGTTCTATGAGCTCTGTCTTCCCGTAGGTTGTGTTTGTGTAAGCAAAGATTTCCTCTTGGATGGTGAGGAAGAGATGAGTTTTCATACACTAAACCTGGGAGAGCAAAGCCAAGATGAAAAGAGGGAAAAGTGGCAACAGAGGGTCAGTGGAGGTAGTTCATGATGTGTGGGTGCAGTTTGTCACCCTGACCACTGTTGACAAGGTGGAGATTTGCAGGCTTTTTGCACCATGATGTACCTCTGTGATACTGCTGGATATTTTTCCATTTCCCTGAATCCTAGAATCCCAGAAGGGTTTGTATTTGAAGGGACCTTAGAGCTCATCTTGTTCCAACCTCCTGCCATGGACAGGGACACCTTCCACTAGAGCGGGTTGCTCCAAGCCCTGTTCAATCTGGCCTTGAACACTTCCAGGGATGGGGCATTTTGTCATTCTTATTCTCTTCAAAAGAACTCTCTTGTCGTCTTCAGTTCCATGAGGCAAAAATGCCAAAGACTTGGGGAGAGACTATTTACGAGTCCCTGGCATGACAAGACAATGGCTAATGGCTTTAAACTTAAAAAGAGTAGGTTAAAATTAGATATTAGGAAGAAATTCTTCCCTGAGGGGGTGGTGAGGCCCTGGCACAGGTTGCCCAGTGAAGCTGTGACTGCATCCCTGGAAGTGTCCTAGGCCAGGTTGGACAGGGCTTGGAGAAATGTGGGATAGTGGAAGGTGTCCCTGCCCATGGCAAAGGGTTGGAACAAGAAGATGTTTAACATCTCTTTCAACCCAGGCAATTCCATAATTCTCTGAAAACCAATCTGAATAACACAAAACTCAAACCACACTGACATTCTTCACCAGCTCACCACACTTTTTGTCTAGTGGTGTTATCAGGCTGCCATTGACCTAAACAACCGTCTGCTTTGTTTCCCAGACAGGACCATCCTAGTGGATGTGGCTCTTCCCCCTCTGAGAGGACTCTACATCCTGGGGACCCTCGAGTTCCCCAGCAACTCCAGCAACGTCCTGAGTGCAGCCTGTGTCATGGTGCTGGGGGGTGTGCTGAGAGTGGGTGAGTGAACAGCTGATCTTCGGGATGCCTGGGGTTTATTTCTGCTCTTGAAAGGAAAAAAAAAAAAAAACCCATGGAGAACAACTTAGAGTGTCACCATAAACATGCTGTCCAACCTAATGCCCTGTGGCTACCTGGATATCTGCAGTTTGGGCACCCAGAATCCATGTGAAGCACAGTGGTTACCTACTGGAGCTAATTACCGATTCCTTTAATAGCAAGGTGCCACAAATACTGCAATCTGCACCTCACTCCTGGTTTCACTGGGGCAGAGATTTTATCTGATATGTGTAAAAGTTTGCCCTACTTCCTGTGGGGCTGCTTTATGTGACAGAAATTCCCCAGAGCAGGATCTGCCCTAGTGTTCAGGCAATGCCTGGTGCCTGGGCATTAATAGGACACTTTTTGTGACATAGAAATATTTAAAAGCCAACATAAAGCCAACAGTCATGGAGAATTCCCTGAATGCCTGGAAATCCTGCTGTGGTATGGAACAGCTGGATTCAGCACACTTGCTCCTCTCATCCCTCTGTAGAGATGAGCAGTAGGACCACAGGAAGGTATCTTACCCCTACTTCCAGCTGTTTCGCAGTCCCCAAAGTCACAGGGGCTGTTCCACATTATTTACAACAGTCAAGATCGATGTTTTTCCACTCTGAAGTAATTACTCACATAATACCCTTTAAATATCAAGGTTTCCAAAGCCAGGCATTATATTTACTTACAGGAATCCTTAGGATACTGGGATCACATTGTTGATCATTGCTTGACCTTTCTCAAGATTGGTTTCATGAACTTTAAAAAGAGAATTTGTTTGTGTAATCACCTCCTGAGGAAGTCTGCTTCAATATTTATTTGTTGTTAATCTCAAGGGACTGTTTGGTTAATATAGTCCTGGCCAAAAAAGTTATTTTGCTGTCTTGTGTTTTTCTTCGGAAAAAAAAGGTTGGAAAGCTTAATCCAGGAGGTTAAAAAATATGTATACTTAAAAGAGTGTCAGTCATTTCTTACTTAGACTCCTTTGCACTCTAAATATGGTTTCATATTGGTTTTAAGAAAAAGCATGTGTTCATTGCTAAAATCACTTATTAAAAAAACACTGAGGCACTTTGCTGCACAAACTCCCCTCAAGCACATCTGTGAGTAGCAATGATATTAAAAACCAAACAGGTATTCGCAGCTGCTGTCCCACGTCTCCTGGAGAGCTGTCCTTGTTTCAGCTGTGAGATGATGGGTGGGTAGAGACTCTGCAATTTTCCCACATCTCATACTGGCTTCTCTGCCTGCCTGCAGACCTGGGAGTGTCTGTTTTCCCCTCCCTTCCCCTTCCCCTTCCCCTTCCCCTTCCCCTTCCCCTTCCCCTTCCCCTTCCCCTTCCCCTTCCCCTTCCCCTTCCCCTTCCCCTTCCCCTTCCCCTTCCCCTTCCCCTTCCCCTTTCCCTTCCCATGTGTTCAACGCCTTACAGTAACGTCTTGGAGCCCATCTGTCCAATCCTGCCTGCTCCATGCCTGAAGGAAGGGTTTTGAAGCCCATCTGTCCAACTCCACCACACCCTAAAGAAATCCTGACACAAAACAGATAATGAGACAGTTTAGTAAACAGATTTAATAGATGTGGACATCAGCATTCAGCATTGCCTGAGCAGGATCTCAGGTTGACATCACGTGAGCCAAATCCCCAGGTCCTGCCTGTTGTGTAATTTCTCCATGGCCTGTTTTCAGCATAGCAATCTATGGCCACATGCTGTTCCTTCTAATTCCGTGGCCTGGAACAAAGACTTTCTGGTAAGATAGGATATTTTGTTCCATTAAACTTCCAGACAGGAATGATCAGTTTAGAAATTCATCTTATTTGGGTTTGGTGTCCTCCAGAGAACTTTTCTTCTCTGCAGCAAATAAACAACAGTCAGAAGGTTAGATCATGACCATAAATGCATAGGAACTATATGATGATGGGAAATATGTAACAAAGGGGAAAAAATCAGTGCAAAATTGGAGTTTATCAACCATAACAAGAACCTAATTAATTTTAGTGAAACAATAATTTACAGGCAAATTGGGATGCGAAAATAATGATGATTGGGAAATCAGGATTTGTGGAACACTGTTGACCATGCAGGGTCAATCATCACTTTTCTCTTTAATCTATGATCACAATCCATGTGATTTATGATCCCTGGAAGATGTGAGATGATTTGAGATCCACAAAGAACTCTGTCAGAACCCTTGGAAAACTCAAAGGAAAAAGTGTGGATCTACCCCCACAGGAATTTCTCTGGGTGCTCCTAGCCCTTTAGCAGTGTTGGATACAGGGAAACTTCCTTATTATTTCTACTTTCATATCCTACCACTAAAATAAGGAGTTTCTCTCTTTCACTTTCCTTAAAAGTCTTTTATTTGATGGTGATATTCGCAATAGAATTTTAGTTACACCATTTTTTTCTATTTCTTTGCACTGTGATACTGTAAAAATTAGGTATTTTTCCAGCTTGTAAAAGGAGAGTTTGAGGTTCAGACAGAAAGCCAAGTGCTAAATATCATTAGCACATGTGTGTCAAAACAAGATAAGAAATAACGAGTTCAACATCTCACAGTTGTTTTTCCATTCTCAGCTACGATGATTCCATCCATTTTAACCCACAAACATTAAAACTCAGATGGTATGTGCAGAAAGTGCCCTGTTCCACTGCTGAACAAAGCCTTCAGCTCCCAATAAAGATGAAGAAAATGCTGAAGTTCTCTTGGCACACATTGATCCGTTGGACTCATCCTGAACTAAACTGCACTCAGCTGCTCTTTGCTGGCAGGCTGCTTTTATTTCTTATAGTAGAGCTTGCCAAGTAATTATCCAGATAGGATTTCTCATTTCAGTTTCAACTTGTCACGTTCTTTCCTTTGCATGTCTCCTGATGGCTGCTTGTCAGTCATGTCACTCTTTGGAGGCAAGAAGCCTAAGGTTATCATCAGCTCATGCCTTGATTGTCTGGAGGTGGAATCCCAGACAATTCCAATGCTTCTCTCGCTTGTCGTAGGAGCTCTAATGCATTTACTCCCCCCCTTGTCCAGGAAGGACCCCCATACTGACTTGTCAAAGGGTAAGTCAGTGTATTTCACTAAAGCACCATGTGTTAGCTGTAAAAAAAGAACAATAATTTGGGCAACAGTGAGTTTCACCAATTTATTGTCTTTTCCATCTTCTCCAGCACCTCTGTTGTGTGGGTCCCATCTTTAGCTGCGGGCTGAGTCCCACCCTGCAGTCACATATCATCCCTGCACAGCTTGCATGAAGAAGGGACTCTGTTGGTGTAACAAGATGTATTTTCATTCCAAATCACAGAAAAAAAAGTGGTTCAAAAAGTTCATTGTACTACCTGCATTCCCTTCAATGAACCCCTCAGCCTCTGTCTGTTTTCCTTTTATCCCTTCCAAGCCACTCAGTTTCTTTTAAATGATTGCTCCATGTAGAGAAGGAATTTGGTTCACATGTTCAAGAAACTCAAATTTAGGTGTGATTTGGACATCTGTGCATGAGGTGCTGTTCCAGTAGAGACCTATCCAATATAATCAGTGGAGCCCTTGCAGTCTGTGGGACTTGGTGATAAAGGTATCTAGAGAAAATCTACATTAAGAAACCTGAATGCAGGTATATGATCCTCCCTGGAAACATGGTTCAGTTGCCTAATTATAAAGATTTTCTATAATTCTGGGCACCCTCAGGTGTCTCGCCCTGCCTGCAACTTCTGCTTAAAAATCCCACTGTTCAGTCATTTATCCCTGTCTTGTATCTGCCAGCCTCCAGAGAGGATTTGGAGGGCACTGTGACTCTCAGATCCCACTCTTATTTCTCATTCACCTCCCACTTCTGGCTGTTAGTTCCTACTCCACAGCTCCACAGCTGTGGAGTTCTGAAATCTTCTGTATATTTGGCAGAAAGAGGCAACCAAGTGAGGTCTCCTTGTCTGGCTGCTTTTCCAGATTGCTTTCCAGAGTGCAGCCTGACCACCTGAAGGAAGGTCCAGAAGATGAACCAACAGTAGGTGCTGTCCAGCTGTGTATTGACCATGAACAAAAACTCCTTAGACTTTCTGATGACAGTATGACACAGTTTTCAAAATAGCTGGGTACTTAGAGTCCAAGAAGTTTTGGATTCAGGAAACAGAGATAAAAGGGGAGATGGTCCCAGCAAGATACTCATCAAAGTCTGTTTGCCAGGTGAAGGGAGGAGATCTTATCTCAGAGATTTTGTTGCTCTTATATGCAACAGCTGTTGCAGAGTGTTATGTTGTGAAAAAAAAAAAAAAAGAAAAAAAAGAGAAGGCTAGAAGGGAGGAAACACCAACTAATCTAGGAAAGAATTGAATGGGTTTTGCTATGGATCAAACCCCAAAACAATACAGCAAAAATCTGTCAGGAAGAACATCTGGAACACAACTGAATTATAAAAACAATGGAAAATGCTTTTGAAACTCAACAAACTAGATCCAGACCACAGTCCAGAATAAACGAAAATCTGGATAGAAAAAACACATCTCTATTTCTGTTCTCTTTTTTATTCCCTCATTTTTTTCTTGTAGTAGGTTTTCTCCTCTCCAGGGATTAGAGCTGATGAAGGATTAAACAATTGTGCTAACAGATCTATATTACAGTCTCAGCATTTGGATCTCACACTTCTTCAGGACAGTGTGTAATCGGTGGTGAATTTATTAACAGCACGGGTTCTTTATTAACACAGGATTATCATATATACTGTTGGGGTTTTTTGCACTGTGTAGTGCAATTGGAAGAACACATTTTTGGGGGAGCCTTGCCTTTGTCTTTAGTGCCTCCTGACCTTTTCTGCACATCTCACCAGGCATTTCCACCAGCTTTTGGTGATTTCCAGGTTGCAAGTATCCTTTTTTCCTGGTTGTCTGCCAGCAGCACATTATCATTTCACTTTATGACCAATCAGGTTGCTCATCAAATTTCCAGGGCTTCCAGCTGCAGTAGGAGCATGAAAGAGGATTTGTTTCCACTCGTCTCATGCAGGATGGAGATTTGGGCAGTTTGGTGTGATCTTCAGTAAGACTTGCTCACTACACAAAAGTGGGACAAGAAATCTGAAGTTTTCACAACCAAAGTCCAAAGACGGACACTTAAAGGCCAGATCCTTCATGTATGTGTTGCAGAAATCATGATTCCTGTTCTTTATGGCAAGTTGCTGTATCCCACAAAATTACTTATTTCAAGAGCTGTGATTTCATAGGCACTTACTTCATAAGGTTCTGAAACTGACCCAGCCCCTGTGATTTGTGTGAATCAACTGTTTCTGATTCCCCTTATGTGTAAGCTAAGGGAGCTGTTGCTTCCATATCTTCATTTCCATGGGCCATTGTGCTGGAATCTATTTAGACTTAGCCAAAGTGTGCATCTGAGACCTTACTTTCCCCTTTGTTTTTCATTTTTCTCCCTTAATTCCCAGAAAGATTCTTATCTTTTCAAGACCTCTTGCATTATTATTTTCAGTATTAGAGAATCAGAATGGGTAAAGTTGGAAGGGAACACTGACGGCCATCTAATCCAACCACCCTGCTCAAGCAGGGTCCCATGGAGCATTCTTCACTTTTTTTCCTAATTCTTTGCTTCAAAATTCCTGCTGAATTTCCTAGAATGTCCTCGTAATTGTTCTCTCCACCTGTGTCAGTTTATCTGCTTGCTTTCAGTGTCTTCAGACAAGTTTGGGTCCCTAATAAAACATTGAATGCCACAGGGTTGCAGGATCACACCTGGTTGAGTCCATGTCCCTTTTCCAGTCACTCAGGATGTAAATTAGTGTGTGCCGTGTTCCTGCTGTACTTGTGTAGTTTGTTAATCACAAAGTTTTGTGCTACTAAGCCAAGTGCCTTGGAGAAGCCAATTATATGATATCAAAGCTATTATCTTTATCAACTAAACCTGTAATCTCATTAGGAGACGATAACAAGGAAGTTTCACAGGACCTTTTTTTCTATAAAAGCAGGTTGATTGGCATTAATTATATCATCCACCTTTAATGATTTATTAATTGTGTTCAGAGTTGGACATTCCATTTTTATTTATTTTTTTCCCCTAGAATCAGTGTCAAGTTGACAGGCCTGTAATTACCTGGGGCTTTTACCTTTATCTTTGTTTGGAGTACTGGCACAATATTAGCTTTCTTCAGGGGCTCTCAGACATTGTGAGTGATCCCAAAATTTTTGAAGAGTCCACCTTAATAGTCCAACGTGTTTCCTGGAAAACTCTCTGCTAGCACTTGCATTCAGGTTGCTGAAGCCCATTGATTTAAACCCATGGAACTATTGATGTTTCCCACTCTGACTGTATTTGTTATCTGTTTGGTTTTGGATTTTTTTAAAACAAGGGTAATATTTATAATTAAGTTGTGCTTTTTTGGACTAAAATTTATGATTCTTAGCTAAATGTAGGTGTAATGGTTTTAAGGGAGGGAGAATTTCCAGTTCATCCTATAGAACCCCCATTTCCAATCCTTTGTGTGTGATTGTTAAGTCTGGAAGCCTACTTAAAAAATGGTTTTAAAACCGAGCTGAGGATTGGATATATGAGATGTTTTTAACTGACTTAACTATAATAGTAAATGCTTTGTAACCAGGAGTAAAAAATATGAGAAATTGCGAAAGCATATTTGGATATAACCTAATTCCTGGTTTTCTTCTGTTCAAAACACAGTTATGGAGATTTAAACAAGGAAATCAAAGCTGGTTTGGTTGGACAATGGACACTGTAAGATAATTCCCTCTATATCCCCAGAGAATATACGAGCTTACCTGTGTGATGTATATTAGATGGGGAACATGCAACTCTTGTACGGTTTGCCTTTTACCCTTTAAAAAGCTGTACAGAGAATTTAAATATCCTCAGCTATCACTCAGACTCTGGTGGGGAGCAATGAATTGTTTTATTGATTTCACTTAAATAAAAAAGGGCTCTTAAAACGAAGTGTTTCTTTAGGATACAAAATCAGCTCTCTTTTCCAAACTAGTAATTTTTAAATATTAAAAGGACATGACAGGCCAGCTAATTTTGTACAGATACATATATATATATTTTAGTTCTACATCTGCTGCAGTTTTCTGTTGCATAATTGATTTAATCTCTAATTTTAAAGGAATGCTGAACTCCTTTACTGGACTCCGCATACATTTCTCCAGGGCAAAAACTGTCCTACTTTTTCCTCCTCAGTATCTGTTTAGTGCTGGGCCATTTTCCTCTGAAACTGTAAACTACCTTGGTGAAAGAAATGAAGGCAAAGTTAGAATACAGTTTACTCTGCAGACTTCTCACCACTGCACATACCAAATCTTCTTGGGCACTTTCTTTTTCTTTACCTTTTTTTCCTCAATCTTTCCATTTTTCCCATCCTTGCTGCACGATTACCTTGGAACTAGTGAGGAGCAAAAAGGCAAGAACTAGTTGAGAAAGGAAATATTAATTCAGCCATTTAGATTTTTCATTAAAATCAGATTCACACATATTTCTCCTCTAGTTTCCTTCCCATTTTCAGCATCACAGAAGCCATATATACTTTTGTGGGGGGTTTGATGCAGTTTTGTCTTTATTACAGGTTCTTCACAACATCCCCTAGAAAGGGATTTAAAGCTGCTGCTCCTTCTTCGGGCATCTGAAGGGATTTACTGTGATCGTCTGGAGGGTATAAATGTCCACCCAGGAAATATTGGTAGGAAACATGAATTCCACTTTTCATAGGAAACTAATTTTTGGTAACATCCAAATCTACCACTTTTGAGACTGTCGCTATGTTGTACAGATAAACCTCAAACAAAGGTACACATATTGTAGAGCTAATGTTTAATCTTCTGGGACATATCATCTACATGAAAAGTTTATGTCTTTTCGATTTGTCCTCTGGTTTTGGATCCCTTTTCCAGAGGGGAAAAAAAAAATAAAGTTCATTGTCCAGAAAGATTAATAATAGCTACATAACTTTTTGTATCTTTAATTCCTGGAGTTTTTACCTAATTTGCTGACTTAGATTTTTTTTTTAATGGTAGATATCGCTGTCTGAAATTCCTTAATTCTAATTTGTGCCAATGAGACTTCTATGGTAAAATGCCCTCTCTTGCTGTACATCTGATGGTCATTTTCTGTTATTGAGGAATTATTGCTCCTTCACATTGTATTTTGAGTGGAGGCTTTGTGCTGTTCTTCAACTTCTCATAAAATATAGAAACATACTTCAATAAATATAAAGATTTCCATATATTTAGTTATTGCTTCAGTTCTTATCAAGCCTCTTTTCTCCTTAACCTTTGAAATCCTCCTTCTGTTCTTTCTTTTGTTTTTTTTTTCCCTAGGAGTTTATGGACAGGTGCAAATTTATGGTGCTTATCCTAGGATGCCTTGGACACATCTGGGAACTAATGTTGCTCCTGGAAACGAAAGGTGGTATTTTGCCCAAATATGCTTTCAAATATTAAATTTTGGATCCTGTTCCTATGACTTGTATTTAATATTCCTGTGAGTTGTATTATTCTTTTCCTTTGTGGTAAGCTTTCTGTGAATTCTGTCTAGATAGAAAAAAACATCCTAGGTAACAGAAAATTGCACCGTGATGGAGAGTGTGATGATCCTAGAGGTCCCTTCCAGCCCAAATAAACTTTTATTCTAAAGAAATCTAAATTCTTAGGATGAATCAAGCTGAGACTTCCTTCCTTCCTTCCTTCCTTCCTTCCTTCCTTCCTTCCTTCCTTCCTTCCTGGAATCCTTCCTGGAATCCTTCCTTCCTGGAATCCTTCCCTTCCCTTCCCTTCCCTTCCCTTCCCTTCCCTTCCCTTCCCTTCCCTTCCCTTCCCTTCCCTTCCCTTCCCTTCCCTTCCCTTCCCTTCCCTTCCCTTCCCTTCCCTTCCCTTCCCTTCCCTTCCCTTCCCTTCCCTTCCCTTCCCTTCCCTTCCCTTCCCTTCCCTTCCCTTCCCTTCCCTTCCCTTCCCTTCCCTTCCCTTCCCTTCCCTTCCCTTCCCTTCCCTTCCCTTCCCTTCCCTTCCCTTCCCTTCCCTTCCCTTCCCTTCCCTTCCCTTCCCTTCCCTTCCCTTCCTTCTCCCTTTCAGCCAGGGCTAACAAAGCCTCATTGGAAGATTTCCCGCTAGGGTAGAGGTGTCAGCATTCAGGGAAGGAATTATTTGGGAAATGATTGTAAAGATGAGCAGTGGAAGCAGAAAGACCCCACCAGAAGGGATCATTTGTTGTGGGCTTTCTCAGAGTTGTGTGCTCAGTGTAGATTAATTGTTTAGGAATTCCTGTGTAGCTGATCCTTATCCAAACCCTCCAACTTTAGAATCACCCTCTGGAAATTCTTCTCCTTCCCTGACTAAGATGGGAGATCAGAGTAAGCAGATTCTTGACTGAAGCATGCCAGTTAGACACTAGGATGAAATGGATTCAGGCCAGATCTGGGTTGCTGCCCAGATATTTAATACGAAATAACATGAGGTGCTAAGACATGACTGTTTGGAGTTAATGCATGCACATTAAATACAGCACAAAGAGTAGTTTCAGCTGTTAAAAGAAAGGGGAAAAAAAAAACAAAACTAAAACAAACCCTTCTTTTTCATTAGAAGTCTACCAATAGCCAGCTGAGAGTTGATGTGGTTGGATACAGGAAATAGGTAGATAAGTGCTGGAATATGAAAGCTGAAGGAAAATGAAAGCTGAATGAAGTGGATTTTATTGAAGGAGAGGAGCTGCTCTATATCCTCCTCCAGTATGAATCAGCTCATAAGTTCAGGAAGGATTTCCCTGCCATTTCTGAAGAGATGCAGTGATTCCTACAAAAATAAAAAAAAAGGGAAAATAAAAAGAAAAGTAATACTTTTTTTGGTGGATTTCTCTACTGAATATTCACAGGTGTTGTATACTGTCAATGCTCATCTGGAACCTACTCATCTTTGAAAAATGCTGGGGAAAGAGATTCTGGAAAAACTTGACAACATCCCTTTAGGAATCTCCTTTCTCTGTGCACTTCTGTCACTCTAGGCTGCATGTGAAGCATTGTCAAAATTCACTCAATGGTCTTTTTTCTGAATAATTCCCTGAGGAGTTTAGATGATCACCTGGCCAGCAGCAGTCACCCTGAAACAGGACAAGGTGTTTATGAGATAAACATTTATCATTATCCATTCTGCTGTCACTAAATGCTTTTGTTTTCCTTACGTGAAGCTAAAAAATCCCCTGGACTCCTAATACAACTTTTACTGTAAAAGGGGATCTTCAGTTCAAGATTAAAACAAATAAATGCAGGACTCTGTGCAACGTTCAGTAGCCAGCAGAGTTTTAAGTGCTGGTGTCTAGAGGGTGTACAGCTACCACGGGCAGGATTCAGGCTCCTAAACAGATGGTTTGGGCCCATTTGAGATGTCTTTGGGCTCATATGAGATGATTTTGGGCTCCCTCCATGGCTTGAACATTTGTTTCCAGGAATGCTCCAGGAACCAGTCCTGTCCCACCTGCCAGCTGATGTTTTAGGTACCCTGGGATATCTCAGATATCAAAAGGTGCTCTTGTTTAGGGAATCAAATCCTGCTCAAAGTGACCAGTTCAGAAAACTGAATTGTCTTTCTCCCACTACTGACTGCACCCACAAGCTCTAGTGGAATCTTGGATGCTAAGTGCACAGCCACCCAACCCTGCACATAGTTATTGTCTAAATTCAAAGCTGACTTTCAGCTCTGTGGAATATTCCTGGCACCAAAAATGATCTGGTGTGTCTTTTGGAGGCAACCCTAGCTCTGAAATGCTGTACTGGAACTGTATATGTTGGTAATCAATGGTGTGAAATAGATGCTTCAGGATTAATTTCCTCCCACATATTTCAGACATCTGTTTTTGCAGAAAGCCCTAAAGGGGCTTTTCCTACAGCATAGCCTGTGGATTTTTTTTATTATTATTTTTTTGAGATGTCCCTGAGCAACACTGTTCATTTTTAATGAAATTTGTGAGCCTAACTCTCTTAAGTGTAATGACATTAAGTTTATATCATGGTGCTACAGGATTTTTGTGGAGGATGAAGTGGATTGGGATCAAGGTGGGGATTTTGTGATCAGCTCTTCCTCCTATGAAGCCCACCAAGCTGAAGTAGTTACACTTAAAGAAGTCCATGGTCATAATATAGGAATTCATGAACATCTTATGCACAGGCACATTGGTAAGGAATTTTTCTTTCCTTTTTTGAGAGTTTTCTTCTGAAGTATTGACTTTCCATTCCGTATCTCAATAGGATCAATTCTACTTCCTTGTGGTATCTTAATTTCTTTCTCCATACACTTTTTTTTTAGCCTTCTGATTCTAACATTAATTTCTGTGAATAAAATCAATTCAGTGCTGAGTTGTTTGGGAAAACTTTCTGTTTCAAGTTGAGCTGGTTCACAGAGCGAGAAAGTAATTTTCCCTTTTTTAAAGGAAAAAAAGAAATGTAGGATTTTAGGCATTTTGCACATTTTCTATGGTATATCAAAAACCTGGAAAGTAATTAAGCCCCAACCTTTTTTAAATTTCAAAAGAATTATATTAGTAAAGTTTAAAGTACAAAATTTTATGAATTCCATGGCATGGAAAGAACATATTTATAAACTAATATCTAAATAAACACAAAATCTGCATATATCTCTATTTTCTGTGTAGATTGCATGGGATATATATTTTTGTGGAAAAAGGGATGCAGTGTTAATACTTATTTACTTTTATTTCAGTCTATAAAATAAATTTATTACCATCTATTTAACAAAAGCAAAAAGATTTAATTAACAGGTCAAATTCTGAACCTTCAAACCAAAGATTTTTCTTGTGCGTATCAATATTTTTAAAATTTGGTTTTTATTCCAGCCAGTAGGTGCAGAAATGAGTGCAATGGATAAAAAGATCCAGAAATATAGTGTTTTAAATGGATAATGTTTAAATTACTGTCTGAGACAGTAATCAAAGCTTCACTTGGAACTGAGCTCTGTTTTGCAATTATCCACAGTGTTAATCAACAGTAGCTTCAATGGCACAGTTTTTTATGACAATTGCATTTTTCAAACAAAATGTGCAGTTCAAAGCATAGCACATCTAGAATTAATTTTCAGTAGTTTATGCATTTTAGGCCTTTGTTTTTAGCTGATGTTGATATAATAAATTCATCACGAGGGGAAATTACTACTTACCCCCTGAGTAATGCAGCTGTTGTTATATACAGCTGGAAAAAAAAGGACTGATAGGACAATCAAGGGGGTAAATACTGAATTTCAACTTGGCAAGCAAATGTTCACATGAGCCAGTCACTCTCCACTCCCTAGATAATTAAAGCAGAAAAACACATACAATATATATTTTTCACTCGTATTTTATCTGCCACTAAAGCGGGTATATAAAATACACAACAAATTGCACTTGAGATTTGCCTATTGCTCTGCATCATGCATAAAACCAGTTTGGATAACTAAATCACATCTGCATGTGTCTATAGTCACCTGAGATTAGTCCAAGCTAGACAGCTGCATAAACTTGGGCAAAAAGTCTCCTTCAGAAAGGCATTGAAAGAAGTGTTTTAAAATCCTTTTAGAAAACACACATAAGCAAGACTGTCGCAAAGAGGGTTTTGGCATTTACAGTAGTCTAATCCAGAGGAAAATTCATGGAGATCAACTCTGCAATGTGCTGATGAGTAACTCCAGCAGGTAGAGCTTGAAAAAAAATGAAGTGTGAACCTGTTCATTGCTTCGGCACCTGCACACCGCAGGGGAAAGGTTTAGCACCTTCACGTTCTAAAAATGAGATATCTTGGCAAAATATAAGCGCACAGTGAATATTTGATGGGCAGGTGGCCTTTGTAGTTTTGTGTTGATGCACACGGATTGTGCTGGGGGTGAAACACACCTGAATGTCAGTGCAGATTCTGCAGAGGAGCTGTCAGGATTTATGTCCCTCATAGCACAGGTTTATAGGTACGATAGACACTTATCACATTTGCTTTCTTGAAACTCCCCAGGGCGTTCCCATGACACAGAAGACGGCCGACGCATCCCCTTGGCCGCGGAGGTTGGGCTCCTCACGCGGAACGTGCAGATCCAGTCGGATCTGGCTTGTGCTGGGAGGATACTGGTGGGACACTTCACAGACTCCAGCGGGATGGAGTTTGAAGGTAGCTGAGATTCACCTGTCCTCATCAAGCACACCGGTTTTGCCCAAGAAAGAGGTGTAGAAATGTGTGTATCTGTTCATGTGTGCTGTGAAAGTCAGAACAGACTGTCAGCAAGTATGAAACATAAGCACTGCCAAAAATTAATTAATATGGGAGATATTTTAGGAAGGGCTGTTCTTTGTTTGTAAGGTTTTACTATGACTTTGTGTGTATTTATTAACAAATACCCATCACTGCAATACACTGACAAAGTACCTGCTGTTCTATGTCTGACTATTGTTAACATGTTTGTCCTTACCTGTTCTTATGTAATATAAGCTTTTATTTCACTCCAGTTATCTCATTGCAGGTGCTCTTCAACTTTTAAATGTTCAATTTTTGAACTTTGGACCTCCTCAGCTTTCTGCCATTGAATTCAGGAATGTATCCCAGGAGTGCTCAGTGGTGTCATCCAGCATTAGCAGCAGCTGTGGAGCTGGCATTAAAGCAGTTGAGAGCAGTGGGGTCTTGTTGCACAAGAACGTGGTGTTCAACACCACTGGACCTGGCATTGATTTGGAAGGGAACAATCACTCTCTCATCAGGAACCTCGTTATTCTGAGCAGGCAGCCAGCAGGTTCATTAAACTGGGTTGCCAGCATCAAGGTGAACCTGGCCACTGGTGCCTCCCTTCTTGGCAATGCTGTGGCAGGATCAGAGAGAATTGGCTTCCATGTCAGGGGCCAGGAGTGTTCACTAGATGGAGAATATTGCAGTGGGAATGTGGCCCATTCCAGTCTCCATGGTGTTCACCTGTACCAGGAAGATGGATTTCAAACGTGCACTAGAATCACAGGTTTTCTGTCCTATAAGAATTATGACTATGGTGTCATGCTTCACCTTGGAGGCAGCGTTATTGTGGAAAATGTGGTGCTGGTGGACAACACCGTGGGACTCCTGGCTGTAGTGCACTGTGTCTATGCTGAGCAATGCTACGTGGGGAAAAAATTCATAGAACTTAAAAACTCCATCATTGTGGCAACAAGCTCGACTTTTGACTGCCTCAAAGACAGGATCAAGCCTAACTCAGCTGATCCAACAGCCCAGGACCGACCCCCACGCTACCCTCTAAGAGGCCGTGTTGGGATTTTATGGCCCACGTTTACCACTGTTCCCAGCCAAAGGCCAGAGAATCCCTGGCACAAAACTGGGCATTGCCCAAAAGCCCTGGGAATCATGAAGCTGAAAGGTTGGTTTTCTGCCTCCACTGGCCTGACTGTTCTGTCACTGCTTTTCTTCACTCTTTCCATTTTTCCAAATGAAGTTGCAGCCTCCCACAAATGGACATGTTGGAGAAATCAGGGACTCAGTGAAATTAACAACAGAATTCTTCTACAACTTGCAACAGTTTAATTATGAAAAAGTATTATTTGATATTTTTCACTTCCTGAGTCTTCCTGCAGGATAGTTGTTGCCCCTAGAAGCTGTGGCTGCCTCGTTCCTGGAGGTGTTCAGGGTCAGGTTGGAAGGGACTTGGAGCAACCTGTTCTAGTGGAGGGTATCCCAGACAATGGCAGTGGGTTGGAATTGGAATGATCTTTAATGTTCCTTCCAACTTAAACCATTCTTGGATTCTATGATTCTGTGATAATTATGTCCTGTGATAATGTATAGATTCTACCTCACACATACCTTCCTTCTGTGTTACTTTTCCACTTGATTCATCTCTCTGACCCACAGTAACCTCTGCCTTGATAAAAATACCAAATCTGAGAAGTGAAGATCACACTGTGGATAGACTTGTCACAGAACCTAGGAACTACAATTCACAGAAGCAGCTGTGACCTTTATTGGTATAAGAGATTGCTCAAGAGGAATAGAAGTCTGTTATGTATCCTGGATCTTTGTTTCAAATGAATTTTTCAGTCCCCAGTCCAATATTTGCACATAGTAGAACCCTGATAGCAGGTTGCAGTGGTGGGATCTAAATACATCACTGCTTTTCATGTCTTTATTCCTCACTGCTACTTACTTTTGCAAGAAAATTCATTATCCCCTTTTTACTGAAGAATAAAAGAGATAAAGACAAATAGGCTTGTGCAGAGTGTCACAAAAAATTCATGGCAAAATTTGGATTTTGGAGCTGCACAAAAGTTGAGTGCCAGAGCCAAGTATGTCATCACACCCTGCTTGTATTATATTAATCTCTGGCAAGTAAAGAAACCATCCAAGGCAGGTTGTTATTTAACTGGTTCTTACTTATTAAAATGAAAATATATTAAATACTCTTGCTTTTTTTTTTTCTGTCTCAGTTACTGTTTCTTTTATTTCATTTCCTATGGGTATGACTTTGTGTCAGCTTAGGATATAACTTGGCTACAGAGTATTCTAAAGCACATGAAGATCTATGAACAATGCTATTAGTCTGGTTTAAAAATAATTTATACAGATATATATGGGAGCAATTTAACATGGAACACATCACAGGAAAAGAACAACTTTCTTTATGCCACTCTTTTAACCACTTTTCCTTGCTTGATCGTCTCTTAATCCCTGACAGAAATCACCTTTACTGGTTTTACAAAGAGCTGTTACAGTGAAGACAGGGATGTCTGTATCATGTCAAATGCTGATCATTTAGGCATCATGCCTCTCATCACAGCAGAGACATCAAGGATGTTACATGTCACTGAGAAGGACATGTTCTACTTTCATCCAACAAGGTAAAATGCTTCATTCTGAACTATCTTTTTCCAAAAAAAACCCCAACACCTACAGCATTGGAGCTATCCTCCCCTCAGCTCTGCTCTTGTACTGCTCCTATCTGAGAAAAAGGAACAAGCTGTAACATCAAACAAGCATGCACAGAAAATCTCAAACATAGAAAAAAAAACAAAAAAAAAGAAGAGAAAAAAAAGGGGGGGAGAAACACCACCAAATTTAGTTTAGGGCAATCTTTTATAATTTGAGTTTCGAATTCCATCAAGGTGCATCTCCGGATCAGTCCTCTTGGATTTCTCCTTTTCCTGACATTTGTGCAGCAAAACAAGCCACACACATCCCATTTCTTAAACCCCCATGCTGACCATCTCTGACTTCTCAGCCTTAGGCTTCAGAAAATGTCAGGACCTCCAGGAAAAAACCCTGAGACAGGGAATGTCCTTTTGGTTGGGGAAACGTGGCTTGATTTGTGCCTGCGAGATCACATCAGAAATGTTGATCAGTACCAGGCAGGCTGTGAGATGTCAAATGATTGCCAGAACTGCTCCTACCCAGGGAGAATATAATCTGTGAGTGTTGAGGAGGGAGGGGAGAACTTCATCTGTAACCTTAAGTCACTGCTGGTTGCAGTGGTTTAGACATACTTCATCCAATGGAAACCACATGCCTATTTATTTATTGCAGTCACTGAACACAATGCAGAGGCTATGTCAGGAAAGACTTGAAGTAGCAAAAAAAAAAAAAAAAATAATTCCAGCATGGACTCCGCTTGCCAGTCAAAAATAATTGGAGGTGTCCCACACTGCTATGTTTAGAGCCCCTCCAGCCTTCTGCCAGAATTTCTTATTTTATTCTATATTTTTGCTTTTTGCTCTGGGCATTAGTTTGCGTGTAGATTTCTGAGCCCTATCCAGCTTGTCAGCTCCCATTATGTTTCACCCTTGTATCCATCCCACAATATTCTGCTGGTAGTGAGCTGCTGAATACGCGGTCCAGGGCAAGAGGTGGTGGTTTTCAAATGTTAGGAATGCACATGGAATACTGAATGCTTCCTTGGAAGGCTGCTGAGCCTCTGGGGGTGGTTACTTCTCCCGGTGCTCCTCATGCAATATCTGCATGCATTTATTTAATCCACCTTTGCAGCTGCTGAGCTTGATTCAGGATGTGGCTGCATTGTTCTGCTTCAGCATCCTGAAGGGATATCTTGATGGATATGTCCTGTCAAAGAGAAGATGAGCATTGCCTCGGAGCAAGGGAGGAAATAGAAACATCAGAGAATATAATAAATCCATTAAGAACTTTACTTGTTCTACTGGTAGACCTAACCAGCAGAAATGTTGGATCTGCTGGGAGGTGGTCAAGAACTGAACTTTCAGGATCGACGGAGTCTTTGTTCTTTGCCTCTTTTGAACTTGGTTGACTGGGGGAATTGGACTTTTTTTTCCCTCTGCCCTTACTGCAAATCTCTGCCTATACCTGTTTGCTCCATTCAAGGTACCAGCAATCAGGTTTATTCAACATGTGACCAAAAATTTCTCCATTTTCTTCAAGGTTTAATATGAATCCATGTAGCAATCTGAAAATGTCTCTGTGGACTTTGGCAGAGCACAGGTCTTTTTATCATATTGAATTCTGCCATGGGTATGAGATGCTCAGTTCACCAGTTCCTTTAAACTGTGTTGAACCTTTAGTCAATCTGTAATTTAAAGCAATTCAGTTCACTACACATAAGTGATCCAAAAATTAGGCATTAGGCATTAAACACACTGACCTCCTTCTGTAGTAAATTAATTAAATAAATAAATAAATAAATAAATAAATAAATCCTTTGTTTAGGAAATTATTTGTCTCAACTGTCTTGTATTTGTCTCAGTAAGATGAGTTCCCCCCAACACACCTGTTCTGTTACAGATACCTTCCTCCGTGGCAGCCAGTAGTTAATGACTTACATAGAAATTTATAGGCATTTCTGACTTTCCCAAGCCACAATAATAATGTTACTTTCACTACTTGCCAGTGTACAAACCTCTGAAGATGCCATGCTCCCCGAAAAGAGATGCAAAGGCTCAAGGAAAGCCCTTTTTAAGGATTTGGATGGAAGTTTCCTTCATCTTGAACCACCTGTCTCTGTTTTCCCCAAGTCAGAATTTGAATGGACGGAGTTCTATTCAGAAGCTGGTAAGTGCCTGTGCTGACAGGAGTGTTTGCATGCAGACATTTGAGCCATGAGATGTGACTTTCACTGACATCTAAAACTGAGATTGAGGTCATGGTGATCCCAGTCTGTGTGATTCCTTGCCAGGCAGGATATAGTGAATTGTGCTGCAGAAGTCTGGGGTGACTCAGTGTGCAGCTCTGTGCCCACCAGTGCCACTCTGCCTTCTGGCAGGATCATTTCACTTAGTGTCCTTAGCCCCTTTAGGGTCTGACTCACTAGATTGGGTGGTAGAAAGAAGTTCTTCCCTGTGAGAGTGCTGAGGCCACGGCACAGGTTTCCCAGAGAAGCTGTGGTTGCCCCTGGATTCCTGGAAGTGTTCAAGGCCAGGTTGGATGGAGCATGAAGCAACCTGGGATAGAGCAAGTTGTCCCTGCCCATGGCATGGGATGGAATGAGATGATTTTTAAGATCCCTTCCACCCCAACCCATTCCATGATTGATGATTTTCCCTGCCCCTTGCAAAGTCCCCTGAGAGCATTAAGGGGCACATGCCATAAAAGCACCACAAAACTACAAAATAATACCAATAATTGGCCCCACAAGGATTTTCATCCACATCCCACTGAGGAGATAATCAAGCTGAAAACCCACTCCAGAAGTTTGACGACCCCTCTCTGTTTAAAAAAAGGCCCATTCTGCTCAGGAACCACTTTCTGAAGGCTCCCACAGCAAGGCTCCATTCTCAGCCTGATTAGAACTCAGCTCTCTGATTCCAAATAAACTCTTTAATTACAATTAGCATTCCCTGTGCCCGCTGCTGATGGTGGCCATTTTGCTGTAGAGATGCATAGTTTGTGACTGCTGGTATGGGAGACTGATGGGAGGGACTGTAATTAATCCTGTTTTCCTTCACACTCTAAAACTGATTAAACACAAGAAGAACTTTAAACAAAACATATAAGGCTTTTCCTCTAAGGATCCCACTCTAGCTGGCTGCTTACAGGGTTGATTTATGTCTTATCTAGATGCAAACACTAATTTTTACTGTACCTTTTCCACCCTAATTATGAATCACATCCAAGCACTAATGCTCTGGTACTAGTACCACTTACCACCTGCATATTAATGAATATATTTACATACAAAACCTGGATTTTATTCAGATTCCCACCATTTTTAGCACATCTGAGCACACAGTCATAGGTGTAAGAGGAATCTCCTCTATCTAAAGTGCACTGAGGGTACAGCCTTTACTCCACGAGGTTTTATCTCCTTGTGAAATGGAGGTAACAGCATATGATAAATGTTGCCTGCCTCTGAAGCTATTAAAAAATTGCTGTGTTTTCTTTTTGCTGCCCAAATCTGAATAGGGAAATTTTTTTCCCCCTTCCCTTCACAAATGTGTGTTAAATTCCCCCGCATTTCTCGCTCTGACCTGGGGTTCCTTTTGTCTTATCCTGTGGTCCTGAGGTTGACATTTGGGAAGGCGCAACTTGATGGTAAGGTGAATTTGTGGTCATCTTCTTCCCTTCTCTCCTTCTTGTGGAAAGTTGTAGCACTGAGTATTTTCACAGTGCAATGCAGGCTCCCATGATAGAGACAAATTGGAGAAAAAACTCAACTTTCCTGCTCCCACTGATCTCCTGCCAGCTGGACGAGAGCAGTTATCATCCCCTGGGCACTGATGAGGCCAAACCTCAAAAGCCATGTTCAGTTTTGAGCTCCACACTGCAAGTAGGATATTGAGGGGCTGGAGTGTGTCCACAGAGAGGAAAGGAGATGGGGAAGGGTCTGGAATAGAAGTCCTGTGAGGAGCAGCTGAGGGAGCTGAGGTTCCTTAATATGGAGTAAAGAAGACTCAGGTGTACTCCCCACAACTCCCTGAAAAGGATTGGCCTCCTCTCCCAGTAAATTAATGATAGGTCAGGGGGAATTAGCCTCAAGCTGCACCAGGGAAAATTTTGGTTGGATATTAGGAAAAATGTCTTCCCAGAAAGGGTGGTCAGCCATCGGAACAGGCTTCCCAAGACAGCGGTGAGGCCACCATCCCTGGAAGCATTAAGAAAACCAAGTAGATGTGGCCCTTGTGATATGGTTTAGTGGGCACCGTGGCACTCATTTAATCTGGGCTTGATGACCTTGGAGGCCTTTTCCAGCCTTAATGATTCTGTAGGGCCAGATTCCCCTTTGGTGTGACAATGCTTCAAGGCCTGTGAAGATGGTGGTGTTGTCATAGAATTACAAAATCACAGAATGGCTTGGAAGGAGCATTGGAATGGGACAATCTTTAAGGTCCCTTCCAACCCAAACCAGTTTCGTATGAGTCTATGATACACATAAATATTTACATTCACTTCAAGCTTCCATTTTGGCCAATCAGATTGAAAATACTGTTCCTCGGCCACTTTCAGATACTTTGATTACCTGTGGGAGCAAACCAAGACACTCAGTAGCGTCCAGGGACAAAAAAAGCCGTGGAGATGTTTTATTAGAATAAGGAATATCACAGGGGAGAGGCTGAGAGAGCCATAACTGGGGCACAAGGGATCATTCAGAATAATATTAGTGCTCCTGGACTCACATGATGTCATTTATTGAAGAAGCAAGTGGTATAGAATTTATGAAAATTATTATTTCTATACCTACTTTCCCCCCCTTTGTTTTCCTGAACTTTTACCCACTGAGTTTTCTCTTTGCTCATAGACCGAGATTTTTATTGTGACTCTGTGAAGAAGCGGAATTTTTCACTTCAAAATGAAGTTTTAGTTTTCTGGATAAGCCACAGAATTCAGAAAGAAAGAACAAAAAGGGAGGGAACAGATCCAAGATTTTTGTTGCTATTATTATTTCTACTGCAAGAAAAAAGGAGTAACAACAAAAGTGGGTCTGAGTCCAACAAAGCATAATTACTTTTTAATATGAGAATCCTTTTTAATATTTTTTTTGTCTTTTCATTATAATGCTGCAAAAGTTTAAAATTAAATGTTTTCCAATACCCTCCTCCCTAAATAATTTATGAGGAAGTTTCAAAGTACAACTTTTTGAATTATCCAAAACAATTTAATGAGTTTAACATGAATTTGTAATTATTTAAATCTCTTTGAGCTGCCATTTTTGGATGACAAGATGTTTTTCTCCTAAAACTCATGTGTAGAGCAAGCCTCTTGCAAAAGAGCTTGGGGCCAGGCCTGGAGCATTAAATGGTTCCATGATACAGGAAATACCAGAATCATAAGCTGTACAGCAGAATTAGCTATGAACAGGAGTGTCTAGTTGGGTAATTAAGGATAAGTGAACTGTTTGTGTATTCAGCTGATTTCTATGCCCCGGTTAAAACTCCAGCTCCACGGAGGGCAGCTGATACAACCATCCTTTTAGTTAAAGGATCAGCCAGTTGATGGCTTTTTGCAATCTTCATAGGACTATGTTATCACAGCTCCTCACGTCTGTAATCTGGGCTGACTCCCAAAGACATCAAAGTTCATTGTCTTCCCTTGGTGGAAATGTAGCTGAGGACCTGAAACTGGTAGAAGATCCAGCTATCCCCATTTGTGTTGTCTCCAGCATCGTCAGAGAACCATAGAATTTTGGAATGGTTTGGGTAGGAAAGGACTTCAAGGGTCATCTCATTCCTCCTCTTGTCAGGGGAAGGAACACCTTCCACTAGAGTTTAGTAATGTCCCTACAGTGAGCAAAGAGATTGACTCATTACGTGGGTGACACAGAATCGGCGAGATGAAACCAAGTCTTTCAAGTTTTAGTCTTGAGCCCACAGATATATGTCTTCTTCCCTCTGACAGATACATTCTAGGTATAATCTAAGGCAATTTGGACTGAATAATCAGAGAATATAAAGCAGATCAGGTTGGAAGTGGACTCAAAAGCTCATCTGGTCCACCCTTTAGTGGGAAAGGAACATTATCTGGCACCCTGTCCAACTGCATTTTGAAAACCTCAGAATAAGGGTGTGATGGAAACTCCACCACGTCCCTGGGGAGGTTGTTCCAATTAACCGTAGAATCACAGAATGGTATGGCTTTGAAGGGACCTTTAAGATCATCTTGTTCCATCCTCCTCCCATGGACAGGGACGCCTTCCACCATCCCAGGTTGCTTCTGTCCAACCTGACCTTGGACACTTGCAGGGACGGGACAACTACAACACCCAGTGATTGCTATCACTATGAAAAAACTTATTTCTTATGCTGAGGTGAAACCTTTTCTGGTGCAAGCAGTACCTGTAGCCCATTGTCTTCTCCACATGTCTCCTTGTGAAGAGCCTCATCCTCCTTGTAGCTTCTCTGTAAGTACTGGAATATGGTGACAGGATTCTCTTCTGAGCCTCGTCTCCTCCAGGGAAAACACACCTAATCCTTCAGCCTTTCTCTATGGGAGAGGTTCCTCAGCCTTCTCACCAGCTTTGTGTCCTTCCTTCAGTCCTTTCTGATTCTGATTTACTGGGGGATGATGAAGCTCTGGGCTATCTGATGTATATCCATGCAACTTTTTCTTTCTGTTGTAAACATGTGCTTGCATTTTGTGTGAATAATTGAATATATTTTCTATTTTACACCAGTCAAACCTGACAGCTCCTTGTGAGTTCTTTGGATACAGTAGAAGAATCAGTGAAATTTAGTCCATAATACCCCTGTGGGATGGACATTTATTTTGACACTAGTTTTCCAGGAAGAGGAGAGAATTTGTGACTTGCCCAAAGTCAGTCATTGAATTAAAAATTATCCTACCAGCCAGAGAGCCAGACTCTGAATCAAAAAACGCTCCACCCTGTTAAGGGAAGTGGAACTTTATGGTTGCATTGACTAGAATCAGCCAAAAGTGTACTTTATATAGCACTTTTTACTTAAAAATATTCCTGGGCTATATTTGGGACACTCTTGAACATTTAAATTCTGGTTACAATTACAAGCAAACAAAACCATTGCAGTCGTGTTTTGGTTTGGTTTGGTTTGTTTTAAATTACTCTTTGAAAAAAAAAACAGAGAATTTTTTTATTGACTCAACTTTAGTATTAGTCTGTTGGTGAGAGGATCAGTGTGTTGTGGACAGCTGATTTTTTATGTGACTAACAAATCATTTAGATTATATTTTCCTGTGTCATTTTTGATCTAGACAAATATAAAGCTGTGAAGTTGCTCAGTAGTCTTGTTTACTCTCTAGAGGTAATCAGTACGTTTTCTAAATCATAAAAAGGAAAGTATTTAATACATAGATGCTTGTCTGAAGCAAGTTATGCAGACATTCAACACTCAATTTCATCAAAAACTATTGTTAAAAACTCTTTGAATTTTAACATTGAAGTTAGAGGTCATACATGAATATGCAGAATTTTGCTAATTTCATCAGAAATATGATAAAAATGTCAGATGTAGGTAGAAACAGTCAAAAAATAACTCGGGTTATGGGTTGAGGATTTTTTGCACAATTTCTTTCTTTTGGTAATTTTAATTATTGAATAAAAAACTCAAATAATAGTTGGGAAAGCATAGAATTTTGAGACACAGGCTGGCAGCATAAGTTAGGGCTAAAGCTGGGTGAAAATGTTGCTCCATAAATTTTTAATATTCCAAGGAATATGATTAGCCACACTACCTATGCATAATCATATTCAGTAATTAAAGATATGTGAGAAGAAAATGCAGGTTTGGTAGATCTGCAAGGAATGAAACAATGAAATATCAGCATTGTTTTCCTCTGGAGGTTTTTTGCTGTTGCTGTTCACAAATCGAAATTTGCTTTTTCTGCAATAAATGGCCCATGCAAAATGGGAAGTAGCAATGGAGGACATTAAAAGAGCTCTTACCAAGCTATTCTTTCATAAAAACTAAACCTAATATGATCAGAAAATGCTTGTAATCCTTAATTTTCTTGAAAACACATTTCTGGTAAAGATTTCAGCAGACCTTAATTAAGTCGAGACCGAAGCAGAGAATAAAGTTGGGAGGATTTTTGTAATGCTCATGGGAGAACAAAGTTTAAAGTAATCCAAAGGGAAATTAAGTTATTTTTATATCTTTGATGTCTATGTGGTGGCTCATCAGGGGTGAGATGGTTGAACACACTGAATTAAACAGTCAGCTCTGTCAGCTGCAGTACAGCAGAGTGAGGGACAATTCAGTGGGTGGAGAATCCACCAGCTGGGAAAGAAAATAGAACAAGGAATGGCTTTAGTCTGACAGAGGACAAGTTTAGATTAGAGGTATGGAAGAAATTCTTCCCTGTGAGGGTGGGGAGGCCCTGCCACAGGGTGCCCAGAGAAGCTGTGGTTGCCCCTGGATCCCTGGAAGTGTCCGAGGCCAGGCTGGATGGGGCTTGGAGGAGCCTGGGATGGTGGAAGATGTTCCTGCCCATGGCAGGGGGTGGAACAAGTTGAACTTCTTAGTGCCCTACAACTAGGATGCCTCTATGAGACTTCCTTAGGGGACAGCTCTGCCAAGGAAAACCACTCCTCAACAGGATTCCCTTTGGTAAATTGTGGAGGAACTGGGCACAGTTGGGGATGTAGCAATAAGGTCAGCATTGAGACTGAGGTGGCCATGCCCTTGTGCATTTTTAAATAATATAAATTGCTTTGCCTCACAGTCTCCTGCATTTCAGACTCTAATAAACACCTATTTTGCTTTCTAAGGGTTGCTTTTTCCTTAATTGTGAAGCTAGGATGTGTGATATGAATGGCATTGTTCGTTTTCCATGTGATCAGCATAGAGCAACGTATATACACACACAGATTATATATCTGTATATGTACAATTGTATAAACCTGTCAAACCTTATTTCCTTCTTCCCATCAAACAAGGGTATCAAATCCTTTCCTCCTGATGAAGACAAAAAATAATCCTTGGGCAAGCACAACCATTTTGTACATTTATTCCTCTAAATGGAGTTTAGCTTTTTTGCCACCCTTTCCACTTCTTTTCTAAATTCCTGAAGTTATTTCAAACAGTCATGTACTGATGTTCAGCCACATAAAATATAAAATATGTGTATATATCTATTAGGAATGATTATCCAAATGAATTTTGGAAAAACTGATTATGAAGTCAGGTCCCTGTCAATGGGAGATAACCTTGCCCCTTAGGATAGCAATCCTTTTTGAAGATGTGCCAACAAATAGTTTGTGCCTACTCTTGCTATCAGAAATTCTTGGCTTCTCCTTTTAGCCTTAATCCCTGAGGATAAAAGAGCAGGTTTTTCATTTTCCAAACTCAACTCCTGTATTTAAGAAGCTATTTAGAAAAATTTCCCTATTTTTAGAGTTTGTGAAAATCGGACAGTCTGATTGCTTCCCTGGGGGCTGAGTACCCCCAAAACACCACATCACCTTCATTTAGGATTCTAGTTTTGGATTTGAAACCTGCCTTTCTCCCTTTCTGTATATAAATGTTGTCTGTAACACAAGCATAAGGGTTTTTTATCATTGACATGATGAGGTTCTGTTTCAGTGTAGTGTTTCTTAAACTGTGATTCATAAAGCATTGATGGTCCATGAAACCTGAATAATTGATAGGTACACCACTCATGGATTTATTTAAGGGCCTGACAGTTAAAGGTGAAAAGAATTATGAGGCATGTGGAAAACAGAAGATATGAGGAATGGCTGGAAAAACTGGGTGGCTTGGTCTTGAGAAAAGGTGGAAGAGAGGTTTAGGAACAGCCTCCAAAAACATGAGAATGCTGGGTTTGGAGAGAAATAAATTGCTCTCAAAGTCTGTGGAACCAGAAATAATGGTCTGAAGTATCATCAGGATAATTGTATGTATTGCAGGAAATGTTGGAATAAAGATAGAGAAATGTGGACCTAGCTTGCCTGAGTGGAGTCCTTATCAGTGGTAGCATTCTTAGATAATCAGATAGAGCTGATCTTTTCCTGAGCAGGTGGGTCAAATAACTTTAAATGACCCTTTTGGCACCTATTAAAAAAATTCTGAAAGGATATCTATGGCCTGCAGGAATCTTTGAGGTCTGATGATGATATATGAGTCCAAAGGCCAGGGCGTTGCAGGAGGAAGGTTTGGTAATTAGGAGTTTCTAAATGCTTCTGATGAGGACAAAGAGTGACCACTGGGGAGGAAAGAGAGATTGTCTCTTAATCCATGTGCTTGGTCCTGGTAATCCAGTCTGCCTGTTCTTGTGGAATGCCAATGAGCTTAAAAAAGTGTGAAATATGTAAGTGTAGAGATGAGTCCCACAGAAAATCGTGTCCAGGGCCTGAGTGGAGTTTACAGCACCAGGAAACCAAAACTGGCACAGGTTGCCCAGAGAAGCTGTGGCTGCCCCATCTCTGGAAATGTTCAAGGCCAGATTGGATAAGGTTGGGAGAACTGGGATAATGAACGGTGTCCCTGCCCATGGCAGGTGGTT